>NC_072477.1:68037572-69237572 GCF_027574615.1 Eptesicus fuscus
TGTTGGATGATAGGAGGTACGCTACTTCTCAGAAAACAGGAATCTCATTTCAGTGGCCCCATATTCAACCAGCACAGAACTACAAAAAGGAAGCTTTCTGTCCAAAGATCACTAGTGATAGCATAAAAGAAGCCATGATTAACGCTAAGCAAGCTGCACCTGTTCAGTTGTAATGCAGAAATCAGACTTTAGAAGAGGAGTTTTAAGCCCAGATAAGTACCTATGAGGATGGGAAATTGCATCAGTGAATGAAATAGGCTGGGGGTATATTTGAACTGTGGCAAATCGGAAAGAATATGCCATAGCTCTACTCAGCTCTGGCCAATTGTAGTCATGTTGGAATGTGTGACCAGTGTGGTTTGAGCTTATCATTTTTCAAGAAAAGACAGAAATTGGGATTTTTATGTAAATCCCCTCAATTGATTTCAATGTTTATAATAAATTTAAAACACTCTTCAGGCCAAACAAAGCACAGGTTTCTAAGCATCATTTTATAACCTTTGCTCTTAAAGATGGAGAGGAAATAGAAGAGCTTTAGGATTAAAAGAGCAAGAAGCTGAGCATGGATTACCAAGGTTTGAAGTTGTGTGGGGAAGAAATAAGAATGAAAAGTTCCAGGAGGAGGAGGAGAGCCGAGCCCAGGTTGTTAGGTAATATAGCAAGTGTATTTTTAATGGATTGAATCTATGCAATATATTCTATATAATATATATTATATAATATTATATGTTATATAATATATATTATATTATATATAATATGTACACAAAAATAAAGCAGAATATTCCATCTGTCTTATTTTTAATGAAAAAGATATATACTATAAATATAGTTAGGAAATAAATCTTTAAAGCTAGACAAATGTTTTCTTCCTGAGCTGGACTATATTATTCCCGGCTAGTGGTTCATAACTATTCTGTGGAGCTATATTTTGAGTTAAACTGTCCATTAATTAAATATACTCTTGTGTTTTTTTTAAAGTGTTTAGTCAAAGCTGTAACTCCACATAAAGGAGAATAAGAAAGTTTTAAATTGCTTATAACAGGCAGTCTAAATGAAATCTTTAAAAAATGCTGCACCTTTAGAAGTGACCAGAGTTCTTTCTGAATAACTCCATTGACTTCGGGTATTTACATTGGCTTTTCAATGCTGGCTTCCATTCTTCCAAAATGATGAGGACAAATAAGACAAGAAATATTATAGTCAGAAGGTAATTTTATTAATTAGGCTATTTGCTTATCTAGACTGAATCAAGGAGTCATTTGCCCTAAAGTAGTGTTTTTAAAATTACAAAACAAATAAAAGCTTTAAAAATACCATTTTGTTTTTCAGAAGGTTTCATAGAACATGAAGTCTCAGGGTTGGAAGCAGATATGGCTAAGTTACCAATCTGATGCTTAAATTCTTTAGTGCTAGTTAATTGGAGGTAATTTTCCAAATTTTGGTAAAATTTATGTTTTTCAAAAAGCACACACTTGGAAACATTCACAGAAAATATATATATAAATAAATATCACCTTGGGTACCTATCCTTCTAGAACAGTTTTGTTTTTCTGTGTTTTATGATTGATGGTGGTGACTTGATTTAAATATATGAAAGTCAGGACTGCAACTTCTCTGACTTTGGGGCTCCAGCCTACATTGCATCTTGATCAGGAATCTACTGTGTTTCTTTCTAGTGGTGGTAAACAAAGACACAAAAATAGAAGATCACCCTGTAAACATCCAGGTGAATTTCTTCTAACCATTTCTAACTGGCTTTCCAGATGTAATTATATTGAATATATTTACATTTCTAGTTGCTACTTTAAAATGACATTTCCCTGGAAGTAGGTGAACAACACTTAAAAAAAAAAAATGCCCTGGCCAGTTTGTCTCAGTGGTTAGAGCATTGACCTGATGAACAGAGGGTCTTGGTTCGATTCTCGGTCAAGGGCATATACCTTGGTTGCAGGTTTGATCCCCAGCCTGATAGGGGCTTGTGCAGGAGGCAACCAGTCGATGTGTCTTTCTCACATCTTTGTTTCTCTCTCCCCTCCTCCCTCCCTTCCTCTCTCTCTCTAAAGATCAATGGAAAAAATATCCTTCCAGGAAGATTTTTAAAAAGAATGCCCACATTTTGAGGGAAAAGAGAAAAAGTTCACTGAGCAAGTCCTGCTCTATCCCTAAGAGAGTGGACTTACTACTCTGACAACTTCACAGTTAAGCCTCTTTAAATTTATGAGGACTTCAGGGAAATATATATATAAATGGTACATTTTACTATACTTGTGGTTTTAATTTACAGTGGGGTATTTTCTTTGTGCAGAGTTTATTGTACTCTCCTACTCAACTATGAGAAAAATGAACAAATTCAAAAAGCTCTTCAGTCAGTATTCAGTGTAATCTTTATTACATGCTAAGATAGATATGATATCTGGAAGACAGCAGTTCCCAAGTTAAAACATATAAAATGGACTCAAATATCTTATTCAAATTATCATATATAAATTCCCTTTTCTAATAATAATTCAGAAATGCATCTAATAAAGTGAAGTCAGATGTATTTTGCCATATTGTACAATCACTGTCATATAAAAATATAGCTTGAGATTTAACTTAAAGGAACAGTTTTTAAATAAGATAATTTATTAAAAGTGTGAATAAGTTAATTCCTTGAGTAAGAATAATTTATTTTCTTTCTCTCTGTGTTGTTGTTTTTTTTCTTTGTTTTTTTTTCCCGCCCATGAAATTTAAGTTGTTTCACTAAGTTATAGATAGACCTCCCCTTTTCAACTGACCACTTACTGTTAACATCTCTTTGCAGATAAAATATTTCACTGGGAGATTATAGTAATCACGTGACTAGTTAGTACTTTTATGAAAAGGATAGCAATACCTAGAGTAAAATTAGATTTGGTTAATAAAACCTCTTCTCTCATTGATGATTGTGTATTTTTATCATTCCTAGTTTTCTTATCTATGAATTAGATTTTCCTGATAACTTCTATACCCTTATGATTTAGAATGCTTTGCCTTCATCGAGGTAATATGTAAGATTTATAAAAATTTTGATATTTATCTGATCTAATGATACAGGTGCTACAAATAGAGTTTTTCTGATGTCAAACTATCAAGGAAACACATATGCACCTCTAATTCATGAATTTATGCTTGTGTCACAGGATACCAAAAGCCCCACCAGACCAAAATATATTATTAAAGATGTCCACGGAGAAGCATCTTCAAACAGGAGACAAGATTCATCAGACAGGTACACTGTTCTGTTGCTCTTGCCCTATACCCGTACCCCATCATAAGAGGTGGGTTATTAAGGTGATTGAAGGGAATTATGAATGGCAATGGAAGGAGGCATTAACTTCTGTTGACATAAGTATTGCCTGGCAGGCATCATGAATTCATTACTACCTCTGTCATCCTTGTACAGCCCTGCAAATAGCCAACGGGCCATGGTGACCAAGGGGAGGGGGTGTTGACACTGTTAACATTAAAAACTAATTTAGTTCAGACCACAGTCTTTATCTCTACAGGCTGAGAATCATTTTTATCTAGCAGGAAGTTCAGAAATGTGTTAGGAACAAACCCAATGTCCAGTTGACCCACTCAGGGAAGTACACATCTGAGTGGGGTGGGGTTCAAATGGGAGTGCCATGTGCTGGGAGTCAACATTCAGGGTTGGGGACAAGGCGTCACTGGGCCAGAAACTGGTACAAAAGACTAGAAAATAATTAATGAGGCAAGGAACCCAGAGCATCCAGATACATAGCCAAGAGGATAAGCTCTGGCAGCAGAGAAGGGTGCAAAGGTCCCACAGAAGCTACTTCCTCTTCACTCTCTTGATAGCCCCATTCCCACCTTCATGAATGAGAATGAGATGAGGGTTGTTAAGATGCTTAAACCAAATTGTGAATTGTGAAATGACAATGGGAAGATGTTTTCATTTTTGTTTTTAATTTTACTAAATAATGCTTAAAACGTGCTCTCTTAAACAAGATTTAAAATATGCATAATTTGCCCTCGTGGACCAGGGATGAACAGGGTCCTGGGTAACAATGGCTGAATGTGCAGCTACCTCTGGTTTGCATTATGCCCAGCAGAGCCCACTGGAGAAAACACTGCCATATGGTGATGGTAGCCTCAGAGGCTTTTTTTCCTAAAGCTACAGCAGTAGTCTGGGTACCTATATAAGAACTTGATTTCTGTCTTCCCACCCAATAATCTTGCTGTATAACAAATAAATACCAGTTCCAAGCTGATGCCCATGCCCTGCCACCTGCTGAGTTATTTACTTAGGAACAAGAATGAGTTTGTTCTGATCCAACCACAGCAACCATCTGAGGCAAAACTCATGCAATCATTATGGCCTGTCCCCTCCCTTAGTGATCCATCTCTCCTTTTCTGATACCTTCTTCAAAGCATCATTGTGCTTTCCTTGGCCACACAGTTCTTCCAACTGCCATGTCATTACTCAAGGCAACTTGGTTTAATTTGAACTTCCACAGCTTCCTCCTCCAATCAAATTTTATTTGTCCAATTTTCACTTTCTTTGGGGTTCAGAGACAAGTAATGGAGAAGAGGGAAGCTCCATGTAAGAATTAAAGCTATGACTTTGGACACAGCACAACTTTCTAACCTGCTAAGCAAAAAGATCATCTCTCTAAGTCCAATACAAACACCTTGTCCTTATGTGCTCCAGCCCCCATTGCAGGAGGATAAAATTGTGCCTGTGTGTTTAAAGACTGAAATAAAGGAAGGAGACCTTAAGCCAGGCAAATTGGAAATAAATATTATTTTTATCTAAGGCTGCACCAGTGTGAAAAATCTTTTTTCAAGAAACAAAGTTTGCTCTGAGTTCTCACTGTGCCAAAAAGTCAGCAATGGTAACCCTTATTCCACACCTCCCATAAAAGAAGTGGAGGCTTTTTCTCAGATTGTAAACTCAGCATTATTTAGAATCTCTCCTGAACTTCTAGCAACCTAGTGTTCAAAAACATTTACATTTCCAGATCAAAAATAAATAAAGAGGGTTGGTTTAAAAAAATATTTCTGGAAACTTTGTTTGCCTAAATAAAAGTTTAGAAATCTTAATTTGATCATTTAAATTCTTTATGGTATTTGCCTAAAATACATCTCAATGCTTATGTGGCATTTTAAAATGACTGGAATGGTGATTATAGCCATTGAATGCAGGAACTCAAAAATGTCAAAACACTATATACAACTGGCTTTGACTTTCCTGAGCGAAGCCAGGAGATGCACAGAAATTAAATATCTGAATCAAAGGCATAAGTCACCTAAGGTTGATGCGATTCTTGACTTTACTCAAAGCATTTGGGAGGAGAAATGGACAAATCAAAAGTAGGCTGGCAACAGAATACTTTTCACACAGTGGAGAGTCCTCTCTATTTATTCAGTGATCCATCCTTCCTCACTACAATTTATTTTTCTTATCAAAGTTGGGTACTAGCTTTCCAGTGTATTCACTTTGTGTATCAAATGAGGGAAATAACCTTAACTAGTCTGTTCTCTAGATGCACTTTACTTATTTCATAAGGAATTCTAGAATAACTATTGCAAGGAGATAATTCCCTAACACAAACTTGCCTCGCTTGCCTGTTGGGGCCCTCTGTAGCATTCGTGGTGCTGGTCTCTGTGTCAACATCGTCTGCTCCTTGGGAGACAGAGGCTGACACGTTTCCTTAGGGAGATTTTGCCACCTATACCCACTGGAAATCTGTGAATTCCCTCCTTTCCAGATATTCTAGTAAGTTTCTCCATATATCCTACTTGTTCCATTTCTTTTTCCTTGTACTTGATCAAAAAAGTAAAAAAAAAAAAAAAGAAAAGAAAAAAAATTCGTTAACTTTGGAAGTTATTTAAGATTGGAGATGATAACATAAGTACTCCTTCTTTATGTGGGAAAATGGTAGTTCCTGTGTTTCTGTTTAATAATAACCCATTCCTGTTTTTAAAAATAATATCATCCTATATTTGAGCATAAAAAGGGGGGAAAAAATCTCAATACCCAAAGACAACTACAGTCATCTGGTGTGTGTGTGTATGTGTGTGAACTCATACTGAAAATATTATTTTGAATCCAATATATTATATATAGTATGGTCATTTGCTCACATAATTTAAAAAAATATTCTGTATAAATGGTATTTAGTAGCCACATAATATTCCATTGTATGTTTCTCCTACTAGATTGAAGCATATGAGATTACTAGCATTCAACCTTTTTAACCTACAAAAAGTGGCAGTTTGACCTGCTTCAACCTACTAAAATTTACCTAAAATCTGTTCCCCAGTTATTAGAAATTATATCTAGTTTTTAAAAAACTAGATATAATTTCTAATAACTGACCTATGAACATATTTATATTTGTTCACATATTTAACCATTTCCTCAGAATAATTACCAGAAAAAGAAAGAATTTATTTGGAAGATATGAAAGTTTCTTTGGTGAGGTTTAGGAAACTATACAATGACAATTTAATTGATACCATCTTTGATTTAATATGAAAAACATGTCAATTTTCCCATTGTGAATAATTCATTTCTATGCAAAATATATGTGTGGATTTGCCTTATTTCTTCAGCAAAGCATATTTTTGTTTGTTTTTGTTTTGTTACTAGCCTCATTTAAAATATATGTTCTTTTTCTGTCTTTGAAGTCATTTAATCGTCAAATAAATTTTGAGTATAGCTCAATTGTGAAAGGAGCTGGCTTATTAAAAAGGTAAATTGTTAAACCCTTTAGTCAGAGTGATCAAGAAAAAATGATAGATACATAAGTTGCCAACATCTGTTATTAAAAGAGGAGGAATCACTGTGGATCCTACAGACATAAAAGGATTAATAAGAGTATTATGAATTACTTTATACCAATACATTTGACAACCTGAATGAGATGGACAGATTCTTAGAAGACACAAACTATAAAACTTAATCAAGAACAAATAAAAAAAACCTAAAGAACCCTGTATCTTAAAGAAATTATAGGAATAAATCTTCTTATAATAAATACTAGTGACCCAGTGCACAAAATTCGTGCACATTAAAAGGGGATTGATTATAGGAAATAATTTAATATTGCTATTTGCCTTTTCTCTATAATAGAAGTATCAGAGATGAAAGAAAATTAGTAAAATGTATATAAAAACCTTCCTCCTGTCAGAGTCTGGGGCACACCATGGGTCCCAGAGTCAAGTCCCCGCCCACCCACATGCACCTCAAAATCGTGTGAGACTCAGACCCAGCCGCCCCCCCCCCCTCATTGGGCTAGATCCAGACCCAGCCAGTCCCACCCTTGTCAAGCCCTGCCAGGCAGGGGGCATAGCCTCAGGTCCCCTTGCCCGGTGCCAGGATGGGGGGTGTGGCCTGAGGTCCCCCAGCCTAGACCAGGTTGGGGGGCATGCCTTGAGGTCCTCTGTCAAGCCCTGCCAGGTGGAGGACATGGCCTGAGATCCCCTGTCAAGACACACTGGGTGGGGTCATGGCCTGAGGTCCCCCGTCAAGCCCCACCAGGCGGGGGGGCGAGCCTCAGGTTCCCCGGCCCAGCACTGGGAGGGGGGCGCAGCCTCAGGTCCCCTGTAAAGCCCCGGTGCTTGGTAGCGCAGCCTGAGTTCCCCTGACCCAGCACTGGGGGTACACCTTGAGGTCCCCCATCAAGCCCCGCTGGATGAGGGGTGCGGTCTGATGTCCCCTGGCCTGGTGCCGGGGTGGGGGAACATGGCATGAAGTTCCCTGTCAAGCCCCACCTGGTGGGGGGCATGGCCTGAGGTCCCCTGTCAAGCCCCATGGGGGCGGGGGAGGGCGTAGCCTCAGGTCCCTGCTCATTGCTCATTAAGGCTCCTTATGGGATCTTGGCCTCAGCTGTGGGTGCAGCCATCTTTGTGATGGAGTGATGGTCAATTAGCATATTTCCTCTTTACTAGATAGGATGTACTATACTAGAGGCCTGGGTCATGTAATTCATGCATGGTGTGTGTGTGTCCCTCAGCCTAGTCTGCACCCTCTTCAATCTGGGATTCCTCTCACAATCCAGGACTGCTGGTTCCCAACCACTCACCTGACTGCCTGCCTGATTGCCCCTAAGTGCTTCTGCCTGCCAGCCTGATAACCCCCTAACCACTCCCCTGCCAGACTAATCGACACCTAACTGCTCCCCTGCTGGCTTGATTGCCCCTAACTGCCCTCCCCTGCCAGCCTGGTTGCCCCAAACTGCCCTCCCCTACAGACCTGGTCCCCCCAACTGCCCTCCCCTGCAGGCCTGGTCCCCCCCAACTGCCCTCCCCTGCAGGCCTGGTCCCCCCCAACTGTCCTCCCCTGCAGACCTGGTCCTCCCCAAGTGCCCTCCCCTGCTGGCCATCTTGTGGCGGCCATCATGTGTCCACATGGGGGCAGCCATCTTTGACCACAAGGGGTGGCCATCTTGTGTGTTGGAGTGATGGTCAATGTGCATATTACTCTTTTATTAGATAGGATTATTTGTTTCCTCATTTTCTGTTGTCTGCTATAGTGTTTTAAATATTTCCTACTGGATTTTTTACCTTTTCAAACTTACTTAAAGTCACTCTGTATATATTATGTTTATTTCATCTTTTTTGTTATATATGTTGTCCATAATTTCTCCCAGCTTACCATTTTATTTTAATTTTATTCATGTCATTAGACATAGAAAAGTTTTAATTTGTATAAAATCTGTTAGCCCTTTGCTATGTGTCTAACTGATTTTATCAAATATTAATAGTAAAACTGTTAATAAATTCATTAGATGATTGGTTACAAACCTGATTGAAAGCCATAAAGCAAGCAATTGTTTGATAACATTCAAAATGTTGACAACGTTTTGTAAGCAATATAGTAAATGGAAACAATATGATTTCATAGAGATAAACACTTAGGAAACAAAGACTGAATACATATAAAAACAATTTTCTTTGTGTCGTGTAATTATACATGACATATCTTCTTCTTTGTGCTTTTCTCTATTTTTTCGTTTTGTTTCCTGCAATGTACATAGAAATGGCTTTCATAATAAGAAAAAAGCTAAAATAAAGTTACTTTGAAAATAAAAACAATACATATGAAAATGATTATAATAAAATGGTATACAAGATTAAGTTACTAAATAAGTGAGGGTTAAGGAAAAGAGAGACTAATCTAAAATGGCTCTAAAGTTTTTACTCTGAAAGCCTAAAAGTATATGGTAAAGCCCTTGACAAAGGTGTGAAGAGAGTCCACTGTGAGACAAAACTAGAGAGTTCTACCTTAGAAATGCTGAATTTCTGCTGACAGTGCACTGTCCACACAGACATCATTTGGAAATTTGGGACTGGAATTCAAAGTGAGAGATAAAGAAATAGGAAGTAAAATACAGAAATTCTGATAATAGATGATCCTACAATAGATATATCAAGAGTGGATATCTGAGGCCTAATCCTTAAGAATGGGTTCCATTGGAGGGAGAGGAAGAACTCCTAGCTAGAGGCAGAGCTGAGGAGGGAGAACCTGACGACACAGACCTGAGCCATCCATTGGTGAATAATGGACATAGAGAAGTTTTCATTGAACGTGTGAACATGCGGCCATGGTCAAGAATGTGGTTTTATTTCGCTCTCCTACTTCTGAGTGGGAATGCCAGTGTTTCTATCATCTTTCATCCTAAAGGTCCCCACCAAATTCTTACAACCAATATGTGTCATCCAAATCAAGAATAACAAGGAGCATTAGGGGACATAAGTTAGGAGAGTTAGATTTAGATGCTTCTGGGACAATAAAGTTCTATATTTAAAGACGAGGAGGAACAACATTTGCTCTTGTTTCCTGGCACCTCCACAAAAGGAGAGAGATTTCTCAATGACTGGCGACTGATTCTGGAGAGAAAAAGACTGAGGGGGAAGAGAAAAGAACCTAAGTAATGACAGAGAAAGCCTGAATTGCCCATTGCTTAGAAGGGCATGGAAGACAAAAGATTTGTTCTCTGAAGACCCATGTCCAGGTAGACATCTGAAAGCCCTTTCACAGGTCTTCAGTGAGATCTGAGAGGGTCACCTCCCTCTTGCCTAGAAATGCTAGGCATTGCTGGGCAGCTCTGTGTGGGCTCGCCAAGGCCGTGGGTTACACCTGGGTGACCAGTACTCCTGTGAGACCAAAGCTGGCTGAGTTGCTCTTCTCCTGTCCACAAGATGTCCGGATGTTTTTATTTTGCTCCCCCCGCTCCCCCCCCCCCAACAATAAAGATAAAGAGGATAAACAAGGGCTTTTTTTTCTTTTTCTTTTTCAGGAAGTTAGGGAAAGATCAGGCTCTCTAAAGGAAAAACAGATGGAGTCAGAGGATTTGGAAACATTTTTTTTTTTAAATACTAACAAAAGAAAAAAGTTTATAGATCCAGACCTAAAAACAAATTTAAACATTTCTCAATGAGACTTATGAAAGATTTTTTTTTTTTTTTTGTTTTTTTTTTTGCAATGAAATGCATACCTGCCCCAATGACATGATAACAAATCATTGTCTGATTGGATATCTCGGTTTTTAATGCCGGATGTTGGGCAACATTTAACACTGGTGGGTCTTGATCCAGCATCTAGAAGGGTTCAGCAATCTGGAGAAAGGGCTGTGCATAGATTAAATAAGAGTCCAGAGATGAAAGATAATTTTGAAAGGCATTGGGGGTCAGAGGAGCTTGGCTAAAGGAGCTAAGTTCTCCTGTCTCAGGACCCCTTGCTTTTTATTAACACAATTTGTCCTAAGGCAAGGTGGAGACATACACTTCAAAGGCCAGGGTTTCCATACAGAAGCATTGTCAGATTGGGGAATAGCCTAAGGCTGTTCAGGTGTTTGGCCAGTAGGAGGCAATAACATGTAGATTAAGATGCCCTGAGCTGTCTGGCAGCAAGCAATCATCCTTTTCAGGTCTGGGGAAATGCCTTTAGCCATTCCAACAGGTGATAACATATGTGACTCGGCCCTTGTTGAGTCCCCAAGTTCCATCAACCTTTTGATGAAAACTCTTGCAATTATGACATGCTGGAATTGGCTTCCAGCAGGTTTTCCTAGGGACAGAGCAAAAGAGTCACGGGTCAGCCCCATTGATACCACTTAGATAAGTGGAAGGCAAAGAAAAACAAACCTCAGTGGAAATAATTGGAGCAACTGCCTCCTCAGGAAAAAAAAGGGCTCATGCATTTTTCCCGTAAATCCAAAATGAAAAACAAATATTAAAAATGGTCCCAAATTTGATTTTTTAAAACTACAGTTGCTCTTGGACACAGGTAACAAGGACAGTTTGTTCATTGCAAAAGGCCTAATAAATTTAAAGCACCAAATGTGTAATTGGAAGTTTGCTATCATTTGGAAAGACCTTTTTTTTTTTTAAAGCACAGGCATCCACTAGCAGTAGGTTGGTGTCAAGCAAGCAGCCAAGGCAAATAACAGTTGCTTACTATTTGGCGTGCAGGTGGTAGGACCATCAAATCACTTTTTGGTGAAGTCCAGACTCCTGAGGAATGCCTGGGAGAGGAAAGAGGGCAGGGCAGTTGGAAGGGAAGGTGGCAAAGCTATAATGGAACTGTGGAAAGAATGCCAATACATGTATTGGGGTTGGGGACAGAGAATTTTTACAATGTTTGAATCTAAATAACAAAGGCAAATAGTTCTTAAGTAGACATTGATAATGGCTGATATTTATTACATAGTTAGTATGTACCAGATAACATGCTAAGCAATTTAAATGTCATATTGAAGTCTCAAAACAACTCAATTTTATTGATGAACATTCTAATTTTAGTGAGAAAGAGTAACTCACCTATATTACATAACTAGAAGCAGAACTAACAATGAAACATCAATCTGTCTTCAACGTCACACTTCTTAAAGCTACCACCTCTTCCCCACCACACATCCTCTAAAATGAAAGGGTTGTATTTGCATCAATTTTGTTTTTATTTTCTGAGATACAGTGAGAGCTGCTTCCTTATCCCTCTTCTTTTTAGAATTCACTACGAATAAAATGATTTATTCGAAATTGCTGAGATAGATAAGCTTCTTTGACTGAAGAAGAGACAATCTGAACATTTCTGCTTCTTTTTGAGTTGTGCTTATGTTTTGCTTTTTCTTACAGTCAATATTTAAAGCAAAAAAATGGTTAGAAGATTTCAGGTTGTGTGGTTTCAGTGGGCACTCCTAAAACAGGCCAAAGAAGGGGCCGTAAATAAAGCGGACATGCCGAGGGTACCGCGGTAAGGCGTGCTGGGGCTTCCCCTCATGTTCAATGAGTCCCCTTTCTCAGGTGCTCTCCTGACTTCCACCAAACACATCACAATTGCCCCTGCAATGGCTCGGAGGTGAAAAAGAGGTTGAAAAAATATCCCACTATAATAAGCTTTTCTCCTTTCTCTGCTCATTAGCTCTAACAGGAGATTCACTGACAAAGTGTGTGTGTGGGCATCTGTGTATGTACATGTGCATTAGTGTGTCTCTGTGTGTGTGTGCATACATGTATGTGTATCTATTATCCCATGATGCATGCTGCTTCTTATCCTGTTCCTGGGCCTTTCCTAGAACTGATCTCAGGCAGAGGATTGAAAATTAAGTACAAGGAAAAAAGAACTAAGGCTACTTCCCAACAATAGTTTTAACAAAAACAATAGAATGTTGACTAATGTGCACTGTCTCATGAAATGTTTGGGAACATTCAATCCCTTGCACATACTCACACAGTTAATAAAGGGTACCTAGCTCATTCATGGGCTGACTTATTCTGATATCTCAGTTATTAAATATTGCACCATACTAATTTCAGATGTCAGTTGCAAAGGAGAAAATGAATGTAGTGTCACATGTAGAGAGAGTTCCTACATTTATGAGAAATGTAAAATTCGACTTTCCACGCCTCTCCACCTGCTCCATGTCTTGGAAACTGACCTGTATAATCCTGTCTCCTTCTCCACCTGATGCTCTCCATCGGGGTTCCAGAAACTCCCCACTCCCTTTGTCTCATTAAGCTGGGGTAGAAATGCTCCCCACTTTTCACAGCCCCCTATTGCTTCCCTGCACTCTGCCCATACCTGCAAACATCATCCCTTCATTAAACTCTCCTATGTTACCCATTGTAAGGGTTCCAGCTGTTATTTGCCATTACCCTGCCTGATTCACTCTTAACAATTACATTAAAAATATAAAAACTACAGTACGCTTCCATTCTAACAGTCAAGAAATGTTCTGCTGGCAAGTACTATGTGTAGTCCTCCCACCCCCTCAGTTAATCCCCCCTTTCCCACTCTGCTCGGTTCCGTGCTTCACACTCACGTCTTTGTTGTCTGCTCTTACCTCTGTGGTTGCTCTTAATCCATATGATGATGGCCCTACCCTTCCACCTGCCACCGCCCCCCCCCCATTCCCTACCACCTTCATCTCGTTCTCCCAGGCTGCCCATGGAACCATCCACATGGACTAATTTCTTTTCACATCTCTGTCACTTTCAGAGTGCTGCCTTAGAGGGGATTTGAATCTGTCAGCACCTCCTAAGGACTTCTTTTCTCCCCACTTCCATCAGGGAGGAGAAACTGCAAGTGACAATTTTACTTTACTTACAAAGCTTTTATTAAAGAAAAAGGGACTATTTCTATAAAACATGAGGTTCTTTCACATTATTAAGCTTTTCACAACTAAATAGTCTTCTCCAGCAATTAATACATGCTCTAAATTTGTACTCTTAAATGAGTTCTAAACATTAATTCAAATATGTCCATATGCTTATATACCACATACACTGTTATCTGTTCTTTGGATAACCATGCCTTTTTTTATGTGGTATGTTGTCACTGGAAATGGATGCTCTGGCCAAAGGAGAGGAAAATATATAGTTCAAGTCTCTCTCTCTCTCTCATTAAAAGCAAGTCCCTAAAATTCCACCTGGAATATGTAATAACAGGAAAGAGAAATATACAGACTCTCTGTGCTCAGCATGGCAATGTGTCATGTGGCTTGGGAAGGTATGTCTGGGAGTATCATATGGCTGTTACTCAACCTGGACACAGAAGAGCTTTGTATGGCATCCCTCACTGTCCAGCCCCAAATAACAGACATTCAGCTGAGCTGGCTCACATTGAATGTGAGAATTTCAATCTACTTCATGAAATATTTTTTCAACTGCAAAATATTTAGTGGGTTTTTTTGTGTTTTTTTTTACCAAAAGAAATATTCAATCACTCCTTTATCCTAACTCCCAATCCAAGATCATTTTTTACTTCATGGGACCCAGGTTTTCACACTGAATATACAACTTGACTTCCTTAGTTCTCCCAGCACACAAGTGCCTGGAGGGCTCACCTTTAACATATTATCATGTTATAATTAGCTGCCATTAATTGAATGCTTATAAATGCTACAACAACCCTGTGAAGGAGGTACTGTTATTATGCCCACTTTATAAATGTCAAAAACAAGGATTAGTGTGTTAAAGAAACTTGCCTACGTTCACACAATTAATACATGGGGACCTTGAATTCAAATGCAGGGCTGTCTAATTGCACATACCAAGTTCTTTACCACCACACTAGACTAGCATGTTATAGTAGATCAATGTTCACTTTTTTGCAGTGAAATGCAAAACCAAGATAACTTATTCCAAAAGTTCTCTCAAGACTTATTTTTCTAAGAAAGTCTCCAAGAAAGCCATACCACATAGCAATGGGACGGATTCATGTGCCAAGGACAGTACTTCTATCATTTCAAGACAAGGATAAGCAGGAAATTCTTGGAATAGTTTGTATACCTTTATCCAGGAATAGCAAACCTTCCCTGTCTGCTTCATATCAGATGGGATGGGGAGCATCACTTGGATCCTGCACCCCAAAAGACTTACGATTTTCCACGATGGACTCCATTTCCAACAATTTCAGATTTTTCACCAAACCTCTGATTTGTCGAGCTTTGTTAAGAGTTCTGTCAAGTTGATGCCCTAACCGGTTTGGCTCAGTGGGTAGAGCGTCAGCCTGCGGACTGAAGGGTCCCAGGTTCAATTCAGGTCAAGGGCATGTACCTTGGTTCTGGGCACATCCCCAGTAGGGGGTGTGCAGGAGGCAGCTGATTGATGTTTCTCAATCATCGATGTTTCTAACTCTCTATCCCTCTCCCTTCCTCTCTGTAAAAATCATATATATATATATATATATATATATATATATATATAATCATATATATATATGATTTTATATATATATGATTTTATATATATATGATTTAAAAACATATATATATATATATGTTTTTAAAAAAGAGTTCTGTCAAGTTGAACTGGTTTGGGTGAAGGGAAAAGTCATCAGAGCCAGTGGAATCCGTCCCTTGGAAAATGGCAATGGCTGGGAGGCTGAAAATAAGAAAAAGTCGCAACACATGTGACTTTGTAACATTGACAGCCTTGTGGGTTTTCTCTTCAAAAAACACAGCCACAGCCATGCAGCAAAGGACCCAAACACGACATCCACAACAGAATCTAAGTTGTCCTAAAGCTTGGCTTCCTAACTACCAGGGCATCGGAACCAGATCCCATCCACCTCACCTCACCCAAAAAAGGCTACTTGTGGCCCACAGTTTGCAACTTGTGAGGTTCTTTCCTTTGCCTAATGATGTGAGAGAAATAAATTCAGGGGCTGTGTGGTTAACCCCTTGGCACTTCCTGTTTTGCACAAATGTGGCCATGGATTTCTCTAAAAAATCAATTGAAACCATTTTACCACATGCTTTATCAAGACAACTTGGGGGAACAGCAAAACAGCTATCAGGTGGTCCTAAATCTTTATCCTAACTATTTATGTCTGTGAACAGTCTATTTTAACTGACACTGAATAAACAATTTAACCATGTGAAATCCTTGAGACCACCCAGCCACTGTCCCTCTCTTCCCGGTAGTATATGTAATCATATGCATTCATTGTATATAAATGTTGATGATCCTTCAGAGCCAAAAAGACACTGCCCATGGCGTTGTCTGCTTCTCAGTGTGACTGGATGCTCCAATGCAGCACACAACTCCCTTGGGATATGTGAGCATCTGGACTGATGTGGCCATACTGGAGCCTTGGGAGGAGGGTGGACTGGCCTGCTTATCACATTGTTCTGTAGTGGCTTTTATTCCTTAACTAGAGGCCCAATACACAAAATTCATGCAAGGGGCTCGGCCCTCACAGCCCCGCTGCCTCGGCCAGCCTTCACAGCCCCAGCCAGCCTTTGCAGCCCCTCGCAGCTCTGGCTGACCCTCACAGCCCCAGCTTCATCTGGAAGGTCGTCCAGAAGGACATCTGAAAGGTTGTTCAGCTGTTTGGTCTAATTAGCATATTAGCTCTTTATTATATAGGATATCCCCCAGCTTAGTCTTTAGGCCATTAGGCAAGCTTCAGTTTTGTAGAGCCTGTCTACATACAGAGCTATGCCATATCCAGGAACACACTGTTAAGCCTTAAAATACCTATTACAATCACAGCCCTTCCCCAGTTCTAAGACCAAACTTAGAACTTGGGTGAAACTAGCCCTGCTACTACTGTTTGTAACAGGAATTGGGGCACAAGCCAAAGTAATTCTACACATGCCTACAAAGCCATAAATAAGCAAGACCCCTAGCTTAAAGCTGCCTCAAATGCTGCCATGCCAGGGTGATCCATATCAAATGAGCAAAAACCAAGTCACAGCCCGTATTTGCAGAAGTATAAATAGCTGGTGAACACAGAATCTCTGGATCACATAAGGTCAGGCTGCTGTTGAGGAGATATAGTTATTGTGTTGGGACTTGAGAACCAGAGGGACAGCTGCTGCTGAAGCCATTGCCCATTGCAGCCCACGTGCCAGGTCATCTGTGCAGCAGATTGCCCGTGGGGAAGCAAACCCACACACCTCTTGTTAAAGAGCCTGATTAAGACAGCATCTATTATCTTACTTCAGCCTAAAAACAAAAACAAAAACAAAACCCTGAGGTAAGTGTTCTAATGTCACTTTAAAGATGTGGAAATGGCCTCATAAAGCTAAAGTGGCTTGCTCAAAGTCAAATAGCTAGTGAGTGGAATAAATTCTGTATGCTGGGCAGTCCATTTTCCTCAAAGCTGAGACACTACACCAGTCTCAAAGGCTCACCCAGCAGAAGGGATTTGTCCAAGACCACCCCAGGGCTCACTTTCTGGTCCAGTGTTCTCACAGGCACCTCCTCCAGAGCTCCAGCTGTGGACTCCATTCTGGGATGTTTCAGAGGCCCATGTTTAATTCAGTTCTTTCAGTCTGCCCAGATATATTCAGCTAACAGGAAAAGACATTTAGATTGCTGTGGTGGAGCAAGGGCTCCATCCCCACCTCCCTACCTGGGGCTGTCACACTCCTCCAGCTCTGCCCACAGTTCGATGGCCTCACTTGTACTCTAAAATTGGAGTGACAGGTGTGGTGGAGAGGAAGGCAGTGCAATTCCAGGCCGGTGGTGCTGATAATACTTTGGGACCAGTGTGATTCTACAGTGTTCTTGGAGAGTATCTTGTGTGACTACCTGAGTTGTGACAAACCTTAATTGTTGAGCATTGAGTCACCCTCCTCAGTGAGATCTTTACTAATAAATAGCAAGGCATCCCCACCAACACTTAAGTTTTGGACAGGAATCAGGCTCTATGAAGAAAGAAGCTTGACAGGATGTTTTTGTAAGACAGCCACCTTTGCTGGTTGCTGTGAGCAAGGACAGCTATTAGCCAGATACCTCAGCAGCAGGAACAAAGAGTCATTTTGGGATTAGTCTCCTGCCTCTGAGAGGAAGAAGGTGGTCCATGAACCTTCCAAGAAATAAAAGAGTCAGCCGGGGGGGGGAGGGGGATCCTGATGCTTTGAAGGACTCCACCAGCATCTCCTAAATGAGGCATAAGATATTTGCCCCAAACCCAAAATATGCTGGCCTCTCAACAAATGAAGTTCCCTTTATTTCTTATATATTGACAAAAATAATGGAAGAGTGCCACATGGTAGTTTACACATGAAAGCCCTTAGTAAATTTTCACTGAAGGACACGGGTCATATGAGCACTCAGAAAGAAAGAAATCCTAGATAATTATTGGAGCAGCAATGAAAGAAAAGCAACCATTTAAAATGCAGTCCCTTCCTCCAGGCACTGTCATATCATCATGTGTATTTTTATAGCATCTGTCACAGACTAAATTATCTGTTTTGCTCACTGTTATATCCCAGAACCTAGAACAGTGCCTGTCTGGCACACAGTCTGTGTCCAAAAAATGGTTATGGAATACACATACATACACATATATATGCGGTATTACATGAATATATATTAAATCAATAAATAAAAATAAACTATTAAAGGTCCTATGGTACAGTAGATAAGTCCAGAACCTACGTTGAAAGGGCTATTTTCAGTGCCTAGTTAAGCCATGTTCTAACTTTGTAACCTTGGGTAGGTCACTTGATGTCTTTTTGATTGACTTCTTTATCTATAAAGTAACAATAATATCCATCTCACCAGGTTGCTATCAAGGTTAAATTATTTAACACACATGAAAATAATGCATAAACCATGGATACTAAGCAAATATAAAGACTATCATGATGCAAAAAAAAAAAATAGATTGAGATAATAGGATTATTATGTGCTTACCAGCCAAGTTTAGCATGGCTCACGCCCCTGGGAAGTAGACTCTCATTCTGAGTTCCACTTTCCTAAACAGTTATTTTGGCTTACATTGACCTGGTCTCAGAATGTGTGTATATCCTTCTCGCACTTACTTCAATGAGGTACACGAATAGCAATCTTAACATTTCTCTACCCAGCTCTTACTCATCCCCGAAGACCCAGTTCAGGTGTTGCTCCTTCCCAGAAGTCTTCGCTGATGTTGGCCCATGTGAATATCCTGTACACACAACACACCCTAAATTACATGTTTCTCATCTGTAATCAGATAACAGTCTGTGCAATTATATTTGCTTAGTCATCTGGGTCTAAACCATAAACTTCTTGAGAATTATGTCTTTCCTCTCTTTGTCATCTGTACCTAGCACGGTGTCTGATACAAAGTAAGAATTTAGTAAACATGGAATGAATTAGTTACGAGTGAATGAGACTCAGAAAAGCCACAGCTTCCACTGGTTGGCATTGCAGAAAATCTTACTATGGCAAGTTAATAGTTAACCTTCAAATGTATTCTAAAAGGCTAACTCACAGAACTTTAGGAATGTGTGTCCTTGAAGGGGTTAGAAAAATGTCACACTGGGCATAACTGTTTATCTATTAAATGATATTTTCTTCTTTTTATTTTCCTTATATGCCTCCTCTTGCAATAAACAAGGTCTCTCTTCTTACCATGGCATGGATACAACATAAACCACAAAGTGCACAAATTCCTTTTACTGAAGAAACTGTACATGTTTTCCAAATGAAAAAAAAAAAAGTTAGACGCAAGATGTAGAAGTCATCAGCAATTTTTTAATGCCCCAAACGTCCCTAGAGAAATTAACATTTGCAAAATCACTTTGAACTCTGGCATTCGACAGCACTTTGAAAGTTCCATACAATGAAAAGTTCCATTTCCATAAAATCAGAAATACCTTTCTGGGCTCATTTCATATCAAAATGCAATAAGGCTCATAAATGTCTCTGTGAAGTTTGAGTGTAGTAAGTTTAGCTATAAAATATTTGCTATGCGACAGGCTTCTAGACTCAGGGAAGCATTGTGTTTAACAGGGCTCCCTTCACAGCATACTTCATCATCAACAAGAAAAAAACACAGCAAGAATAACCTATAAATGCCTGCAATACAACCATCAAAAGCTTTTCAACTCTTATTACAGATCAGGTTGAGGCAAGCTGACATTCGCGATCACTTTACCCAAAGTATGTTCATAGAAAGCTCTGTAATCTGTCCCCAAAGAGCATGTAAAATCCACTTCTGTCTTGGACATGTCACTGCAGGTGATAGATAACCTCCAACAGCTTCAGCAGCAGCCTTTCCTACAAAATGAGTTTTCCTTTGGGAATCAGAAAAACAGGTTCCTTCCACCTGTCCCAATCTGTCTGTGTACCTCCTCTTCAACCCATACCCAGGCCCGCTACTGAGCCACTGGACCCTGCATGGAGCAATTACATTCACAAAGTGCAGTGTGTAATTCCAGTTCCCAATTGGGTCCTGCAGGCTCAGGGTGTCTCTTTCCTAAAAATCATTCCCTTGGGTGATCCCTTCTCCCTTTCTATTTTTAAAAAATATTTTCAAGTACAGTTTACATTCAATATTATTTTGGATTCAATTCAGGTGTACATCACATTGGTTAGCTAATCATATACTTTACAAAGAGTTCTCTCTGATATTTCCAATACCCACCTGGTCCCATATATAATTATCACAATATTATTGACTATACTTCCTATGCATACATTACATCCCTGTGACTATTTTGTGACTACCGATCTGTACTTCTCAGTCTCTTCACCATTTTCACCTCGTCCCCCCAAACCCTTTTCCTCTCTTTTCATGCTTCTCCAAAGCTAACAGGACTGCACCTACAAGGGTTTAAAGGAAAACTACAGAATCACACGCAAAGCTTACTCTCCCACTTCAAGTTTCTGCTGAAATGTCTTCACCACCTACATCCCTTTCCTGAACATCCTGATTAAAGTAGCCCACCAACTATTTTACATCCCCTTACTTGATTCTATTTTTTTTTATAACTTTTGTAAACCCTGGTCATATTTGCTCGTCAGTCATCTGTCTCCTCTCACTAGAAGGTAAGCTTCCCGAGGGCAGGGCCTTTGTTTCACCTGCTCATTTTTGTGTTCTCAGGTGCTAGAATTATTCCTAACACCTGGTTGATGCTTAAGACATACCTGTTGACTTTAGTGTGAAGGATTAGATGGATGGGTGAAAACACAGAAGTTATGGACAAATGGTGTAAAAGAAGACTTAGGGAAACCCACTTTGAAGCACAACATGCAGTCACGTGCCTCTCCTTCTGTTCATATTGGTCTCTGCCTGTGATATCCTGGCTCCCCGATGAAGGATCTATCCTTGAACACCCAATGCCAATTACACTTACTCTCTAGAGGGGCCCCAACCCTCAAAAGGCAGAATCCTTGATGTTCTGCTCCATGATTCTAATGCATTTGAAGCCTATCTTTCTCAGATTCTTTGAACTAGGTCTCCCCCTCCTGTGTGCCTCCTGTATAAGACAGAGCATTTCCTAAAGCCATGCCAGAGTCACACAGCATCAGTGAGTAGAGTAAACAAAGATCCCTAACCTTATTGGAATTATATTCTAAGAAATAGGTATTAAGTATTTGTCTTTAAAAATGGTTATCCTTCTCATCCAGGAGCTTTTACTCCCTATATCAGAAAACCTGAAAAGGCAGTTGCTTACAAAGTGGACAAGCAAAAAGACAGTCTTTCTTTATAGGGGTTTCTGCTATGTAGAATCATTTTAGAGGTTAGATTAAGAAATTTAGCTTTTAGTTAACAATAAAAAAAGGGAAATGGGGAAATCAAAGATTTCCTTAGGGATAGGGAGATATCAGTAGCACAAATGACACCCAGGACAGTAGGACCACAGTAGAAAGTTGAGGTAAAAGGTATTGACCCGCTGCTCATTCCAATACCATCCCTATACCTATGGGAATCAAACATTATGATGGGTCCCATGGCAGCCATAGAAATCGGCCTGAAATTTTGCTATGCCATGTATGTATAAGGCCTGGGAAAATCAATTCCAAATATTGACAACTAGTGGTTAAGTCCATGATCATCACTTAGACAGTTTTTATGAAACTTTGTTTTATAAAAAAGAAAGCATTAAAGGAAGGAAGTTCTTTTGATCTGAAATATTTGAAAATCAAAGGAACTCAAAATTATACAAGATGTTGGGAAATCTAATCTCTCCTGCATCCTCAGACATTCCCTGAGGACATTTCATAGCTGATGTTCAGATATCTGCAATGACTTAGAAAGGGAAATTTAAGAGCTTAATTTCCAAATATTTATTCAACAAAGAAATTAACAGAAGTGTAGTGGTTGCCAGAGGGAAGGGTGTGGGGGGATAAAGAGGTATATGGTGACAGGAGAAGATTTGACTTTGTGTGGAGGGCACACAGTACAACATACAGATCTTGTAATAGAAACCCACACCTGAAACCTCTATGTTCATGTCGATCAATGTCACCCCAATAAATTTAATTTAAAAAAATTTTAATAGTCTGATTTCCAGATGCTTCTTCAAAAGAAAAGTACACTGTGAAACCAAGTGGTAAACATCCCTGACAAGGCGGGGCTGTACAAGGCTCCAGATCAGGAGGTCCCAGCACAGTGCTCCCTACTGTGCCTCATAATCACAAGAAGAATTCACTAGGGATTAAATCAATCTGTCTAATGTTCTCTGAGGAAGAAAGAAATAACTTTCCCCTATTTTTCAAGCTATTTACCTTTATGTCCCCTGGAACCTTTTAAATAACATTGCTTGAAAAGGCTGTAAGCTGCCCTTGGCTCCAAGAATCGTTAAAGAATTTATAAGCTGTTTTCTCTCCTATCCCAGGAGCTACTGCCAGGGGAAGCAAAATCCAGACGTTTGCAACTCAACACCAGTGAGTGCCTGCCTAATCTGATCAATGAGGAGGCAGCAGTCACAGTCACCTCTGACACAGGGCATCCAACAGGCGTCAATATTCTGCTCTTGCTAATGCTACTTCAGGGCACCCACCCAGCTCTTTTCCATTACGATGGCACTCTGGGCTTTAGACACATCCAGGACCAGGTACCAATCCAGACAGAGCTGACTTCTCATGTCTGCTCTGCCAGGGCCTCTCTGGAAAGCTCAGCAGTACAGACTGTCTTGGAAGGCTTCTGATATTTCCTGCTGGTGACATCCAAGAGATGATGGCAATGGTTTGTGATGTCCACCTGAGGTTCTTGGAGTAGCAGTATATAGTCCTGTACATGCAGTTCAGACAAATGTCCCAACTTAATAATCTAATGCTAGCAGTAGCATTTGGGATCTCATAAATCAGGGGGAAAAGCTTTTTCTGCATGAGCTTCTCAGAGAATTTCCAATAACAGCATCTCAGCCAGTCCTGTGCAAAGCCAAAGAATTCCCTGTCGTCACCTGCTTGTGATGGCAAACCTGAGGCATCCTGAGCCCTGGGAAGTAGTCAGTAGTGCTGTGACCACAGCAGTGGAGGCAGTCCTTTGTCTGTTCATGAGCATCATTCTATACCCCATCGTCCTGACCCTCAGGCAGGGGCAGTTTCTCAGTGGGAGCAGGAAGGAGACAGGTTTCAATGGCCTAATTTTAGTTTATCTCATTTCTTTTTATATTTCTAAGTTTTCTTATCCTTTATTCACCTAAAGCTTATCTAAGAATTCCTGTGAGAAGTCAGAGTTTATTTGAAAGTTGGAAATTAAAATAAGACTCTCCCTAACAAAAATTAAAAGCATGTACATTGAAAAGACTATGCACACATACATACACATCCCAAAGTAAATTAGTTGGCCTGAATCATCTCTCCTATTTTTCAATCCTTTGTCTGATGTGTATTCTTCATGAAGAGATAGTACATGGATTCTTTAGCTGTAATAATGACAATCCGGCCAGTCAAGACCGTTAAACCAATTTATTTTATTGTAACACACTATAGCTGTGATGATATGAATGGCCACACCACGTATTTCATCAACCCCCTAAACCTAAGTAATCTATAGTTATGGACTATTCTCTACTTGTTTCACATATATATATATTTTTTTTTTCACCCTGTCATGGAAATTGCTGTAGTGCACTAAAGCAGGTATCGAGTCTTCTGTTTCTCTTCTAGCAGCAAAGTATGGCAGCTAAGGGTCTCGGTGACATCCTCCAGAAGACATATCAGGCACTCAGTAAAGGAGAATGCCCTCTAGGAAGGGTACTTTTCTCTATGAGATGCATTCCTAGCTAGGAGACTGGGTTCATATGTAGACTCAGAATCAAAGACTAAAAGAGAAATGGGGGAAGGAACTAATGATGCAGCTGCTTAAATAGTGAGTTAATTGGGACTCTATCATTCCTACAATTCTCCTAAAAAGTATCTTCATCTTCTGCCATGTGTCATCAAAACTCATTTTTTTTGTCCTCTTGGACACATGGCAATCTATATCTTCCTGCCTCTCTTGCAGTGATATGTGACTATGTGACAGAATTGTAACCAATGGAATGTTGGCACAGTGATGTGCTGATAAAATCCTCCTGTATGCAATCCTCTAATTCTCTCCCCAGTCATCAGATCAATAGAGAAGACTCTGTGTATATCAAACAGGTTGAAACCCAGAGATAGAAGGAGTATGAGTTCCTAAATTACCCCTGTAATATTCCCCACCAAATACCTAAGGGTTCAGTGAGCCAGAAATAACCTCCTATTGTTTTAAGTCTGTTGTTTCAAATCTGGGCTTGTATGATACATGAGTTATTCTACCCTGGGCTAATGCAGCCTGTGAAATCAGATTTCTTTTCTCTGGCCAATGACATGAGTGTGCATCCTGGATGCAGTTTGGCATATACTGTTGATATTATTTTCTATCTTCCCATGTATGATCTGTCCCTTAACTAATTATTTTCAGTTAGTACTCTACCCAACACCTTCTTTCTTTCTTCTAGGCATTTCTACACCTTCCTTGAAACAAAGAATGGTTGTGAATAACATTAAAAAGTGCTCTGTAAAGCTAATCTTAAAACTATTAGTAGGGAGTAAGTGTTTGGGAGTAGAGGTAGGGGAAGGGGATGGTAGACATAAAAAGTCATCTAGAAGAGCCATGCCTGAGAGGAAGTCAGAAAGCTCTTCTGACCTTCAGAATAGTTGTCAATGATAAACTGCTCTTCTTACTGAACTATGACCAGAAGCCATGACTCATTCAACACTAATGAAAAACTATTTGGCCTTCCCTTCTATTTTGGACAAAGGAAAAAACAGCCACATATCTTCTTCTTTGAGAACAATTAGAATTCCACATATTATTCCAAGAGGCCAATCACCCACTTTATGAAAAAGAGAAAGACATAAACAGGGAATATTTGTGCTTGGGAAGGCTAGTTTTTCACAGAGCCCATCATTGACTCAGGTTTTCTGGGACAGTGCATGCATTTCTCTTGTATGGGTGGGAGATGGGAAGAAACAAAAACAGACTCCTTAAGACATAGCGATTTAAGTGCCAGTAAAATTTGGTCTTCGTCCAGTTTACTGTAAGCTTCGTGTCCTTAACACCATCATAAATAATGAACAGATTAACAGAATGTCTATAAACATAAAATCCTTCTCAGAAAACAAATTTTTTTCAAGCCCGGATTCTTGAACAGAATTCTCACTAGGAGCCAACTCAACCTGATAGGTTGGCATCTCTCCAACATCAGGAGTCAACAAAATGGTTTGGCCTTGGAGAACATGGCCAAGGCTGCAGTTAAAGTTCATCAGGCTTTTGGGCGGGGGGGGGGGGGGGGGGGAGATATTGTTAGTCTAAGAAAACAAAATTATGGGTCCTCCCATTGTGAAACTGGGGTGGCAAAATGCAAAATAATAAAAGAAAAAATGCTTTTTCCTTTCACTCCTCTGGAAAAAGTTCCCCATATTGTTTTGATATTTCTTTTCCAGTGTTTGCAAACGTATTCATTGTCAATTGTGAAGAGAAAGATAACATGACATAGAACCTCAACTGGTGAAATTACTATTCTCTACCCTCACATTTTCTTCAATTTGGTTATCACATAGGGACTGTTTTTTATGTTTTATATCTAAGTCCTGGAAATGTTTATGTGAATTTATCTCCATCTCTCTTTATTGTTTTTAGTAAATGTTTCAATTTGAAAAAATGAGTTGGGACACCAATGACTGGAGCGGCATCCAAGCAGCCCAAAGTACTGGTGGGGGATGTCTCTCCAAAAGAATTAGGTACCACACAGCGATTTTCCACTCCAGACACTGTAGCCAGTAGTCTTGTTGGACTTAAGTGGCATCTTCTCTGAGACAAACTACTAACCAATAAAACCCTAAAGACTGCCTTGCATGAAGCTGATAAAAATCAGATAATGACTTAAGAAAATGTCCATTATATGAGCTGTTATAAGATAAACTGAGGCAGTTAGAAATTTTAAAGTTTTATTTGAGCAAAAATTGATTAGAATCTGGCTGCACCAAACCAGAAGCAGTTAAGAGTGCTCCACCAATAGCAGGGAGAGACTTTTGTAGAGAAAAGAAGATGCAAAGTAAAAATAAATGGTTGATTGGCTGTAGCATAAAGACTATTTTGGCTGTTAATGATTGGTTGTCCTTAGAATTTTAATTTCATAACATTGAGGAAATTACAGGCTTAGACTTTGGGTTGCTTACATAGGCTGCCACAGCATTGGAGCCACTTCATTCTAATAGCCTCCTTGCTTATTTTAACAATATTCATAGAAAAAGAGTAAAGAGTTTGCCAATGAAATGTCCCTGGAAGGAAGATTACCAATAGTTTATTTCCCTCTAAGCTGTATTTTATTTTTAAGCAAAAAGGATATATTATTTGGACAATAATATAGGCTATAAAAGAAGAAGCATTTACTCTTTCCCTTTATTCTTTGCTTTTCGATCTAAGTGGAAACTTGGCATATGACTATTTGTGAACCTGCATTCTCCTGGCTTAGTAAGATGCCATGTGCTTAAGGATGGTGAGGACTAGATGGCTTTATTCAGTGTAGGTAAGACCATTGTACCCTTGGTGGCTTCAAGCCACAGATCAGATTTTTTATCTGTGCTGGGCCCAGGGTGTGGTTTGGAGTTTTTTTGGGGGTATTTTCTTTGTTTTGTTGTGGGTTTTTTTTTTTCTGCAGGTTTTTCTAAATTCATGCAGGCATATCCAGTTGTCCAAAAAATCATATCTGGTCTGGAAAAGGTTGTTTTGTGTTCTACAGGCCCTGAAGCAACACACACACACACAAACACACATTTTTTAAGGAAAGTGAGATGGATGTTAAATACCAATAAAACTTTAGAAAGATTTCATTACACTCAGAAAAAAATGATAAAGGTACCACTTTAACCACTTTAATTGCCATTGTACTAGAAGACAAGACAAAATAATAATTATCATTATTCTTATTATTATAATTTCAAAAGATATATAAGTCTTTAAAAAAGATATATAAGACTTAGAAAGAAACAGAAAAAAAGGTCCAATTTTCAAATGATTTGATAGTGAACAAAGAAAATCCAACTACAAACTAGTACAGTAATAAGAGAATGTAGCAAAATTTCTGGATATAAATCAATATATAGAAATCAACAGAATTTTTAATTAGTGTTGTTAATTAGAATTATTGTGGTGATAATTGTACAATATATACAAATATCTAATTGTACACCTGAAACTAATATAATGTTCTATGTCAATCATATCTCAATTTAAAAAACAATGGCATTGCTAGATTCTATCAATAACTAATTAGAAAATGGCATAAACATAAAAATAGTTGGGGTGTTCTCTTCCCCTCTGGGTGCTGGGGGTAGGGTCCTTATGATAGCTTGAGAAAAAGAATTTTCTTAGACTCGCAAGGGAGGATCAATGATTTTTATTTCTGTGGAATTACATTTCTGTGTTTCCAAAGTCCCATTTCCTTCAGTCCCGTTATAGAAGAAGTAGAGCTCTGGTTTCAGTAGAGCTAGAAGCAAAGCCAGTGTCCAGAGTTTTCTTTCCATATTGGACCTGGCTAGTTGCAATCCATTAGTCCATTGTGTGTGGCAGTGCACATGGCCGTGGCCATGTGGGCAAATACAGGAGAGTGCACCCCAAGCAACAAGAGTCCCAAGAGCACAAGAGGAACCAAGAGCACAAGAGAGCTAACTCCTTTGTTTAGGGGATTAAACATCCCAAATTTCACACCCATTCTGGCCAGTGCCCTGTTCCCAGGTGTGACTGGCAGGCAAATACCTTCCTGGCATCTCTCCAACTTTACTGGTCATGCATCTATCTTCCCTTTGCCTCTTTCTTTTTATTAATAAGTAGTTTAATTATAACAGTATCAAAAGTAAGTATCATACTTTAAATTAGAAAATACAGAACTAAATGATATATATTACTATACTTAAAAACATGTTGGGTGCTAAAGCAGCACTTAAAAATGTATAGTCTTAAATGAAAGTATTGGGGAGAAAATGAATACAACTTAATGTGCTGGTAAGCTCTCGCTTAGGAAAAAGAAAATAATTATGGCAAAATTAATGCAATATAAATAAACATATAAAAAAGAGGATCAATTCCAAAGTTGGTTTGATTTTGAAATTAAAAAAGAAAACTTCCAAAATAGTCTCCTATACCAAGATTGAACAAATAAAAGGAAGGCACTAATAACTAATATTAGAAATGGAAATATAGATATGACTAAAAATATTGCAAATGTTCAAAAATAATAAGAGTATTAAAAATAGCTTTATGACAATAAATTTGAAAACTTAGTTAAAATAGTCAACTTCCCCCCAGCTGGCATGGCTCAGTGGTTGAGTGTCAATCTATAAACCAGGAGGTTATGGTTCTATTCCCAGTCAGAACACATACACATGCCCACGTTGCAGGCTCAATCCCCAGTAGGGGGCATGAAGGAGGCAGCCAACCAATGATTCTCATCATTGATGTTTCTGTCTCTCTCTCCCTTCCTCTCTGAAATCAATAAAAATATATTTTTAAAAAGAAATAGTCAAAAATTATATTTCATCAAAATTGATTCAATAAAGATATACCATTAGAAAAATAAATCAGCAGTTACATTTTTTTACAAAGAAAACATAAAATGGTTCTGCTACATATTCAAGAAACAAGTAATTTTAATCTAAAACAAATTCTTCCAGAAAATGGAAATAGTAGCAATGCTCCTTGTCTTACTTTATAAAGATAGAGTAAACATCAAGGCCAACATTTGACAAGGGAAGTATGAAAAATAAAAGCCACAAGCCAATCTCTCTCATGAATAGAGATGGGAAAGTCCTAAACAAAACATTTGCCAAACAAATCAAAATCTAAAAGTGACTGTGCATCATGATGAAGTTGGGTTTAATTCTAGGAATGTGTCCTCTGTGGTAATCTGCAGGAAAGCAAAATATATGGATAAAGATGCAGAGAAGTAGAGGATTTGTGGTTGGGAGTCTGTAGAAGTTCTCTTCTGATCACTCCAATTTTTTTTCCAGTGAATTGGGAAAAGATGTTATTGGATGAAGGTGCAGATAGAGGAGTGGGTCTTGAAGATTTGAGGAGAAAAAGGGTATGAAATAGTTTTCCAGGAGAGTGGGACAATAAATGGAACATAGTGTGATTAAATTGATGCTTATTTAAGTTTCGTGGTCATGAACTTAAAGATCATTTACTAGAAGCCCCAGCTTGTACAGTAAGAAATATTTTTAAAAAGGTTTAAGAATTAGGAAAGATAAAACAAAACTCCCATTACTTACAGATACAATTGTTCCTATGGAAAACCCAAACTATAACATCAATATATAAAAGTTAATTTCATTTCTATAGGCTAACAGCAAATAGTTGGCAAATGTAATCTTAAATAAGATCCCATCAAATATAGATATATGTATATATAAATTAATTTATAAATCTAACAATAGTGCAGATTTTTATCAAAAAATAAGAAATTTTATTGAGTGATATTAAAGAAGGAATATTAAAGAAGACCTAAATAAAGGTAATGATATAACATATTCATGAATAGGAAGAATCAGTATCTTAAAGAAATTAATTCACTCCTAAATTGAAGTATAAATTCAGTGCAATTCTAATTTTTTAAAAAACTTTATAAAGATATGTTATTGGTGGAAAGGCAAAGATAGACTCTTCCAGAAAGGAAGATTTATTTTCATGATATAATAATTAAAGTAATGTTGTATTTGTCCAGGGATAGACAAAGAAATTAACAGAATAGAAGAGAAAGTTTGGATTAAAAAACTCACATTTATATGGAGACTTAATTAATAACAGATCACTGGAGAAAGGAAGACACAATTTAAAAATGGTGCTGAGCTTGGCCCAGCATGGTTTAGTGGTTGAGAGTCCACCTATGAGCCAGGAGGTCACGGTTCAATTCTGGTCAGGGCACATGTCTGGGTTGTGGGCTTGATCCCCAGTGGAGGGTGTATAGAAGGCGGCCAATAGATGATTCTCTCTCATCATTGGTGTCTCTATCTCCCTCTCCCTCTCCCTTCCTCTCTGAAATAAATAAAAATATATTTTTAAATGGTGCTGAGACAACTAGCTATCCAAATTTTTTAATTAAAATTTATTTTCTACATTATACTACACATAAAAACATCCACATAAATTAAAGACTTAAATCTAGAAACAATTTAAAATACATTCTGAAATATATGAGATTATTTTTATGACATTGAAAAACAATATTTTCCTAAATAAGATGGATAATGCATCAAAAAATAAATAACTGGAACTCACTAAAATTAAAATTTTTATGTGGTAATGTGTCTTGGTTTTAGTGTTCAATATAGCAGTTGAATCAAGAGAGCAAGATTAAGAAAATTAAAATAGTCTATAATTGTAGCTATGTGAGAAACTTTTACATTAGAGTTATGGTTACAAAAGAAATGTTTCTCTGCATCCTTTTGGGAAGATCAAGCAGCTTGTTTTCCAAAAGGCAATATATTACAGACAAGTTATAGAAAACAAAAATAGATGTGCCTTGGAGGCAGTTGAAAGTAGGCATAAAGATGATGTCCTTGAGAATCCAAAAAAAGTAAGCTAGGCCTAGACCATATGCTCGAGCAGCTGAGGACAAAGAGAAGACATCTTTCAAGGGACAATCAAAGAGAAAATGATAGATGAAAATACATAAGGATATGAATGGATGGAAAATAAATCCAGGAGGGATTAGTCAATCCTTTATTCAAGCTGTCTTCCTCTTAATTTCCTATCTTCTCACGGATGACGCCCCTAGTAAACACCAACCAAAGGTCAACTTATGGCTGTCCTGCAATAATTCCAGCAAGGGCAGAAAAGAGTTAACCTCAACTCCACCTTCCCTCTAGGCTTAGATTTAAAGCACTCACTCGGCTGTGACCATGGGCTCATATTTGGCATTCTAAAGTCACTTCTACTGCTCAGACCCAGGACCAGCCAGCCCCACTCTAATTATATTAATCTTTAAGTTGGAGACCATCCTTCCTTGTACCACCCCTGCTCCTCACCACCCTGTATTTCAGACCAGCTTCTAATATTGGTAGCCAAGTCTTCCTGTTTTACCTGGGACCCCACTGCCCCACCTACCCTCAACCAAATGCAGCAGTCTTCCTTCTTCCTGTCTGCATTCCACGTGAACCCTCTTCACTATCCCCATTGTCTCATTACTAGTGGAGGGACTTTCTGGTAAGAGGAGGACTTGCTTCAAGGAAGAATTAAAAATAGTCTACATTTCTGAAACAATTATCCCAAGACAGCAGTGATAAAATTCATAGATCCCAACACTCAGGCTCCCAGAGCATCCCATTGCCTGCAGATAGGGATGCAGTACACCACAGCTGACTCAACTGGACATCTTCAGAGTTTGGACTGTCTCACCTTGTGTGTCTGCAAGCCAGCACCCAGCTCATCAGGACCAGCTATGAAAGGAAAAAACATATTTTCCAAAAGCTTCTCTAAGTGTTCACATGGCTAGCTGCCTGTGCTTGTTCTTCTGAGTGCTCAGACCACTGGAAGCCACAAAAACCAGCTGGGACCACTTCATTGAGTGGTTCCCCAAGGAAAATGATGGTGCGAAAAGTAAAAGGAAATTATGGAAACCAGCTGAGTCTTCATGGAAGTATCACCCTGGGTTTGTACCAAAGGTTGAACGTTTGCCAAAGTATAATTTACTCTCAAGCCTCAGAGCCAAGGACTATGTCTTAAGAACCTGAGATGGCCCTGACCAATTTAGTGAAGTAAGCAGAGTCTAACTCTTACTCTTAGCTGGGCTGTTCTCCATTATTCTTTTGTATAATGCGATACAGTGTCCCCATGTGATCCTACTCATCCCACATGGGTCTGCCTTCCCTGGGCAATACTTCCAGGTTTGGACCTCTTCTTTTCTCCTCTCAAAACCTACCAGTCCCAACTTTCTTTTATTTAGTCTATTAATTTCAACATAAATTTTTTTTTGTCACCTATTATGGTCCAGGCACCATACTGTAGTCCAAAATATAAAACAATAAATTAGATATGTCCCTGTTCTCAGGAACTAAAATAGTTCAATTTCCTAAGAAATATGTGAAAGTTTACCTAACATCTAAATTTATGCTAATGTATTAATTCATATTTCAAGGTTTATTTATTCCACAGATACTTTACTGGTTTCTGTATTATACTACTGGGGAATTCGGTTTGGAAAATATTGAACTCTAAAATGCTGGAGGAGGGGAAGATATATAGGGATTTGTGATATCTAGAAATCAGGTAGAAATTCAAATAGAGATTTTAAGGAAAAGTCAGGTCTGGGTATGAGAATGAACAGGGCTACCCTGGCAAAGAGTAAAGCTGAGAAGAACACCCTGGGAACATCCAATATGAAAAGTACAAAGAAAAAGTGAACTCAAAGTAAATGACTGAGAAAGAATGCCAGTCACAGGAGAATCACATGAGTGTAGTTTTCATTAGTAACCCTAGTTAATAACATGTGGTCATTTGAACAATGCCCTCTAACCATCTCAGGCACATAGGCCGTTACGGTCCTCAAATTATACCCCACAGGTAAACAGCCACTTGGTCTAGAAGTGAGCTGGGCCTGCCTACTGTTCCTCCTAATGGGGATGTGAACAAGGGTTAAGGATTCAGGACGGGCCAAATGGCCTTCCCAGTGAACTGTGCATTCGGGCCCAGGGCAGGGTTGGCTCTGTGCCAGGAGTTCGGGTTTCAGTTGTTGGCTGCAAATGTGTGCCATTTCCCGATGGAATGCTAGGGTTCTCCGATCCGCCCTCAACTCCTAACATGGGTCACAATTCACTGAAGTTTCACAGTGCATTTCTGTGGATGTTTCGAATCATAAGTGCAGACTCACAGAATAGCTGCACAGGATTTAAAGAGAATCTCCAGAGTTCAGGCTTCTCATTTTACACAGAAGGAAGCTGAGGCCAAAGATTATTAATTTGTCCAGGGTTGCATTGCAGTTTAGCAGAGTAGTTAAGCAAATAGGCTTTGGACTCTCAGTGCCTGGGAACCGTAAACTGTGTGCCTTGGGAAGGTCCCTTAGTCACTAGGTCTCAGTTAACTCTTTTTAAAAGTGGAATAAAAATGTTATCTTCATCACATGTTATTTGTAATGTGAGTGAGATAATGCATGCAAAGCTCTTAGCATGACAACTAGCATAGAGTGGAACAGCCAAGTCTTCTGATCAGGGCTCTTTCCCGGAGCCATGCTCCCTCGCTTATGTTGAGAAGTTAGAAATGACCTGGTAGAGGCATTGCACATGTACAAACATCACTGTAGCATGTGAGTCATGCATTCATTGTTTTAACAAATATCAGTTGGGCATCTAGGTACTGGGTTCTGATAGGCCCATACTGAACAGGATCTGACCTCTTCCCATGAAGGAGAGAGATTGTGCCTATGGTAGCCAGGGGTGGAGTGGACTTGCATGGAGTAAAGAGGACTAGAGAGAGTCTAGAGGGGAGGAGATTGATGGGAGATTCTTGCCATGGTCCAGGCATGAGGCATCAAGGTCCTGAATGACCCCGGCGAGAATGAGAATGAAGGGAAAGGACAAAGCAATGAGATAGGAGCATGAGACTTACCTCTGACACATTATTGTAATGTGTCTATGAAACCTTTGTTTTCATGTGTTTCTGACAAGCAATTTGCTTCCAGAACTCCAAAATGAAGCCAGTTGGTACTCCATACTCCAGGAAATGTCACTTACTGCTAATACACAGAACAGGACAGGTGACACACATTAGGCCTCTTGTCCAGAGCCTCACACATGGTGGGTGAGGCCTACCCACTACTGTCAGAGCTCCAGAAATGGGGTCTGTGTAGCCATGTCTAAGGCCAGCTCTTTTTCTCTCCTGCCAAGTTAATTAAGGGCATGACATTTCTGGTTCACATGGTAGCGAGGCGAGGAGAGCAGGGCTGAGCAAAACAGACAAATGTTTATGTTCTGCAGCACTATGTTTGTCTCAGGAGCATGGCTGTCCATCAGATTCCACACTTGCTAAAGTCACAGAGGAAGGGGCTCAGGCAACATCGGAGTCCCTCACCTCCATGGGCTTAGCTCCTCGTGCCAGGATTCCAGGCTAAATAAAGCACAGTCCCGCTAACGGCATTGGCAGTAATGTCCGTGGTCCATGAAGACCCTACCTAAACACTGCCCACTCTGGGCACTCTGGCCCTGTTATGGCCCTGCCTTTCCCCCAGGCCCGCTCTCCTCCCTGAGAAGGGAGAATGGTTAGCAACTTTTAGAAACTAAAACAAACACCAAAGTTTGCCAACATTAAACTGCTTCACAGCTAAATGGACCATAAACTTTCAGGATCTGGAACAAAACTCTGATTCAACCCCCTCTTACAGGTGCTGTGGGCACAAAGACTGCACAGTATACTTTACCCTGGAAAACAGTCTCAAATTATTTTTGTAAAAAAAAAAAAAAGTTGCCTGGAAGAAAATTTCACCCTATGCTTAGGAAATAAGCCCAGAGGCAATGCAGCCCCTTTCTCTCCATTCTCACTTCCCTTCCCTCCCATGAGAAGGTCCCACCCGAGCTGGGAGCTCCCAGTTGATGCTAAAGAGGTCAGACACCTTCTCCCAGGCTTTTAGATGAGCACCCGGGGAAGGCACATGCAGACCACTCCTGCCAGCCTGCAGCCCACCACCTTCTGAAAGGCCACAGTCATGATACAAATTACATTCGTGGAAAGTGCTGGGCTCTGGCTCAGGCTCCCCATCATTTCCTGTGTGACCTTGGCATGTTACTTCACCTCTCCGGTCTCATGTTCCTCATCCAGAAAACTCAGTAGAGGCCACTTATCCCCTGAAATGTTGTACAGGAGTGGCATTGGTCGATAAGCGTAAACAGGTAACTATTTTGTTTAACCCAGGAGAGATGTGTGAATACAAGGGGTAGCTACTAATAATTATGCCTGGCATCGCCCAGGCCTGTACTGGGGAACCAGAGCCCCTGGCTACTGCTGTTGTCAGCACGCCCCATGGGCAGCTGTTCAGAGAGCTTCCCTGGTCCACTTGCTACTGAAGCCTTTGAACCCTAGAGTCTAGCAAAAGGAACAGAGAAAGTTCTCGGAGTGCCCAGTGCCTCTCCTCCATTCTCCAGCTGCTTCTCACCCGTGTTCTTCTCTCTCCACACACACACTCCATTGGGGACTCACCACATTCTAAGTTAACTTGGCAGCAAGGCAGAGTGACTGAGAGCCAGCGTCTGGTCTCAGACTGCATGGATTCAAATTACAAGTTCACAATTTACCATTGATATTCAAACTCTCTAAAGTATAGGCTCTCAAAAAATTTTAACTGCCATCCATAGTAAATATATTTAACACAGTACTCTGTACATACACACACATACACACACATGTATATACACATATACTTACAAATTGAAATAGAATAACAATAATTATTCTTGACCTGTTTTAAGCAAGTACTATTTATTTGATTGATTCTATTCTATGCAAGTTTTTATAAATGCTCATCATGACCCACTGAATCGCCTACTGCTGGATTAAGACCCACAGTTTGAAAAACTCTGCTCTAAGCTTCAGTTTCCTCACCTGTAAAATGAGGATAATAATAATATTATCTTTCTCATGGAGCTGTTATGAAGATTGACTAAAATGTTCATATAAAAGTGTTTTGCTTGGAACATAGTAAGTGCTCAGTGAATACTAAATATTATTACTCAAGGCAGGGCATTAGTAAGAAATAAATCTTGTCATACCTCAAGTCCAAGAGGGAGACTCCCAGCATTCATACCCCTCATGAACCTGTGTGTGAATCAAATGGATTCTCGCAGAGGGCCTGTCTGACATGAAGCACGCCTGCATCTCAGCTTCTGCCTGGGGCAGTTATGTGAGGACACGGTGCCTGGCACTGTGGCAGTAGCCGTCTTGCAGCCATAAGGTGCCACACCTGAGGAAGGAAAAGCAAAAACAGGGAAAGGGCTTGGGTTTTAATGACATTTTTGAGTTGCTGAACCAATCCTGGAACTCCCAACTTACTCTCTTTTTATTTAAATCAATAAAACCCTCTAATATTTGAACTTGATCTTTGTGCAGGCCAGTCCATATGCTGCCGTGATGTCCCTCCCATCCCCAGCAGGAAGGGGCCCCACATTCAAACTGGCCTTCTACCCTTTGGCATGAGCATTCCCTAAGCCCCCACTCTGGAGTTTAACTCTGAAACCACAAAGATACACCACGTAGGAAATCCCCCTTTGGTTCCTAGACGTTTTATTTGATCACCCCTGCAAGGCTCAAAAGAATAAAAAAATCTCAGTCCTCTCAGTTAGCTGTGTCCAATGATACCACTTTAGGGAAAGATGGGGGACTTGGGAGCCCCGCCTCCAGTCCTCGTGAGGTACCACTAACTCCCTGGAATTCCAGCAGCTAATTGAACCTACGCCATGAAAAGGAGAAACCCTGTTTCAAGATGCAGGGCTAGGCTCACCCTGGCCAGGACTCCGTGGACAGAAGAGAAAACAACTTGTAAATTCTTCAGCGTTGCTTGGCTCAGAGGCAGTTAGCTTGCTGGCTGGCTGACTGTGCAACTACTTTTCGTTCAAGGTTCCAAGGGACCGAAAGGTAAATAACCAGCAAGGTGTCATAACACCAAGGACAGAGGAAAATGTTGTTTCCACCCTCCTGTGCCCTTGGTGGCCATTTTCCAGCCCCAGGGCTAGTTTGCACATGACGATGAGTGGTACCTGAAGGTTGGATCTGGCATGGAATGCAAGCGGATGACAGTTAAGGACTTGAACCTTCCATCTGAGTCATTGGTGATCCCTGCCACCAATTCCAGCCATGGCTGTCCAAATCTAGTCTGTCCTTTCATTCCCTTATGCTGTAAACGTTCCCCTATTTCAGTCAAACTATGCCAGCTCAGTAATTCTGACAGCCACTAACTGAATTTTGAACTTCTTCAGTTTACAAATAATTAAGACAGAGAGACTTAGTTCAATGAAATATGGTTGAAATAAAGTAACGAATTCAGTATGGCAGTAGGAAAACTAAAGCTGCGTCTAAGGTAGGTGCCTAACCCAGGGCCCTGCAGCAGATGTATGAAAAGTATTAAGTTGTTTTTTAAAAGATATACTTAAAGGTACATTTAATAGCTAAAGAAAGGGGAGATGGGAATAAATACTTATCAAGCACCTAGTACCTATAATGTACTACATATATATTCCCTTATTCATTTCTTACCAGATACAAATATCCTAGGACAGTGGTCGGCAAACTCATAGTCAACAGAGCCAAATATCAACAGTACAACGATTGAAATTTCTTTTGAGAGCCAAATTTTTTAAACTTAAACTTCTTCTAACGCCACTTCTTCAAAATAGACTCGCCCAGGCCGTGGTATTTTGTGGAAGAGCCACACTCAAGGGGCCAAAGAGCCGCATGTGGCTCGCGAGCCGCAGTTTGCCAACCACGGTCCTAGGATTTATCATTTCCCATATGTGAAAAATAAAAATGGAGCATAAATTGCCTGAGACCATAAAGCAAGTGTCAGAATTAGGATTTGACGCTTGGCCTTTCTCATGCTAGAGTTGTCCTCCTTCACCCACACTACCCTGCCCGCCAGGAGGAGCAGGTGTGTAAGAGAAAGAAGAGTGGAAAGAAGAGAAAAGGAAGTACTCTAAAAATGGGGGAAAGGGAGAGAAAGTGAATACAATAAGAAATTAGAAAAGGAAGGAATAAAGAAAGGGAAGGAAGAATGGTTGATTGAGCGCTTTGGCTTTTTAGAGGAATTTCAGGATTTGAAACTTGAAATGTATAGTAAGTCCCTGGGGATTCCCTGGGGGAACCAAGACCATTGGAGAGCTGTTTCCCCCCAGTATCCCAAGTATAGATGCCTCCAGGTAATCTTCCAGGTACTTGAAGCAAGCGCTGGAAACCCAGACTATCTTTTTACTCAGTCACCACACAAAAATTCAAGAGCTCAATGGAGTTTCTAATGAGACTGAAGGAATGATCCTTTTAGTTTACTATTACCAAGAAGGAAGTATTTTAGGACCTGCCAATACTGGATCTTACTTCTTCTCTGACCTACGCCTTCCTTAGTTCTTTTGAGTCTTTTTTTGCCACAGTGAGGAGATGTTTAGGGTAAGGAACAGAAACAAGTCAAAAATGTGTTTACTATCTGTATTGATTATTAAGCTATTTCATCTCTAAGCTCCAAATGCAGCCTTCATTCTTGGCCTTGTCATGCTAAGTGGTATTCTAAGATTACGCTGTGTGCAGCTTCTACTGAAGGCTGATTCCTTTAGGAATCCAAAGGCACTGTCCCTCACGTGGTCTTCAGGGCAGACACAGAGGAGTCTGTGGACAGTTAACAGCCAAGCTTTGAGAACACGCTCTGGGTATTTCTTTAAAAGAAGTGCTCTGGTCATTTTTATTATTTCCTCATTGCAGTTATCAGGGGTCTAAGTTTTCATTCGATTTAACCTCACGTGAGAAAGATTCAATGGTGAGCATAACATATTTGCTTCTTTCAAGACAGGAGGCTAGAAGATGAATTAGTGCTGTTCACAAAATATTTCCAGTTTCCTGTCTTCCAAGCATCTGACTGGACTCTACTTCCCTGCTCCCCTGAAGTCAGGGTCACCTTGTGGCTTACTTTGGTCAATAAAATATGAGTGAAGGTGATAAACAAACTCTATTCCACCCATACAAAGGAATATTATTCAACAACAAAGAGAAATCAAACTATAAAAGGGCATGGAAGAAACTTAAATATTTATTGCTAAGTGAGAGAAGCCACTCTGAGAGGCTGCATGCTCTATGATTCAAACGTGCATTCTGGAAAAGGCAAAACTAAGGAGTCAGTGGCAGATCAATGATTGCCCAGGAGAGGGGAGAGAAGGAAAGGATAAACAGGTGGAGTCAGGGCATTCTTAGGGCAGTGAAATTATTCCATGTGAGACTATTATGGGGAATACAGGACATTATTCACTTTTCAAACCTATAGAATATACAACACAAAAACTGAACTCTAATGTAAAGTATGGACTTTAGTTAATATATCAACATTGGCTCATCAGTTGTAAGAAATGTACCATAGCAATGCATAGAATGGGGAAGGAGTATACAGAAATTGTACTTTTTGTACAATATTTCTGTAAACTTAAAACTGCTCTAAAAAGTAGTCTATTTTAAAAATAAAGAAAAAATGAGTGAGTATAATCTGTATTACTTTTGGGTGGGAGCATTAACAGCTTGCACACAATTTTCTATCTTTTCCCTCATCTCTATTTCAGCAGATTCACTTGAAGATGGAGCTTCCTCATTCTGGTTCCCTTAGTGAGAATAGTCTAGAACCGTGGTCGGCAAACTGCAGCTCGCGAGCCACATGCGGCTCTTTGGCCCCTTGAGTGTAGCTCTTCCACAAAATACCACGGCCTGGGCAAGTCTATTTTGAAGAAGTGGTGTTAGAAGAAGTTTAAGTTTAAAAAAATTTGGTTCTCAAAAGAAATTTCAATCGTTGTACTGTTGATATTTGGCTCTGTTGACTAATGAGTTTGCCGACCACTGGTCTAGAACATCTCCCACTTCCCCACTAGCCAATCTTCAATGCATATGTACCCTGAGTGAGAAATAAATATGCTTGTTATCCTTGTTGTTTTATGCAACTAAATTTAGTGGTTATTTGTTACTGCAGGATAATGTTGCTTCTTCTGACTAATACAGAGAGGACTTTCAAGGACTGCTCTGGTCTCCAATAGATGTTAAACAGCGAGCAATCACACCATTTCTGGACCAAGAAACACACTTTTTATAATTTTCAAATAGTTTACTTTCTCTTCCCTGACTGTAACATGTAGTTTTATTTTGGGGGAAGGATGTGCCACCTTGCTCAGGAACCATTTATGAATGCTATATTTCCCAAGAAAAATTAAGTCATATGGCAATATTAAAGAACCCAAACAAATCAAGCATTTTCTATAGTAGGTAGAGATCTCTTTGTCATATTTTGTCTGCTACAAATTTTATCTTATGACAATTGTTCAATATGTTTGTTTTTTATGTAATTAATTATTTTTTGGAATTTAATATGTTAACTAAAGTGTCAGGATATACTATTCTGAACCAATAGAACTTAAATTTTAATGTAACCCCTGAAAGAAAAAGAAACTATAAACATTTTTAAGAGCACAAATAAAGTTATAGAAACTTACTTGTAACACCTCCAAAAATGTCCTCATGCCCCTTAGCGGTCCATCTCTCCTTCTTCCCCTGTATGCAGGCTTTCTATCACTATATATTTACATTTTCTAGAATTCCATAAAGATGAAATCATACTGTATGTATTCTTTTTTTATTTAGTTTCTTTCACTCAGCATAATGATTTTGAGATTCCCTCATGTTATGTGCATTTATAGTTCATAAGTAGTATCCATTGTAACTACAATTGCTTATTCATTAGCCTAGCAATTTTCAACCTGTGTCCACAAGAATTTTTAAAACATGCAATACTTGACTATTTAGTCAGAAGCACTGACCTCTTTTCCCTTAGACAGTCAAATTAAAAAATGACAGCAGCCAATACAATAGCCTCCTGTGTGACTGACTCAAAATTATACAAATTTTTTGTCAGATTGGCAAAAAAATATATTTTTGGCATGCCACAGGATTTTAGTAATTAATGTGTCCATGAGATGAAAATGGTTGAAAAGCTCTTCATTAGCCCATTGATGGACACTTGAATTAGTTCTAGAGGCTATTTCAAATAAAACTATGAACATTCATGTGTAGTCTTTACATAAACCCATATTATTTGTTTTTTTGACATCACTATTATGTTGTTACATCCTCAATTCACACATACACACACCCACACACACGCACAAATGTAATATGACTTAAACGAAGCTTAAACATAGTGATGAAAATGAAAATAATACTATAACTCAAAATTACTTTGCATATGTATTAGTGAATAACATTAGTATTTACTTAGTAAATAGGAGAATGAAACTGTTAATCAAATTAAGCTCTGAGGGTGATGATTTAGGCAAGCATTCAAACAAGAAACACGTGAGCAGGAAAAATAACAATTTCCAGACATTTAGTTTTAGTGGACCTGTGATCCATTTGTCCTGTTTGCATTTTTAGTCATTAGACTCAGTCAAACTATGGACATGAATGCATCAAGATTTTTGTAACATTTTTCAAATACAGCGCAACAACTTCCCTACAAAATAAATGGAGTTTTTCCAGTTAAAAAAACAAAACAAAACAAAACAATGCCCTTTATTTCAAAACTGTTTAACTATTTTTTAATTTAAATTCTTTATTGTTTAAAGTATTACATATGTCTTCTTTCCTGCCCCCTCCCCCCATTGACCTCTCCCCAGCCACTCCTGCCCCCAGCACATACCCTCGGCCCCCTAGTGTCTGTGTTCATTGGTTATGCTTACGTGCATGCATACAGGTCCTACAGGATGTTGAAAAAAGAGATAGAGGAAGATATAAACAAGTAGAAGAATATATGGTGTTCATGGATTGGTAGAATCAACATCATTAAAATGTCCATACTACCCTAAGCAATCTATAGATTCAATGCAATCCCCATTAAAATACTAATGGCATATTTCACAGACCTAGAATAAACTCTCCAAAAATTTATATGGAATAAAAAAAAGACCCCAAATAGCTGCAGCAATCCTGACAAAGAAGAACAAAGTTGGAGGGATTACAATAGCAGATATCAAGCTGTATTATAAGCCACTGTTCTCAAACTGTTTAACTTACTCACTAAAGGTATGGAAGGAAATAAAGCTCAGATGTCTTCCACAGTTGTACAACTAATAGCAAAAAATAAAATTGAACTCATACTACTAGTAAGAAATGTATAAAGCCAGCCACAAAGGTAATTATTATTATAGTGTTCAGAAATGAGTCAGAATGAACTATTGCAAATTACTTTTGCAAATGACTCTATTACCTGTTACCTAATATCCATGGCATACACGGTAGAAAACCAGTTGATTAGATTATATATAAAAAACATAAATATGATAAATATGATCAACGCTTAGCATTATAGGGTTCTCATATGAAGGAGAAGTGCTTGACAAATTCCTGAATTTTTTCATTGAAAACCCAGGCTTCAGAATTAGAACTTTTTCACTTAATTGACTTTTGTTTTATGTGATATATATGACTGTCTGCATGTTCCTCACAGAGAATAATCACTGGCCAAGAAAAAAATTCCCTGATCTTCATTTAGTGTTGACAGAAATGGTGAGAATATTCAATGCTATCAACTTTCAGGCACTGAATGTACTTCTTTTGAGAACACTATTCAAAGAAATGAATGCCAGACATAAACATTGCTTTTTTTTCCCCACTTAAATATTCCACTGTTGAGGAGAAAAATACTCATAAACATTTTTGAAATGAGGAATGAGATAAAAATATTGTTTCATGGCTACAATGCCAATGACAAGTAATACTGATTTCAAGGGACCTTTAGAAATAACATATCCCAGTACTATACTCAGTATTGCAAACCATCTAAACCTCTTTCAGAGCCAAGGTGTCAAGATTAAATTGAAGATAAGTATGTAGTTGGAATTTCTGGAGAAGGCTGACCATAAGGGCAAGTGACTCGTCCCCTGAGTCTGAAGACTTTCTTCACTCTTCAGAAAACATAGTTTATGGCTCTGCTGGGCCTTTTAAACACCCCAACCAAATGCTGCACTGGGTGAATGCACTTTCTGGGGCAAACATAAGCAAACAGTGTATTCTGAAATCATTGCCACTATTCCCATGTTGGATCATTCTAGCTTCCAGCTTGGAAGGCTGATATCCTTACCAATCCATGATCTGAAGGAGCTTTAAACCCTCCAGCAAGAAGTCGTCCCTTAAGACTCATATAAGAACCTCAAGAAGACCTAAGACTCATGACACGTATTTTGTCTTTGAACTGCACAAAAATTCCTTGGTAAAAGATTGGGGGGAAAAAACAAAACTATTTTCAGCAAAATTTTAAATATTTAAATTCATGTAAAATTGGTAGGTTATTAAAGCACTAAATGTTCATTAAGTGATTCAGAGATGCTGAATATTTGGAAAGCATTGAGGTATTCCAGGTGGTTGTTGGGAAAATAAAGAAGATTGATCTGAGATGTTTTAGTGAGCAAAAGAATGTGAAATACAATACTTTTTAATCAAATAGGAATGTCTGTTCATGGTAGTGCCACTTGATGGCTAACTGTCTCATATTTGGATATCTGGGTTTGCAGCTGCTCGGTAAAGGTCCGATTTCCTGTTACTCCGTACTGGATGACCCTGGACTGGGTCTACCAGCACACACACCCCTCTCTCATCTGAGCAAACATAGATGAGCCCTTTGTTGCCGCTTAAGCCCCATAAGCCTTCCTAATAACAAGCTGAAGTCAGTTAAGTTCAGGTGGCTAAAATGGTGCTTTTGTTATGAAAGCAGTGGCCAGAAAATGCAAACTCTTTGAGTCACCCAGCCCAGCTATTTCCTTCAGAATCCAACACCGAGCCAAGCGGTTTTTATTTTGTCTTTACAAACTAGGTAAACGCTCCCTTGTAGCAGACTCTTGGATAACCACAGGCAGCTGGGGGCACACCCCACTTTGCGGAGGGAGGGGAGAGTTTTGGGGCCATATTTAAAACCAATTACCAGGCTTATGTAAGTGAGGGCATCAGCAAGAGCCTGGCATGAGTGGGGTGAGAGGCACTTAGGGGAGGAGACACAAAGAGCAAAATAGGAGACAGCCATTGGAGGAAACACAGAAGGAACAGCAGCCAGGGCCAAACAGAAGAAGAGAAGGTTGTTTCCTGACAGAATATAGAGATGTCTTTTAAAAGAGTGTTTTCCTTTGTCTTGGCTAAGCCATGTGGTTATCACATGGGACGAATCCAACCAGGGATGCTGATTGTTTCCTTTCCTTCGTTTCTGCTAACATTTTCTTCTCAACCTGGAGCCCTTTCTCGATTTTGTTTGTTCGTTAAGGCACAGAAAGAACCAAGAACTCTGCTCTCAGGTTTTTCTTGAAGAATTGTGGAGAAAAGTGACTCAGGGAAGAAGGATCAGTTCAGCTTAATAACTTCTCCGCCTGCTCCATGCATGTCCCGGGGCCCAGATGCAGGGCTTTGGATTACAGGAAATTCAAAATCCTTGCTGAAGGCCTTCAATATTATAACCAAACTACAAACAAAGCACTTTTCAGATATTTAATACTTAAAATAAATTCCCCCTTCTTTGAGGTGATAAGAATGCCATAGTTACCCACTAGTTTCCAGAGTCCCAAAGAACAGCACCAGAAGAAATGCTCTAACATTGAGTCCTCAACATTAAGCAAATCACTCACTGTAGAGACTTCCCAGAAATCGCTAAAAACAAGCTACTGGGATAAAGACTATGTGAATATAGCAGATGGCTGGTGGGTTTGTTTTTGTTTTTTCATCTCTTTACTTTCAGCAATATCCTCTTTTGAACACTATTTTCGGTAACAAAGAGTAACAGCGTGGGAGATGATTTTGGTGGGGGAGGCAATCCAATAAATGTCTTTTCAAAAGTACAGGTCCTTGGCGCTTGTAAGAGGAAACTTTGTCCCCAAATGTACAGCACACTTGTGCTCTGACATAGCTATGAAAGATTCTGATTCCAATTCTCCAGCAACTAAGTCAGCAAAGAGCAGGGGTTGGTTTTCAAAGTCAAAAAGTTCATAGTGTTATTTGGTCAGGGTTTTTCAAAATAAAATGCAAGCCACTCTTTTTGAATGGACAGTAAAGGGAGATTATTCACTCCTGCGCTCATTCAGTAAGCATTTCTTGAACATGCCCAGAGAGGCATGGAAGCTCTGTGGCTCTGCCCCATAACTTGCCCTGTGAATCTCCTCCATTTGGTTATTCCTGAAATACATCCTTTCTAAGAAACCAGTAATCATAACTAAATGATTTCTGAGTTCTATGGGCCATTCTAGCAAGTTATCCAACCCAAAGAGGGGATCATATAAACTCCAATTTATAGATGATTGTGCAGGAGGCTGGTGACTTACGATTGAGGTCTGAAGTAGGGGCAGTCTTGTGGGACTAAGCCCTTAAACTGTGGAGTCTACCATAACTCCAGGTGGTTTGTGTCAGAATTGAAGTGATTTGCAAGACCCCTGGTTGGTGTCCAGAGAGGTGGAGAACAAATTGGTTTGGGACAAAAAATCCCACACATTTGGTGTCAGAAGTGGTGTGGTGTTGGAAAGCAGTTTATAGAAAAACATACTTATTTTGCACCTGGAAGTAAAAATCAGGAAGGCTATAGATGAGATCAGTTTTCATGAATGAACTGATTTGTGCCAACAGAAAAGGGACCAGGTTTGGAAAGCCAAGGAGTTACCTGGGAGCTTGTTACACTGGGGGGAGAGGGAGATGGGTGGAACAGAGAGGTGTGTTCCATGGAAACCCATTAAGAAAAGGAAAGAAAAGAATCTGAGATAGAATTAGGGACCTGAGTGTGACAGACTTCAAATGTCATACAAGAGAGCAGATTGGTAAACAGAGGAATGCCATGAGGTCTGAGATTCGGGAAACTCATTCTGACTGACCATGTAGAAGAACTGAAGAGAGAGATATTTAGGAAACCACTTACTAGTCCAGGCCCCCCAACTTTTTTAACGATGAGAGATTAACGAGTTAAAATTGATGCCTTAGTTGCTGATTGGATTTGGCAGTGAAGGAGAAGTCCAGCTGGCTCATTTCAGACTTGAATAATAGGCAAGTGGTGCCATTCACTGAGATAGGGAACATAGGAGATGTGTGTTTGGAGAGATGGTGAGCATGTTGGGCATATCAAGTTTAAGTTGTTGGTGATACATTCCGGAGCAGATATTTCAAGATCTGGACTAGGGGGTTAGATATGAAAGATATTTGAATATGAAGACCCTGCGAGCAGACCAAATAGACCAGACGTCCCAGGAAACAGCAGATAGCAAGCATATCTTCAGATCTTTGAACACTGGTGGGTGATGATTATCTCCATCACTGAAAGAAGCTTGGTCAGTGTTTCAGAGAAAGTTCAGACGAAATGGCTGAAGAATAAAACAAAGAGAACTCTGCCCTGAGTTTATCAATCATCATTCCTGGCTGTGAGCTTATGGGATAGAGCCATGGCAGTAGCATCTTGAAATCACACCTGCCCCGAATGAGATCAGCAAGCACATTTTGAAATATTAGTACTTATCCCCTTAGGTCCCTGTGGTGGCTGGAGTGCTCATGGGCCAGAGTCTGTTGACCTCTTGGGACTCTTCATGTCTGTTTAGGTCTCCCATCGCCCCTCAGCCAGGAGCCACTACTGTTCCTGTTTTCCAAACCCCCTAGTAAGTGAGAGGGTTCCTTTGCAGGCAGCTCCCTCTGAGCCTGATTTCAGAAAATGACTCATCAGTCTCTGATCATCTGATTATCTAAACCAGGACCACATCTTAATGAAACCAGAAAAAAAGTGACCCCTCTTTTCATGGAATGTACTTTCCAAGAAAAATGAGAGAACCAATTAAAGGTTTACCTCTTCATTTTGACATGCTGCCCTAACTGCAGAACACGCTCTCCCTGGAAGATTGATTCTTAACTTCACAGTGCATTCAACTTTAAGGAAAAGCATGGCTCAGGCTCCGGGCATGTGGTGGCCTCTGCCCTGAGGTGAAGGGTGTGACATGCTCTTTTTGTCCCTGAAGCCACAGTGCTTATCTACAAAAGACGTCCTTGGAGAATGTCTATCATCTCAATCCAGGAGTCTTTGTCTCCAAACTTTTCTCAACTGTGTTACATGCACTCAGCTTCCCTAGTGGAAGTGGCTTTTGGACTCCTGTTCTGGGCCCACTTATGCAAGGAGTCAACTCAGGCTGACCATGGTGTGTGCCCAGCAGACGTTGCCACTGGCTTTGGGTGAGAAAGTCCTCCTAATCCATTAGAAGAGTGATTTCAGTGTGTTCTCGGCAGCATCTTAGTGTGATCTCGTGAGGGTACCCTCAACCCCTGTGTGATATGTTGTACTTGGAGTCGTTCCCCGTTTCAATTTCAGTATCAGTCAGAGGGAAATAGAAAAACAGCATTCCTTCATGTAGATAACCAGTAGGCAGCTGGCTACTCCTGGTTGCTAACATAACTCCACCAGTGTATTCTGGCAGCTGGGTTTACTTAAGGGAGAAGACAGACAGTCCCCTGCTTAGAAACAGAGCTGCTAAACATTATTCCAGTAACCTCCTTGCTGTCTGCAAAAGTAAAACCCTTCAGGAAAAATACCAGTAAGGGACTTGTCTTTGAGTCAGCTGGAGCACAAATCTCAGATCTGCCACTTACCAGCAGTGTGGCCTTCTTCATTCATTTAAGAATCATTTATGGAGTACATACCATGTGGCAGGCACACTTCTTAGATAACTTAGCTGATCTTGCCAAGGCTTGGTTTCCTCTTCTGAAAAACAGAGATATGAATACATACTTCCCAGGGCTATGTAAGGAGAAGGTGAGCTAATATATATATAAGCATGTACCATAGGGCTCACACAAAGTCCTCAATTAATGATGACTCCTGGAGGTATTATCCCTTTTACCCCAACCTATGCTAACTTCCTACCCAGTGAGGAACTTCTGATAATGCCAGCACCTCTCTCCCAGCCTCAGCTGGTACAGAATCCACCTTCTTATCCCTTTCATCTTCATGAATATGCACTGACCCAGAGCCATGTAGTAATGTCAGAAAGGACAGTCTCTGCCCTGGCTTCAGAGCTCACCTTTGCTGTCAGCTGCTCACCATGTTCTTCCTACTGCAGTTCTCCAGGGTCAGCACCACATATCAATCTGATAAGACTATATATATGTAATATGTGTTTTTTCCTGATCCAAAGTGGAGTAGATTTCTCAGTGATGGGCAGGAGAAAGTGACAACATTGACATAGATCATTGGTAAGGAGACATTGACTTAATTAGCAAAATCAATAGAGAAGCTAAATTCAGCTTCAGCAGTCCAGGAGCTTTGTCCCAAAATCTTCTCCAAATATCCTTCATTTCACCAGAGGCTATATTATAATGTAGAAGCAGGAATAGCAGACGGTGCTAGAAACAGCTGCTATAGTCCTGACTGCCCTTCCAATGTCCAGTCCCACTGGTAGTGTTTTTGAGGTAGATCCAAGCACGGTGGCAGCAATGATGCCTTAAACCAAAGAGCAGGCCAGATGTCACTCCAGTCAAAACTAGTCTTTCTACAAACTTCACCAGTTCCCACAGAGCACAGGTCTCCCCAAAGCCTTGGATGAAATTCAGACCCTAATGAGAAGGCTTCCAAGCTCTAGGTCAGAGGTTCCGATGTGAATATAGATATCATTTGTTGTAATTTTATTCTGTGCTTTTATTTATTCAGCAAATAGTGATTGAGCACATAAAATGTACCAGGCACTGGATTTAGTACCACAGTTCTAGTCATCTGTTCAACTCCTTAGACACCTGGTGCAAGTACCTGGGTCTTGTTTCCTCAAGACGGAAGTCTGCCTTAATATTCTATCCAACTCCAGCTCCTCAAAGACTTTCTCCCACCCACCCTTTGCACTGTGAAGCACAGTCTGTCTCTGACTTGAGTCACATCTGTTAGACCTCTACTGACACCACCAGCTGGATGACAGTGACCTCTAGCTCACCTTGCATCAGGCTCTCCTTGCATTCCAAGCCTCCTCCCTTCTGCAGGAACATCACTAACATCACTAGTTACCTTTTGTTGGACTGCCCCACATTTGATTACCTAGACAGAGAACTTGCATCTAGTAAGTGCTTAATAAATATCCTTTGTTCCATTTATACAGCCTACTAATACAACAACCTACATGAAAACAAGAGCTTGTCTGATTTGTTCACTGATATGTGAACAAATGTCTATGACCTAGACCTTGGTTAGCACATAACAGGAACTCAAAAAATGCTTGAACTATAGAGTCATTCTAGCCTTTTTTCTTTTTACTTTAAAAATATGTGGGACTATGACCTCTCACTGGAAACAGCAACTTTTGACTCATATGCCTCCTTCTTTTTTCTTTCCTTTTTAAATTAAATGTATTGGGATAATATTTAATATGATCATATAGGTTTCAGGTGTGGGTTTCTATGTTATAAGATCTGTATATTGTACTGTGTGCCCATCACCCAAAGTCAAATCTTTTCCCATCCTCATAATGGAAAGCCTCCCTGAAAGACAGCAGAAAGTTGAAAGTTCATCCTATTCCAAGTGAACTATAGCAATGAGTACTAAACCACCTTCCTCGGGGGCAAAACAAACCTGGCAGTAGGGTTTCCTGCTCAGTTAAGCAGAGTAAGGCAGGCTGTGCATGAGAATGTGGACTATTTCTAGCACAGTATTTGTTTCCCGTGTTTTGTTTTGTGTGTGTGTGTGTGTGGTTTTTTTTTCACTACCAAATGTATACAAAAATGACAGGCAGTAATTTCCTTTGCCTGCAATGGCAATTTGAAATATATCCAATTTGAACATTCCTCTCCATCTTTTCTCCCTGTCAACTCTCAGAAGCTCTCAACAATGAGAAGCCATGCACAAGATCTGAGCTGAAACCTTAAAGGAGCAGAATTCTTTCACTGATGCATTCTTTGGATTATTTTGAAGATATTTTAAAAGAAGCTAGATATTTTTCTGCAGACTTAATAAAGAGTTTGTGAAAGTTTTGAGGTAATGGGGGGGGGGGAATGAAATAGATAAACCTAATTCTCTTCCATTCATATGTAATTCCCAGTTCACTATATTCTCAGGCTCATCAATGGCATCCTATATAATAAAAAGGTAAAATGCAAATTGACCATCATGCCCTCACAAGATGACGATGTCCACAGTGGGGGCAGAGCTGGCTGCTCCGCACGCCTACCACCGGAGTCCTCTCAACCCCGCGGGGGCCTCAGGTCCTCCTGCAACCCCCACTGACTGACAGCTCACTCAGGCTCCTCCAACGAGCTGCCCATCCCTCTCTTCCTCCCTCCCCTGAAGCTGACACCTGACTGTGGTATCCAACAAATTGGAAATTATAACTCATGTCATTGAGAGTATCCTCAACTCCTCAGCTGGGGCCAGCCGCTCCATGCACCTGCCGCCAGAGTCCCCTCAGCCCCACCGGGGGCCTCAAGTCTTCCTGCACCCCCCACTGACTAGGCTCAGGCAAACAGGGCTGGTCGAGGCGCAGGTAACAAGGGTCCGCCGAGGCTTGTGCTGCCAGCAGTGGCAGCAGCAGAGGTATGATGGGGGCATCGCCTTCCCCTGATTGCTGGGTCGCCTCCCGCCCGTGAGGGGTCCTGGACTGTAAGAGGGGGAAGGCTGAGCTGAAGGACACCCCCTCCAGTGCATGAATTTTCGTGCACCAGGCCTCTAGTTATCTCAATAAATGCCTGTATTGAGCAAACTTCACTACCTGTCTGCCTCAGGAATGGGTTAGCCATAGGTGCATGGGAAAACATATAATGTCAAGATAAGGCTGAATTGCCATGATATTCATACACTAGGGGCCCGGTGCACGAAATTCGTGCACTGGGGGTCGGGGGTCCCTCAGCCCAACGTGCCCCCTCTCACATACTGGGAGCCCTCAGGGGATGTCCTACTGATGGCTTAGGCCCGCGCCCCACAGGGAGCGTACCTAAGCCGCAGTCTGGCTTCCCTTTGTGGGCGGCAACCGGGCTGGTCAGGGGAAGGCACCAGCCCCATCACCCCACTGCTGCAGCCACTGTCAGTCACCGCAACCACCAAGGTGTTTTCATCAACATGGACTCCAGTCTCTTCACCAAGAAAAAATGACAACTTTCTTTAGGCATTTTCAAGATGTGTCTTTCATAGGATATGGATTTCTTTATTTATTTTTTATCCTCACCTGAGGGTATGTTTCCATTGACTTTTAGAGAATGTGGAAGAGAAAGGGAAAGACAGAGAGAAACACTTTGATTGGTTGCCTCCTGCATGAGTCCTGATCTGGGCCCCAGCCAGGGAGGAGCCTGCAACCTAGGTACATGCCTTTGATCAGAATCAAACTCAGACCCTGCTGTCTGCAAGCTGAGGCATTATCCACTGAGTCAAACCGGTTAGGGCAGGATATGACATTTCTTAGCCTTCCAGCAGCGGACCTTCATTTTTTTCTCCAGAAGTGTGGTGGAAAAACCCTAGATCACCTTTTTGGATTCTTATTACCCAAGTTACTAAGAATATTACCAGTGGCATACGGGAAGCTTAGCCAATGTGCAGTCAGAAAAGGTGTTTCCTCTATAGTTCACACCAATGGAGGGCTGGGCCCTGCCCAGGCCTAAAGCCTCTGGCCAAAGCTTTAGGCCTGGGCAGGCCTCTCCAGATTCCTCTGATCACCAGCTCAGCCCCTGCCCAGGCCTGCCCAGACCGAAAGCCTCTTGGGCAGGAGTGGACCCCCAGCTCCCTACAATCAATTGCAGGGGGTCCGCTCCTGCCCAGGCTGAAAACAGACCCCCAGCTCCCTGCCCAGGTGATCAATCGCAGGGGTCCACCTGTGCACCAGGCCGAGAGCAGACCCCCAGCTTCCTGCCCAGGTGATCAATCCCAGGGGGTCCGCTCGTGCACCAGGCCAAAAGCCTCCGGAGGCTTTTGGCCTGGAGCCGGAGCGGACACCCAGCTCCTCGTTTTCGATGGCAGGGGAGCTGGGTGTCCGCTCTGGCTCCCGCTTTCGATGGCAGGGGGTCCGCTCGCCATGCCCACCATCCAGTCAGAGCAAGGAGCTGGGTGTCTGCCACGCCCACCACCCATCGAAAGCGGAGTCAGTGCGGACCCCAGCTCCCTGCAATCCGTCTCAGGGGGTCAGCTCAAGGCGCCTATGTATGCAAATTAACCGCCATCTTGGTTGGGATTATTTGCATACTCGCTCTGATTGGCTGGTGGGCGTGGCTTGGCTGGTGGGCATGGCTTGGGCATAGCGAAGGTGCAGTCAATTTGCATATTACTGTTTTATTAGGTAGAATTAGAGATATATGTTTGTTGGTATTAGTAAAGAGGGTATTAAAATATAAAAGAGAATAGAGTTTATTATGTGGTAGGCATGGTGCAAGATGCTTTACATATAATACAGATTTTATTTGCATAATGATCATATAAAGTTGGCATTACTATTTTAGACATTAAAAATATTTTAAGGGCTCAGAAAAAGAAAGAAACCTGACTAAAATCCCAAATATTTGAGTTACACTCCTTCTTTCTACAAAGCAAAAATTTTTATACTAGTAAAATATGCTACCATATTACTCTAGCTCTTCGTTCATAATTCTATGGAAACAGGTATAAATTCCATTTTAATTGTCTATATATCCATGTCACCAACTAGGCTTCTCCTTTTTGCCGGCTTTATTTTCTTAATAGAACTATATAAGTCAGATTTTAACCAGAGGAGCAGAAGCAATATGAAGATAATATGAAGATATTTACTGCAAGGAATTGACTTATCAATCATGGGCCTCCCTATATAAGTCCAATATCCACAGCATAGGTCAACAGGAAAGACATGGGTTATAAGCTGCTGTCCACAAAGGAACCTCAGCCATGCTTTTAAGGCCTTTCAGCAGAATGAATCAGACCCACCTACTTTCTCTAGGATAATCTCTCTTAAATTGAAAATAAATTTTAAATATAGCTACAAAATATCTTCATAGCAACATCCAAATTAGGGTTGGATTGATACTGATACATCAAAAAGACTATCACAACCTGATATATTTTACTTTTTTATTATTTACTAGGGGCCTGGTGCACAAAATTCATGCACTGGGGGTGGGGGTGTCCCTCAGTCCAACCTGCCCCCTCTTACATACTGGGAGCCCTCAGGGGATGTCCTACTGATGGCTTAGGCCCGATCCCCACGGGAAGCAGGCCTAAGCCACAATCTGGCCTCCCTTTGTGGGAGGCAACCGGGCTGATATGGGGAAGGCACCAGCCCCATCACCCCGCTGCTGCAGCCACTGCCAGTCACCACAGCCACCAAGGTGTTTTCATCAACACGACTCCAGTCCCTTCACCAAGAAAAAATGGCAACTTTCTTTAGGCATTTTCAAGATGTCTTTCATAGGACATGCATTTCTTTCTTTCTTTCTTTTTTTTTTTTTTTTACCTCACCTAAGGATATGTTTCCATTGACTTTTAGAGAATGTGGAAGAGAAAGGGAAAGACAGAGAGAAACATCAAAGTGAGAGGAACACTTTGATTGGTTGCCTCCTGCATGAGCCCTGATCTGGGCCCCAGCCAGGGAGGAGCCTGAAACATAGGTACATACCCTTGATCAGAATCAACCCAGACCCTGCTGTCGCAGGCCAAGGCTCTATCCACTGAGTCAAACTGGCTAGGGCAGGATATGACATTTCCTAGCCCTCCAGCAGCAGACCTTCGTTTTTTTTCTCCAGAAGTGTGGTGGAAAAACCCTAGATCACCTTTTTGGATTCTTATTACCCAAGTTACTAAGAATATTACCAGTGGCATACAGGAAGCTTAGCCAATGTGCAGTCAGAAAAGGTGTTTCCTCTATAGTTCACACCAATCATGGGCTGTGCCCTGCTCAGGCCTAAAGCCTCTGGCCAAAACTTTAGGCCTGGGCAGGGGACCTCCAGCTCCCTGTGATTGCAGACACTGCCCATTGGGCAGGGGACCCCAGCTCCTTGCAATCCACCACAGGAACAGACCCCCTCGCAAGAGCAGACCCCCAGTTCCCTGCGATCCATCGCAGGCTCCCCACTGGTGCCCAAGGCTGGACCCCAAGCTCCCTGCGATGGATCACAGGAGCGGACCCGCAGTTCCCTGCAATCTATTGCAGGCTCCCCTCTGGTGCCAAAGGCCAGAAAAGCCTCCGGCAGAGGTTTTCCCAGCCTTGGGCACGATCAGGGCTTGGGTCTGCGATCGGGGCTTGGGTCAGCACCTGCAGGCTGCGGTGGGCGCTAACCCACGCCCCACCTGCCCCGGTCCGCGATTTGGGGCTTGGGTCCCAACGGCTGCGGTGGGCGCTCCTCCCTCCCCCCACCATCTTTGCTGGGTTAATTTGCATAGCACCCCTGATTGTCTGTGGGCATACTGAAGGTACGGTCAATTAGCATATTACTCTTAGGTAGGATTATCTCTCTTTCCTCACTGAAATGGAAGTTCCATGAGGACATGAATTGTTTAGTTTTGTTTACTGCTGAATTATTCAGAAGCTAGAACACTGTCTGGAACATGGAAATTAGGCAAAAAACATGTGGAATGAATGAATGAAGAATGAATGAATGACTTTCTTGTAGGAAGAAGCCTCCTCTTCTCACATGGTCTCTCCAGCATCAGCACAGTTCCCAGGACAGAAATGTTGTTCATAATTCTTTTGAATTAAATTACCAAGAGAAGACCAGCCTGTGATGCACATTCTCTCCTTGCCTGTGGAATTTCACAACTTGGGGGAATTGTGTTGTGGCAAAGATGGGAATGGAGAGCCATGATGTCACCAAGTAAGGAGGAGTGGACATCGGCACCATCAGACTCCTGCCTGGACTCTGGAACTGAAGATAGGAAGAGATGTGATTGTAATCGGCAGTCATGCGTGGAGAGATTCAATGTAGGATAGGCTGAAAGGAAGCAGGAAGGGTCATAGAGTGTGTGGTTCTGGATCCTTCTGCTTCTGAAAGACAGCCCCCCGCTTCTGGGTGACAGCCTGACAGATAAGTCACTGTCTTGGACTATCAATTCAGATGATCAGAGTCAACAGAGGAAATGGCCATGAGTTCCCAAGGTCAAACTTCAGTTTCTGTGGCCTCTGGACAGTTGTCCTTGAATGAAAAGGGCATCTGATATCATGGGGTTTTGTTTCTTTTGGAGGCCCAGAGCTGAGACTCCTCCTAACCACGGTGGGGTATTTTTATTTACAGTTGGGATGATAATTATATGTACTATTCTTTTAATATGGAACACGGTTCCTCCTTTCTACTCTTAAAGAAGAGAAAGTTCTCCTACCAAATCTGTTATTACCAAGTGGTATTTTCTTCTTCCCGATACATACTGGACCTTCCAGTCTGCCAACTCAGCAGATGCATGTGAATATGTGCATGCCACACACACACACACACACACACACACACACACACACTGTACAGGCAATAGTAGAGATGTAAATAGGAATAGAGATAGAAATGTGGGAATGACTAATGAATAGAATGCTTACCTAATGTTCTGCTGTGCTCTGGACTGTAAGGAAACTACAGTCAGAAAGTTAAAAAGTAATGGAAACATTTGTCTATGAGGCTATAAATCTGGCACTAAAAGAGGCAACCATATATAAGACAGGGTCAGTGGACAAGAGAAGCAGTAAACTGAAATATCAGACCATGGAATCAGGCTATGAGTTTCCCTCCTTATAAATCTCTATGTATCAAGGAGCTAGAATCAGAGCCAGAACTCTGGGAGATGTGGTTAGCACAGTATAGTAGTCACCAAATAAATGTTTGCTGGAGGTAAAATGACAAAACACCTGTTAGAACAGATAGAGAGAGGCTTCAAATGGATATCATGGAGGGATTTTTAAATGCACAATAGATGATGCCTAAAGAGATGTACATTTCAAAGCTCCACAAAAACCACCCACCATAATTCTTCCTCAGACTACTTTGTTGATTGCTATTTACAGCAGTCAAATGCTCAGAAGGGTATGCTTGCTCTACCACTCCCAAAGCAAAATGTGATTTCACAACACCATCCTTCAAAACCTAGAGAAGCACGTCAGTGAGGCACTGAACCAATTGTTTAGGAGGAGAATACTCATTAGGCTGAACTTGGAGGCTCAAGGATCAGGAGATCTCTGGACATGTTCCAGAGACAAAGGAGCTGTTAAAAAGTATTGAATTAATTTCAATACAAATTGAAAATAAAAAAAGAAGATCTGGAAAATAAGTATGAGTAAAGGATGGCTCTGATAAAAATAGTTTTTAAAAATTATTTATATTGGACTTCATCATGTTTTCATGGATTGCATGAACCTGAGTGCTTCTAAATTATAAAATTCTACACTGAAGCAGATTGTGCAGCAAGTAGGAATTGAATATTTTGGGAGGATATTATTTATTTACTTATTCTCTAATTGTTACTAAAATGATTTAAATAAACAAAATAAACTTATAAAGATGCATACAGGGGAGTAAGATAAAATAAATTTAAAACAACTATGAAAATAAGACAAACAGAAAATAAGGTTAGACAAATAAGATGGAGCCAGAAAATAGATTAATATCCAAAAATGAATTTGTTAGACACTAGATGACATAGGAGGATAAGAAAGCCTTCCAGCTTTTCTTCTACCTCCTACCATCATCCAATCTCCCCATTAGTTCTCTAAACGCTATGAGTGGCATAATGGCACAACACCAGGCTTCTCTCACGCTCAGCTAGCCAATTCTCTCATTTCCTTCCTGGGGGAAGGAATAGAAATTAAGTGGTAACTAAATGAGTATGGAAGGAGAAGGGGTCTCAATGTTTTTCCACAATGCAATCTGCCTTCATATAAAAGTTAATAAATAAAATTGAATCAATAACTATGTCTTTCAACACAACCAGAATTTAACAAAGACAAGAGAGAAAATAAGAAATCCAAATGTAGATAGGAAAAAGTCAGTGATTCTAAAAATGCTCAATGTCACTAATCATCAGCGAGATGCAAATTAAAACCACAATGAGATATCACCTCATACCTGTCATAATGGCTATTATCAATAAATCAGCAAACAACAAGAGCTGGTGAGGATGTGGAGAAAAGGGAACCCTTGTGCACTGTTGGTGAGAATGCAGACTGGTGCAGCCACTGTGGAAAACAGTATGGAGTTTCCTCAAAAAGTTAAAAATGAACTGCTTTTGACCCAGTGATCCCACTTCTGGGAATATATCTGAAAAAAAAAAACACACTAAAATACTAATTCAAAATAATATATCCACCCCTATGTTCATTGCAGCATTATTTCCAATAGCCAAGATCTGGAAACAGCCCAAGTGCCCATCAGTAGGTGAGCGGATAAAAAAGCTGTGGTACATTTACACCATGAATACTAATCAACTGTAAAAATGAAGAAAATCTTACCTTTGGCAACAGCATGGATGGACTTGGAGATTATCATGCTAAGTGAAATAAGCCAGTCCGAGCAAGGCAAATACTATATGATCTCGCATATGGAATCTAATGAACAAAATAAACTGACAACAAAAATAGAAACAGAGTCATGAATGCATTGAATAGACTGACAGCTGAAGGAGGGGAGGAGGGTTAGGGGTCTGGACGAAAGAAGGTGAAGAGATTAAGAAAAAAACAAATATATACACACAGACAACAGCGTGGTAGCCAGAGGGAAAGGAGGGTGGGCATAGGTGGAGGTGGGCAAAGGGGGGATAAATGAATAAATGGGGATGGAAAGAGACTTGGTTTTGGGTGATGATGCAGATGTTTTGTTGAGTTGTACACTTGAAACCAGGATGGTTTATGTGTCATACCAATAAGTTCAATTTTTTAAAAAAGAAAAAGGCCGTGATTCTATCACTGATAAGGTTTTTTAGGGGTTAAGTGGTAACATTTGTTTCTTCCCCTCTTGACTTCAGAACCAAAGGAGAGATGGATATTTTAGCTTCCGTCTTTTCTGATTCCAACCTCAACAGAAATCAGAAAGACGAAAACTAAAATACCAGCTCTATTACTGGAGTAGCTGAATTTGAGAACTCAAGTGGACCTACAACCAGATATGAGACTTAATGAGTCTCCTGTAAATAGAATCCATAGTCTGCAGCACTTTGGGTTTCCCTACTGCAGAGGCATAGTATAGCTGGGTGAGCTCCAATTGCATGAGCAGATCAATAGAATCCTGACAAGCGGTGGCTCCAAATGAAGAGGATCCAACTGAGCCACATGCATTCAAAGCCTCTTCTTTCTCTTGCCAATCTGTTGAGTCTCTCCTCCCATTGGTGGAGGAGGGGAGTTGGTTAATGAATGAGGCACACAATTAGATCTCCCATGCGTCTCTATTCTCCATGGACTGAGACATAATCATTGTCCCTGATGGACTGTAAAACTGCAGTACCATCCTCAGGTGCAACAGATAAATAACACTGGGATGCATAGAAAAGAATGGGAAACAAATTTCTGCAAGGATTAATTCATTTATAAAATCTATATCCAAAGCTGCAGGTAATATGTACCTATGTGTGAGCTTGAACAGGTACATGGAGCAACTGGTTTGTTCTAGCCCTAATAGTCTAAGAGGCATGACAATGCCACAAATAGCATATTAACATAAAGCATAAGTCAAGATGTCTCTTCCTAGTGCTGTCTGTCATCCAAGATCAAATAGTGTGTTGGGTCATTCATCCCTTGAAGCCTTCCAATTCTTCTCCTTGTTCTCAGGTTTAATTTACAACCTCTTAGATTATCCTACAAAGCCTCATATTGTGCTCTGGGACCTGTCTATAATTAGTATTTCATTTCTTATGACTCTCCCTCACCCTTAACTTTACTATTTTTTTTTAAGCATCATCACTGTCACATTGGCATTCTCCTCTGAAACACTCTCATCCTCTCGCTCCTGCTGGTTAACCTCAATCCATATTTGAAGTCTCCATTTCCTTTAGGTAGCATCCCCTTGGTTAGGAATGCCTATTCCACCCCCTGTATTGCACTAATAGTTTACTTGTCAATATCTCTTACTAGAACTTATACTCCATAAAGTCAGGGACCATGTTCATTATTTTATTGTTTATTCCCAACATACAGCACAGTTTGTTGCATTAAAGGTGCTGAATATATATGTACTAATTATATAGTGAATAAGACTGTGTCGCCCAGCCCTGGCCGGTGTGGCTCAATTGGTTGAGCGCTGCCCCATGCACCAGAAGGTCACCAATTCAATTCCTGGTTGGGGCATATTCCCAGGATTTCTGGCTTGATCCTCAGTAGAGGGTGTGGGGGAGGCAGCAAATCAATGTTTCTCTATGTTTCTCATTCTCTCTCTCTCTCTCTCTAACTCTCCCTTCTTCTCTCTCTAAAATCAATAAAAACATATTTTTAAAAAACAGAATAAAAAAGACTGTCCCACCCAAAAAAAGACTGTCCCCCAACCATAGGACCCCAACCCCATCACAGCCTCCTTTTCCCTCTGCTGACGAACTCAGATTCAAAGGAATGAGAAATATAAATCTCAAAGTTCTGTTTCTTCATTAAGTGTTTTTATTGTTGTTGCTGCTACTAGATAAAGTCTCCAAGGACCAGAGAATTTGGAAATCAGCAGTTTTCCTTCTTTTCTGCCAAGTTAAGGGAGTTACAGCTCTCTCCTCCCAAAAGTACACCCACCCTCCCAAGTGACTTATTAGCTCCAATAGAGCCCAGGAGCCAACAAGATTGCCTTTGTTCAATTGCACAGCCATAGCTATTTTTCAGCCCTCATTAGCATTGCTCTCAACAGGCTGATTATAGCCCTACCCCCTCCAAGGATGACTTTGATTGAGAGGGGAGTGCAGTTTTCTGTCAAAGCTCACACTCATAAAATATTTAAAATCCAAAAGTTGCTGCTCCCCCACCCTCTGAGCTGATCCCATGACCAACCTCTTTCTACTCCTGCTCCTACAACTCCCAGGGTAAGTTCCTTAGGGAAAGCGGCCTTTCTGATGTTTCCCCAGACATTACCTACTACCTCAAAGAAGGATCTTGCCTCTATGGCAGGGTTCTTAAACCTGATTCGGAGGTAGGGTTTTTGGCGATCTAAATTCATTTGCAAAATTTGTGCAAAGATACATTTATTTGAGTGGAGGGGAGTCTGTAGCTTTGACTAGAGCAGCCCAAAGCCTCACTGTCCTATCAGTTTAACTGGATGGTCTTTTCAAAGCATCTTCCAACTGATCCCAACCAATGGTTTTTTTCTTTCCTAAGCTTTTTTTAACTGAAGCCATAAGCTTGGAAAATCTCAGACACTGGGTTCTTTGTCTCAGCTTAGTTTGCTTCAACCTTAGGGCCCCTCCCAGTGAGGAAGCCATGAGGGGAGATGCTGAGGGGCTGGAAGACCCAGTTGCACCATTTTATTTTATTTTATTTTATTTTATTTTATTTTACTTTATTTTATTTTATTTTTATCTATTTCAGAGAGGAAGGGAGATGGAGAATGAGATGGAAACATCAATGATAGAGAATCATTGATTGGCTACCTCCTGCCTGCATGCCCCACACTGAGGACCAAGCCTACAACCCAGTCAATGTGCCCTGACCAGGAATCAAACCGTGACTTCCTGGTTCATAGGTTGATGCTCAACCTCTGAGCCACACTGGCTGGGCCACTGCACCATTTTATTAAAGTGTCCAATAATAGAAGATTAGAGACCTGGGTTCTACTGTGGACTCTGCCTCTAAATATGTGTGTGACTATTTGCAAGTTACTTATCTTCTATATTCTATTTATTGGGAAAAAATAAAAGAAAAGCAATATGAAGTATATAAACCCTAAAGTCTCTCTGAACTTTAAAACATCTATAATCACATGCAATCAGACCATATGGGCAGAAATGATACTATGAATAATTAGCTATACAGGTACAACTATGTTAACATATTCTGTTGTTTTTCAAGGTCTAGAAGTGCATGAGCATGTTGTATCTAACAAGACAAGCTCAGACTATTACCTATGTGTTCTTCCTTCTCTATATTTTTTACCATGTTATTTTCCCTCATGTTTTAGATATCAGCAATGACAGTAAGATCTCAGAAGAATAACAGAACAAAGGAGTCAACTTTCATATTTAAGTTTCAGAATAGACTTTGATATCCTCAGCATAGAACACAGATTGAATAGATTTCTAACGAAGCCGTGATAATAGAAGAGTGTATTTCTTGCTTTAGACTTGATAAAGATTCCTCGGAGTGGAGAGGGAGGACAAAGATGAAAGGGGCAGTGCTTGGACATGAGTGTGTCCCTGAGAGAAGGACTTTCACACTGCCACTCTCCCCGAGGCAACACTGATTGTAAAGGCCTGATGCATGAAGGTCCTATGTTACTTTCTTGGGTGGTTCTTAGGAAAGTGAATAAAGTCCAAGAGTTTCCCTGTCACAAGGAGAATCTAGGTAGAGGCTCTGGAATAACCCCAAGCCTCCTCCTGCCCAAGAGCAGCACAGGGAATACCTTCTATGGAACAGTGGGTTAACATCTGTGATCTCTCTATGCTGACAGAGAAGTGGGATTCTACCTCTGAGGTGACTGCTCATCAGCAGCCAATGACATCTTCTTCTGCTATCAACATAAGACATATTGAGAAAGATGGCATTGCCAATACCACTTCTCAACCTTTCATATTTGACAGAGATCTACCTTCTTAATGCAAGAAATTACATTCAATTAATAACACAGGTCACAATAGTTATTATTGGACATACTGACTTTTATACACTAAAATAACTAGTGTATGATTTCTTTAAAAGTGCAAAATGCTTCGTTGCTTTTCTACAAGTATCAAGACATTAGTGACATGCAAACACCATAACAGTTAACAACACAGATCCTTTGCCATGGAAACTCATCTGAGCTCAATATAGAGGTACCAGGCTATGATGCTGACCACATCTCTGAGCGCTGTGGCTGGCAGGGCAAGTCCTGAGTTTGGATTTACCCGCACGCCCAGACAATGCGCCACTTTGTACAGTTGTGACTGTGGCCACAGACCACAGGCGGCTCCCACATCGCCTTTCCTCCAGGGCATCACAAGGAAAACAAGCTGGTGTATTGAAACTACACTGACACTCATTATTTTAACACCAGGGAAAGAAGTATTAATCCAGCAATGTCAAATTTTGAAAAGACCCAAAGTACAAAACCTGGGATTTTGCATTTGAGAAAAAGAAAGTATGTTTGCAGGCCCACGTTATACCCCCTGAAGAGAAGTTTAAAAATGACAAGTATAGGACCTGACAGTTTGGGGTCCACAGAATGTGTGGTTGGCCTCTTAGACCACCTCACACATTTCCTTGCAAAGAGAAAAAACAGTGGAACCGTCTCTCTGCCACCACAATGCACCGTTCATATCTCAGCAGCACCACGGACTCAGAATGAAGAATACCTTTTTGTCTTTGTACTTCTGATTCCTTAGGTGAACAAACCGGAGCAGACAACCTTTGTTTCTGATAGTTTTTCTCACCCCTTCCCCATTTTTTTTCTTTTTTAGAAATCTGACTTTTTTCTCATTAAATCTCATGTAGTAACTTGGGCTATGTGAGACTTTGAAAGGTAACTTAATCGCCTTCCAATATTCACCCCTACTCCCCTCTCCAAAATAAAGTGACCAAGATACCACTTTATGTCAGGATAGTTCATGTGAATGGGAAATGTTAATGGGAGTTAGATAATGTTTGTGAAAATACCTTCAAAAATATGAATTGATGATTATCATGTCCCAGAAAAAGGTGTCTTCCCTGCCCAGCTGGTCACTTTCAGCTTGAGGGGTCAGGGAAGGCAGTCACAGAGGCCGACAGCCTACAGAGGCAGAAATGGGGAGGGGCTCTGAGCCAGCAGAGGTGTGGTCTCAGCATGCGGGGTCAGCGTTTGTGTGGGCCAGGACCAGCAAGGCTTCCCAGGAGCCCAGGACACAGCAGAGACTCAGCCCCGAGCCAGTCCTGCCTGTACATGATTGGGCCTGCCTACCTTGCCAGCTGCATCTCCACTCCCTCCCTCCTGTGCTCCATTCAGCCAGCCTGGAGTTCTAGCAGGTCAGAGAGCATGCTGGCCTCAGTCCTGCCACTTGGCCTAGCTGTACCTTGCTGTTTCCTCTGCCAGGAATACTATTGTCCTAGATCTCTCCATGGTCACTTCCTTGTTTTTATTTTTTTCTCAGATGTCACCTCCTGATCTTGATCTTGATCACCAATTGATCCTACCTTCCCTATGCCACCACATGCTAACCTTAACTCATTATCTCCTTCTTCGGCCTTATTTTTCTTTTAAGCCCTTAAAGCCAGCTGACATATGTTAGAGGTAGGCTTACTGTTTTGTTTTATTAATACTTGTCTTTATCACTAGTGTGCATATTCTATGAGGTCAGGGAATATTTTGTATTCATCTCTTTATCCCCAGTGTCTAAGTAGTGCCAGGTACAAAAATTGGTACTTAAGAAATAATGTGTTGGATGGATGGATGGGTGGGTGGATGGCTAAACGAGTAAATGAATGAACTAACCTATGTCTGCCATTCACATTCCTCTTGTTCATGGTTATCCTTTAGAGGAGGTGAAAACGATCTCCTAAAGAGATAGCCACCCCAAACTGAGGCCTAATATCTATTCAGTTATTAGTAAAAAAGTATTTATTGGACATTGACCACATACAATGCCTGTTTCGTGTGAAGCTCTACGTTACACCTTATGGAGTTTACTCCTTATTAAGACCATCCTCATTTTTAATTCATCAAAATTGTTTAGAGCATTCAATCAATTTTCTAACGCTTCTCTTCTATCATGCAATCATGAATTAACATCCTCCTGTGTTCTGAATACACTTTCTACAGCATTTAAGGCCAGAATGATATTACTTACTTTGGGAATGTAGGATTTTATTTTTCAATTATAACTCTTTTTTAAATATATATATCAACCCACAAAACTCTGTCCTCTGGTACCATCTGAAAGTTATCACAAAAATGCTGCACATATTCTTCTGAGAGAGAATGCCCCACTCTGTCTATTATGGGTAATAATGCCATTAAACTTGGCTCCTCTGCTCCATATTAATTCCATTAAAAGTGGGTGCCTAGTTGCCTGGTCTTCCCTGACACTCCTCCAGCAGGCTTTCTACACTCCTGCTGAAGTCTGCCCTGGGAAGGAGCCTGAGCTGGGGCCAAACAGGCCTCTCAGCATCTCCTTGGCAGTTGGTGCTCTTTTGTCCCTTTCTGCATGTTCCCTTGGCACTAGCTGGTACTGGCACCAATCAGTGCTTATAGCGAAATTAGCAAGTGACACCAGCAGCCTCTTCCAGAGTGTCAGTGATTCCTTTAAATGGACATGACCCTTCTCTCACCCCACTGGCGCCACATAAGCCAACACCCCCAAGTTTGGAAGCGGATTCCACTTGGTGTTTCCCATTGTTTATAGGTTCCTGGCCAAATTCTCAAGCCCTGTGAACTTGTTCTCATCCAAGTCAATTAAATGCAATTCAGCAGGAAACACTTCATGACGTAGAGATCTCCAAATATGCATTGCCCTCTGCCAGGGCTGGGCCAATTCTTTTGAAAGCGGGCCACTTAGCGATTGTTACTGTTATTTAAGTACAAAGTCAGTCAAGAAAGATAAATCACGGGTCCTGTGGGGAAGACAGGAAAAAGTAAAACATTCTCATTTCCCTCTGCTGCAGGCTTATATAGATGTCTTCCAATGAAATGGACTTTTGGTTTGGCACCATTAATAAGGTTTAAAAAAGAATCTTATAAATAAGTCCATTTAAATAAATAAATTCATGGCAAGAAAGGACAGATAATCTATATGAGTATGTAACCACCCAAAGGATCATACTCCAATTTGCTTCATTGCTTTCTAAACTTACCAAATTATTACTAGGTAATTCTTAAATTAGACAGTATAGTGAAACTTCAATCTTCTCTTCCAGCAATCTCATTGTGACCTGCCTTGCTGAGGCCTGGGAGACACCCTCTCCCAAATAGAGCCTGTGAGGTCAGGTTCACCCTTACAGGCCATCCTATTCGTGCATCGCATCGCTGTTTGGTAATCAAAAGCTAAGTGTCAAGAAATGGACACTCAGGACAATTCCCTTATCAACTGTCCTGTATATTCACACCCCTGATCAAATGGGGGATGAGACCATAGAGTGTGAATTGTGAAGATACAGCACCATAGTAGAAAGACCATTTCAACAGGTGTGCTCTACTCATAGAGGTGTCTTTTTTAAGAGATGAGGTATTAAAATCAGGAGGCCGGTAATCCCTGCCAACACCTGAATATTCACAATGTCTCTTAATGTCCCAAATATGGTATTTTCATAATTCTGTGCAGGAGAAAACCTCCATAAAGGAAAGGGACAATGGTGACCTATGAATGAGCAGAATTAAATTTCACTTGGTTCTTTGTGTTTATTTGGATCCTAATTTCTTAAGCAGGTAGCCTATTCCCAGACCCCTGTTAAGAATAAAGTTGCCACCAGTGTACATTTGAATCCTTCTTAAAACCTGTGACAATTATATAAATTGGCTTGGAAATCTATAGCTTTGTAGGTCTTCCACATGCTGATGATGCCTTTTTCTTGCCTTTTATCTATAAGATCTTCACTCCTTCACCAGTTATAGTAGCCCACCTTGGACATGCATAGTTCATCCAGTTAATTACCTTTCACATCAAACTCTGGCATTTAACTCACATGAGCTTTCCCTACAAGTTTCACTGTGTGTATGTGTACATACTCTGGGGAATGTGCATTTGAATTGGGGCTGGAGTGGGGGTAGGGTCATCAGCATGCCTTCTGTGTGAGTAAGCCTTGATATACCTGTGATGGAATTCTCTCTGATCATTAATCATAAACATATCCACTATTCAAACTCTGTTTTTCCCCTCATGTGTGGCAAGTCAGATATTTTTCCATCCTAACATGAGCAATTAAGTTTTGAATTGTTTGTATATCCTTGATTTACCTCATTTCATTGGAAAAGGTGAATGACATGGAATCTAGTTCATGGATCAACACAATTGTGTTAACCAAGGTATGCACTCAGCTGCAAAACTAATAACTGGAAATGGAAAACTTGCTCCCACTATCTCCTACTTGAATTACTTGAAGTGTATAAAATTCAAGCAGTATGCATCAGTATAAGATTAAACTCAATTAAATGTTAAAGACACTAAATCTCTTATGTGGGCAGAAATCTTATAAGAGATTCAAAATAGACTCATTTATAGTATATCTTGAATCTGTCCATTACATAAAGCAATGTAATCCGAAATCTTTCCAAACACAAAGGCCATCTCCATTTTTTCCCTTATTGGTCACAATATTTTCATGCTGGCATGTATTTTTTTAATATATCTTCATTGTTGAAATATCTTCATATTACAGATGTCTGCTTTGTGTTTTGTTTTTTTTGTTGTTGTTGTTGTGTTTTTCCTCATTGATCCCCTCCTCCCTGAATTAAAAGGAGCTTGAAGCTATTCTGCCTCAATAATTTTAACACCTTTTGAATTTCTACTTTTGCTACCATGAAATATTTCATTGCCACCTGAGAGTCTTCCATGTCTCTGTATTCAAAAGGAAATGATGGAGATCCAAATAGCCAAACCACTAAACTTTTAGAAGGCAGCTCAGAAAAATTAACAGTGTCTTATTTTCAAGCGTAATTATTAGTTTGTTCCTTGAGTCTTTATTATGGTTACATTACTTTAGTGTGACCCATCCACCATCTACAGCACTTTTCCAGTGTAAAACAGACCCATCCGCTGCCTGGTGGAAAGCCTGATGTTTTCTTTCCTCCCAGAAAGAAGAATTTGAGACTTGATGCTAGTGGAAGAACGCAATTATTGTTCTTCCAAAATGTGCAGGTCATTGTGTGTATTTCTCCAGAAGCATGTGTACCAGCGCATGGCTTCACCCCACAATGCTGCCAGCAGCTGCAAGCCAGCTGGAAAGAACAAGTTAGAAAGTCACTTCAGGACTTCAGAGGCATAGGCTCATGTAGCATCTCGTAGCATCCCCGTCTCTCCTTGACCTGTGGTCAGTCTTGAATGTAACATACTTTCTTTCTAAGGTTAGGGACAAAGATGAAAGGGCTGAATGGGACTGGATAAAATGTTTAGAGAATGGGGATGATTTTGCTTGATGAGGGGAACTATCTTCAAGGCTACCAAGGGGGTATGTCAAGGATGATAACCAGAACTTGTATATTTTCCTTGAGCACCAAGAAAATAAATAAATAAATAAAAAGATTAATTTTTAGCTGAAAACAGGATAAGAATAAGCAAGAATTTTTTAATCAAACTTTTAATTGTGTTAAAGATAATTTTATATGTCATTACTAAGAAAACAGATATCTGTATTCCTTTCTCTTCAGTCATATTTCAACTTAAGAAGATGAACTGAAGAACTCTTCAAACTTTTTTTTGCCAGCCCTAAGAAATATTCAATCTATTGCGACTGTAGCGTTTCAGAAGCAAGTTAGAAATAACCTGGATCCTGAACCAAGACAGGCAGACTTTACACCCTCCCTCTAGCTTCCTGGGCAATTCTAACAATAGGACTCTTTCTCTGCGTGGGATTGGAGAGGTTTGTTGTCCTGGGCAGATAGGCCCCCAGCCTGAGAGCCTCAGACAAGGCCTGGAGAAAGGCCGGTTTCCATTCTCTTTCAGGCAGTCAAACAAATGCAGGCTTGGTCTTGAAATCCAGGCACTTTCCTCACAGCTTGGGCCCTCAGATTCCATCACACCACAGTTGGGTGGTAAGAGGTCAATATACGGCTGTTTTTAGGACTAAACGATGCTGAGCCCTTAGAAATTGCAGGCTATTTACTGTTGTTCCACAGTAATTGTGGGAAGAATTTTGGAAGATCTTCTGAGAAGCGCAGTGTAGTAAGAATGGAGAGAGAAAGCCACGATTTGAATAAAGGAAACCCAAGAGGGCTAAAGGAAGTAAAGAAATGATGGGAGTTCCTCCTCCCTTGTGGCCAGAGCCTGCACATAGCCAGGCTTTCTGGTACCCACTGACAAGACCTCATGCTTTGGACAATCATTCACCGGCTTTGTTCAGTTCAACAGACATTGAAATGTTCCAGGTACTGCACTAGTTTCTGGGGATGTGATAATGAATCATGGCCCATGCCTCTCCACACATCATTTAAACTTGAAGTGAGGCCATGGATGTGTGAACCAAGTAGATCAGTAATCATTCTTTCCCTTCTCTCTTCACCTGGGTAAGTCCAGCTCAGCCCTTCAGATGCCACTTACATGCCACCTTGTTAGCAAAAAGCTTCCTTGACCTCACTCACCAAGCTTGCTCTGTGCTTCTTTTCATCTTTGTCACTCAAACTTATTTATGCAAATATTTTCTCATATATGTCTGGCCAGCTTGACTCAGTAGTTGAGCATCGACCTATGAACCAGGAGGTCCTGGTTCGATTCCCAGTCAGGGCACATGCCTGGACTGTGGGCCCAATCCCCAAAAGGGGACTGCAGAAGGCAGCCAATCAATGATTCTCTCTCATCATTGATGTTTCTCTCTCTCTCTGTCCCCCTCTCCTTTCCTCTCTGAAACCAATATAAATATATATTTTAAAAAATATTTTCTAATACACATCTTCTCCATAAAGGCGTTAACCTAGGACAATGCCTGGCACAATGTAGGTGCTCAAAAGTAAACTGAATGAATGAATGAACGAGTTGTGTTAAAAGCAGGAATGGAAGTATGCGTGGGACACTGTATGAGCACAGGAAAGGGGAACTTACCCCTGCCAGGAAGCTTAGAAAGTTGTCCTGAAGAAGATAATTGATCTGAATCTTGATGATGAATAGATTAGTCAGGCAAGAAAAGAGGGAGCAGGTGCACCAGCTGGGAAAGCAGCATGCTAAATCGCAGAAGCATGGAGTGGCTCGCACAGTGAGAGCAACTGCAGGCAATGCAGTATCACTTCAGGACATGAATTATGAAGGAGGGCATAGCAGGAGACATAGCTCACAAACATGGAAGCCTTTGTAAGTTATTTCAAAAGTTATTTGATTTTTGAGCAATGAGGAGGTTGTCTTTACTCAGAAGTCCACAGAACAATTGCCCCTTATCGACAACAGACACTAGAGAGCCGGTACAGGTTCACACTTAAAGACTCTCTGTTAATCCCCACCTCCACACAGCACGGACCGCCCACCACATCTCACAAGGAACGTGTTTCCTGCTGCAGTGTTCCAGAGCACTGCCAGGCTGCCCTTTGGGTGAAGGTTAGGAGTAAAGGCGCTGTGCTCTAACTCTGGCACTGCATTAACTATCCAGGTGACACAGCCTCTCTGTGCCTCCATTTCCTCCTCTGGAAAATGATGCCAATTATACCTACCTCGTAGGGTTTTTGTGATAATTGAGTGTTAGAGAAGTGCTTGAAACATTTTAGCTATTATCCTCCCATAGTCATGGTTTCTATACAAACCAAGAATTGTGCCCTCAAGTTAATTCACCAGGGCACAGGGTAGGTGGCACTGGCAGCCCCTGGCCCACTGCCAGTGCAGACAGGAAGGGACAGCTGCATTTGAACTTGGACAGTGGCTGTTCTAAAGAACTGGAATCTCTTGCTCAGGACATGTGTCTGGGAAGCAGAATACGGGGAGCCTGCTGCTGTGGCAGCTGGGCTTTCACACCTGTATACGGGGCTGGCATTTCTTAAGTCATCTAAAGAAGAGAAAAACATTCAACAATCAATCATCCTCCTCTTCAAGAAGTCAAAATCGTATCAGCTTTACTTACATGTGTCACATACTCTTGTTTCCAGAAGAATTTGAAATTCAATTTAGTCAATGGCTGGCCAAAGGGAGACTGACCATTGCCATTTATGACCCACCCAGGATAATTAAAATAAATGTAATAATAGCAATAATAATGATAGCTAACATTTACTGCCTACTTATAGTGGGCAATGTTTGACTGTAAATGCTTGATGGACAATAAACTCTTCACAAGGCTTACCAAAACCCTCGGAGGTATTATCTCACTTTACAGAAGAGAAAGCTGTCTCTATGGTTCCCAATAACAGGAACTCAGGGAGGTTTCAGTCAAAGAGTCAAACCAAGGAAAACATGAATCCAGCAGACAGTAGGAAATCTGTCAGGAAATGACAAGCCCAGTAACTTTATCACTCAGCACCAAGAACACTTCAATTTACCGTGTGAGTTTCTAATAATGAGGCAACCCTTTCAGTCCTCAGAAATGTCCACATAAAAAAACAAGTCATGTGAAAGGCTATTTAAGGTTGAATCACTTTTGATTCCTTCAAAATATAGAGCCATCATCTTAAAAGATTGGTTCTGGCATGTCTGTATTAACAGGAGATGTATTCTTTAAGTTGTTTGGAGGTTATTGGTGACCAGTCAATTGTATAGGCTTTTCAATGTAAAAAGCACTTTTAATGCATTTTTATCCAATCCTTTCCATTATGGCAAGTATTAGTTTTTATTCCTTTTTTATATATCAAATTGAAGTTTAAGGATTCCTTCGAGCCCCAGAGTTAAGCAGAACTGGGTGCAAAAGCCATGTACTCTGCCTAATTTCACCTTATTTCCACTATGTCATGCTTTCATCTTTTTAAATTATTATTTAAGTATAGTTAGTATACAGCATTATATTAGTTATATTAGCTTCAGGTGTACAATATAGTGTTTTGACATTTTTATACCTTACAAAGTGATCACTCCACTAGTTCTAGTAATCCTCTGTCACCAGGCAAACTTATTTGCAATATTATTCACTATGTTCCCCTTCACCTTTTTTCACCCATCCTCCACCCCCTACCCTCTGGTAACCATCCCTTTTATCTGTTTCTTTGAGTCTCTTGTTTTGTTTTGTTTGTTCATTTGTTTTATGGTTTTAGATTCTACATATATGCGAAACCATATAGTATTTGTTTTTCTCTGTCTGCCTTATTCACTTAGCATAATACCTTCTAGGTTCTTCCATGTTGTTGTAAATGGCAAGATTTTATTCTTCTTTTATTGCTGTGCAATATTCCATTGTGCATCTATACCACATCTTTATCCATTTATCTATCGGTGGACATCTAAGTTGCTTCTGTATTTTGGCTATTGTAAATAATGCTGCCATAAATATAGGGGAGAGTGCATATGTCTTTTCAAATAAGTGCTTTGCTTTCTTTGGATAAATAGCTTTGAATAAATAGAATTCAGATCTCTACACAGAGTAAAATTCAGTTTCACAGCCACACATTAGATACTTTAACAGGTCAATGAACTTATAAGAGCATGTCACTGGTTGTGGGAGTGGGAGGGGGTAAATGTATGAAACAGAGACTGTGGATGAATTAGTATATCAGCTTAGGAAAAACACTCTCAAACTCTCCTGCAAACTGTCAACCACATATTCATGGCATATAGATGCTTTTATGTGTGGGGAAACAGGGACTTTAGAAACACTCAAAAGAAATTCTTTCCATACTGTTGTTGTTGTTGTTGGGCGGGGGGGGGGAGAGGGTTGTCTTGTTTTGCTTTTTGTTTTTTTGCTTTAATCCAGGTTGGCAGGAACAAGGTAGTCACCTCCCCTTCTGGTCCCCAATATTTCAAGTAAAAAGACAAGAATTTACATTGCATTTTATAGAATAACATTGAGTAATTTGGGGCCCTGAGACCTAACCTGAGGTCTAGTATAGAAAAGGAAATACGGCTCCTGAACCAAGACTCAAGCCACAATTTCCTCATCCCTAATCGGTTAGCAGAAAAAGGGTTCACACTGGAGCCGTCTGGTTTCCCTCTGGAATGCCCCTCTGAGGCTTTGGCTGAGTGTGGGGAAATCCATGTCATCACCTTCCCACCATTTAATAGGCACAGTTATTAGTGACTTCCCAAGGCACTTAGATCCAGTGCCTTTAAGTCACATGGGCCAAACAATGGGATTCCTGCTCCGAAGGAGAGAGGAAGACTGTAATTTCATTTCACAGTTAGCACGCATGCTACTTTTTGTCCTAATCACTGTTCAAGCGGAAGTGTCATGTGAAATATCTATCTCTGATGTTCTCTGGCCTCTGGGGGGTTGGGCTGTGACCCTGCTCAGCAGAAGGACTTCCAGCCTGAGACCTGCTGGCTTCCAGCTTGAGGCCAGATCCTAGAAAGGCCCTGGCTCCTGTATGCCTGTGGTGCTGTGATGGTGAAGACAAGAGCTTCAGTGGAGTTGGAACTTGGGACTCAGCACTTCACAGCTGGGACCTGTGGCTTCTTTAGATGGGGAGGAGTTAGGGGAGGAGTAAGAGAGGTAGATGAGACAAATGCAGCTCCTGGGAACAACCAGCCTGATCTCAGATAAGGTGCTTTTTTTCAATGCCTTGAAAAGAAAACACACACACACACACACACACACACACACACACACACACATCACAAAGAAATTCCTGATTTCATGTACTGTGACAATACACTCCTCCCCCATATCTTCTTCCCTTCTCCTTGACATCATGTTATACTGACTAATGGTAATGCGGGTAATAAAACACTTTGTTGCCATAGCACACCACTGTCCTGAAAGTTGCTCTCACCTATTTAGTTGACACTTGGAATTCTGATATCTCAAAGAGCGATACCCCTGTGAGTCTGTCCTGTTGTTTACACATTCATATCATCCCCAATAGCCATGTCGGTGACTTAGCACATCATCCAACACAGGTATTCTCACTCTACTTGTGATCTAAATCCCCCTTCGTTATGTGCTTTCTCATGAAATTACTAGAGGCTGCCATATACTGTTTGAACCCCACCAAGCTATCCTGATGCAAAAGGGAAACAGCTCCCTTCAGCTGCTAGTGAAAAGCCCTTCCACTAGGCAAGCTCCCTCTATAATTAGCTCACATTGCTCTCAGGCTTTGGCAGCAGTAACAACTAGGCCAGTGATGGCGAACCTATGACACGCGTGTCAGCACTGACACGCGTAGCCATTTCTGATGACACGCGGCCGCTGAGGCGGCCACATGCCGAGGATGAAACATTTGCTGCTCCTGAGGATGAAACATTTGCGAAATAATGTTCTTTCCTCAAAGTGACACACTACCCGAGTTATGCTCAGTTTTTTGGCAAAGTTTGACACACCAAGCTCAAAAGGTTGCCCATCACTGAACTAGGCCATTTCGAATATGAAGATTTTAAGAACAACCATGGAGAATGAGGGTAGGAGGACATAACTGCTGGTGGAGATGTTCACTTCCACATACTGCTCAGAGTACACAGCCTCTCTCTTTTTTTATCTGTGGAGAACAGGTGAAGAATCAAGAAACAGACATGGCATCTGGCTCTGAACTGCAGCCATATTTTTTAAAAGCACTTGCCTAAGAGATTGACTGCATCATAATAAAAAAAACCCTGTCCTCCCACTAGAATAATCAAAATTGTTCTTAACACACCACAACTGAGAAATGTTTTGCTTCAATATACCATGCCTATTCTTCCTCTAGGTCCTCTCATCTCTCTAGGATGACAAAACAGAGCACCAATGACATTCTGATGCTGCATCGGCCCTCTAACCTGGGGGAGCTTCGTTGCATCCAAGCACATCCAAGGTTTGTCAAGACCCATCCGGGAGCAGCAAGCTCAGTGAGGGCAGGAGGGTGGGGGGAAAGGGGACTGGCAGCTCCTGAGAGCTAGCGTGTCCTGCTGCAAGAGCTGCAGGTGCACTGTCCCATCAAACCTTTACAATCACTTTAGGAGGCAGCATTTTCTCCATATTACATGTGAGAAAGATAATGATGGAAAAAGGTTTAATAAATTGGCCAGTGTCACATGACTCAAGCCTAGCTCTAGGGCCAAATGCTGCCCTGATTCTGGAGCCCATGCACGGGGCACAGGAAAATGAGAAGTGTGTAGCCGTGGGTGTTTTATATCAAAAGCAAGAGTAAGTCAGCATTTAACTTAAAACTTTTAATCTTACACATAACACTCTGGAAGAATGTAGAGAACTTACTGAAGGAGGGTAAAACTGAAGATAAGAAGTCTAGTAAGAAGGCTGCTGTGAACTTCCAAGAGAGTGTTGATACAGGCTGGAAATCAAGCATGTATCAGTTAGGAATGCACGGTTTTAAGCAACATAAACAAACAACAGGCACTCAGACCTTTTGCTGCTTTGCAAGACTCCTCATTGGAAGGACTGCCAGGAGGCTGGAGAGTGAGACCCGAGAACGTACCACAACATAAAGCTCCAGAAGGCCAGGCGCAGAAGGAAGGAAGGCCCTCCCGCAGTGGGCCACTCTGGTTGGGATGCTTCTGCCGCCACCTGGCAAGGAATGGCCTCCAACCATTTCTGTCCTTCGACTCCTCACTCAAGTTTGAGAAACATGGGACAGAGCAGCTCCTCGGCCAAACCTAGGTCACATACCAGAGACCAAGTTTGGGAACTGGGAGGACAGAGGAAGGAGCTTTCACTGTTGGATTCTGTAAGTGGAATACAGGCACCTGGAGCAGTGAGTGAGAAGTAATTAGCCCCAGTGGAAATTGGGCCACTACTCAGAAGGCAGAATGGAGGCTTTACAGACAAAATATGATCAATGTTCACCAGAAGCACTAACAGCAAATTTGGGGAGGATATAATGACATTTGAAATGCCATCAACATTGAACACTTGTTGAAAGTCTGTGTGCAAAGCAATGAGCTAGGTGCTATTGGAGATATAAGAAAGGTACAGCTCACACAGAATATGAGACCCGGACACAAGAGAGCTAAATAATAGCACTAAGTCACATATATCAGGATGTAGATGCTAAGGCATATGAGATTCAGAAAATGGAGAGATGATAAAAATCTAAAATAATTAAGAAAACACACAGGAAAAGAGAGAGCATTCTAGGCAGGAAGGATGATCTGAGCTGTGGCATGGAGGTGCAATATATGAGGTGCATTTAGGAATCAATTCATGCACAGTGGTCTAAGGGAAAGAGTTCATATAAGAAACTGTTCCTAACTCAAGAGTTAATATAGCAACTTTTTGGACACATTTTAAATATAAAATGTTTTTGTCTACCAAAGAAAATGTTGAAAAGAAATATATGCACATATCAGGCAAAAAAAAAAAAAAAAGTTAATGATACCTAAGATGCACAAAAACGGGCAACTTTCCCTCCCCTTCTTATTTAGCTGACCTTGGTCAATCTTTAAGCAGTTCTATTTCAAGACTTTAGGGAGGAAAGTAAGGAAGGTGTTGTATTTGCAGGACTGAGGGTTAGGTTCAAATGTGTCAGTGGTAGTGAGAGGAGAAAGAAAACAGACCCAAGGTGGACTGGCATTGAGCTTCAAGTTCCTGACTCCCCTTTCTGGACCAGGGCCACTTGGGTTGAGCTGAATGTATCCAGTTCATTGACAGAATGCCAAAAGCCCTTGCTACTCCAGCTGCCCCATTACCCTCCCTCCTCCTCCTCCTTCCCACCCTGCAGCAATTTCTCTCATTAACCTGCAGAGCTGAGGCCCAGGAAGAGAAGTGGGTCCAGGACAGGGAGTGAAAACCTGGCTCCTTCTGAATCCTGGCAGCTGCTTCAACATCAGATACAGACCTAATGGGACCACCACTCCTCTCCAGGGCTTTCTCATCTTCCAGGTTCCCACTTTCCTTAAGTGGCACTGCAGTTGGTATAGGGAGACAATGTGTCAATTATACCCTAAGCTAATAGTTGTAGGATTGGTCAGGCCTCTAGGGCCCTGCCAATAATTCTAGATGCTTTCTATTCCAGACAACTGCAGACTCTGGCAGATGTCCATCTGCTGTCCTTCTTTCTTCTCCCAGTTCTTGGGCATGATAGACCAAACTCACTACATCGGGTCATTAAAATGGAATTGCAGAGAGTCGACATGTGCAGCAACCACGGGCAGATACGTAGTGCAGGGGTAGGCTTTTGCTAAGGAAACTCAGAGGAGTGGCAGGATGCATTTTTCCTATAAGAGAGGGATGGCACAGGCAGCCTGTTTCCTTCCTACCACCTATTTTCTCTGTGGGTCATGAAAATAAAATAAAGTCACCTTTAAAACCTAAGCCCGAATTTATAGCCAATGCTAACATAACAGGAGAATATCTAAATGCTTTCCATGTTCATTGTTCTTTATGGCATTTAGTGGACCAATCAAAAGAAGCCAGTGATGTGGTCCAGGCCCTCACAAAACTCAAGGGAAAAACAAAACCAAACAAACAAACAAACAAAACAAAAAAAACTCAGGGCATAACATTTACCACCAAGACCAGCTTGGGATGTCCAATTCCCTTCCATGACTATTTGGTATATTACCCAAGAGGATTCACAGAACTCTTGGGCACAGTTGATATGATAACTAAACAAGACTTCTACAGTTCACCATACAATTGTTATTGAGTTCAATGTAGTTGTAGCTATAAAAACAAAATAATAAATAATTTTTTTAGCTGAGCATTCCAAATATCCTCTGACTGTGCTAGATTCTATTACAAAAATGGCCTCAACTGTCACACTCTTCACAATGTGACTGTATAGCTCTTCCCATTAAGAAATAGGGTCTATCTCCCTACTTCTTGAACCCAGGCTAAGCAAAGTGACTTGGTTTGTCCAGTAGAATGAAGTGAAAGTGTTGGTATTTCAGTTTTAAGCCTATGCTTCCAGGGCCTCGCATGTCTCTGCTAGCTCATTTGGAACCCTGTCTCCATCATAAAAATAATTCCATGCTTTTACTGTTGGATAATGAAAGACTATGTAGAAAACTGGGATGACAAGTTGAAGCCTCTGGGGCCAGCAGCCCTCAATTGACTTGGCAGCTGACCACAGACACAGGAGTGAGCCCAGCCAAGACCAGAAAGACCATCCAGCCCAGATTTCTAACCTACAGAAACATGAATTAGATAGATGATTGTTATAAGTCAGTGATTTATGGGTTGGTTTGTTACACAGCAATAGGTAACTGATACATCATCTTTAGGTTTTTGGACACCCTATTTCTTTTTGGACATCAGGAATCACTGTAATTGTTCCAACCACAAGCTAACCAATTACCACTTTGCAAACCAGCCTCATGAGCCCAGCAAATATATCCAAGTCTTTTCTTAACTTTACCATTAACATGTCTGAGATTTCTATTTAGTTTTGCCCATCTTTCTTTTCTATTCCCACTATCATCAAGGCTTCCTTTTTTTTTGTTAGACACTGGAAATAGGGTCCTAATTGCTTTCTTCATATTTCATCTTGTTCTTTCTGTGATCCTTCACTGTCCAAAGAATTGTGTTTAAATACCTTATTTCAGGTAAGGACAAAACAACAAATGGTATTGAGCACCCACTATGTGTCATACCAAATTAAATAAGATAAAGAAGCTTAAATCTCCGAGGGTTGATAGAGCCTTCTTTAATCTAGTCCCATTCTCCCTTTGCAGATTCCTGTTCCACAGTTTAGCTACCTAACACATCTGTCCTTTCCCTTAAACATGAAATCCCTATGTTGGCATTTTTGCTTACGTCACTTATCCCCAAACCCTCTGCCTAAAATTTCCTTCCTATTTTTCAGCTTTTCTAACTTTTTTCTTCCTCCAAGGTCCAACTTAAGTTCTAATGCCTCTGAAAGCTCCTCCTACTGCCCTTGCCCCAGTAATCTTTCCCTCTGTCTCTCTTACCTCAATTCCTTTACCACCCCTTCAGCTATCAGCTATGGCATCTTCATGGCTCATTACACACCAGGGTGGAGACCAGAGCCTAGCACAATGCCAGACACACATGTCTGCAGGTGATAATAATACTTGATAAAGAGAGATTCAATTAAACTCTCTTTCTTAAGACAATGTATCATGTTGACTCTCCTTTTTTTTTTTTTTTTTAGAATAAAATTCCTATACCACTAATTTGGGTTATTGGATTTGAGGGAAAACCATGCCTCACCAGGAGGCAGGTAAAAGAACAAAACTCTTTTTGCCATGTAACCACCCATTACTGAACACTTACTAAGTACCAGGTACCACCCTGGACATTTCATTTGTATTCTCTCACTTACATCTTACAACAGTCTTATCTGGTACATATTATTACTTCCATTTCATAGTAATGGAAACTCATTAACATGAGTTTAACAGCCAGCAAGTGGCAAAGTTAAGATTTGACTCCAGTTCTGTCTGAGCCCAAAGCATGCATTCTTAGTAATGCCATGACTTATCCAATTATTTTGCTCTTAGGACATTTGAAACAGCCTTTTATCATCATTGCACTGTCTCAGTAGTCCTCAACTCCCAACCTCGATTTCATTTCCACGGAGCCTACCTAACCTAGTATCTTATGTGGCAGACAGAATAATGCCCTCACCCCAAAGATGTCCGTGGCTTTATCTCCAGAACCTGCAAATATGTTTTGTTATATGATATGGAGGAATTAAGATTACAGATGGAGCCCAGCTGGCATGGCTCAGTGGTTGGGCATCTACCTATGAACCAGGAGGTCATGGTTTGATTCCTGGTCATGGTACATGCCTGGGTTGCGGGCTTGATGTCCAGTGTGGGGAGTGCAAGAGGCAGACAATCAATAATTCTCTCTCATCATTGATGTTTCTATCTCTCTATCCCTCTCTCTTCTTCTCTGAAATGAATAAAAATATATATTTTAAAAATTACAGATGGAATTATATTTGCTAATCAGCTGACCTGGAGATGGAGAAATGATGCCCAATGTAATCATAGGGGTCTTCATAATCTAAAAAGAGATGCAGGAGATTCAGAGAAGAAGATCTGACAACAGAAGCAGAGATCAGAATTATGCAGTTGCTAGAAGGGAGCTCAAGCTACAGAATGCAGGCAATCTCTAGAAACTGAAAAAGGCAAGGAAACAGATTCTCCCCCTAGAAACTCCAGAAAATATGCTGTTTTAGACCAGTGAGATCCATTTAGAACTTCTGACCTCCAGAACTATAAGAATATAAAGTTCTTTTGTTTTGAACTACCAAGTTTATGGTATTTGTTACAGCAGCAATCGGCAACTAATATAGCTCCTCATGGAAACAATTAGGGCCAGTGCATGGTTCAATAGCATGTCCAGACTTCTTACAGCTCAGAAGCCACAGCCTCAATAATGATAAGGAATTGTTTTTTATTAAACCCTTTTTATGGAGGCATTATTGATTGTTCCCACAAATAAACTGAGGAAAGTCTTTAAAGAGCTACTTCAAAGTGCTAAAGAGTGAGAGAGCAGACCCCTCTCTCTTCTCCTGGACTCACACATCCTGGAGGACCATGATCCATTAAGGTTCTGATTAGTTGAAATTTCCTGTAGAACTTACATGTTCTTGCTAGTTTCCAACCAAATGATGTCTCTCTCCAGTAAAATCAAGAACTGCCTGTAAGGTACAGGCCAGCCACTGGACCCCCTCTTCCTCACACATACCATATACACAAATAGGAAGATGGCCTCCAAGGCTATAATTTCCTGGCCAGAAAGTGTCTTGGGTTTCACTTGAGTAGTTAATGGTGATGTCACCCGAGTGCCTTAGTATGGGGCATTTCCAACCTTCAATTAAAGGACTATCATTTACTCTATATATTAACATCCAGAACAATAAACAGAGTGGAACACAGTCATTAGAGGCAGCCATAATCCATGGCCTGCCGCATATTGATGTCAACCCTGCTGCGTCTGACATCTGAAATAAGTCCAAAGAAAGCACTGCATTTTCAAAGCTGGGACTGTGTTGAGATATTCACCCCTGGCTGCATTCCGCCTTCCCACCTCCATCTTCTAACCTATCAACATCTTGGGTGCAACCCCAGAGTTAAAATAAACCCATGTCTTTTACAAAAAGACATCAGGCCAATGTTCTCTCTGACGGGGAATACTGCCACCGTTTTCAGTTGATTGAACCTAGAGGGCATTTGCTGTAAGATAATAAACAATTCAGGATGTTATGATTCCTGATCTAAAGAATGTCAAAATGTAGTAGGCCTAAGACATTAAAAAGAAAATGATCTTACGTTGCTCAAAGGGAGCAGAGTAGATAATATTGAAAACCAGAAGACCAAAAAACAATTTTATTCAAACTTAGCCGAAATAATTCAAAAGTCCTCTTCATTTTTTCCTGCATGTTTCCCACATTCATCCGGTGCATACTAACTGATAATTACGGTGCCAGAAAGATATAAATGTTAATAGGATCACATAGTCTAACTGAACAGAAGAGACAAAGAATCAGTCAGTATCAACATTTATCAATATCTAGTACTTAACTATGTCAGGCAGGTCCTATTCTACGTGCCCTATAAACATGATCTCAATTAATTCTTACTACAGCTGCCTAAACTAGGTACTATGGTCCCTGTTTTACAAATGGGAAAAGGGAGCCATAGAGCATGTAGCTCCCTTTCAATAAGAGCTATAACTGGAATTCAAGCTCAGCCAGGCTCCTTACTGCTAGGAGTCGTGTGAGTGCAATAATTCTCCTTGAACTGAAGAGTTCATGCTTATCTCATCCTATCAACACACCGCCATTGCAATTTCTAGGGGTCCAGCCACCTAGATTGTTGAGTTGAACTCTTACTTCAGAGGATGCAAAATTAAAACAGAATTCAAAAGGCTTCTCTGTCAGGTAGTGGGGGTGGCAGGGCAAGGAAGTCTCATGGTGTTTCTTACACACTTCAGGTTTCATGGAGAGATATGCTTGGGTCATTGAGATGATGGAAAGATGCTGGGGCATTAGATGGGGATGGAAGAATACAAAGAAAGCCCACTCAGAAGTCCAAGGCACTCTGGGGCCCATCAATCCCATGGGTAGGATTAAAAGCAGGCCTTATTTCTTCAAGGGGTTGGCAGCAACTCCCTATTCCATACTGGGTGAATCTTGCTTGTGTACTTCCCTGGAAGAGGATCTGATATGTTTGGTTGTCACATTGAATCTGGAGCGTCCTTGTGGGAGGCCTGATCAATTCATAGGCAAAGACTGCCCTCAGCCTACCATAGGGCTGCCCTGGTGATGTCCCCAACACCTAGCCTGTTGAGTGGCAGCAGAGTCCATGAGTTCCCAGGACATAACACAAGCAAACTCGATGTGTCTAGGGCAGCATTCCTTAGAAGAAGGCTCGTGAGCACAGCAGGCATGTAGACACCCTGTGTGCATGTATCTTTGAAGTCAAATACAAGTGACTGCTCTTCTGAATTATCACTGCCATAGTTTCTCTTCACCAAGTGTGTTTTTTTTTTTTGTTTTGTTTCATTTTACTTTGGTTTGGGTAAAGTGTTATTCACTATACTTAGGTTTGTGGAAGCAGATCAGAAAGTTTCAGCACACCACTCTGATTCTCTGAGACAGACCCTGGAGACTTCCTGGGAAAATGTCCTATATGTGCCAGAGTGCCTTGTTTGGTGGGAAGGTTTTTCCAAGCTGCCTAATGCACTTTTCTTAACACCAATGAGCCCTGATGGGGCAGGAATGGAGAAAGTGAGAAGTCCTCTGGGGAAACTTCCTGGGCTCTCCCTGGGTATGTACTTAATACACGTTTGCACACCCTGCATGGGTCCCTTTGCACTTCCAAACCTGACAGACTTGCTTTTTCAAACCATTCTGGACAGCTAGACCTGTGGACTTTCACTGCGCGTGGCTGCCACCTGCTGGAACCAGCCTGGAACTGACTGCTGGGCCCTGTGAGGCTGACACCTGGCCAACACAGGAGGTGTGAGAGAAGATTGTCAAGTTCCTTCCATGGCATTCATTCCAGAGGGAGCCTCTAACCTGGCCTTGACACTCAATAATCTGTTTTTTAATAGTCTTTTGGAGACCTAAAGTCTACAAGTTCCTCTGATAACTCATCTGAAAGTTTAATCGCCTCTTCTCGAAATAGTTTCCCTATTTATGATCTCAATGATGCTTCTGTTTAGGTTAATTTTCTACTGATCTGTCTTGATCAGAGATGAAAAGCGGCTGCGGTCAATTCTCTGGTAAAAGCTCTTTATGGGTCTGGAGAAAGATCAATGCATGTGCCTCGCTTCTCTGGAAAGGTCTCAAGTTTTCTTTTCCATTAAATTGACTTTCTTTAGCCTGTTTAAAAACTGATTTATCATCTCTGTGGCTCTCCTCTGAAGGCTCTCAACTTCTCACCATTTCTCCTTACTTGGGGACACAATACCCTTAGTAAGGATCTGGCTAAAGCCAAGCATACGATGCTTCCAATACCATGTGTACTCTCCAGGTGACCACTCCTTTGGCACAAATTCTCTGAACACTGTAGACATGGGGGGTGGGGTGGGGGTGGGAAAGCACATACTAAACTTGACAAGCTCAGGGGAGGCCTGCATGGAAGCCTTACAAACTCAGAGACCGAAATAAACCACAAAGGGTGGTCTGAAATTAAAACTTTTTAACTAAAAGCGAATCATGACAGGTAGTCATGTTCTAGGCCAGTATCTTCCCAGACAAAGGTCAATCTTTACCTGAACTGAGCCTGCCTATTGTCTTTTTGCATCTATGATAACAAACCTTTGGAATGTCCAGTAATTTCCTTTTTCCAGACCCCTCAGGGCACAATCACTGCACCAAAACAGGAGACCTCAGAACCCCTCATTGTTACTGTGTTGTTAACTATCCCACACCCACCAACGTACAAAAAAGATGTATGTGTCTATTCGTTTTACTTTTTATCCAATTCCAGAGATTTCCCTCACTTTGCTTTCTCCTGCCTCCCTAATCAATCATCAATGGATTCCATGTAAGCCCTTGATGCCTCCTCCTTTGTAATGTATAGAAAAAGGTGCAGAAATGTCCTTCATTCTCTGAGCATTTTCTCAGTCCATTGAGATTTGTGTCCTGGCAATTGTCAGTTTGGTTCAAGTAAACTCATAAAAATTATCTACAGGTTTGAACGTTTCTTACGTTGACAGCACCTACTATGTGTGAGGCACACAGGTAAGGGATAGCAGATAACTTGCTCATAAACTTTCCAAAAAGAGAGAAGAGATAATGCTGCAATGCCAGCACATAATCACCGTGCTTAAGACAGGTGCCAGTATTGGTGCCACTAGAGGTCAATAGGGAGAGAGAACACTTTCAGCCTGAATGCGTATAAGACTTCATGTAGGTGATGAGGACGGAATTGGTCTTTGAAGGTGTGATATAGTAATTTATAATAAATATGTATTTGTTCTTAGACCCACATCTGGCACAGAATGCCTAAAATCCTTGGAATGTCCTGTGGTAAGAGCAGTAAATCTGTCTCTTGTTATGTTAATGAGGCGACTTCCTTAGGATGGGAGCTGGTTGCCAGGGGAACCGCACTGTGATTAGAGGGTTGGAACTTTTCATTTCCCCACCCACCTCCAGGGAGGGGAGAGGGGCTGGAGATAGAGTTCAATCACCCATAGCCAATGATTTAATCAACCATGCCTATGTTAATGAAGCCTCCATAAAACCCTAAAAGAGTGGAGTTCAGAGAGGTTCCCGGCTGGTAAACACACGGAGATGCTGGGAGAGTGTGGTGCCTGAAGAGGGCTTGGAAGCTCCTTGCCCTTTGCCCCCTACCTTGTCCTATGCATCTCTTCCATCTGGCTGTTCCTGAGTTACATCTTTTCATAATATATTGGTGATCTAGTAAGTAAAATGGTTCTCTTATCTGGTCCAGCAAACTAATCAGACCTGAGTAGGGGGCCATTGAAACCCTCAATCTATAGCCCATGGGTCAGAACCTCCAGTGACAGCCTGAACTTGTGAGTGGCAGAGGAGGTGGGGGAGGAGTGGTCACATAGGGCTGAGCCCTTAACCTGTGAGACCTGGCTGTCTCCAGGTAGACAGAATTGAGTTGAACTGTAAGACACCCAGATGGTGTCTGAAAATTGCTTGGTGTGGGGGAAAAAACGCTTCATTGGAATTGGTAACAAGAGCTGCTAGAAGGACCCCTAGTATTTGCTTGGACCTGAGAAGTGTGTAGGAGAGGAAATGGCAGTTCAGGCAGAGAGAAGAGCCTGAGGCAAGCCCTAGAGACAATAGCAGGAATGGGTATGAGCTTTTGGCTGCATTTGTGTGGGTGAAGGGGAAGTAAGGGGGAAATAGACCAGGCCAGATTGTGGGGGCCTCCCAGGTATTGGGTTCACTTTATAAATACTCTTGTGTTGGTTTTTTATTAATTTGGAGGCAGCTTGTTTTCACCATGCTGACCCTAAATCATTCTCAGCTGTTCTAGTGTCACTTTCCTCCCATCCAGTCCTGGCTCTTGGTTTTGACTTGTTTGCTCCAAGTCCCAATTTGGTTTTCACTCTTTTGTTCCTCTATTTCTAAGAAATATGTCGTGCCCTGGCATTATTCACTGCCACTTACCCAGCCTAATCATTGACAAGGTCATTTCCAGCGCCCAATTCTGTCTCCATCATGCAATTCTTCCTATCCTCCTCTCTCTGCCTTTAGGACACCGGGAAAGGCAGACACATGGTAGTGAGACCAGTCACGTCCCCTGCCCATTCTGACCTCGGCATCCTCATCTTTAAAAAGAGAGGTAGGTCTGACCTTTTGGGTCCTTTCTTGAGCTTATGCTCCATAAGGCAATGACCTCAACTGTCTCTGTCCAAAGGTCATACCCCAAACCATTTCCACAAAATAATTTCAGCTTTCCTGGAAGAATGTGCTTATGAAATTGACTGAAATGGAGTTTGAAAGAAATTGGGTTTGCTAGGCAGTCAACCAGCTTTGAGTTGTTTGTTTTCAATTGGGATGAGCACAGAGGAAAAGATGAGAAGCACGCCTTGCTTCCCTCTTGCCAAAGAGCCTCTTCCCAGGGGATATTTTCACAGACGAAAGGAAAATGATGGATTGTAAAGCACAAAAATGAGCTGCAGGTGGCATTCATTACCTGGTCTCTTCTTGAATTAGCCAAACTCTCTCCCTCTCCTTCATTGCTTTGTCATCACACTAGCCCTGTTTGGTTCAGCCCAAACATTCCATCTGGTTAGTTCTCACTGCAGTCAGTTGCCTTGCAGGTCCCTGTTTACCCATCTCTGCAATGGTAAGTCTCATGTATAGCTGTTTTGAGCCACTGACTGCCCTAATCGCAGCCTTCCTTTCAGTAATAATTGCCTATAGCATCTGTCTGGCAGGAATTTGAAGTGAGAAGTGCTAGCAACCAGCAAATTAGTGAACTTTAGCCTCAGGTACCTGTCAGGCACTAGAATGAACATGAGCCTGTATGTCAGGGAAAATCTAGAGGGTCATGAGGACCACAGAGGGAGGACAGAACTAGGAGATAGGGTCGGGACAAAAAGTCACAAATAATAATTACACCTGGTCTTCTTAGTACTTCTGTATTGCTTTTATTATTGGGGTGCTTCCTAAGATCCTTCTACATGAATTATTTCAGTTAATTCTTATGATATCTCTGTAAAGGTACATGTTATAGATCAAATTTTATATGTGGGGAAATTAAGGTTTTGTTTTTTTCATGCCTTATAATGAGTGAACTTGACTACAGTTCTGTGCGTTTGCTTGAACTGTGCTGTTGAGATCCCACAGTCAAATGATAAATTAACTCCGAACGATGTCTCAGTGTGGCATTTTAAGAAGTAACGGAGAAAACAATGTGTACACTTTGTCCTGGACCCTAGAAACCTTGGAATTCTGCAGCTTCTTAACAATAATAGTATCAAGCTTTGCTTTTCAGGCGAATAATTTCCATTTACAGCCCTGAGGCTTAGCCACAAGTGTGGTTTAAGATGAAACTGGGAAGGACAGTGACCACAGGGTGGTGAAAAGTGATAACAGCTGGATGGTCAAGAAGGAACCTTCAGGGGGTAATCGCTTTCATCTGAATTGACCATTTCTGCTCCTTCCAACGAGAGGGGAATAAAACACACACTGATGAAGTCTTCAGGTGACACCAACTTGTTCCGAGCACCAGGGAAGTCTTAAAATGCTAACCAGAGGGAAGGAAGGCCTTGGATTACAAGAGAGGACCCACAGGAATGTGGAATGTGTTCTCTTTTTGTTTGCTTAAATACTGCAGACCTTTGGTATTTGATGATTTACTTGTCTTTTTTTTTTTTAATATATTTTATTGATTTTTTACAGAGAGGAAGGGAGAGGGATAGAGAGTTAGAAACATTGATGGGAGAGAAACATCGATCAGCTGCCTCCTGCACACCTCCTACTGGGGATGTGCCCACAACCAAGGTACATGCCCTTGACTGGAATCGAACCCGGGACCCTTCAGTCTGCAAGCTGATGCTCTATCCACTGAGCCAAACCGGACAGGGCTGATGATTTACTTGTCTTATACCAGTAGCTGGAGCAGATTCCAAGATCTATGCAAGCCATGACTTCCTCTATGCATGACCCACATATAGTAGGACAGTACATATTTGTGGTGCTTTAGCCCACAGCATCCTCCACATCTAAAACCCTTTTCCTTACTTGGATCAGCATTGTGTTTACCCTTCAGGCCCAGTTCGAATCCTACCTCTACTCTGAAGTCTTCCCTGGTCACAACTCACAGCATTCCTGTGGGTCCTCTCTGTAACTGCCCTAATCTCATTCTTCTTTTCAGTAGTAATTGCCTATAGCATCTGTCCCGCAGGAATTTGAAGTGAGAAGTGCTAGCAACCAGCAAATTAGTAAACTTGGATCCAGTTACATAGATTGTACAATTCACTCTCTGTTCTTAAATAATTAACATTGGCAGTATGGAATACCTCCTTTCTCTAATAAAAAAGAACTATATTTCACAGTTCTTTCTATTACAGTTGGTATTTGTTATGTTTTAAATTTTTAAAGAACTCTGTGTACTTATCTTTTTTGACCCATATAATAATGCTGCAAAGCCGACAGGGGCACTGGACTTTTTTGGTTGCAAGTGACAGAAGCCAAACTTGCTGTAGCTTAAGTAGAAGTTGAAATTTAGTACACTCATATACCCAAAGGAAGAATCCAGGACAGCTTTAGTGAGTTCAGGAACCAGAATATGGGATTTGATGCCTCTAATAGTTCAATGATATATTCTCTCTCTCTCTCTCTCTCTCCCCCTCACCCCCCCCCCCCCCCCCTCTCTCTCTCTCTCATTGCCTGCATTCTCTGCTGTTTCCTTTGGCTTGCTCTGAGGTGGAATGTGGACATCCTCTTCCCATGTCAATATGTATAAATCTCACAACCTCAACAGAATGTCAAGGGAATGCAAGATTAGAGGAAGGAATAATTCCCAAAAGAAAAGCAAGGTCTACACCAGAAGAAAAAAGGGAGAACACAAAACATGCAGAAAACGGGTCTCCACTAGAGCAGGTTGCAATTGTTATTATCCTCTGAAAACCACATTGAAACTGAAGTTGAAATAAACCACACTTTTTTGCAGATTCAAGGTGAAAATTTGTTTCCCAGAGTTCTCTCCCCTAAAATATACTGTTTCAGTAGCTAACATAGGCCTTGCTCATAGAAAAATACTCAACAAAAATTAGTCGATAGAAAATTGATTACAGCTGCCTCTAACCCCATGCTTCCTTTCCAAAATGGAATGTTGAGGGCCATAAAAGAAATCACTGTAAGATAATAAATCTCCTGCTCAATAATTATAGTGAAATATAATTTGGAAACTATCAAAATAGTGATTATAACAGCAAAAAAACACACACAAAAAAAAACACACACACACACAACAACAACAAAAAAACACACACCACCACACCACCACACCTGACTATTAAACTGCTTAATATATGCCAGGAACCATTCTAACACATTGGCATGTAATTCAGTCACTCCTCACAATCCATTGATACAATACTATTATTTCCATTAATGGAGAACACTGAGGCTTACAGAAGTTAAGTCATACCTGAAGTCACACAGATAGTTGGTGGCAGGACAGAAATCACAGTCCTGACTATCTGACAGTGAGCAGGCCTGGGCTCCTGTCCACTGGCTACATGCCTCTATACCAGGGCTCCCCAGGGCACTGATCACCATTCTATTCTGGTCATTAGCAAGGCTGGACACTTCCACCTGGCACTCAAGCCCCGCCACTTTCTGACTTGAATTTTTACCACCTTATTCCCAGGTCACCTTCAAATGTGGAGGAACTAGAAAGGAAAACTGTAGGAAAGATAGAAAAGCAGTACATCAGAGATGTATTGGGAACCGACGTTCCTGAAACAGTTATGTCTACTCATTTGTGTTTCTTTGCTCTAGCTGTTCCCTCTGCCTGAATCTTGAATCTCTGCCTAGTAAAATTTAACTCACTTTAAGATCCCACTCAAATATCTCTCTCTCTGGAGCTTTTCTTAACTCACCCAACAAATCTCTGATTCCAAGATACTATGGCACTGGCCTTGCATTCTTCATCTATGTAGCCTGGCAAGATTATGAGGGCCACCAGGGGAGAGGCTAAGTCTCCTATGCCTTATTGGTGTTTAGTCTCCAGTGCCCAACACAGAGCCTGGTACATAGGAAGTGCTCAATGAATGCTTGTCGAATGAGTGGATAAGTGAACAAAAGTTAGAAAGCACACTGAGTATATAAACTTGTTTGGAGGGTCTACAAGTGGATTCCAAAGTAACTTCCAATTAGTTCCTTGCTACTCAGAAGGATATATACCAAGACTAAAGTCCTGGGAAGGAAATCAGTGATCTTGGAGGGGGATCAAAAGAAACAGTCCAGCACCAGCCGGTTTTGCTCAGTGGATAGAGCGTAGGCCTCAGAACTGAAGGGTCCCCGGTTCGATTCCAGTCAAGGGCATATGCCCGGGTTGCAGGCTCGATCCCCATTAGGAGGGGTGCAGGAGGCAGCTGATCAATGATTCTCTCTCATCATATTGATGTTTCTATCTCTCTCTTTCCCTCCGAAATCAATGAAAAAATATATACATATATATATTTTTTTTTTTAAAAAGAAACAGTCCATGTATAGTCCCTGAAATGCCAAAGGGAAAAAAGAAGAAATATAAGTTAAGCCATATAACAAGCAAGATGTTATATCCAAATACTTTGGTCGCTGTCTCTCAGTCCTAACCATAGGAGTCCACAAAGATCATCTGTCCTGTGTCAAACACAGAAGAATTCTGGTGAGTGTATTTCTCTTCAGCTGTTTGCACAAGTAACTCATTGGCTCTTGTGGGTGTGGACCACTTCATTGTTCTTACTTTCCCCGACTTTTCCACTCAAGCATCTGAAACCAGATGCTTCCCATACCTGTACAGTGCAGTTCTACATGATCTCCATAGAGCATGCTTAATAATGACCTTCAACTTGACATACCTAGAAATGTAAAACTGCCACCATCTCCAACACATGTTAGAAGTTAATGCATTTTTGTTCATTTTTTGTCTATTATCTTTTTTATTATTTAACTAGAGGCCCGGTGCACAAAATTCGTGCACGGGGTGTGTGTCCCTCAGCCCAGCCTGCACCCTCTCCAATCTGGGACCCCTCAGTAAGATCGGGCCTAAACGGGCAGTCAGACATCCCTCACACAATCCAGGACTGCTGGCTCCCAACTGCTCGCCTGCCTGCCTTTCTGATTGCCCCTAACCGCTTCTGCCTGCCAGCCTGATCACCCCCTAATCACTCCCCTGCCAGCCTGATTGATGCCTAACTGCTCCCCTGCAGGCCTGGGTTCCCCCCAACTGCCCTTCCCTGCAGGCCCGGTCACCCCCAACTTCCCTCCTCTGCCAGCCTGTTTGCACAAGTAACTCATTGGCAACTGCCCTCCCCTGCAGGCTTGATCGTCCCCAACTGCCCTCCTTTGCAGGCCTGGTCACCCCTAATTGCCCTCCCCTGCTGGCCTAATCACCTACAACTGCCCTCCCTTGCAGACCTGGTCCCTCCTAACTGCCCTCCTCTGCTGGCCATCTTCTGGCGGCCATCTTGTGTCCACATGGGGGAAGCCATCTTTGACCATGTGGGGGCAGCCATCTTGTGTGTTGGAGTGATGGTCAATTTGCATATTACTCTTTTATTAGATAGGATAGAGGCCTGGTGCACGGGTTGGGGCCAGCTGGTTTGCCCTGAAGGGTATCTTGGATCAGGGTGGGGGTTCCCTTGGGGCATGGGTCGGCCTGGGCGAGGGGCCTGCAGTGGTTTGCAGGCCGGCCACACCCCCTGGCGACCCAAGCAGAGGCCCTGGTATCTGGGATTTATTTATCTTCTATAATTGAAACTTTGTAGCCCTGAGCAGAAGCCAAGGCAGGCCAGGGCTGCGGAAGCTTGGCTTCCTCCATCATTGGGGAAAACTCAAGCCTCCTGCTCTCTCCAGCTCTGTGGCTGCTGCCATTTTTGTTGGGATTTATTTATCTTCTATAATTGAAACTTTGTAGCCTTGAGTGGAGTCCACGGCCGGCCAGGGTGTGTGGGAAGCTTGGCTTCCTCCATTGCCAGGGAAACCCAAGCCTCCTGCTTGCTCTGTGGCCGCAGCCATCTTGGTTGGGGTAATTTGCATACTTGCTCCTGATTGACTGGTAGGTGTGGCTTGTAGGTGTAGCAGAGGTATGGTCAATTTGCATATTACTCTTTTATTAGATAGGATTTTTTATTTTTTTCAATTACACTTGACACTCGATATAATAGAAGTTTCAGGTGTAGAGCATAGTAATTAATGCATTTTCTGGGAGACTATAAACAGAAATAATAGAATTGTAAAATTGTAGACCTAGAAGACTGTTGAAAATCTAGAGCTATCCCTTATCCACTCACAGAAAAACATTACCTGAGTTGTCAGGTGTCTTCCTAGGGTCACACAGCTAGTCAGGAATACTGGTGACATACCCTGTAGAGCAGTTTATCTTTAGTGAGGATGATCCAGCATTGCTGTATCCATCAAAATAATATCTGTAAAATAAGCTCTAAGGTTACTAGCCTTCCTAATTTGGGTCAAATTGGGAATTGTTCATCCAGTGATAGGGTAAATTTTTATTCAGGATGCACTCCAAGATATTTCTGGCCTCTTGCAGAATCTTGATACCCTAACTATGCTACAAATAAAAATGTTTAGGATATTCAAGATGTAAGATCTTGAAAGAAGAACAACCAAGTTGGAGGTTAGAAAGGTTTCTAAACAGAAAGCAGGTGGGAGATGGATAAAAGATGAGCCTGGCCATTCAGATAAGATGAACAAGGGCTACTGTTAACCAATATTTGCTCAACCTTGGGGAAAGAGCTTTTTTAACATTAGGCTTGGCCATATGACATGCTTTAGCCAAAGATACATAAGTATAACTAATATGTATTATCTCCAGGCAGCAGTTTTAACAGTGAGTGTATAGCTCAGCATGGTCTCATTTGCCTGACTTTGGAATCATGGAAGTCTGTGTTTGGTTCAGCTTCCCAGCACCAGATCCTCAGTGGTGACAATGAGCAGATTGTTTGCAAGTCCCTAATGGACACATAGTGTGAGCAATAAATACGGCTTGCTAGTTAAGCTTCTGAGATTTAAGGGTTGAGATTTAGGATGATGTGGCCTATCCAGTCTAAAAAAGATGAGGGAGTCTGTTTGTTGAGAAGCGTGGTTTATGAACCAAACCGGGTGAGGTTGGATTTCAGCTGTGCACCTGTAATTTGCCTGCATGTAAACCACCTATATCCTGAATTGGATAACACAATAAAAGAGTTTGAAAGTTATCACAGTGTCATAAACCAAATGAAGATTCACAACAGAATGCGGATCAGGAAGGACAATACAGTAAAGCTGGGCCCTATGCCTGCCCAGGCAAAGGTACTCCAAATGCAGAGAAGACCAGGTCAGAGCAGGAGGCCACACATCCCCATTTATATTTTGCCCTTGGTATTCTCTCACATCTTCACTCCTATTTCACATCCCAGTGCCCTGCTCACCCCATCTCTAGTGGCTTCTGATGGGCCTGAGCAGGGTACTGAGATGTGAAATGTGTTCCTTGTTGATTGCATATACATGAGAGTGCATGTGTGCCTATTGTGTGTGCACACATGTATACTCAGATATTCAGAAAGCATTTGCTAGGTACAGAAAATGTACCCTTTTCTCTCTGTAGATGCAGTCTAAACTATCCATCTTCCCTAGTAGCATTAATACAGATCTAACAACAATGGTCTCCTATTTGCTTTGGGGCCATGGCTACAGCTGCTGCCAGTGGCCCAAACCCAGAGTATTATCTCACAACAGGTGCCAGTGTCATGCAGGAAGAAGGTAATGGCCTTATGTCATATATCACTTCAATCTACATCCTCCTCCCAAGAGAAGATGCAACATACTAGGCACGTTAAGCAGCACTGAAAATTTCTGAATCAAACACTTTACATTTGAGTAAAAAAGAACTAGCTGATCAATAGAATTCAGAAGTCAAAGCTGAAATGCACCTCCTAATGCTTCTCATTCTGTGCATTTTTATTCTTGTCTTCACTTTTTATGTAGCGTCTACCTGTACATGAGAATCCCAGAGGTTTAGTGTTGAGAGAGAGGTGCACTGGTCCAGTCTCCTCGTTTTATTGATGAAGAAGCGGGAGCCCAGGGAAGTGAAGTGGAATACCAACTCCAGCAGGCTGCTGCATCCAGGGGGCTTTGAGAGAAGTTCCAGGACCAGGCAAGCCACTGGCTGACTTTTATAAAGGAGACCAACCTTTGAAGCTGACTCTTGATTGGGATGAACATGTCCCTTTCTCTGACATTTTCATCAGCACAGCCCTCGTCAACCTTTCATCATGTGCCTGTTTACTTCGTGTTTCCCTAAATGCCCATTACATGACTCGCAGAGCTTATTTTAGTAGCTTCTTGGACACAGAAGATGTTTTGTTTAGGCCTCACCTTGTGTTCAGGGTGTCTGGGGCCTGTTGAAGTTGATTGAATTTGAGAAAAAAGACAAGGAGTCAGACAAACAGAAGGAGATAGTTATAGATCTGGCTTCAAATCTTTCTCCTTCCCACCCCACATGCCTCTCTCTGCTCCTTCCCTCCCCCTTACAGTTAGAACTCTGTACCAGTCATTGAAATAGTTCTGGAAGCTGAATTAGAAAGAATCTTGGAAATAAAGTTCACACACTGGAGAATCGCCACAATATCAGAATTTCATCCATTATTGCAGTCTTAAATCACAGAGCCCTTCGGAAACATCTATGTTTACCACAAATTATAATATAGCTATAAAATCTTTTCTGTGAAAAGTAACCTTCCATGAAAACAACACTTCTTAGTCTTCCAGGAGTTATATTGCTTTTGGTTTTTTAATGCATTTTTTAAATGGAAAGACTTCAAATTCTCTAAGCATGATGCATTTTTAATAGTACAGAGTTTGGCAGTACAGTAGAAACCCATCTTTGGGAAAGGGAACTTATTCCCTGAGGAGCCTTTCTGACTTTACCCTCCAAAAAACTAGGGAGGTTGATTTATGAACTCTTCACATGTCTAGGATGAGTCTTTGGACAGAGGAAAAGAGCCAACTATTCTCCCCTTTTGCTGGGGATAAGACACGCTGCATTTGGGTTAAAATGGAACTAAAAATTAAGATCAAATCTTAGGAAATCTATTCTTAAGAGAAATATACATGAAAATGGATCTCCTGTGTTGGGGAACATTATAAAATATCTTCCTATTCTACAAACAATTTAGAAATCTTTAATATGAATTATTTCAGATAGAGTCTTGCCTAAAGGCACAGGTATACATCAGATATTCCATCACAAAAATCCCTACCACTCTGACCCCAGATCCCAGAAGAAAAGAAAGAAAGAAAGAAAGAAAGAAAGAAAGAAAGAAAGAAAGAAAGAAAGAAAGAAGAAAGAAAGAAAGAAAGAAAGAAAGAAAGAAAGAAAGAAAGAAAGAAAGAAAGAAAGAAATCAAAACCCAGAGGTAAAAGAAGAAGACCACACTGAAGTTGGACCAAAAAGACCAGTCCTTGCTGGGAACCAATTCCAACATGTCATAATTACAAGAGTTTCATCAAAAGGTTGGTGAAGCTTGGGAGCTCAACAAGGGCTGAGCCACAAATGTAGTTTACCTGTTGGAACGGCTAGAAAGGCATTTCCCCCAAACCTGATTGCTTGCTGCCAGACAGCTCAGGGCATTTTAATTTGCATGTTATTGCCTCCTATTGGCCAAACACCTGAACAGCTGTAGGCTATTCCCCAGTCTTACAATGCTGTAAACCCTACCTTTTGAAGACCTACCCTTTGAAGTGTATTATCTCCACCTTGACTTAGGACAAATTGTGTTAATAAATAGCACTGGGTCCTTAGACAAGGAGTAGTCTTTTAGCTCCTTTAGTTGAAGCTCCTCTGACCCCCAATGCCTTTCAAAATTATCTTTCATCCTTGGACTTCTTCTTAATCTATGTGCAGCTCCTTTCTCCAGATTGCTGAACCATTTGTAATGCTGGGACAAGAACCCCGGCAAGTCCTCATCCAGTCAACAAGAAATACAGATTCCTCTAGGGAAACCCCAATCAATACAAGAGATAGATGACAAGAGTTCAGGATTTCATATTTTGATGCTTTTTAGAGATTTAGTTTTTAAGACAAAATTTGAAGATAGTTAAAGTTCAACTAATTCTTTGAAAAATAAAGTTAGACAACGGCTTTTCAGTCACTCAGCATTTATTGAGCACAGTATGAGCCAGGGACTGGAGACTGAGTGACAGACAAGGTTCTTGTCCTTGTGGTACTCACAGCCACACTTTAGAGACCTCTAATTCACATGTGATGAGTGTTACAAAAGGGGAAGTAGGTGGCATTGAAGTACTCAATAAGTTATAGCCTGAACTAAGGAGATGAGGAGGGCTGGCCTAGGGAAACAACTTTTAGAGTGAGCCCCTTAAATGAGAAGTAAAGGAAGGGTAGGAGTTAGGTGGCAAAGAAGTCATTGAGTGAGAAAGTGTTTCAAGCATTAATAATGGCCTATAGAAGCAAGGAGATAGCATGTCTTAGGAACTGTTTCAGTTAGCTTACACTGCTTAAACAACAAACATTTATTTCTCAGAGTGCTGGAGGGTGGAAAGCCCAAGATCAAAGGGCCAACAGATTCAATGTCTGGTGAAAACTTTTCCTGGTTTGCAGATGGTCACCTTCTTCCTGTGGCCTCACATGTTAGGAAGAGAGAGCTAATTCCATCATGGGAGCAACACCCTCATGATCTAATCACCTCCCAAAGTTCCCATCTCCAAATTGTACTCTATTGGGTTAGATTTCAACATAATAATTTGGGATTATACAAACATGCACATAACAAGGATTGAAAGACTAGAGGGTAGAAAATGACAGTGAAGTCAGTGAGAGATTAAAATGAAGAGAGGCAGAGCTAGATGAAGAAGCTCATTGCAGATCATAAAACATTTGGGCTTCAGTTTGAGAAGCCACTAGCAAGTTTTAAGTAGGGAAGATGACTACATTTCCATTTTTGAAAACCCATCTTAGTTACAGGTGTGGAGAATAGCTTGCAGGGGGAGTAAGGGTGGTGCTGAGATATGATTTATGAGATTAGGGAGCAGTCCTGGTGAGAGCTGTGAGTATATGGACTGAGAAGGTAATGATGGAAATGAAGAGAAGTAGATGGATTCATATGCTATTGAGGAAGAAGAATAAAGGAATATGTTGATAGATTGGTTATGATAGGAGGTGATGAAGAAGGTTGGGGTGATCCATGGGGTTTTTATTTGAGCAATAAGTTATGTCAAAGTATAGCCTGTGCTGAGACAGAAAATGACTGCTAAAAGAAAATCAGGTTCCAGGAGAGTCAAAGATAATGAGTTTATCCACAAATAAATGGTAGTTTGAAAGCCATGATAATGGGAAGAAATCTCCCAGAGATAGAGTGAATAAACATCGTAGTTGGCCCCAAACACTTACGGTTTATACATGTTGTCCCAATATTATGTCCAGTTTCACATTTGTTCCAGACGTTTTATTTTTAACTAATTGCTATTTTAATTGTTGTAATCAGTGTACTGCAATGAGCTTGATGGACTCCTATATCATATGACTAGCTTCTGCCATGGTCTCATTAATTATTGGGAAGACATTTTGCACAGGATCCTGTGCTGGTGGCCTTTTATCTCCCCTCCCCCACCCCCTTGAATGTTAGATTTCCTCAGGGCTCAGTCACTGGACCTTCTTTCTTTTTATCTACACTTACTCCATTGAAGATTTCATCCAGACTTATGTCTGTAAATACTATATTGATAACTTCCTAATTTCAATTTCTAGCCCAGACATGAATTCTAGATACATATATCCAGCCACCTACTTGATGTCTACTTGGATGTCTAATAGTTATCTCAAATTCAGATATCCAAGACTGAGTTCTGGACCTCTCCCCAGAAGCTGTTCCTGTCATGGTCTCATATTTTAGTAAATGTGAATTCTATTTTTTTTTTAATTGCTCAGCCCAAAAACCTTATAGTCATCCTTGACTTCTCTCTTCCTTTTTCATCCCACATCCAATTGGTTATCAAAGAAACTCATAACTTCTCACCACCTCTACTACTATAACCTGGTCTAAACCACCATTTCCATTGTTGATATTATTTCAATAGCCTTCTAATAGGTCTCCTTCTAACTTGCCTTCCTACGGTCTGTGTTAGTTTAGTAATTAGAGTTCACTGAACTAACAAGCATTCAATTAAAATGGTGATCAGATCAAGACACTTTCTGCTCAAAATTAGCAATGGCTTCTACCTACCTACTAGAATGGTTACATACCTATACTTCTGCTATTAGAATGACTAAAATAATTTTTAACCTGACATACTAAATGTAAATGTGGAAGGGGAGCAGCCAGAACTCGTACATTGCCATTGGGAACGCACAATGGTACAAACATTCTAGAAATCAACTTAGTTCTTCCAAAGTTAAATACACAGTTATGATATACCCAGCAAACTTACTTATAGGATTTATGCTAGGAAATGAAGTCATGTTCACACAAGAACCTGTACACAAACATTTATCACAGTATTATCTGTAATTGCTAGATACTAAAACCAAATCAAATGTCCTTCAACAAGTAAAAAGTATGGTAAATTCACACAATGCAACATACTCGGCAATGAAAAAAGTGGCATTAATATACTAGTATACAGCATACATTATATAATGGAAAAGAATTGAGTCTCCAAATGTCACCTATTCTAGGATTCCATATACATGACATTCTGGAAAAGGTAAAACTATCAGGACAGAGAACAGATTGGTAGCATCCAGGAGTGGATACGCTGGGGTTGGGGAGGAGGTGGGGGGGAGGGCATCATCTAACTACAAAGCACAGCACAAGGCTATTTGGGGAGGTGATGGAACTGTTTTTTCTAGTGGTGGTTACATAAATCTAAGTATGTGTTAAAACTCAGAGTTATGCAACAAAAATAAAATATTTTACTGTAAATTTTAAAAACAAAATAATAACTAAAAAGATACCTGAAGCAAATAATTGCAAAATAGTATCATTTATAATTTATTTAAAAGTTATATGTCTGTCATATTATTTTCTATACTTTATTGTATTTTAAATATACCATGAGTAAAAATTTAAAATTTTAAAATTAATATTATCATATTCTCAGCCACCTGAGAACTGTATACTGCCACTTTCTTGTTGCCTGTAGTTAGGTTGTATGTATAACCACACAAGAAATCACTTGAGTTGTAGCATTTAACCTCCAAAGTATAGAAAGGCAATTTGATTGCTGTTAAATTGATATCCTAATGACAATAATTACCCAAAACTATCATTTTATCATTCTGAATTATTTGACCCACTAGAAAGTTAAAACATACTTTGGGCATTTTTATGAAAAATAGTATTTTTATAGAATGAGACTTTAGTGTCTTAAGTTATTCAATAGACTGAGATTTGATCCGACCTGTGTAACATTAATTACCATATAGATGAATGAGAAATGAAGGGGATTGGATATAACTTGTAAATGATGCATTAAAACCAACTCAAGACACAATGACTGTACAGTGCACTGTACAAAGTTTATTGGAAGTTAAAATAGAGAAAAGTAGTGGGAAAATTGTGTCCTCACACAGCACATACTACTATCAAAGTGCAGACGTGCTAAATTCAATGAGGCTGAACATAATTTACAATGAAATTTGGTTGAGGGGTGTATAATATTTATAAGCATAAAGAATTTGTTCCTAGTTTTATGTTTATACATACATATTTAAGTAACATTATCCTAAAAGCAATTTATGTCCATATCAGGGATTCAGGAGGATTCTCCTTCTAGTATTTCAGACTACTGCCCTAAAGCAGTTTGTTCTGCAAAGGAATCACTTCACAAGAGTAAAAATGCTTCATGCTTTGGAAATGCAAGTTGTACTTTTTCCTCCAAAATGGTCTAAGGCCAAGCATATTTTCAGCTTGGAGCAAGTACACAGCAGGCTCTGGATTGCCTACTGATGGAAGGACAATTCCTACGGAGTCCTTTTCAGGCCCTAGAGCTTCCACAGGGCGAGGAGCAGTGTGGCTCAGCAGTGGGACTCCCTGGTGACCCACAGTCCCTGTCGGTACAGTGCACCACTTTATTGTCTAAGGTCTATTCCCCCTAAAACCCTCCAACTCCCAGAACATTTACTAACTAATTTCCTTACTGCCACCAATTATACCCAACAGAAGACCAGAAATTTGACTTTGTATCATCTTTGTTAGCTTCTTTGGGGGGAAAAATCAACTGCTTCCCCAAAACCCTTAGGAGGAGATATTTGGATACTTTTGATATTGCTTATCCCCGAAATCCACCTCTTAGTTTTACTCACATTCATTCAACAGCTAGCGAATACCTATGGGTGCAATGATAAAGGGATATCTGAAACCTTTTGTTTCTCCCGCTTCCTCTCTTCCTCTGACAGTGGTTTGCAAACTCTCCTTAGTACCTGTTAATATTCTGGTTGTAGATCGCAGCTTCCTCATATCATAGCCTTCATTGTTGCTGCCACCGTGTCTGGCCATGCCTTGTCTCCTGGTCCCATTGTTCTTGATGAAGGAAAAGGGACCCTCTCACTAGCAAGTTATATGCCTAAAACCTCAAAGAGAAGGGTCTTAGTCTCAGTTCTCTTAAATGATTCATTTATTTAACTATTTTATCATTTTCTAAAGTATCTTCCCTTTTGCTCATTAAAATAAAAAAAAATCTGACTAGATAGTTGAGTGATATTTTAAGTGGCATCAAGTAATTTCATACCCAAAAGAGTCCTCACTCCAGACCCATATGTGAATTCTTAAACTGAATCCAAACAGGCTGGGCCACTCTATCACCTCGATGTGGATTTAGTTACCTGCCCAATTTGATCATTGACCAGAGGGTTGAGATTGTTTCATTTAAGAATCTTTGTTGCAGGACCAACTAGCCACTCCAGAGTCTTGTTATTTCCTTATGAGTCTCCTTAGATACTTGTCACTCAATATACTTTGCTTAGCAGAGTATAATTTGATAAATATTATATATCAGGCATAATGAAAACATCTGAGTGATAACCAAGCTATTTAATTTTTTTGCCCAACCTTCAAATGGCCATTATTCCTTAATTGCCTTCATCCTTTCCAATCTCAAAAATGTCTCACATTTACACAAAACACACAAGAATAAAATTTCTCTACTGAACACTAATCAATCTGTCAATCAAAATAGCCACTTGTAAAAGGTAACCAGTAGGTAGTGGTGGGAAATATTTTCATAGCTTTTTACTACTTCCCTTTGGTGGGGGATAAGTAGAGGGGTGTTCAAAGTCCTTTTTTCTCATTGCCATTTTGTGATGATTAGAAATCAACTTTTCTCTGTGTACTGAAAATTAATAATGCTACATCTAGCAACGTTGGCATTTTTAAAGTATCTTACATAGACAATTTGAACATCCTATGAAGTGCCATATGACATGTTTTTCCTAAAATTTCTGAATAGTTTCCTAAGTTACTAAATGCTTTTTCAACTAGAGAAGAATGTCAGTTTCTCCATCAGTATATTCTCATTTCATATTCCACCCCAAAGAGGAGAAAAAAAATAGCATCTGTGTAGAGGCTCAGAACAAAAAAATCTATTACTCCAATAACTGGGTCCGCAGGTCTCTAAGCTGACTTTTCAAAGTCTCTGTCATCAGTTTGGCTGCAGTTCTAGTGTATTTTGGCCCATTCTACTGGCTTCAGCTCAGCTCATGCAGACACATATGGAGGGGGCTCAATTCAATATCGGGGTAGACAATTTATGAGCACTTATAGTTGTACACCACCCACGTACAATTAAACCTGAAAAGAAACTATGGATATTCTCTGCTGCAATGTGAAAATCCCCATCCTCCCCGCACCTCACTTTTTCCAGATTACCTTTTTCCGAGGCATGAATGCTCAGTCTGGAGCCAGGGAACGGGAAGCCATTTTTCACAGCCTGAAGCATTCCTTTGATTTCAGCTCTACTGTGAGCGAAAATTTTCCCCTATGGGTCTTTTCCCTCCCACCCTGTGTCACAGTGAGTTTTCACACAAAACTGCAAAGAGCTGAAAAACCCTGACCACACACCAGCCACCCAACAATGAGAAGGCACCACTGTGAGTGTCAGCACACACATTTTTAAATTTGACCTTGTGCTAACAAAACAACAATATAAGGAGGAAATGCCATTGCTGAGACCTACCACGAATGAGCTATATCTGGAATAAATGACTTTGCTTTCCATCACCTACTCTGTTGTTCTAGGTTTCTTCCAATTTCCATTTCACAAAACGGGTCTATTGACACATCACCCGTTGGTCCATCCACAGTATTCTCAGTAGACTGATGATAGCATCATGATGGGCCAGACTTGATTGACAATCATCAAGATACTAATCTCGAAAGTGGAGGAAGGGAGCTGAGGTTAAAAAGAAAAAGACATGGGCCAGAGGAAAAGAGGAAGTGAATCTACAGAGACGCCTCTGAGGAAGGGGATTGTAAGGTGGTCCTGTTGAACAGAGGCTGTGAGTTGAGACGCAACTGAGATGTGGAAGGCCAGTGAGCCAAGTCACTGCAACAGAACTTGCCCCAGCAGAGGGATAGAGAGAGGAGGGCAAAGGATGTGAGATTTTTCCAGAAGAGGCTAGTGGGCAGATTAAGTAGCAGCAACAGTTAGTCTGCTATTATGATGCTTCCACGTATTTGACAGGAAACTGAGAGGAATGTAGCAAAACTTCATTTCATTTCCATCAGTTTCTAAGGGCTAGATAGTGTGGGGAAGGTCAGTGTTGCAAAGATCACACTCATACTTAAAGATTAAACTGCATTAGGCTAACAATAGGGAAATGCTGTGTAACTATCACTTACCTATATATTTTAATATACATATTTTATTGATTTCAGAGAGGAAGGGAGAGGCAGAGAGAGGTAGAAACATCAATGATGAGAGAGAATCATTGATTGGCTGCCTCCTGCATGCCTCCTACTGGGTATCGAGCCCACAACCCAGGCATGTGCCCTTGACCAGAATCGAACCCGAGACCCTTTAGTCTGCAGGCTGATGCTCTATGCGCTGAGCCAAACCAGCTAGGGCGTACCTATATTTTTATCTTTTTTTTTCTAATCCTCATCTTTATTCATTTAATAATTATTCATTGAGCTTTTGCTACAGTGCTCATAATACCATAGAGAAGAAGGCAAGGGCTTATTTAAGGGAATTGTAAGCTCCATGACAATTTGTTTTGTCCAGTTCCATATTTTCAGAGCCTAGGACAAAGTGTTCACTAAATATTTGTTGAATGAATGAATAAAGCAAGTGTATAGCCTAGTAATGGACTATTGTCTTTCCTATCACTAGAATAGCATGGTAAATTAATTTGCTTTGCTCGCTATAATTCCAACAGAGTGAACAAAGCACCCATCTTTAAGTTCAGAGGCCTTGGCACATGGATGAGGCAGGGGCCAACATTTCCTAACCCCAGAGAGAAATTCCTCTCTCCTCCTCTAGTTGTTGTTATGGAGGTGACTGCAGTCCATGGAAGAGAAGCTGTCTTAGATCTGTCCTTCTCTCAGCATATACACATGACCAGAAACAAGCATCTTGACAGATGAGCACATGAGCAGGATGGAGGTGGAGAAGGAGGGATTCCCTAACATAAACAGAAAAAACACAGCTTTGGGTGTTCTACCAGTCAAAATCCTGGAGAGGTAGAAATGGTTTCTTTGAATGGGGTGACCAAAGTGAGTTCATGAAAGGGCTGTTTAACTTCAAGGCTGAAGACAGAAGGGGAGAGAGTGGTTGCTGAGACCTGAAGATAAATATGGCTGTGGGAGAGGACTACCAAATGTTGCCCTGGCCCTAGAAAGAAGAAAGGAGCCACTTTCAAACTGTGGCCCAGGCAGGAGGAAGCCAGGAAATGCCAGCTTAGTCCTTCTTCCCTCCAGCACTCTCACCTGCCATTGTCATTGCAACTAAAAGCCACCGGGCATGGAAGCCAGGTGAGAGAGGGTCCCCGGGATCACCCTCTCCATGCACAGTGCTGTCTAGGGGAGGATGCAAAACAGATCTAGAGGAGCAGAGAACATCGAGCACATTTTTCGGCCTCGGCATCTACTTTTTCCCTTTCGTTGAAAAGCACCTGTCCCCAGAGCAGGAAACACGAAATCTCTGGATAAATCACTTTAAGGTGCTGTGAATCCACTCGTACTCCCACATGAAAATAAAATGCAAGCTTCCATCAGTGTTCTTCATATCACATAACATGGTGGGGGCTACTATGTGGGTGGAGGGAAAAAACAACTACAGTCCCTGCTTTTGTGCCTGGTCACAAGCTTAACACTAACTACCCACCCACCCACCCACCCCAACAAGCAAAATGGGGAAAAATAAAGCATGTCATTCTAGAAATGGTGGTACTGGCATAAAAGTTGGGTGAAAAATATATGTAGCTAATTCTGTGAGGAAAAATGGACCTGATGGAAGGGATCCAATAATATGGTGGAGGGTTATGGCTCTAGGGAATGATGCTATATCAGAGGTTCAGCATTGATCTCTGCTGTTGTCAGTTTGGAGACTGAGCAGTGGCAGTGACCAGATCAACTTGATGAGGGAGAGCACACTGAGAAGTTTCAATTCCTATTCTGTCTTCATGTATTTCCCCTTGTTACTAATCTTCATATCATGCTCTCTTAGAGTTCCTGACCAACTGGTTAGGTGTTAAGCCACTTCCTATAGAGATGTAGGTATAAACTTCAAGCCATCTTCTGGTAGCCTAACTAAAAAGCCCAAATATACTGCTTCAAGTTCTGCTAATTGAAATGATTTCCCTTCATGAGGGTCTTTCAGAGTCACCCTAACTGAGACCATATGCAGTGGCCATGTACCTCTGGCTTTGACCACATATCAAAGTCAAGCTCAAGTTTTTTCTCCCCCAGTCACATGGGTATAAGGAATTCCACATCAGGCTAGAGATGTGAGTTGAGATAAAGGAGTCAATGCACCAAAGTGGGTGTTGAAAGAGTGAGCCACCTGCTTGTGTTGAACCCAGTCTTTTATATCCCATTTCCACTTGTTGGGTTGCTGTTGCACATTCCCAGTTCTATGGATGGTGAGTCAGATAACACCCAGTTCATTAGGGGCAGCTCAGGTCACACAGTCGCTTGATTTTCCATAGTCCGTGTAGTAGTTTGAATGGCGGTCCCACAACAGATATGTCCCCTAGAACCTGTGATGTGACCGTATTTTGAAAAAGCATTTTTGCAGACAGAATTAAGTGAAGGATTTAGAGATGAGACCATCTGGGTTACTAGGGTGCACCCTAAATCCAACAACAGTCTTCTTATCAGAGACAGAAGAGAAGACAGAGAAGACCCTGTGAAGAGGGAGGGAGAGACTGGAGTTATGCTGTCACATTCCTGGAGCAACAGCGGCCAGAAGAGGAAAGGAAGGATTCTCCTCTGGAGCCTTTGGAGGGAGCGTGGCCCTGCTGATACCTTATTTCAGACTTCTAGTCTCCAGAATGGTGAGAGAACAAATTTCTGTTGTTTTAAGAAACCAAGTTTGTGATAGGTTGTTACTGCAGCCACAGAAAACTAATGTGGTCAGGGAGTTGGTTTCTACTAGACCCCAGTGGCAAGGCGGAGGCTGTTTAAAGGGAGAATGGCTATGCAGAAGGGGTCATGGTAATACTCCAAACACCAGAGGTCTGGACTGATTCTCCTACTGGGGCTTGCTAACGATGTGAAGGGAAGGGTTGCCACCTCACATGTGGCTGTGAAGAATCAGAGGAATTTGGAAGTTCAAAGTTCTCAATCTTCTGTATCTGCCCCAAAGAGCCTCATCACATACCTCAGGAATCTACTCTTTTTCTATTTATGCCTTATCATACCAGAACAAGGAGTGGTGTGCATTTATTGATGCAGCAGGGTCTTCTCTCTCAGGGCAATGAAGCAATGTGCCCAGTGCCTTATAGGGGATAAGTGTCAGAGCTGAGAGGCTATCCCCATTATACCTGAATCCTCAGCACATGCACCTTCTCTTTTATCAGATTGCAAGTCCTGGGACATCTGTGTAATAGGGGAAAGGTGGACAGAGACAGTATATGTGTTTCATCACAGATGAGCTTCAGCCATATTTGCCCTGTAGCTAGAGAAGATAGAGGATTCTTTAAAAGCTACCCTGAGTTAGATATATATGGGCCCTGCAGCTACCAAAAAAGTACAATATTCTTTAAACACTTCCAAAGAGACTATCTGATTTTCCGCCACTGCCCTGAGTTGGGCACTCAAGACTGATAATTTGTCGTTTCTTCTGTTTATGCTCTCTGGGGCTTCATAAGTGGCCAGCCTGTGGCCCAATCTATGTAATCTAAATCACCTGACAGCACAGTGAATGCCACAGTCACATGATCTCCCTTGCCCTTCACCTGCACCATCCCATGCAACAGCTGTTGAGAATTTGAGTCCCTATTATTCCACCACATGCTATGTATCCATTTCACCTTGGCAAGGAGATTATCGGTGACCTCATCAACTATGTGAGCAACCTAATCACAGACTCCCATTTTGAGGATCTGTTTTCAGGAACAAATCCTCGTTTCATTTCCTGGATCATCCAGGTTCCCAGCGGCAAACAGATAGTACACTCGAAAGGAACAATTAGAGAGAGTTCAGTGGAGGATTATTTAAGAGTGTGGGCAAAGTTGTGTAAAGCCAACAAGAAATGGCAAAGCACCTGGCTAGTAAGAGTAAGAATGCTGTTCCCACCCCTTGGCTTGAAGGTATCAGGGAGGAGTTGCTTGCTGGAATTTAGAGAAAGCTGAAGATGGAGGGAAAGCCACCAGCAGGAGCCGGGGCTCTGTGTATAGGAATCCAGCCGCTGCAGAGTAGCTGTGATAGGAAAGGGGCCAGGGAACTAAGTGACCTGGCATTTCTCTCCCACCTTCCATCTGCTGGCACCTTCCACTGGACAGGCCCAATCAGAAGCCGGATTCAGCCAATTGATGGAGTCCAGAGAGATTAGCCCCATACTGACTTGCTTTGGAAGCCAAAAACACGTGTAAGTGGCAGCCGATCTGTCAGTCCCCTGGTCTGACCAGTCATCCATTAGGGTGTGAAGAAGGTGTGATGGAAGCAGAGCTGCCAGCCCCCCAGCTCCTGATCTTTCCTTCTCAGATCACCAGACCCGGGGGAGTGGACCCCATGCCACCTCCTGCGACTGCATGTGTGTCTGTGTGTTCCCCTTTCCCTATTCAACTAACTTCCAGGCCCTGAAAGGTGCGTGTGCTTAGGAATTAAACACATTTGGACCTCTCAGCTCTGACATTTACAGCCTAAATGACAATGAGCAAGTTACTTAGTTCCTTTGAACATGAGTTGCTCCATCTGTTTAATTTGGACTAATAACCGTCCTAACAAAAATGTTGCAAAGAGTGAATGAAATAATGGAAAGTTCTTAATAGGGTTTTTCACACATGGTAAATACTCCTTAAATGTTCCTTTTCCGTATTAACCTTTCTCTTGTGCTGCTGCAGCCATCATGTAAAACATGTTTGTAACTCATTTTATGAGAGAATGCAGTCCAAGTTCCAATCAGCTTATAAAACAAAAACCTTTGAACACAACTTGTTTTTAAGTTGAGTGGGGCCTGTGTTTAGGCAAAGCTGTCAAGAGGTGGTTGATGGTCCTGTTTTTAGAAATGATAGGATCACTTGAACGAGGATTAAGAGAGTTCACTCTGCAAGAAAAAGATAATATGTAAGAAAGGCTACATTAAAAAAGAGGAGTAACCTGCTACTATATGCATACTCACTAAGGAAAATTATCCACGAAACTATTCATAGTGGTTAACTCCAGAGGCCAAAGTGGGATTGGAGAGCTGTGAGCAATAAAAGCAGACCCACATATTTCTCTGTATATTTAAATATTGCTGAACTATGATTCACATGTAAGACAAGATTCAGTATTATGGACAAAGCAAAATGTCTGACATAGATTTAGTTTACTAAATCTGTAATGAACTACAGATAAAGAAACGATGATATGCAAATAGGATGGTATAAGGCTATTTTACTTACTGAATAAGGAAAGTATTTCAGTGATTTAGTATATGGTATGTAAACGAATACTGCTTGCCATTATGTTACACTCTAAGCTCCAGGAGGATATATCTATTTATTCTTATTTATCCCTAACTCCTAGTCCAGTTATATGCTCAGTAAGTATTTCGTGAAAAATGAATAATTTTTTTGATTGAGAGACAGAGTGGTATGTTCAACAGAACACAATTAAATCACTTCTCCTGAGCACTTCTCTATTTCCCTGAGCTCCCTCAGTTCCCTCATCTGTTAAATGAGGGAGTTGACAACATGAAAAATTCCAAGACTATACATTTAATAAACCCATAAGTGTCTAAAGTTTTGAGAACTGACATTAAGTCTCCAATTATTTATATTACCAAGAAAGGATTTTAAAAATCATTAACACCAAAAATGTAACAGTCATAATTCCAAATAAGGAACACTATTTCCTATGAAAAGAAAATTATCAACCCTACACACACACAAGCACACACAGACACACACACACACACACACACACACACACACACACACACACATTCTGATACACACAAAATTGTATAGTAAATTTGATAAAGATCTATGGCAGATTTTGAATTAAAGGGGATCTGTTCATCTCTAAGATTTTGTGAACCCTTTTTAAAGTTTTTTTTTTAATTGACTAAATGTTTTTATTTTATAATTATTAAATATGTGCTTATTTGTTTTAAAAAAAATCCAATAGCAATGATGAATGAAGCACACCCAAAGCCTCCACCCATTCCCCAAATTAACCACAATTAAAAGTGTGGTATATCATCATCTAGACTATTTTCTATGATGATGTAAACATACGTATAGTACTAATACAGCTTTTTTAAGGAATAGGACTTATTCTAAACAGTCTATCCACTTGCAGAGTAGAGAGATACATGTGTAGTAATGATCAACTGAACTCAATGTCAATAACATTTAGGGAAAATATGTGTTGGGCTTAATTCAGGAGAGTGGCGTTTTGCCATACATTCCTCATAATGGTGCAGGAGGCTTGAGTCTGAAAGTTTTTCTGATCTTAGCAGGCAATTCATTCCTAGTGTTTTGCACATAGGTTCCTGACATTCTGTCTTGGGATAAAGATCTGACAAGGGAAATAAAAAGCTGAGGAGTGTGCAGAGGCAGGAGAGGAGGTGGATATTTGAAAGAGAGCTAAAAGGGCTCAGTGAAATCGTCCTCCAAGGCTATCCAGACAGCAAGGAAGGGACAAGAAAGCAGGGTATGAAAAGGGGGGTAATGTCCCCATCGGGGACCCAGATATCCAAGGTTGTATTTTTGGGGCATATACTTAGTGAATGAAAGAAACTTCCATACCTGGAGGCTCACATCACCTAATTCTCTAAGAATACATGGCAGGACTAGAAAGCAGCTGGAAGTAAGTCCCGAGAGGCCTCTGGGAGGCTGGAACAATAGCTCCCAAAGGCTAGTAGATGTGTCAGCCTTTTCCCAGGTTTCAAAATGTGAAAGCAACAAAATCCGAAATCCAAACCACTGAGTCAGTGCTCTGGATTTGCTCACAGACAAGGGCCACATTTGCAGAGACAAAGGCAAAGCAAAGTGGAAGCAGTTGGCCTGAATTGGGGTATGATGATCCCTGTTAGAGCTCACCATTTATTCAAATTTAGCAAATGATTGCATACGTTGACTGGGCTGAGACAGCCTGAAAGTATATAGTTTACATGACTTTACCCTTTAAATATCAAGAGTATTGTTCATGTCCAATAAGTGAGAAATCATAAAGAAGCCAGTCACTTGGTATGAATTTAGGCAAGTATATTCTCCTCTCTGCCAGTAATTTCTTCATGTACCTAAGAAATGGCAAATACCTGTTCAGATGACACTGCCACCATCCTACATGTGACAGTCATCATCAGGAGTTGCACAAAACTTCAATCTTTTGAGTAAGGATACAGCCTTTCTGTCCTTCTTCATCCTTCTCAATGTCTTCTCTAGATGGCCTCTGTTAGTCATAGCTGGCACCATACATTAAGCCTGTTGGTCAAAGTTGGACTTAGTGATCTCTAAGACCCTTCCTAGATCTAGCCTACAGTTATCCTATCTAATAAAAGAGTAGTATGCAAATTGACCATCACCCCAACACACAAGATGGCTGACCCCATGTGGACACAAGATGGCCACCACAAGATCAGCAGGGGAGAGCAGTTGTGGGCAATCAGGATAGCAGGGAAGGGCAGTTGTGGGGGGACCAGGCCTGCAGGGGAGGGCAGTAGAGGGGGACCAGGCCTGCAGGGGAGGCCAGTTGCGGGGGGGAAGGCCTGCAGGGGAAGGCAGTTGGGGGTGACCAGGCCAGCAGGGGAGGGCAGTTTGGGGGGGACCAGGCCTGCAGGGGAGGGCAATTAGGGGCAATTTGGCCAGCAGAGGAGCAGTTAGGCATCGATCAAGCTGGCAGGGGAGCGGTTAGGGTGTGATCAGGCTGGCAGGCAGAAGCGGTTAGGTGCAATCAGGCAGGCAGGCAGGAGAGCGGTTGGGAGCCAGCAGTCCTGGATTGTGAGTGGGATGTCCAACTTCCCGTTTAGGATCAGGCCTAAATGGGCAGTCGAACATCCCTCAAGGAGTCCCAGATTGGAGAGGGTGCAGGCTGGGCTGAGGGACACCCCCGTCCCCCCTCCCCCAGGCATGAATTTTGTGCACCAGACCTCTAGTTCTCTAAGAATAACCCATCAAAAGGGGGGGAAATATGCCCTAGTTGGTTTGGCTCAGTGGACAGAGCATCAGCCTGCAGACTGAAGGGTCCCGGGTTCAATTCCAGTCAAGGGCACATACCCATGTTGCAGGCTCGATCCTCAGTGGGGAGCATGCAGGAGGCAGCCAATCAAAGATTCTCTCTCATCATTGATATTTCTCTCTCTCTCTCACTCTCCCTTCCTCTCTGAAAACAATAAAATGTATTCTATAAAAGGGGGGTAATATTATTCTTGAAACATAAAGTATCTAGATCCATGTTTAAGCACAGATTATGATTAACAGAAACTCAGTCCAAGTATTCAAAAGGAAATCTGACCTTTTGCTACCACCAGTCAGTGTTCTCCATCCTAGCTGCATGTAAGAATCCCCTTGAGATCTCTTCAAAAGCACCCATGCTTGGGACTCACCAGGCCTAGGTGGGGCCCAGACCCTGGCAGCCTTTAACAGCCTCACAGGTGATTTCACTGTCCAGCCAGAAATGAGAACTGCTCACTCACACATTGAGCAGCCTCTGGGTCTATGGGTGAAATGTCCAGCCGAGGTGTTTTCCAGACATTAGTTCATGGCTGAGTTTTGCTCACAGCCTTGCCCTGAGCTCGGAGCCAGAGACAGCAATTCCCAACTTCCTTCTGAGCTGTGAGCTGCCCAAGCTACCCCACTGGCTCCCATCTCCCTCTTAGTACTTGTTGTCTATCCAAAGAGTGGGGAAGCAAAAGTGAAATCTTTCTATTTGTTTATGTGGCAACAAGCTCAGAGTCTATGCCTAAAAAATGTCCTTGGCTTCTGACAATGCCGCCTTGGAGATGCTTCTGTCTGTTAGAAATAGGCTGGAAGCCATGCCCTCCCCCCGGAGCCACTGTGCTGACTCAGCCCCTGTGAGCAGAGACAGGCAGGGTGATTCAAATGCAAGCATGTGGTTGACATTTTTATATCATTTAGCTTCAGAGGAATGCAGAACTGTGAAGGCAGGAGTTTGGATTTGACTGTGGAGAACAGGTCAAATGGAGATTGATTTGTGAGATTGATATTTTCCAATTTAGGGAATTCTTGAACTATAAGAATGAGGACTTGGAATATGGAAAGGAATTCAGTTTTATGACATTTGTTTTAAAGAAAAGATCTCATTATTAGGAGACGAATGTGTTGTCTACCTTTCAAAGACATGGAGAGGAGTAGAGAGCTAGATCTTTGAGCCTAACAGGTATCTGGGAGGCAGGAAAGGAAAGCACGGTCTCATTTTTACATGTCAAAAGAAGAAGAAAATAGAACAACCTTTCTAAAAGTAGCACAAGTTCAAAATTAGAAGCCTCATCTGCTCTCTGATGAAAAAAAGCAGTGAGAAGATTTGATATTAATTGAGAGTGGGTAAGGGCATGTGAGGAGGCTCCCTGCTCCTATGGGAACAGATGAAAACTGTAAAATTATTTTTTTACCAGCGGTTCTACCCACCCTGGATTACTTACTATGTTCAAGGTGCTAGCCAGTTTGGCTCAGTGGATAGAGCTTCAGCCTGCAGACTGAAGGGTCCTGGGTTCAATTCTGGTCAAGGGCTCATGCCCTGGTTGCGGGCTCCATCCCTGCAGGAGGCAGGCAATCAATAATTCTCTCTTATCATTGATGTTTCTATCTCTCTCTCCCTCTCCCTTACTCTCTGAAATCAATAAAAAAAAAATATTTTTAAAAAAGAAACACTCTCCCTGCCCTCAAGAAATCGGCTGTCTAGCTAAGGAGACAAGAGAAAGGAACCATGTTAAATAGGAAAAGGATATACAAATACCAGTCGCAATTTGAAATACAGAAGATATTTCACAACACAAGTGAAAAGTAGGCTCCCAGAGTAAAGGTAACAGGGCTCCAGACATGGAAGAGGGTCCTCCAGCTGGACTGACCAGGGGAGAGTCACAGAGGTGGAGCTGGGGAGACAGGTTCTGAGGAGGGGAGAAGGTCAGGAGGCCGGGAGAGCACGGGAGGAGTGGGAAAGTGGGCACCCTGGTACCAGTCTGCAGTGTCTTCCCATCTTCCAACTACACAGCTTTTGGAAGCATCAACAACCAACACACAGAAAACCTTCCCCTAGGCATTTTCCAGCTGTGAGAGCACTTGTGATGTTCTGAATGTGACCTTTGACCTTAATTGCATAACACCTCATCAGAACATCCAGCCTATTGCAAGTTCCTCAGGAAAAGATCCGGGGTGAAGCAAATTTGCAGAGAAAGGGGAAATTGGAGAAAAGTCCCCCTCTTTTGGCTTATAAGGAAACGGGCTCAGGGTGAAGCCTGTGTGTGCCAGGGGTCATACAGCCAGCGAGGAGCAGAGCTCCGAAGCCAGCCTCCGCTGTTCCCAGTGCACACGCCAGCCCTGATGAGAGATTGAGTAAGGGGAAGAGATGTGTGTTGTCTCTAGGCAATTGTGGGAGGAGTTCAGTTTTCTGTCGGTTGTCTGACCCACTCCTTATCAGAGACACAGAAGTATCTGCCAATTCCAAATCCTAACAGATTCCTACTGCTTTTGGCTTTTGAGAGGCTTTACACATGGCAGAGTATGCCATTTCCCATGTGGCTCCTCTTCTGTACCCTGAGCCAGGGAAGAAAGGAGTCATTGAAAAGCAGAGTGGGCCACAGGGACTTCCACTATTCACCCTCAGGCCTGCCTTAGCCCCCTGGAGAAGAGTCAAAGTAGAGGCATCTGATCGCAAACACAGTGTTGTCAAGCAACAAGACTCATTATTAGGTGTGGTATCTGTTATTACTCAAATGCAGATTGACAATGAATAAATGGTGGCTGTGTTCTTAGGTTTCCTAAATGCAGACTTCAAGAACTGGGCCATAGGCCTGATCAGGGAGTCAGGCAGAAATCCTAACTTTCTCTCTCCCTGAGGTCTCCGGTCATCAAATAGGGAGCAGACAGATTAGCCCTCAGCATGGGAGAGAGGGGACAGTTTCTGTTGCTTTTGAGAGCAAGCTACTGATGGTTCTTGAGGCCAACTAGACTGGAAAATAGCACATGGGCTAATTTTCTTCAGCCCAAAGGCCAGTTGCCACCAAATCTCACTCCCAGGGACTTGGCAGAAACTTCTCTAAATAGCCATCAGTTCTCTCTCTCTCTCTCAGTCTCTCTCTCTCTCTCTCTCTCTCTCTCTCTCTCTCACACTCACACACTCTCTCACCACACACACACACACACACACACACACCTTGAAGAAAGACTGGGGGCATGTTACATTAAAATAATTAAAGCTTTCTCAATTCTGTCAACTAAAACCCCTAGAATTCCTATTAAATAGAATAACCCTGCAGACAGCTTTATTTGAAGTCCAGTCTCAAACTTTAAAAGTGACACCAATCCACTTTTTGCTTTTCCCCCAGAGGGCTTATTCTGTTGATGTCTAGGCAGTTTTACAAGGCTTTTACCAGCTAAATCAGGGGTGGGGAAACTTTGTTCTGCAAAGGGCCATTTGGATATTTATAACATCATTTGTGGGCCATACAAAATTATCAACTTAAAAATTAGCCTGCTATCTTTGGTCAAACATTTCATTAATGCACCCCTAATGCCTTGGCAGGGCCAGACCAAATGATTTTGCCGGCCTTAGCCCGAGGGCCGGACATTCCCCACTCCTGAGCTAAATGAAGATGGCTTAATCAACCTGCCAGCCACCTAAGCTAGTAGTTAAGTGTAGAAACAGAATACTAAATTAAAGCCAAGAGCTTCTCTTCCCTTTTTCTAAACTTAAAAATGAGATCAGATCAGCCAAAAAATAAATATTTCTAGTTAAATTCCAAATCCTAGCTTTATCCCAATTTAAAGTGCACTTATACCACATAGCAATTTTTCATTAAATTGAGCATTATAGGAAAACTAGATCAGGACTCCCAACTGCTATACTGAAGTCAACTGATAAATTAAAAAGCTCTACCTGGTCACTAACTTCTGTGACACATTATCCATGAAGTCTACATGTATTTTCAATGGGGAGGGATGTGTAGTTCAATGGCACTGACCCCCCTGACCCCATCCTGCTATACAACTTGGCGGGGGCCTGGGTGAAAGTGACCAGAGCTAGTGAGAATAAAGAATAACATTTTCCTATAAAATGGCAAGGGGCTCTTTGGGCTCTGTCATTCAGATAAAAACTAGACCTCAATTAGCTCCAGAATTAATTTTCAAAAAATTAATTTTTAAGTCTGGTCCAGAATGATCTAGATAAATTACCTCTATTTTTTTTTCACTTCTTACTATCTTTGTAGATAAATTACCTCTATTTTTTTTCACTTCTTACTATCTTTGTAGATAAATTTTTCCTAGAATTTTCTGCAAATATCAGTCTCCTTGGATTTCAGATTGTGTCATTTAATGAGGAATCTTACACCAAACTATATCTTAGTACTAAGAGGAAGACCATCTGATACAATATTGTGTTTTACTCAAGGCTATCTTTTTCTCAAAATGTGGTGCATGATGGTGTAGTTGGTCATACTCAAAATCACCAAATAAACAGTTATCAGAGATCATCTATTTTACTTAAATATTTGGAGGAAAACATATCTTTGTATAAAATAATTACAAAGATATAATATACTATGGTATAGAAACAAAATGTCTATGACTGTCAAGACAAAAATGAAGATTTCAAAGAAATTCATAATGGGCTGCTTTGATGCTATGTCAGACCATTCACAGTTCCATGCCCACTCTTGCCTATAGATGGGAAATCATGGCAGGGTTTGGAGAGGGAGGAGGACCAGGGAGCATGCCTACTCTTTTCTGCATGTAGAGTACTATGTTGGAGACACTGGAAACATGTTTAATAGTAAGGATACGTTGAATGAAGGAAAATGGTGGCTTCATGAAGGCTCTAGGGCCATGTTTCCTCCACCCAAGAGCAGTTCACTTACCACTAGTCACACAGAAATGATATTAAGCAATATATGGATAAGCACTTCATATTTCAATGCATTTGAATGTTTTTTTCTACTCATGGCAAGTTATACACATTTCTAATTTTCTTAAAATCTTTCTTTTAAACTAATTTAAGTAAAAAAGTGAGTTGAGCTAAAGAAATAAGATTAACTAAATAATAGTACATGTGGTAACAGATACAATAAAATTATAGAGGTGGTAAATGAATGACTACATTATACATTTGGAGGAAAATATATCTTTATGTGAAAATAATTACAAATATATACTATGGCGTAGAAGCAAAATGTGTATGACTGTCAAGATAAAAATTAAAACAGGCTTTCATAAAGGAGCTACATGTCCAGTGAGAAACAGACTCATCCCAAACCACTGCAATGCAAGAGTATCATCATCATGATGCACACACTCAAAAGGTTCAAAGTAAGGGCAGATAGAATAACAAAGAAATCTGCTGGATTTGGGTCAGAGAAGGCTTTATAAGAGAGGTGACACATGAGTGGAAGCTTAAAGAGTAGTAGAAATTCACATAGCATTGCATGAGAAAGCATGATTCCCTTCCATGAAAACAATGACAAAGATTCGTGGATAAACTTAAGCATATATAAATCCTGATTTTAGTTCCAGAATACTTTATCTTGTGTCTATTTATCTTTTCCTAGCCCAGATGATTGTGATTTCTGCCCTTTTCAAGGAAGAAGTTTTAGGAGAGCTGACAGTCTCCTTTCTTTGTGCATCTATTCCCCTTGTAGTTTATTCAACTAAACCTTCAAATAAAGACCTGAACTTGCATATCTACACTGAGTGGCCAGATTATTATGATCTCTGAATGCATAATAATCTAGCCACTCAGTGTATATCTACACTAATAAAAGAGAAACATGCAAATTAACCATCACTCCACTACATCCACAAGCCACGCCCACCAGCCAATCAGGAGCGAGTATGCAAATTAACATAAACAATATGGCGGCCGGCCATGGAGCAAGCAGGAGGCTTGGGTTTCCCCGGTGATGGAGGAAGCCAAGCTTTTCGCCTGCTCTGGCCGGCCCTGGCCTCCACTCAAGGTTACAAAGTTTCAATTATAGAAGATAAATAAATCCCAACAAAAAATGGCTGTGGCCACAGAGTGAGCAGGAGGCTTGGGTTGCCCTCGGTGATGGAGGAAGCCAAGCTCCCGCAGCCCTGGCTGGCCCTGGCCTGTGCTCAAGGCTACAAAGTTTCAATTATAGAAGATAAATAAATCCCAGATACCAGGGCCTCCACTTGGGTCGCCGGGGGGTGTGGCCAGCCTGCAAACCATCACAGGCCCCTCGCCCAGGCCACCCCACACCCCAAGGGAACCCCCACCCTGATCTGAGATACCCGTCAGGGAAAACCAGCTGGCCCCAACCTGTGCACCAGGCCTCTATCCTATCTAATAAAAGAGTAATATGCAAATTGACCATCACTCCAACACACAAGATGGCTGCCCCTATGTGGTCAAAGATCCTTCCCCCATGTGGACACAAGATGGCCAGCAGGGGAGGGCAGTTGGGGGCGACCTGGCCTTCAGAGAAGGGCAGTTGGGGGGCACCCAGACCTGCAGGGGAGAGCAGTTGGGGGGACCAGGCCTGCAGGGGAGGGCAATTAGGGGTGACCAGGCCTGCAGGGGAGGGCAGTTAGGGGCAAAAAGGCTGCCAGGGGAGCAGTTAGGCATCAATCAGGCTGTCAGGAGAGTGGTTAGGGGGTGATCAGGCTGGCAGGCAGAAGCGGTTGGGGCAATCAGGAAGGCAGGCAGGCGAGCAGTTGGAAGCCAGCAGTCCTGGATTGTGAGAGGGATGTCCGACTTCCCGTTTAGGCCCGATAATGCAGCTGGATCGGGCCTAAACGGGCAGTCGGACATCCCCCGAGGGGTCCCAGATTGGAGAGGGTTCAGGCTGGGCTGAGGGACACCCCCCCATGCATGAATTTTGTGCACCAGGCCTCTAGTCCTATATAATAAAAGGCTAATATGCAAATTGTCCCCTCGACCAGGAGTTCGACCAGCAGTCAGGCCAGCCAACTGCCCATGTCCCCTCCCCCTTGCCTGGCTGGCCGGACCCCCCCCCCCTCATGCATGAATTCATGCACCAGGCCTCTAAAATATATATATACTGAGTGGCCAGATTATTATGCATTCAGAGATCATAATAATCTGGCCACTCAGTGTACAGTCAACCCATAAATATCCCTCTATCTCTATTGCCAAAGTAAAGGAGTAGGTCATGTTTCCTCTGCCCCCCACACACTCTGTCATGGTTTCATTTCCTCCTTCCTGCTGTTCTTATTTTACGGAAGAAACTGGGGTTTACAGCAGGAAAGTAACTAGCTCAAGATAACACAGCTGGTTTTCTTTGTCTGTAAGTCTGTTTCAATTTTGTTTGTTCATTTATTTTGTTCTTTAGATTCCACATGCAAGTGATATCATAGAGAACAAACTGATGGAGGCCAGAGGGGAGGAATGTTGGGGGGGAGGAGAGGAATAAAATAGGTGGTGGGATTAAGAAGTACCAATTGGTAGTTTAGAAATAGGCATGGATGCATAGCCCTTGGACACAGACGACAATGTGATGAAAGCCAGGGGCAGAGGGTGGGGGGCACAGGAGGGGAAAATGAGGGACATCTGTAATAGTATCAACAATAAAATAAGTAGGCATGGGGATGTGAGACAAAGCATAGGGAATATAGTCAATAATCCTATATAATAAAAGGCTAATATGCAAATCAACCAAATGGTGGAATGACCAGTCGCTATGATGCACGCTGACCACCAGGCAGCAGACACTTAATGCAGGAGCTGTCCCCTGTTGGTCAGTGTGCTCCCACAAGGGGAGCGCTGCTCAGCCAGAAGCCAGGCTCACAGCTGGCGAGCGCAGTGGCGGGAGCCTCTCCTGCCTCCATGGTAGCACTAAGGACCAGCGAGCTGAGTGCTAAGGAGTAGCGAGCAGGCGGGCAGTAAGGAGCGAGCGAGGGGTCCCAGACTGCGAAAGGGCACAGGGTGGGCTGAGGGACTCGTCCCCACACCCCCACACCCCCAGTGCACAAATTTTGTACACCAGACCTCTAGTATGTCACATGGGCACTTGAATTATTGGAGACATTTTGTAACCTATATGAATATCTAACCACTGTGCTATACACCTGAAGGTAATACAAAATAGTGTTGAATGCAAACTGTAATCAAAACATAAAAATTTTAAAATAAATAAATAAGATAATGCAGCTAGAATAGAGGGAACACACATTAGTTTGAATTTTAAGCCTGCTTTAGCCACTACACTATGTTGCCTGAGTTTTTAGCTAAAATTTAAAGACATCTATAAGATGATGGCAGAGTGGCCCAGGAGAGGTTGGCAAGAAAACCCTGAAAATTCCCTTTGAGGAGGCCAATCACATTTTGTATTCTTCTATTCAAATCAACTGGAGTCATTCAATGTTCCCTTGCATTTTATGCATTTTTCTTTGCAGTTGGAATTGGTTGGATCTTACCCTTATCTCTGACTCCCTACTGCTTTAAAGCTGCCTTGGTGATTTCACAAAAATAGAAAATTAGCACTTAATTTGTCAAGACTATAGGACTATATAGAAGTAAATCCTCATAGATCTTATCATGTATTGATTGAGACAGAAATGTTAATAACTATAATATTAGGCATAAAAATTTTTAAACAAGTGGGCTACAGGCATGTGAATAAAAGAAACCATTAATTCTGAGCAAACAGACTTCACAATGTCGAGGAAGCTGGGAGGCAAACTGTTGAAGCTATGAGAATTTTCACATGTACTGAACCTTCTAGCAATGACTCTCAGGTCAGCAGGGTCTCAAATACAGACATAGCCAGGGCAACAAATGCTACTCATAGAATATTGATTGTCAATTGACCTGATGTCATTTTCTATTACATGACAGTGACAAGTTCAACACAGCATATCTGTTCCATACTTTGGGTGTCTGGAGGGTCCTCTTGATAGCTCCACACATAAGCACATTGATAAGGAATTCTAGGGAAGAGACCACCAGACCTAGCTGTGGCAGGAGGGTTTTCCTTTAGATGTGATTTGTGGAAACTCCTCTGCCCATACAAATAGCAACTATAAAGTACAATCTTTTTCTTATTAAATATTTATTGAGAGTCAAAAAGGTTAAGATACTGGAAATTCCTCAATGACCTTCTCCTTAGGAGCAACTATAGATAAAATAAGTTCTGTATCCAATGAACCTTGAAAAAAGTTTTCTTTGGATAACCCCCCAAAATTGGAAAGGTCAAAAGAGTTTGAATACTGTCCTCATTGCTTTTGGGAAGCTTAAGGCTGCCTTTTTTTCTTGTTTTGTCTCTCCAAATCTATTTTACTAAAGAATCAGACACCATTATTTCATATATCTACATTCCTTTAATTTTGAATAGCATGTATGTACCCTAAATGGTAATAATGAGACATCTGATGACTTAAGCCCATCTGCATTATAATTCTCCCAGGATAGACCTCCTTTCCGGGAATGACCCCTATGGAAATTCCAAATAAATGGGCATATAAATCCAACTTACTGGCCTGGCACCAAACATCATCTGCCACCTACTCTAACTCAAAGCCAAGCAGCTCACAAATTGAAAACTCATTAGGGTGTCTCCAGATGTCTTTGTTCTCTATGTATAAAAAGAACATTCTAAATTGGCAGCCCTAGGCCCAATCACGACTCCACCCACTATGACCATACACATTAAATATCTCTGCAAAACTGTGAGCCCAAGAGCAACTCTAGTATGTCACATTTTTAGACAGCCACCTGGTCTCTTACTATCTTGCTCACTAGATTGTCAGCTCTTTACCACCCTTCCATTCCCAAAACCTAACGCAGTGCCTGACACATAGTAGAAGCTCAAGAACTGTAAGGACTAAGGAATTATTCCATTCTACTAATTCTTTTATCTGCTCTCTTCCCCCAAATCCAGCTCAGTTCGACCACTGCTTTCAACATGTGAAAGTTACTTAAGTTTATTCGATCCTATCAAATCAGAGATGGGGCAAATTTGAAGATTGTGCAAGTCATAATCAATAGCAAAATTACATATAGAAGCCAATGAAAGGAAAAGAATCTCTGGAGTTTTCTGCTGTCGTATTATATTAATCCATCTAACGTAATCCATAGGGCAATACAATTTCTCTGTGTATTACTTGACATTCCCATAATAAGAATTCTTATTTTAGGTTTTGAAATAAAAACTTAAAATAGCTTGGCGTTAGAACCAGATTGATTTATCTGGGGTAATATGGCCCTTGACAGTTTCCTTATGTATTCATTTCAAAGACTGTGTACCATACCCAGCAACTGTATGTCCTAACAGGTCTAGTAGATCTGAGGGGCAGGGAGAATAAGAGACTATAAGATAGTTCTGTTCAGAAAAGAGGAAATGGAATTAAAATATTGGCAGTGGAGACATTTCTACACATAATGACCATTTCTACATATAATGGTCATATGTGTGGGAAGATGTAGTGGAATGAAAGTTAATAGTTAAAGAATAAAGAACCATAATGCCAGGATATTAGAAAGTCAACATGATTGCTGAGATCCCTGAGAATAATAGCAGTGGATAGAATAAAGGGGAGGATTGAATCACAAACTCAACATCAAGGTAGAGTTATCTGGAAATTAGAGAAAGTATAAATGTTAAGATATGAAATCCTAAAATGGAAAGATTGCTAAAAGTTTATGGTACAATAAATGTTTAAAAAAACAATGGAGATATTTATAATGATCTACTAACATAAAATATTATAATGCTGCATCTCCTTTTTTTCCTAAAAATAGGAGGAATCATTTTAAAAGGTAATATATATTACATGCCTACTATGTGCCAAAACGTGGATCAGTAGTTTTATCACTATATTTTTTTAAATATTTTTATTGATTTTTAGAGCAAGAGAAAGGGAGAGGGAAAGAGAGAAACATCACTGTGAGAATGAAACATCAATCAGCTGTCTCCTGCACTCGCCCTACCGTGTATCAAGCTCACAACCCAGGCATGTGCCCTGACTGGGAATCTAACCGGCAACCTTTTGATGCATGGGAGGATGTCCAACCAACTATACCACACCAGCCAGAACCTTAATTTTTTTTAATTTTTCAATGACAGATGACATTCACATTATATTATTTCAGATATAAAGTGTAGTGGTCAAACATTTATATAACTTAAGAAGTCATCCCCCAATAAGTCTAGTACCCATCTGACACCATAGGTAGTTATTATAATATTAGAGGCCTGCTGCATGAAATTTGTGCATGGAGGGGGGGTCCCCTCAGCCTAGCCTGCACCCTCTCCAATCCAGGACCCCTCAGAGGATGTCCGACTGCCAGACATACCTCTCACAATCCTGGACCACTGGATCCTAATCGCTCACCTGCCTGACTGCCTTGTTGCCCCTAACTGCCCCCTGCTGTCAGCCTGATAACCCCTAACTGCCCCCCCCCGCTGGCCTGGTCACCTCTTACTGCCCCTCCTGCTGGCCTGGGTGTCCCCAACTGCCCCCCCAAACCCCGCCGGCCTGGTTGCCCTGCGCAGCCTGCTGTTCAGTCATTTGGTGGTCCCTCACTAACCCCCCTGCTGGACTGGTCACTCCATGCAGCCTGCTTGTTCAGTCATTTGATCGTCCCTCACTAACCCCCCTGACAGCCTGGTCGCCCCCAACTGCCCCCTCGCTGCCAGCCTGGTGGCTCCTAACTGCCCCCCCCACTGGCCTGGTCACCCCTAACTGCCCCCCCCTACATATATTCTCCATATCTACAAGTTTGTTTATATTGTTTGTTCATTTATTTTGTTTTTAGATTCCATATATGAGTGAAATTATATGGTACTTGTCTTTCTCTGTCTGACTTATTTCACTTAGCATAATGTTCTCCAGATCTATCCATGCTGTAGCAAAGAGTAAGATTTCTTTCTTTTTTATGACTGAGTAGTATTTCATTATATATGTGTCCCACAAGTTCTATATCCAATTGTCTACTGATAGATACTTAGGTTGCTTCCATATCTTGGCTATTTTAAATAATTCTGCAATGAACATAGACATGCAAGTATTGCTTTAAGCGTGGTGTTCTTAGTCTAACTTATTCTTATAGCGATTTTACATAGTTACTCATCTCTGAAATTAAGTGAGGAAATGTACTGAAGAAAAAAGCAATACCAACACCTACCAGACACTATTATATTCTTGACATGGCCTGTGTGTTTAACCTACATTTATTTTCCTGTCCTATCAACAGCCTTTCAAAGTAGGTGACACTATTTCTACTTGATAGACTATGAAACTGAGAATCAGAGATTAAGAAATGTGCCAAAAGTCACTGAATTCATTAACAGATGAAGGATTCAAACAATCCTGCTTGATCCCTACCCATGCTCTTTCTACAACATCATACTGCCTTTCAACTGGAGAGACTTTCAAGGAAAATAATAATGGTGCCATTTACAGCTACAACGAGCAGGTAGAAATAAGTTTCAAAAGAAAAACTGAAAATGTAAACTCTCCTTCACCATGGACCAGGCAGGAGCAGGGCTAGTAAAAAGAGAAGGGAGAAGGTTGACACAAATTGGCATTCTTATCTGCAAGATCAGAAAAGAAAGGCCAAGGATGAGAGGTATCCTGGAAGTATGCATTTGTAGTCGGTAAGGAAGGCATATTTCTAGTATTGTTTATTCCATCCTATTTCAAATTCTGTAATTCCTCTGAATTTAGAGATATTGGCTCAAGCACTTACTCCTATGGTTCTCACAGGAAATTGGTTTGTTCTTAGCACACATTATAGATGTCACTGAAAAAGATATACAAAGTGCCCATTCTTGAGGTCCATGAAATTGTCCACCTTTGTTTATCTCAAGATTAACTATAGCCTTGTATCACTTCTCCCAGAGACAGTCAGTGTAGGAAGCACCTTGTTTCTGGGCCTGGTTTGCCTAACTCTTTTAGGCCAGTTGTTTCAAGCCAAGATACACATGAGAATGACCTGAAGGATTTTTTAAAAATACCAGGGCCTCATTCCAAGAGATTCTAATTGAGTTGTTCTGGGCTTGATCCTAACATTGCCTTCTTCTTTCTTTTTTTTTTTTTTAATTCTGCCCAGTTATTTTCAGTTGCGGCTAGGATTGAGAATCACTGTCCCATGCCCATTGCTTCACCCCTGCTATAGACACACATGTTCCTACCCTCTGGTATCCCAAGCTGCTGTGAACTGCTGGGAATTAATGAAGGGCCAGTTCCCCCTCTCCTTGAACATTTCCTTTTCCCCTCTTTGATTTGCCATAAGTCTCTCTTTTGCAAAAACATTTCACTCAAAAATTATTCCCAGCAAGTCATTCAGAGAGGCAAGAAATAACCTTGCTTACCTGCTTCTACTTCTGCTTCTGTCCCTACTCTTGCCCATTTTTATAAACTTTTTGGTAGTTTAAAAGAAAGATTAAACTCCCAAGAATCTTTGAAGAAAATATCCAAATAGTTTGGAAACTTGTTTGATTGTTCCATGGGCTTAATTTCCTGGAGTAGCAATATTATAGTTATGAGCTTCCATTGAGGAAGAAATGTAGTAAACAAGGCTAGATTGCCTTAATCTCACAAAATGGACAGCATGTCATGATGCCAGGCTACTCGGCATAACCAAAAAAAAGAGAAAAATTATAATCATCAAAATCAAGTCATTCCTACTGTCTATAAGTTCTAGTGATACTCTGAAACCTATGGAGTCTGCATGAGATAGAGCCACTGTATAGTATAGGAAATTCAGGACCTAGGTAGAAATTCAATTTGTAATCATAGGAAGTAAATGATCCTATCTAATAAAAGAGTAATATGCAAAATAACCATCACTCTGCTACACCCACAAGCCATGCCCACCAGCCAATCAGGAGCGAGTATGCAAATTAACCCAACCAAGATGGCTGCGGCCATGGAGCGAGCAGGAGGCTTGGGTTTCCCCGGCAATGGAGGAAGCCAAGCTTTCTGCACACTCTGGCAGGACCAGGTCTTCACTCAAGGCTACAAAGTTTCAATTATAGAAGATAAATAAATCCCAACAAAAATGGCTGTGGCCACGGAGCAAGCAGGAGTCTTGGCTCTGCTCAAACTACAAAGTTTCAATTACAGAAGATAAATAAATTCCAGATACCAGGGCCTCCACTTCGGTCGCCAGGGGGTGTGGCCAGCCTGCAAACCACCACAGGCCCTTCACCCAGGCCATCCCATGCCCCAAGAGAACCCCCACCCTGATCTGGGACACCCTTCAGGGCAAACCAGCTGGCCCCAACCCGTGCACCAGGCCTCTATCCTATCTAATAAAAGAGTAATATGCAAATTGACCATCACTCCAACACACAAGATGGCTGCCCCCATGTGGACACAAGATGGCTGCCCCCATGTGGACACAAGATGGCCACCACAAGATGGCCAGCAGGGGAGGGCAGATGGGAGGGACAAGGCCTGCAAGGGAGGGCAGTTGTGGGTGATCAGACCAGCAGGGAAGGGCAGTTGGGAGGCACCAGGCCTGCAAGGGAGGACAGTTGTGGGTGATCAGGCCAGCAGGGGAGGGCAGTTGGGAGGGACCAGGCCTGCAAGGGAGAGCAGTTGGGGGTTATCAAGCCTGCAGGGGAGGGCAGTTAGGGGTGACCAGGCCAGCAGAGGAGGGAAGTTGGGGGCGACTGGGCTTGCAGGGAAGGGCAGTTGGGAGGGACCCAGGCCTGTAGGGGAGAGCAGGTAGGGGTGACCAGGCCTGCAGGGGAGGGCAATTAGGGGTGACCAGGCCTGCAGGGATGGGAAGTTAGGGGCAAACAGGTTGGCAGGGGAGCAGTTAGGCATCAATCAGGCTAGCAGGGGAGTGGTTAGGTGGTGATCAGGCTGGCAGGCAGAAGCGATTAGGGGCAATCAGGAAGGCAGGCAGGCAAGCCGTTGGGAGCCAGCAGTCCTGGATTGTGAGAAGGATGTCTGACTGCCCACTGGGATCAGGCCTAAATGGGCAGTCGGACATCCCTCGAGGGGTCCCAGATTGGAGAAGGTGCAGGCTGGGCTGAAAGACACACCACCACCCCGTGCATGAATTTTGTGCACCGGGCCTCTAGTAGCATATAATAAAGCTGAAATGAAGGAGGGGGAGGAAGGGATGCAAATACACATATTTTTATCCCTGCACTTTAGGCTTTCTTTCTCATTGATTCATTACAATTACCCAACTATCTCTAGTTCAAAGATGAAAGAACTTAGGCCCAGAGAAGTTAACCTGGAGTCAATACAGCACAATAGGTAAGAAATCCAGGTTCAATTCTGACAGCATTATCTCCGACAAGTCATGTAATCTTTAGCAAATTCTTTTTCCCTGAACTTCTGGTTCCCCATCCATAAAATGAAGAAGTAATAAGAGCCCCTAACAGTTGCAGCGAGAATTAAATTAAAATATAAAAGTAATATAACAAGCACCAATCATTTTGTAATTCCTGTCTAAATGGTATGGTTTTTATTGGGATTCACTCCAGATAACATAACAAGAGTCCCAGCGAAAACATGAACTCTGGTTATTCCTTTTCCACTGCACAAGAGATAGAGACCAACAGAGTTCAAAGAGAGGAAAGATGAGGAGGAATGAGAAGTTCAGGGGAGACTCCAAAACTGAAGTGATAAAAAGTTAGCTGGGATTCAAAGAAAAGAATATAGATAAGCAAGAAGACTTGTATGTTCTCCCCTTTGGGGCTGGGCTAATGCCAGAAATACTGCTCTTTGGCATTCAACATTAGAAAGTATACTTTAATTGCTCTTTGATATACAGTTACCAGCTTTAGAGTGTGACATTAAGAAGCTATGGAGAAAGAGCAGAGAACAAAAATTAGGGTGGCAAATTCATCAATCCTAATTCCAAATCCCTCTGCTAGATCTATTAACACACCAGGCATTTGTTCTCCAAGTTCTGGTCTCTGAGCCAGGCCAAGGCAAAGGGCAAGGTGTGGTCACACTTCCCTCTGCGGGCAGACACAGAGAGAGCCGAGCCCTTGGAAACCTGTCATCTGCGGAGTCTTTGAGTGAAAGGGCACGTCTTGGAGTGTGCCTGCCCCTGCAGCTCCCTTCCAAGGTGCCCACGCCGCTCCACTGACTTAATGAAGTCCACATGTGGCCACAGCTATTTATAGCATCAGCTCTGTGTGTGTTTTGTTAAAGCCTCTAGATCGTATTTCTTAGCTTTGCAAGTTTATTTCCTACAATTGGTCCATTAAATTTTACCTCCCTTTCCTCTTCGACCACATTCTTGGAAGTCCACAGTCAACTATACAAACAAATGTACGAGATTATCAAAATATTTTTAAGCCATTACTTGCCCCCTCTCTGTTTCCCTTACGCTCCCGTAAGTGTGAATTTCTATAGCATCACTCTTCCTGGAAACTGAGGTCTGACAGGGCGATCTGACAGAAGGTTAATTCAGCCGAAGGGCAGGGAAGGAAGAGTTGTCACCAAGCCTGCTCCCACCAGGTGTAAACTCGCCTCCAAAAGGGCAGCAGGAAAGCAAAACAAATCTTCAGACAAAATAAAAGTGCAAACAAGAAAGGAAGAAAAGTAAAACAGACTGAAGTGACTAATCAAGAAACAAAAGAAGATTTATGTGCAGAAAATAGAGAAACTGAAAACAAAGAAGAAGCAGACGGTCTCTAAGGAAGCAGAAGAGAAAGGAACGGAGTCTGAGTAATGGCGAGTCTGAGACCTTGTCTTATAAGAGAGGGATATTTTTATCAATTAGTTTGCAAATGGAAGTATTTTAGGTAGCTCTCAAAGCCCGCTTTTCAGGAGGAAATTACACCTCATCCCACTTTCTAAACATGTTTACACACGTTCAAATGCTTTTTAAAAAGATGTAAAATCTTGTGCTGGTTGCTTGTCTTTCTGTACCATCAGAAAATGTGGGTTACTGAATCACAGGAAGCCTTGACTGTCCTAGGTGTCAAATTAACATTCCTTAGGTTGCAGTGGGGCCAATTTTTCTATCCTCTAATACAAAGTATACTAAATGGCAATTTAGAGTTATAGTCACGCCAGTGATCTCTTGAAATCTGATGTTGTCCATTCTCTCTGCCTCTCTCTGAGCAGGCACCACCACCACATTCTAACCGTTCAGTCCGGACACGTGGAACTCCACAAAGGTTCCTCCACCCAGGCCCCTCCCCTCCGTCTTCTCCCCTTGCCCTGCAGCAGGCTCTCCTGAGTCCTCACCTAGACCACTGTAATAGCCCCTATACTTGAAAGAGGTCTCTGGGTTTTGAAATACACAGACTCACCTCAAAATAGCCAAAGCAAAAGAGAGCTTGATTGGAAGGATACAGGGTATCCACGCATGGAAGGCCCAGGCAACCTTTGGACCTTGGGAAGACCTAGAAATGAGGAAGTGAATGCTTGCCCCCCTGCCTCTCCACCCTTGCTCTGCTTCTATCCCTGTCACCTTCATTCTCCCCATGTGAATGGCAGTCCCCACATGTCAAGAAAACTAACTCCTGAGGTTCCCAGGGAGTGCCAGCCCACAGCTTCTATAACCAAAAGAGACACCTCATTCTCCAAATCTGTTTGGGAAAAAGGAATTTAAAAAAAAAAAAAAAAAGGAATTCCAGAGAAGCATACCTCTCGATCAGTGAAACATGGCCAAGGAGCAGAGTCAAGTAAGGACATGGAAACACATGCTTGGATTGGAAGAGGGACAGTTCCCAGAACAGGCTGCATGCTTTCCCAACCACTGTGGATTTTCCCTGCTGCTCCTGCCTCCCAACCTGCATGTGCAGAGCCCTACCCATCCTCTAGGACCATCCTATATAATAAGAGAGTAATATGCTAATTATCTGTTACGCCGTGAGGTGTAACAACCGACCGCGTAATGACCGGATCACGGATCAGCAGGAGGGTTAGGCAGCAAGCTACAAGTGGGCAGCAGAGAGCTACAGGAGGGGGCAGGGCAGCAAGCTATGGGGGGTGGAGGGGAGCAGCAGAGCTATAGGAGGGCAGCAGTGAGCTACTGATGCATGGATTCGTGTGCAGGGCTACTAGTCTTCAACCACACTGGACCAGAAAACCTGGGTCATTCACCTGCAAGAGGCCTCTCTTCTTGGAATCCCCACCTTCCATATTTGTTTCTTCTTTAGGACACTTTTCCTTATTGACCTTGCATTAAGAATAGTGTTGGCAAGTTTTATGGCACACATATATTCCTAGAGGGAAGGGGTCGGATCTTTATCACATTTATATTTCCCCAAAATGTCTAGCAAAATCTTTGCTTGTGACAGGTACTCAATAATTGTTTGTTGAATGGTTGAGTGGATGAATATAAATGACTGTGAAACACACTCTGGGTGTTAGCTTCATCATCAAACAGTGAAGACTCTTTAGAGTGTTGCTGGAATCTGGTTTTTGTTGGAGAGAGCATGCACCATGACTTTCCTCTTGATGGAGTTAGCAGTTCCTGAGTGTTAGTTTACTAATCTAGGTCAGATGAGAATATGTCAAGAGCCCAACCCACACATTCATTGATATCAGAGAGATTCATTCAGGTTCATTTCAGTTATGCCTGGGCTCAAATACTACCTCTGCCTTCATGGGGCTTGATGCAACCAACATGAGGTCTCAGTTTCCTCTTCTGCTGAATGGGAGTAGAAGTGGCTCCCTTACATTATAGTCCTGAGTACTCATGAGATAATCACCTGGGCTGGCATAGTCACAGAGGCCATGGTGCTCAGAGGGAGTCCCAACTTGAGCATTCATGCTTTGCAGTTCCAGTCCTAGAATTTGAGTTTGTTTCAGTGAATTCAAAGTGGAAGCTTGGCACATGAATTCAGTTGTGGTTCTGCTTCCTATTGCCCCCTAGGGAGAGGTTCTTGGATGCCCTTCCATGGGGCCTCACTTGATCTCTCTCTCCTCACCCCCCAGCAAGGTCCTACACACTGGCATGGGTGCATCAGGGTTATATCAAGACCAGCTTTTGGCAATAGCACCCTGGACCCAGGCTAGCAGAACCAGAGTGTATTTATTGGGCAACCCAGCAGGGGCCAACTTCTCACCCACCCATCTAGATCACCTGTCCCATCCCATGTGTTGGGGAAGGGGAGATGCTGGGCTCAACTTGCCCACCTCAGTTAGGACACGCACATCAGCCCAGCAGTTACACACACACACACACACACACACACACACACACACACACACACACACACAATTTTGGAACAGAGTTCTCAGGAGCTTTTGAAGGTCTGTACTCACTCTGCAAGTATCCCCAGGCCTACAGTAGTTAGTGCAACATTAAATAACAAATAAAACCACATTGACATGTAGAGAGAGAGAGCCCATGGATGAAAGGGAAAATTTTTATTATTTTTTAATTAACTTTTCAAATTGAGATATAATTGACATATAACATTGTATTCGTTTCATGTGTACAACATCATGATTTGATATATGTATATACTGAAAAATGATCACAATAAGTCTAGTTAACATCCATCAGCACACAGAGTTACATATTTTTCTTGCGATGAGAACTTTTAAGATCTACCTTAGCAACTTTTAAATATACAATGCAGTATTGTTAACTATGGTACATTTTAATAACGTTAATGGCACTTTTTCATTCTTTTTGAAAATAGAGATTTGCATTTTTACTTTATGCTGAGCCTGACCTAGCACTGTGCCAAGTACTAAGCAGTGCTTAGCAATTGATAGCTATTATTTTTTATTATTAAAATATGTTCATGCAAAGTCTGACAGTTTCACAAGGTAACAGGTTTCCAAAAATATGACATCTCTAGTCTTATTTGATCCTCTGAGTTACGTAGGATGTGGATATTGTGTCCATTCTGTCTGTAAATGAGGAGATGGACATTCAGAGAAGCCACGAGGCCTCAACTCATGTCACAATTTAGTGGCAAAGAAGGTCCTGGGATGCAGGTGCCCCAACTTGCAGCCCCATATTTTCACCAGAAGACCCAGGCATCAGCCACTTGTGGGGTAGCTACAGGCCAGCTCTGCGGCCTTGTCCTCACTCCTCCGGAGCTAGCAGGCGCCAACAGCATCCAGCCGCCCTGGAAACTCTGCCGGGTGCCGTGGCACTGTGAACACTTGCCCCGGCCACTGCAAGAAGGGGTCCCGCCCTTGCCCTGCATTTATTTTCTTTCCCAAACCGCACAGAACCATAAAAATCAAAGATGACTCCTAAGAAGCCAGCCATCTGACTCTCTGACAACCCAGCCCCAGGCTGGGCATGGCAGGACCACAAGAGCTGCTTCTTCGTCCTGTTGACTCAGGTCTGTTTACCTGGCTCCATAGTTCCAGTTTCCTTGCCTCGGAACTTGTGCAGCCCTCAGATTTATGCCTGAGGCAGACAGGGGATTTATGGCGTGTTCATCACCCATCCCACCCCAGGACACGGCACCTCTCCCTGCAGCTGTCAAAACCACCCACTCGTACCCAGTAGAGAGGTAAGCAGTTCACTGAAGAAAACTCCTCGGAAATAGTGCCCAGTTCTGGCCCAAAGGTTTTGCCCAATTGCCCAAGCCCTGGTGATAAAAATGCCAAATATAATGTAGAGTGAAAAACAGAGGTCAGGCAAGTCCAGCGGGCTGGGTGGGACAGGAGTCAGAGACTGGAATTAGGGGACTGAGGAGGTTTGGCAGATGCCACGCTCCTGGCTTTGCCCTGATGCGCCCTGGCTGTGGAGATGCCGGGAGGGGATGGAGCGACACTCCGGAACCCGTGTAAATCCAGAGATCAGCTTCTGTGGGTCCAAGGAGAATGTTTTTTGTGGGTGTTTTTTTTTTTTTTTTTATGACTTTGACTTTCATTTTGGGAGTATTAAATAAGAGGAGTATGAAGTCTGTGGCTAGCATGTGACTGAGGTAGCCGTCTACCTCGGTCCTTAAACTGGAAAACATACGGTTTAATTAAAATTGCATGTATCGAATATAAGCCATTTACCATCCATTGGACTTTGCATGTCTTGTTAGTACATATTTTATTCTTATCCTCACAACAGCTCTATGACCACACTTTTAAGTTCACTTTAAAGGTGAAGAAACAGAGGTTTGAGAGGTAACAGAACTTGCCAAGTTCATAAAGTTGCCAATATTTGAACCCAGGCATAATATTTCTCTACAAAGCAAGTTCAATGCATTCTCTGTCCACTGAGCCTCTGGTTGCTATCTCCCCTGGAAGGAGGAACAATGGTCACCACCCCTGACATCGTGAGGATTTTCCCAGCCTGCTCTGCAGGAGGACAGCCAGTCTCCAGCACGGTCGCTAGTCCTGGGCCTCTCTCCGGGTGAATGCAGTTTAGGGGAAGCCCCTCTATTTCTGGAGGAGAGTGGTTACAGACATAGCCAGTTTTCCATTCTCCAATTTGTTCTGCTTCTATTTCTTCTCCTCCGCACTTCTAACCATTTTCCCTACTTATGTTAATGTCTCTTCCAGTGACATAAAATTAAGGGCAAAGAGATCAATTAAAATGATGTGATTCTATAAGTACGTCCAGTAGGACTTGGCCAACAGGGAGTGAAAATAAAGATCGCATCACCACTACCACCAGGAAGGAATGTGTATCTTGTTGAAACAAATTCCATCTTAAAGTTTTCTGAATTGTAGTAATTCCTGCTCTTCCTTCCCTCATCAGCTTAGACACCTGAGAGGCTGTTGATAAGTTCATGGACAGTCAAGAAAGGACTTTTACAAAAAGATTTACTAGCCACACAATTTACATGGAAAATAAATTTATTTGGCTTTTGTTAACTCTCGGGCTTGGTTTCTTCATCTTTAAAAAAGAAACCTAGCCCTAACCGGTTTGGCTCAGTGGATAGAGCGTCGGCCTGTGGACTGAAAGGTCCCAGGTTCGATTCCGGTCAAGGGCATGTACCTTGGTTGCGGGCACATCCCCAGTTAGGAGTGTGCAGGAGGCAGCTGAATCGATGTTTCTCTCTCATCGATGTTTCTAACTTCTCTATCCCTCTCCCTTCCTCTCTGTAAAAAATCAATAAAATATATTATTTTAAAAAGAAACCTAATTCAACAAGTACTTATTAACAGATTACCATGTACAAGCATGATACTCAACATCACAGGGAAGATGACAGTAAAGCAGATAATGGCCCTGCCCTGCAGAGTAGGACAGGCCCACAGGCACAGCTGGCGCCGGTAGAAGTAATTACCACCCACCGACTACATCAGGCTGTGCTGTAGGTGCACACCAAGGTGCGGGGCATCCAGGCATGACGGCACCTTTCCTGATCGCTCCAACCATCAGAGTCGTTAGGATGTGATTGCGATATACCGTACGTGAAAGTGCTCTGTGAAGAACCAAGTAGAACTAAGGGAGTTTCATTATTGTTCTTACGACCAAGCATGGTAGTTAAGAAGGTAGCATCTGTCATCAACCTGCCTGGGTTGGTGTCTGTGCTCTGCCCAGCACCTTGGTGTGGACTTACACTCAGCCTGAGGTAACCTGAGGTCAGTTGCTGGGCCCTTTAGGCTTTGGTCAGTATAGGGAAAGAAACCGCACATTGCCCAGCACAATCCAAGGCCACAGGAATATTGTTGGTGTAATATCATGTATCCATGTCCACCAGGACTTGTTGAAACTGTCCGGGTCATCAAAAACAAAGCAAGACTGAGAGCAGCCTAAGAGCAGCCTAAGGAGACACGACTGGGAAACCTAGAGTGGTGTCCTGGATAGGATCCTGGAGCAGATAAAGGGATTTGGGTAAAAGCAAGGATAACTGAATGTAGTATGAGCTGTAATTAATAACTACATTAAATTTGTGACAAAAATACTGTACTAGGATATGAACAGTAGGGAAGGCTAGGGTTGGGGTATGTGGAAATTTTCTGTACTATCTTTACAACTTGTCTGTAAAGCTACTACTCTAAAGTAAAAAGTTTATTTATAAAAATAGCATCATGAAGATGTAATCATATCAAGAGAGCCGAGGAACCACAAGGGAAGGTCAGTTAAATTAACCTTTGCCTTCATCACAGTGTTTCAAGGAGCCAAAACTGGCCAGGAGAATCTTCATTAAAATAAAATAAAAAATGAATGACTTGTATTCACTTTGTTCTTAACAAACAAACAAGGCCATTAGATAAATAGCCAAGGTCAATTCTACTGTTGCAGTGTTACCAGCAGGTGTATGATGAACAATAACACTGAGAATGATTTTTTTCTCTAACATATGAGTACATGCTCTGTCTGAGAGGTTAGGGACTCATAGAAACTAAAAGTCCACCTCCCATTGGAGAGAGCTATTGCGTACCTAATCCACTTTATTTTTTAAGAGATTAGGAGGCCATTCCATCTGGAGAATAAAAAATAGCCCAAAACTTACCTCTCATTCTGCTTTCATGATGATTTTAATTGGATTGATAATGTCTGCATTGTCTCTTTTCCTGTACCTGCCTCCAGCTGGTCCTTGGCTGGCTCACTGGGAAGGACAACTACACACCTCATGGAAAAGTCAAAGGAACACGCTCAAAACCGCTTTTGCTTGGAGGTGCTCAACTCCTTGCTCTGGATCATCTTTTTCATTGTCAAAGAAGAGATTCATAGAGGGAGGTATCTATTTGCAGATGGGACTGTAAATGCTCACAGTTCACAGAATGTTGGATCTGAGAGCAGTCATAGATTCTCAGTCCAATTCAAGTCCACATCCTAGGGAGAGGGACTAGAAATCCAGAAAATCACACAGCTGCATATAATCAAGAGAGAAACTTAGAACCCTGTTCCCTGGCTTTCAGAGAGGCAAGGTGGGATCCGAGAAGAAACTTGGTCCCCTAAGCCCTGGAGCTAGTAACCAGGGGAGCTACTTCACTGTGTAGAGGTCACTGAAAAGAGTTTTGCTGATGACTCACTACTGCAGGCACATTCCTGCAGCATCTCCAGAGTTCAAGACAGAAGTAGGACAAGGAGGAGATGGGAAATCTGGGTAGGGAACAAACAACCTTGCCACACCAGCTAAAGTGTAGATTGGGCAATTTATATGTAAAACTAAATTCAGTTCCTGAAGTGCCCCAGTGTCTCTAACTAAATGACATTCTAACCACATAGTCATCTTTCCCTGCTCCTAAGTTCGGCACAACAATTAATTCTTTCTGTGAGGAAGTAAGGGGAGGGGGCCGGTGGCAGAGAATAGAGTGAGTCATTGGCCTGGCCTGTTTAAAAGCCAGAGTAAGGTCCCAAATCTCAGCACTAATTCATTTGCCAGCATGACAGGTGGCATGTGACATGAATTAGCCCATTGTTGTGAGTCATCAATTTCCCTAAGTCCAGCCACACCCCCTGCCCAGCCCAATTGGACTCCTGTTGATCCATCAGTTGCTATCAACACCAGGAGTCAAAGTAAATAAGTATTTATTTATAACTACACTACTACCAAGAAGTCTTCCAATATGAAAATCTCAGGCAGCAGGCATGCCTTTCTAGTTCCCCTTTGAAATGGTCTCTAAATGCATTAATAATCTGCCCAGCTTTGTTTTCCTGTCATGCTTTCTGTTTCTATAAATACACGCGCATGTGTCCTAATTAAGGCCTTATGTGGCTTGTGTTCAGTCTGTGACTCTGGGTGGCTGTCAAAGTGCTCTGTGGTTTTGTCCTTTTATTTCAAGAAATACTTTCCCAAGTTATCCTCCCTGTGGTTTATATTCCTGCATGCAGGAAGCTCATTCTTTTGCCGGTTGCTATTGCTCATTTTTACTCAGGACTAGAGGAAGATGGGTTGAGTATCCAGTTGTGAGATATGAAAGAGGGAGGCATCTGCCCTCTACAAAAACAGTTATAAGAAGACAACACCAATATTTCCAATAGATTGGTTGTCACTGATGGGGGTCTATGAACTATGTCATCTGGAAGCACAGAAGTAGCACAGCTTCAATGACAGGCTACGTAGTCTCAAATGATTGGCCAAGGCCTCAGGGCAGTTTTTTAAAGTTTGTAGATTTCAATCTATTTTACTTAGCCCTCACATAAAGATTATCACCTTGGAGTGGCTAAACTGTAAGACCATGACAACAGAGATAAAGTGTGTTCATCATCCTTTGCTAGGCTTTGCCCAGGCCCCCATAAAGTAAACACGCAAAAACGGAGGGGGCATAACAGTTAATAAATATTTACCACTAAGCAAACTCAAGCTCTTCCATTCTTATTCCTTTACTTCTGCTTCTGCCTGGTATTCACAGGTCTTGATGCTTTTCTAAAAGCTTGTCAATTACTAGGGGCTAAAGGAAATCCATTTTTATCAAGTCTAAGCCTCTGGAGTCTCTATTTATTCATATCTTTGATCAACAATTGAGAGAAGCTATAGCTTTCCCCAAATTTGGCTGTACTGCAAAGGCTAATGTCAGAGATCCATGTGCTGAGCTCTCAGGCCATCAAAGTGATGGTACAAATTATAGTGTAGTGAGAGAGCAAGACTAGAAAGGGAAACAAATCATTATTATGGAAATAATAGAATTAAAGTGAGTGATGGGGGTCTTTGATAAAGAATCATAACCACACCCCCATGAAGCTGCTAATTTAATGCAAAGTAAACTGGGCAGATTTCTATCCAAATTAGAGTTGGGAAGTGAAAAATCAAACTAACACAAATCTTCCTCTTTTTATCCCCCATAACATAGCCCCTCAAATAAATTGGGGCTTGTTAACAAAAGCAAGGGCATTCTGCTCGCTGATGTCTATTGGTAGGTAACAAGCCTTCCTCTTTTGTCCAGGACTGTCCTGGTTTAGAGTTGAAACTCTGCTTCCCCAAAACCCTGTAGCCCCATCCAAAGTCAGAAGGTTGGTCACACTAAGAGAAAAATGAGTGTGCATACCTTTTAGCAAAACAATCCTCACTAGCAAGAAAATATAGCAGCTTTGCTGCTGGATTCAGCCCACCCCAATGTTTCTAGGTAGTTGAGTATCATGTCAACTATTTAGCAATGAGCATGGGGATCTGTGTGTGGGGAGGTGCGGGGGGAGAGGGCATAGCACCTATCTTTTCAAGAGCTCCAGATATCTGGTATATTCTCTCATTTAGACTCATGCTTGTGAGAGATGGAGGGGCAGAGATAATTTCCCTTTCCCTCCATGTTATAGGAAGGAAGATGGCAATGGGGAGACAGTGCAGCTTGCTTGAGATTTCACAGGTAGTAGCAGAGCCCACATGAAACGCAATTCTCCTGAATCCTTCCTTAACCATGGTGCCTCCTAATGAACACTGTGATTTGACGGACTTTTAATGCCTAGAAAAATCCTATCTGGCCCACTGTAGGACTAAAGCAAGGCTAAATATCCAACTTCTGCCCCCTCCATCACCAGTTTAGGGGAAGAAGCATTTACCTATGGCGGAAGTGCATACAGCCCCACCCCAATTTGCCTAAAACAGGCTCTGACTCAAATTTTAAGTCAGACAGTGGCATACTATGTGAGCTGGTCATCATACTACCCTCATTCTGAGGCCTTAAAGCTATGGACTGTGTTACAGGAGCAGAGGCCTCTGGGAACTGACAACCTGGGTGGTGCCCCTCTCAGTGCCATGTGCAAGTCTACCCTCTTCTGCACCCACCCGAGTCTAAACCCCAGGTGCACCAGAACCATAGATCCAGGGGCCAGTGCCCTTCATGCCTCCAAGCCTGAGATGGCTTCCCACCCTTAACCTGTGGTGTCTACGCAGGTAGTGTCATCTGGCTGTTCATTTGTACCCTTTATAATATCCTCTGTAATAAATACTGATAATAGTAAGTGAAGTGGTTCCCTGGGTTCTGTAGTAAAACTTAAAACTTATGAAGCTAGAGGGTAAATGGAAGATAAGGTGGGTTCTGTGAGTTGTAATAAATTATTGAATGTGAGGAGAGGAGAGAGAGAGGCCAAGGGGACAGAGACTACTGTCAGCTATAGACCTCCATCCCTCCAAGGGTCTTCAAGCTATTGCAAAGTTCAGCTTCTGAGTATGTGGACTCAGAAGTACGCACTTCCGCCATAGGAGCAAAGGCTCAGTTGTAATATAAAATAAGGCCCGTGATATACAAAATATTCTGCTCTTCATCCCCAGGTCCTGGCACAGAGCTCCTAAAACCCTTGTAAATGTACTAAGTGATAAGGAAAAGAGGAGCATCTTTTGTTATTCTCAGTAAGCTCCTTTCAAACATACTACCATTTATGCTAATGGGGTGACTTTAGATGAGCCCTTATTTGCCTTCAGGATGGGGGCTGCTTGCCAGAGGAAATAACCAGGTGCTTTGAGTTGGAACTTTCAGTCCCCAAACCTGCCCACCCACCATCCCCCAACCTCCAGGGAGGGAAGAGGAAATGGGAATTGAGTGAATCACCAATGGCCAATGATTTTAATCAATCATGCCTGCATAATGGGACCTTCCTAAGAACCCTAAAGGAAAGGGTTTAGAGAACTTCCAGTTTGGTGGCTACACCCATATGCCAGGAGGGTGCCACGTCAGGCTTCACAGAGACAGAAACTCCTGTGCTCAGGACCCTTCTAGACCTTTCCCTATATACCTCTTCATCTGGCTGTTCATTTGTATCCTTTATAATATCCTCTGTAATAAATACTGATAATAGTAAGTGCAGTGGTTCCCTGGGTTCTGTTGTAATAAATTATTGAATGTGAGGAGGAAGCGTTCATAAGAACCACCCATTTGTAATTAAGTCAGACAAAAGTGTGGGTCATCTGGGGACCCATTACTTGAGATTGACACCTAAAGTGGGGGGTAGTCTTGTGGGACTGAGCCCTTAACCTGTGGTGTCTACACAGGTAGTGTCAGAATTGAGTTGATTTTAGGAAACCTGATTGGTATCCAAAGAGAATTGAAGAATTGCTTGGTGTGGAAAACCTACCTGTTTGGTATGAGAAGTGTTATGACTAGGGCCAGGATCCAGCTATGATTCTGTCATTTGCTTCTCCAAGGAAGATTTTTCAATAGGCATTGCAACTCAGTTTAATAAATAAAATTTGAATTCGGATACTACCCTCTGGCACAGGGTAAGTACTCGGTAACATTTATAATAATGATAGTTATAACGTTAACAGTGAGTGGCACCAGATGTTACCTGCAAAATTAGACCTCAGTCCTTGAGTGTGGCTAAGAAAGAATTCAGAGCCAAGAACTGAATGACAAGTGAAAGTTTATTTAGAAAGTCACAGAGGTAGAAGAAGTGAGCCAGCGGGGCTGCATGGATGAGGCAATAAGTTACAGAGGCAAAAGAAGGGTCCTTGGAGCTTAGGAGAAAGAAAGCAAAGATACACATTTTGAGGGAAGAAAGGCATGGGCATGCTCAAGAGAGAGAGAGCTCGAACTTGAGGAAAGAAGGGTGTGGTTGGAGGTGCAGACTTGAGACAGAGCACTCACTGGGTCCTTCATCTGAAGGGTTTCTATCTGGAGGTCTCAGGGGAGGATCTCAATAGAATATTCATCAGCTTTCCACGTGTGTCCTTTCAGAGTCATGGTCTCTACTGATTGCTTGGTACTAGGGTAGGGAGTCATTAGGCATTGAAGCTGGTCCCGAGGTCAGCCATGGCATTGCTCCATCTGATTTTGCTGCTTTTCTGGACTTAGAGCTGAAACACAACTGAGGCCTAGATGTTATCCCTAGTTTGACCAAACTCTGTCTCTGTGATCAACAGACCTGAGGCTTTGTTCCTAAGATTATTTGGTGGAGGCCAGCACCTCATTGCCCTGAGGTATTAATGTTTAAGGGAGTGGTCATGCAAGGGCTTATATGGAAGTCATATGAGGCTATTCTTTGTCCCTCTTGCTCCTCCTCTAAGGGGGTCTACCATATGACTAAGCGGCATGCCAGGGAAAGAAAGGTCAGGAGAAGGTCTGAACCTCATGAGCAGTGATATGAAAGGTGAGAGGATCTAAACCTCATGACCAGCGATACACTAGGGCCGTGGTTGGTAAACTGCGGCTCTCGAGCCACATGCGGCTCTTTGGCCCCTTGAGTGTGGCTCTTCCACAAAATACCACTGCCTGGGCAAGTCTATTTTGAAGAAGTGGCTTTAGAAGAAGTTTAAGTTTAAAAAATTTGGCTCTCAAAAGAAATTTCAATCGTTGTACTGTTGATATTTGGCTCTGTTGACTAATGAGTTTGCTGACCACTGCACTAGGGGTATAAAGGTCCCTCCTACCCTACAACACTTGTTTTCCCAATTTTGCCCATAGCTAGGCACCTGGGGCTTTCCTCATTGGTGACCTTTTGTACCTAGCCTATCATTCCTACTCTGCTCATGTCTGTGGGACTGCCTGCTGTATCAATAACAGATGCCACCTTCATAACATAACTAAAGACAACACCTATATACTATCTATATCTGACCTGATCAACAAGAACTATACACTGTGGCAAAATCCCTGAAGACCATGAGAAAATGAATTCCTACTATACACTTCAAGCTCCAAGCCTCCCTGTTCAAACTGCAGATGAGTTCTGTGATGCCTGCCTGCTTCTCATCTGCATGGAACTGTTGGTATTCAGCCATCATGTCATACGTTCCCATGTGATATATTGTTTCCATCAGAGCACTCATCCTAGTTTTTAATACAGTTTTGTCAGAGCAGGGCTAGATCCACTTTGATTCTCCATTATTCCCAAGCACAGTGCCTCAGGAAGAGTATATTTATAACAGATGCTTAATGAGCATGTATTGAATGAATAAATGAAAGGACAAAAGAATGAATGATTGGTTAAATGCTCTTCCCTGGAAGCATTTCAGAGATATGGGAGTGATCCAGGAAATTCCCCAGCCAGTCGAGAGTTAAGTTGGCTCTGTTTATCACAGAATGTGTGGCTTGGCAAATGTAGTTAATCAGAAAGAAAAAACACAACATTGAAACATGTGCTAGTGGGAAGTAGTGATGAGCTTATTTTTCTTTTAATGAAAATCAGCCTAGCCAGGGATCCTGGGGAGCCCCCAGCTTATGTGATAAAGCCACAAGATAACTGCAAGAATAGCAGATTGGGTAGGTCCAGTCCCACAGAAGGCCCAATCCAACCCACCGGCCTAATGACAGCACGCACAGTCCCCAGTGCTGTTCACTGTTTGTCACCAGAGGCATTGGCCAAATCAATTTAGGGACATGAAAAACAAAACAGCATTTTTTGCCAAAGTCCTTGAATTTTCAAGCGTTGTGGTTTCTATTCAGACCATTGGTAAAGGATTACAGGATTCTATTACCTTTGTGGTTTCAATCTGCAGTGAATCCAACAGAAAGAGAAACCTCAAGCCTTGCCGTCTGAAACCCGGGAATGATTCCTGTGCCTGGGAGGATGGGCAGGGAGGACGCGGCCTCTGCTGCAAACACTAATCTTCCATGCAGCCTGGATGGCCTGAGCCAGGGCCTCTGCAATTCCTTCCTCCACTTATTGGCCAGGAAAAAAGAAAGAAGGGTTCACCATGGAGACCCTCTCCAAGGGAAGCTGTGTGATTTAATGAACCTTTGGAAAAGGTTTCACTTTTCACGCCTGCAAATGGTCCTTGGGTGTTTGTCCTGTGCCTCAGGGCTTGGCACATTTCTTCTAATACCAGATAAATTAGAGCCTCCCTCCTTCCCATGGATCTTGGGATCTGAGGGTCTTTTTGATCAGGGCTCATTTTCTCTAAAATTTCTATCCTGTTTATCTGATAAGACTAAGGATGGGGCCTCTTTGCTGGACTGTTACTATTCCCAATATCTGAAAATAGAAGGTTTCTTCAAAAGTAGACTCAATATATGTCAATCCTGGATAACTTCTGCCAACACCATCATATAAGAGAGGAAGGAGAAAGCATTTAATCTGTGCTTCTGTTCATTGCTTCTCAACAAGTGTGTTGGTCCATGTTGATATATCTCCTAGATTTCTTTCTCTCCCTTTGACCTTGTTAAACACATGTTGGTCGCATCACCAAAAGGGTCTTTAATTTCACAAATGTGTTCTGGAGCCTCATTCAGAACGAGATTTCATGGTTGTTGATCAAATCTGAGATCAATGAGAAATGGTTAAGTAAATGATGGGAAATCTATGTGATTCCATTTTGAAGAACTTTTAATGGCATAGTAAATATGTATGTTAGGTAAAAAGAAATCAGAATAAAAATTGTATATATAGTATGATCTCAACCATATTCATAAAAGAAGGGAAAGCATCAATACATTATAATGAGATTATGATGAATTTTAATTCTCTGAAGTGTTTTCTTTTTGTATTTTTTAATTTTCCACAGTAAACTTGCATAACTTTATTAGAAAATATTTTCCTCATTATCTCCTAAGGCATAGGACAAATGAGTCTCAAAATAGTAGAATTTCTATTCAACATACTTTGAGAATTTAAGCAGTCTTAAAATACAAAAACATGAATAGACAAATATTCATGTAAATATAAATATTATGTATACTAATATAATAGTAATATGTTAAATATTTCAAAATATATAAATGTAATATATAAATAAATACATTTAATATATTTATGTTATATAGCAATATATTTTAAACACTATCTCACCAACTGAAACTCTTTGCTCAAAAGTAATCATTGTTAACAATTTGAATTATAAAGTTTTCTATATATTTAAATGTGTGTATGTTTTATATTTGTACACATATGGGTTTGGGATTCTTAACATTTATGGGATCATATTATATGTATTTCTCCATAACTTTTTTTCTCATTTAGCAATATATGTTAGAAGTTGAACTTGTATCTCCATAGAGACCTATCTCATTTATGTTTAACTGCCCTATGATTACATAGCATTAGTACGCCCTAATGTATTCATCCATTCCTTTACGGATGCACATGGGCCAAGTTCCAAGTTATTACTATTCTATTCTTGAGTGTACAATTGATTGTATGTTCAAGGTCACAATAATATTACAGACACCTTTTTCAATGAACTCCCTTTTACATATACTCTGTGCATATATGAAAGTATCTCTGGAGATCAGATTTCTATAAGTAGAAATTCTCAGTGAAAAGTCACATACATTTCATTTTGAATTGGCACTGCTGAATTGTCCTGCCAAAAAGATTATCTGTATGAACTATTATAACATTCCATCAATAGCATAAACACGTTCTTAGTAAAATATTTCTTTTCATATTTAGAATGAGTGCTTTTCTCCCAGATTTTGCCTGATTAGTCTGATTTGAAGATCATCAAAACAATAATCGAAACAAAGCAAATATAGAAACCATCATATTTGTTGGTTTCAAGTTCCTTGAAACAAGATGATGTTACAGTAGACTTGAGTCTTTAGAAAACAGGGCTATTCTGGGAATAACTAAGGAATTGTTACCTTTTGAAAAGTTACAATACAATAATCAAACATCAGTTTTACCAATCATGATTTAATAGCTCTTAAATGATGCAGAAAATAACTTTTTTATTTTATAATGCCTCAAAGGAAAATGTAGCTACTTGTATTTCCTCATTATGTATGTTTTGGATAAATGGGCAGAATCCATCATCCTGATGATTAAAAGCAGCTGAGAGATGTTGCAGCCAGGATATCTCTGCACCTAAAATAGAGCCGTCACCGGAGTCTGAAAAAGCCCTGGTAAGTGAGGAAGCCGTGCACTGGCTTCGTCTCCCAGCACTTCTCCAGTTAGCAAGCAAATAGGATCATACTACAGATATTCTGAACTCTGATAATTTTTACTCAAAATTTTTTCCAGATAATTGTTTATCCAGTGTCCTTAGAGATAGAGGCAATTCTTTCACATTAACTGTTGAATTTTATTCAAGTGCATGATCATACAAATATATAATTATTGTGTATTGATTCACATTTAATTGGCTTCCAAAATTTTTCTATTACATCCTTTATAAGTTGTATTGCTACTCTGATAGGAATATATATACACTGAATGGCCAGATTATTATGATCTCTGAATGCATAATAATCTGGCCACTCAGTGTATATCCTATATAATAAAAGGCTAATATGCAAATTGTCCCCTCTACCAGGAGTTCAACCAGCAGGCAGGCTGGCCAACTGCCCATGTCCCCTCCCCCCTGGCCAGGCTGGCCAGACCCCCCCCCATGCATAAATTCATGCACCGGGCCTCTAATATATATATATACTGAGTGGCCAGATTATTATGTGTTCAGAGATCTTCATTGGAAAAATGTCTATTCAGATCCATTTTTTTAAAATCAGACTGTTTGTTTTTTTATTTTTCTTATATTTATATGAGTTATTTATATATTTTGGATACTAATCCCTATAAGAAATGCCACTTCCAAATATCTTCTCCAATTTATTTATTTGTGTGTTTTTGTTTTGTTGATGGTTTCCTTTTGCTATGTAAAGGCTTTGATGTAGGTCCTTTTGTTTATTTTTACTTTTGTTTCCCTTGCCATTGGAGTCAAATCCACAAAAACATCACTAAACTGATGTCCAGAAACTTAGCCTCCATTTTTTTCAATGTAGTTTATGTTTTCAGGTCTTACATTCAAGTCTTTAATCTATTTTGAGTTCATTTTTGTGTATCGTGTAAGATAGTGATCTACTTTTATTTAGCAGGTGGCTGTTCAATTTTCCCACCACCATTTATTGAAGAGACAGTTTTTCTCTATTGTATATTCTTTGATCCTTTGTTGTAAATTAGTTGTCCATATGTGAGTGGGTTTATTTCTGAGGTCTCAATTCTGTTCCATTGGTCTGTGTGTCTCTTTTTCTGCTAATACCATACTGTTTTGATTACTAGAGGTTTGTAGCATAGTTTGAAATTGGGGAGTATGATGCCTCCATATTTGTCCTTTATTCTCAGGATGTCTTTGACTCTTGATTTTATACAAATTTTAGGATTATTTTTGTTCTATTTCTGTTAAAAAACACCATTAGGATTTTGAGAGGAGTTGCACTGAATCTGCAGATTGCTTTAGATAATATGAATATTGTAACAATGTTATTTCTTTCAATTTATAAACATAGAATATATTTCCATTTATTTATGTGGTCTTCAATTTCTTTCAACAATATCTAATAGTTTTCAGTGTACAGGTCTTTCACCTCCTTTGTTAAATTTATTCCTAGGTATGTTATTGTTTTTATTGCAATTATAAATAGGGCTTTTCTCTTTCTGATAGTGCATTGAAATGCAACAGATTTTTGGATATTGATTTTGTATCCTAAAACTTTACTGTATTCTGCTAGATTTTGGTGAAGTCTTTCGGGGTTTTTTTATATGTAAACTTATGTCATCTACAAATAGTGACAGTTTTATTTCTTCCTTTCCAATTTGGGTGCCTTTTATTTTTTTACTAGAGGCCCGGTGCACAAATTCGTTCACAGATGGTATCTGGCCAGCCGGCCAGGGGGAGGGGATGCTGGAGGCTGGTCAGCCAGCCCCACCCCCAATTGGGGTGTGGGTGGGGCAATCAATTACGGGGCTGGCCAGGGGAAGAGGCCCCAGGTGGTTGGTGGACTGGCCCCACCCCCTGGTCGAACTACAGTAGAACTCCCAGTAGAGGGGACAATTTGTATATTACCCTTTTATGATATAGGATTTCTTTTTCTTGCCTAAAGGCTCTGGCTAGGACTTCCAATACTATCCTACCTAATAATAGGCAAATATGCAAATTGACCGCACCTTCGCTACGCCCAAGCCATGCCCACCAGCCAAGCCATGCCCACCAGCCAATCAGGGCTGGGCTGGCGGAGAAGGAAGGAGAGCAGGCGGGGCCGGGGGGAGGAGAAGGGAGGAGCAGAGGCGGGGTAGAGTGCAGCAGGAAGCCCTATTGCAGGAAACTTCCTGCAACGGGAATGCTAGTGTTGAATAAAAATCGTAAGAGTGGGCATTATCTTGTTCCTCCTCTTAGATAAAAAGCTTTCAGTTTCTCACTGTTGAATATGATGTTAGCTGTCGGTTTGACATACACTGAGTGGCCAGATTATTATGATCTCTGAACGCATAATAATCTGGCCACTCAGTGTATCTCCTATATAATAAAAGGCTAATATGCAAATTGTCCCTTCGACCAGGAGTTCGACCAGCAGGAAGGCCGGCCAAATGCCCATGTCCCCTCCCCCTGGCCAGGCTGGCCAGACTCCACCCATGCATGAATTCATGCACCAGGCTCTAATATATATATATATATATATATATATATATATATATATACACACATATACACACACACACACATACATACACGCACACACACACACACACACACACACACACACACACACACTGAGTGGTCAGATTATTATGAGTTCAGAAATCATAATAATCTGGCCACTCAGTGTATATGGCTTTTATTATGTTGAGGTATTTTGCTTCTATACCAATTTTATTGAGAGATTTTATCATGAATGGATGTTATGTCTTGTAATCTTTTACTGCATATATTAAAATGATCTTATAATTATATTCTTCATTTTGCTGGTGTGGTGTATCACATTGATTGACTTGTGAATGTTGAACCATCTTTGCTTCCCTGGAATAAATCTCATTTGTTTGTTATGTATGATCCTTGTAATGTATTGATGTCTTGGGTTTGCTCATATTTTGTTGAGGATTTTTACATCTATGTTCTTCAGTAATAATGGCCTGTAATTTTCTTTTTGTGTTCTTGTTTGGTTCAGTGTCAGGGTAATATTTGCATCAGAAAATGAGTTAGGAAGCATGCATTATTCTTAAACCCTTTGGAAGAATTTGAGAAGGATATGTATTAAATATTCTTTGAATATTTGGTAGAATTCACCAGTAAAGTCATCTGGTCCTGCACTTTTCTTTTGGGAGAGGTTTTTGGTTACTAATTCAACTTCCATACTAGTGATTGGTCAAATCAGATTTTCTGTTTTTTCATGATTCAATCTAGGAAGGTTGTATGATTCTAAGAATTTACCTATTTTTTCTAGATTGTCCAATTTGGTGGGCTATAGCCTTTTATATTATTCTTTCATGATCCTTTGTATTTCCATGGCATGCATTGAAACTTATTTTTTATTTCCGATTTTATTTATTTGAGTCTTCCTTCTTTTTTTCTTGGTGACTCTACCTCAAGGTTTATCAATTTTGTTTACCTTTTCAAAAAAACAGTTCTTGGTTTCATTAATCTTTTATATTGTCCTTTGGCTTTCTATTTTATTTATTTTCACTCTGATTTTTATTATTTTCTTTCTTCTAGTGATTTGTGGCTTTGTTTGCTCTTTTTTATCTATTTCCTTAAGGGGTAAGGTTAGTTTGTTTATTTGAGATTTTTCTTGTTTATTCAGGTAGGCCTGCATTGCTATAAACTTCCCTCTTAGTATTGCTTTTGCTGCATCCCAAAGATTATAGTATGTCATATTTTTATGTGTAGTTTTTCTTTTTTCATTGACCAAATAGTTGCTAAGTAGCATGTTGCTTAATTTCCCCATATTTGTGATTTTCCCAGCTTTTTTCTTGTGGTTGATTTCTAGCTGCATACTGTGTGGTCAGAAAAGATGCTTGGTATGATTTCAATCTTCTTAAATTTATTGCGACTTGTTTTGTGTCCCAGCATATGGTCTACCCTTGAGAATGTTCCATGTGCACTTGTGAATAATATGTATTCTGTTGCTTTTGAATGAAATGTTCCATATAAATCTATTGAATCCATGTGGTCTAATGAGTCATTTAAGGCCAATGTTTCCTTGTTGACTCTGTTTGGATGATCTATCCATTGCTGTAAGTGGGGTGTTAAAGAATCCTCCTATTGTTGTGTAGCTGTTATCTTTTAATAATTGCTTATGTATTTCAGTGTTCTTAAGTTGGGTGCAAATATATTAATAAATATTTTATCTTCTTAATGATTGTCCCATTTATCATTATACTAGAGGCCCGGTGCATGAAAATTCATGCACTGGATTGGGGGGGGGGGGCCCTCAGGCTGGCCCCCCTCTCACAGTCCAGGAGCCCTCAGGGGCAGGAGGCGACCTGGTGATCAGGGGAAGGTGACACCTCCATCACACCTCTGCTGTTACCTGAGCCTCGGGTGGCCCTGGGCAGCTGGGCAGCCGACATCCAAGGCTTGCCTGCGCCTCGGGCCGGTCCTGGGCAGCCAGGGGGCTGAGGGGACTGGGGGACTCCGGAGGCAGGCACGTGGAGTGGCTGGACACACCTGGTGGTGGGCCCAGCCGTGCCACGCACCCGCCGCCCCAGCAGGGCTGAGGGGACTGGGCACTGCTATCTTGTGGCTGTGGGCGCCGCCATCTTTGATGGCAGGGCAGTCAATTAGCATATTCCCTCCTTATTGGCTGTGGGCACCGCCATCTTTGTGAGGGCATGATGGTCAATTAGCATATTCCCTCTTTATTAGATAGGATAATGTGCATCTTTGAATAATTGAACAGAATGAAGTTATATATTCCAGGCTAATTCTTATTTACTCATCACCTTTGGGGGTCAATTCTAAAGCAGAAAGGATACTCCCCAATGTTGGGTCATGGTCAACCATTTACCTCAGATCCTGAACAGAGACGGCAGATGTCAAACTGGAGGTAGAGAGAAAGAACCTTTAATGGCTCTTTCAGCTTCCTTTTCCAGAGAAATGTTTGGGAGAATATTCATTATTAACTTCGGTAAGAATGAGCTTGCCCACCAAAAAAGGCAGATTGCCTTTTATCTATCAATATTGCATAACCACCAGTAAAACACATGCTTACAATTGGGGTGTGAATAAGAGAGAGGTGGGGTGAATATGATCTCCACATAGCTGAAACACAAAGCTTGGCCTGAGTTCTGAGGCTTGGTGCTGAATATCTTCCATTTGTCCTTTCAGATTCAGTTTCTGCCCTGCTACAAACTCAGGAGGCTGACATATGTGGATTTTATTAAGGGATTCCATTGATATTTGACTTTCCATTAGCTTCAGACAATGAAAGGCTCTAGCAAGAGGGGAGATGGCAGAAGAGTAAAATCAGAGTATCATTCCTCTAGCTCCACTTTTGATGATTCTGTCATTGGCTTCTCCCTCTACTGAAGACAACAGCTACTATTGGGCAGACTTATCCATACTGTTTTTTTCTGTCTAGATTCTAGCAACCAGCCTTCTCTTGACCCTTCAGACCTTAGGATAGTACTACTTTTATATTTTCTTGCCTTCTCCAAATCCTGCCCATACCTTTACTAAATTCTCCAAATAGCCCAAGTGCACTGTGTTGGACTCTGACTGCTACAGATGTTGTACATTGCCAAGCCATTCTGTTCCTACCTCCCCATGACCAAAGGTACTTCCAATGTGTGTGGTAAAAGGGACAAAAAGGAGGAGATGTTGCAGTTTCCTGCCACAGCTTCCAGCATGATTCTTTAAGCATCCCTAATGGGGATCACACAGGTAGATCATTTCAGGTAGTAGACCTCAACATTTAGGTCTTCTTCCCATGGGGACTCTATAAGTTTGCCACCATCTCTCTCCTCTGACAAGTGGTGGCTAGATGAGAAGTGGACCCAACTGCATATGGCAAGCAAATCATAAACTCAGCCACTAAATCTGAAGAGGCAGGGGAGAAAGTGGGTGATAAGACATAGGGCCAAAACAGAGAAATAAGGGAACTCAAGAAATCAGGCACGTTCAGAATAGATAGAAGGGAACTGAGCTGGAAAAGTCCCTCTCCATTTTCTTTCCACTGTTCCTGGATTTACTTTTGTGGACAGAGTGCATTTAATGGGCTAAAGAAATGGGGCAATGTTTTCCCAGAATTTTCCAATTTTCTTCTTACAAATCCAAGACATTTTTCTCAAGCTTCCTCTTAGTAGTTTCACACTGGGTTGCTGGGGACCCTAGATTCTATGGAGATACTGCAGGGGCTTGTTTGGGGTTGAGGGAGCTGAGTAGGTAGGGTTCCAGGTCAGTGGCAGCCCCCAAACCTGTCAACTCAAATTGCTCTTCATTTTCCAAATTAGGTTGTATAGGTTTAATATTTTAAAGGCAAGAGGGAGGACTCTGTCACTTTAAAAGAGGGAAAAAAGAAGAAGAAATGAGGATCACTGTTCCTCTTTCTTCTCTTTGATTCCTTAGTCTCCTTAAGGCTTGCAGTTTCCTATGGCTAAGGAGAATCTCATGATGCTTTACCCCCTATTTCGCTGCCGCTCACAGAATGGAGGTGGAGCTGCAAAATTACTCTAAAGCTGAGCATCTCAATGTTGAAGCAACATTAGCAGTCATCTCTTATAATCTTCTTTTTTGTTATAATATTCCTCATAGGGGAACAATCATTCTCTGTTTGAATACTTCCAAGGGCAAGGAGTTCTCTAACTAACAAGAGCAGCCCTTATCATCCAGCAGCCCTAATTATTAACATTCTAGAGGCCCGGTGCATGAAATTTGTGCATGGGGGGGGGGAGTGTCCCTCAATCCAGCCTGCACCCTCTCCAATCTGGGACCCCTTGAGGGATGTCTGACTGCCCGTTTAGTTGGGATCAGGCCTAAACAGGCAGTCAGACATCCCTCTCACAATCCAGGACTGCTGGCTCCTAACTGCTCGCCTGCCTGCCTTCCTGATTGCCCCTAACCACTTCTGCCTGCCAGCCTGATCACCCCCTAACCACTCCCCTGCCAGTCTGACTGATGCCTAACTGCTCCCCTGCCAGCCTGATTCCCCCTAACTGCCCTCCCCTGCAGGCCCAGTTGCCCCCAACTTCTCTCCTCTGCCAGCCTAGTCACCCCTAACTGCCCTCCCCTGCAGGCTTGATTGCCCCCAACTGCCCTCCCTTGCAGGCCTGATTCCTCCCAACTGCCCTCCCCTTCTGGCCATCTTGTGGTGGCCATCTTGTGTCCACATGGAGGCAGCCATCTTGTGTGTTGGAGTGATGGTCAATTTGCATATTACTCTTTTATTAGATAGGGTCTGCTGTGAGATGATCCCAATTTATACTGCTGTATGACTTTGGTCATTTTGTCTTCTAGACATACACAAAGTGAGTCTACATTGCAATACTTCTAGACATACACAAAGTGAGTCTACATTGCAATACTGCCCAATAGTAGCTGTTGTCTTCAGTAGAGGGAGAAGCCAATGACAGAATCATCAAAAGTGGAGCTAGAGGAATGATACTCTGATTTTACTTTCCAACATTTAAAAACTGCTACAAGAAGTCTTTTCTCTAACCTAAAATCTCCATTGAAGTTCTTTACTATTCTTACCTGAGTCCTTGTTTATTTGTGTCCACTTTAAGAAGTAAGGACAAAATTGGATGATTGTAATGTGGTATGACCAAGAAAAGTAGCACTAACCTGGATACCAAACTACTATTGAAAGAGCCTAAACTGTTATTTACCTTATTCTAAGCAGGCTCCATCACACTTAGGGTTCATTTACAGATTGTGGTAAGTAAACACAAAAAATCTGCTTCTAAGTCATCCCTATTCCTCTGTTCTGTTCTCAACCAAGTTGTTAGTTGTTGTTTTTTGTTTGTTTGTTTGTTTAGGGGTGTTTTTTGTTTGATTTTGTTGTCTGTGTTTTTTGTCTAAATGTAGGATACCATATTTATCTCTGTTCAGTTTCATTCTACCAGTTTCAGAACATCACTATAGTTTGTTGAAATCTCTTTTTTAAATTTTGATTCCACGCTCCAACATAATTTTGTGGTGTACCCATAATTAATGAATCAGAAACTTAATATGGCAGGGAGTGCAGGTATATGTAGAGAAAGAAAATGGGAAAAGTGGGGTGGAGAGGGTGTTGTGTAATGTTATACAGGATGGTCAGGAAGACCCCTTTAATAAGATGACTTTTGAGTCTCTGAAATCAATAAAAAATATTTTTTAAAATAATAATAAGTGGTGCTGTGAAAACTGGATATCCACATGCAAAATAATAAAACTGGACCCCTAAGGTACACCATACACAAAAAATGTGGAGTAAGATTAGATACTGCTAGTGATACTTGCCCCTGCACTATTGTACTACTCTTTGTATAATATGCCCCAATGGGTGTCCATTCATTATTAATTTATTCACACATCAATTTATTCCTTTAGCTAATATTTTTTCTTTCCTTTCCTTTTAATATTTTATTTGTTCTAAAAATGTTTATTACATGCAAAAAAACAAAAACTATTACAAATATTCATGCATTGACCATCCAGTTTTAATAGATGTTAACATTTTGCTATATTTGATCCAGATATTTTCTTTAATAAGAAATAAAACATTATAGATAATAAACCCTATTTCTTTCCTCCCCATAAAATAGCCACTATCTTTTAATTAGTTTGTTTTTGTAACATGTAGTATTGCTTTGAATATTTAAAAATGTACAGAAATAAGATTCTATAAATTTCCTTGTTTTTCTGAACTTCATATTTTCCAGGTTTAGTCATATTACCAGTTATGGAATTGTACATTCATTCATTTTAACAGTGGCTTAGTATTCCATTATATGAATATACCACAGTTTATCCATTCCCTGTTGATGACCTTTTATATAGTTTCCAACATTAAACTATTAAAAATAACATTGGAGCAAGCAACTCTTCTTGAGCACATGTCTGAGTTTCCCTAGGGTAATTACCTAGAAGGTAATTACCTAGAAGATAATTACTTAGTGGCAGAGTATGTTTATACTCAGTTTGTCTAGATAATGTGAAATTGCTTTCCAAAGTGTTTGTGGATATTTTCATTCTCACCAGTACTATATGACTCCTTGTTTTCCCACATCTCTGCCAGCATGTGTGTTGTAAGACTTTAAAATTTTTTAATCCCATTGGTATGAAATATTATTTTCTTAATGTTTTCATACATTTATTAGCTATTCAGTTTTCTTCTTTGTAAATTTCCTGTTCCATATGTTTATAACCTTTGCCCATTTTTTTTTTTAATTCTTGTTATTGATTTGAAGAATATCTTTGTATATGCTGGAAACTAATTCTTTTTTTTATTTTAAGACTAGAGGCCCAGTGCACAAATCGTGCATGGATTGGGCCCAGCTGGCCTGCCCCAATTGGGGCCAATTGAGCTGGGCTGGCTGGGGAGAGGGACCGTGGGAGGTTGGCCGGCCAGCCCACCTGCTGGTCCAACTCCTAGTTGAACTCCCGGTCAAAGGGACAATTTGCATATTAGGCTTTTATTATATAGGACTAGAAATATCTTCTACTTTGTGGCTTGTCTTATAATTGTTATGTTTGTTTTTTCACCCAAAAGTTATTACCTTTATCATAATTAAATTTACTGATCTTTCCCTTTGTGGTTGGTACTTTTTGTGGTTGGTACTTTTTGTGGTTGGTACTTTTTCTTCCTTACTCCAATGTTACAAAGATATATTTCTGTATATTATTCTAAAAGTTTTACAGCATTGCTTTGCCTCAACTTCTAAGTTTTTAATCCACATGAGATTTATTTTTGTATAGAACACTAATTTTATTTATTCTACATGTATAGTTCATTGTCCTGGAGTTATTTGTTAAATAGCTGATCCTCTCTCCATTGACTGATGTTGCCACCACTGTCCTTCACAAAGTTTCCATATAGATGTAGGTTTATTCCATTGGCATGTTGGGCTAGTCCTGTTTTAATTGCTATAACTTTAGAATAACTCTTGACAGATAGCATGGCAAGAATTTTTTTTATTCTTTTTCTTCTAAATTGTCTTAACTATTCTTGACCGTTCACTCATTCAGATGAGTTTTATAATCAGTTTGTCAATTTCCACAAAATGTGTCAAGATAGTATAGTGAATAGCATTGAATTTACATGTAGAATTGAGCAAATTATTATGATGATATTGAAACCTCCCTACTATGTGTCCAATATATCTTTTTATTTAGATTTTGTTTTTGTTTTTAATATATTTGGTAATACTTTCCATAAAGTTTTGTCCATCTTTTGTTACTATATTTCTGTTTATCTTATACTTTTTGTTTCTGATGTGCCTTGAGTCTTTCAAATTTCTTTCTAAAATTAAAATGTCCAGTTTACTGCTACTGGAATAGAGAAGGAAGGTTATTGACTTTTTTGTGTATTGATTTTTTTGCTGTTTTTAAGTGTACAGTTTAGTGTTGTTAAGTATTGTACACCCTTTATTTTTATAATCAGGACATGATAGCTAATGCTTTTTTAAAAATTATCTTTATTGCTGAAAATATTACAGATGTCCCCCTTTTTCCCCATTGACTCCCTTCACCCTCCCGCCCCCGCCGCCTTCACCACATTATAGTCTGTGTCCATGGATTATGTATATATGCTTATAATTCTTAACTTGCAATTTTGTTGTTCTCTATTTATGCTAATATTTTTGTCTATTTTAGACTATTTTGAATTTTCTATTTAGGAAATAATATCTTTTAGCCATAATTAATTTTTTCCCCTTTTTATCTGTCCTTCATATTACTTCTCCATGTCTTACTATGCTGGCTATGAACTCTAATACAAAATAAGTAGAAGGACTGAATGGGAGGTACTTGTCATATTCCTGGTTCCAGAAGGCTCTCTTCTATTCCATTCTTAAGTATACAATTTATATATGTTCTTGAGTTGGAGTGCCTTTAAAACAGTCTAAGCCCGTGATTGTCCCTTCTGCTCTTCTTTCTTAACAGTGATTCAAGGTAGAGGATAAGTTCTGATTAGGCATCCATTTGATTCTTCAAGTTGTGGAGCTAGTTGCCAGCTAAGCAATATGCTTATTTGGTTCTTATATTTGTGACTTGGGATAATAAATATCAGGCCAGATGAGAACCACACTGTCAATTTCCTTATAAAAGAGAAAACCTTTTTTTCTGGATGATGTAGCTGTGGCAAAATGTAGGTCATGAGCAATAGGGTCTGACTACTCCTCTAGATGGAAGATGAAAGGTGACTCATGTGGAGGGCTTAGCCTGGTAGACACCTGGCCTCCTTGGGTTCACTCAAGCCACCAGACTTCAGTTATATTTTGGAGAGAAAATTTCAGGGAGTGCTAGAGTATGATTATTTTTATAATATATGTTGCATGATAGGGCTAAGGAGTAAACTCTTATTGAGAGATCCAGTATCTTTAGCAATGAAGCATGGGAAAGACAGCATCTTGATTTACAAGTAAATATAAATTCAACATTTAAAAAAATTTTCTGAACCTAACTGCTTGGTGGGAGAAAAATGATTTTAAAAAACCCTTGAACTGTAGCTAATGGTGCAGAAAAGTAATTTTTTTCTGCAGTAGAAACTCATAAAATCTTAAGAGGGTATAATACTAAAGTCAGTATGATATGGGGCCAATATGGAAGACCTGGAGGAAAGATGAAGTTTATTATCAAATAATTTCACCTGTAGCCCAGTCTTCTGAGATGGACTCCATGGAGTGTGTTTTAAGGACTTTACAGTGAAGTAAACTGAAATTACCAGAAGGGGGGTTCCAGGAGCAGTCTTGTAAGGAACCAGGAAGTTATTCCATCATAAAATGGACACCTAGAATGCTAGCTTTTTATGTTAAGACTAGAGGCCCGGTGCACGAAATTTGTGCACTTGGGGGGGGCCCCCTCAGCCAGGGCTGCACCCTCTCATAGTCTGGGAGCCCTCGGGGGATGTCTGACCGATGGCTTAGGCCCACTCCCCACCACCAGACATCCCCACAGTAGGACATTGTTCCACAGAGGCGGGAGAGGCTCCCGCCACTGCTGCTGCACTCGCCAGCCATGAGTCTGGCTTCTGGCTGAGTGGCACTCCCCCTGTGGGAGCACACTGACCATCTGGCGCAGCTCCTGCATTGAGCGCCTGCCCCCTGGTGGTCAGTGTGCATCATAGCAACCAGTTGTTCTGCGTCCAGTCGATTTGCATATTAGCCTTTTATTATATAGGATTCTCCTAACAAGCACTTTAACCAGGGAGCTACTAGAAAAAAAAAAGGGGGGGGGGAGGAAGAGGAGGGAAGAGAGAGAGGGAGGGAGGAAGGAAAGAAGGAAGGTAGTGATGAATAGCATAGTTTACAACAACAACAAAACATCATCACCAGGAATGCAAGCTGTTACTGATTTTCTTTCCAGCATCACCTAATTTTCTGGAGTGAATGTCTTATCTGAGTAATGTGTGGCCCAGTCACAATTTCTATTTGGCTAGGATGACCAAATATTCTGGTTTGCCTATGATGAACCCGGCTTTTGCATTTCTATAGGCATATCAGTTAATATTACAACCCTTTACTTATAAAAATGTCTTAATTTGTACTATGAGCTGTGTGAGAAACCTTATGAGTTATTCTTGCAATTGTGTTATAATTGTCTATTCACTTACTTGTCTCCCATGTTAAAGAGTGAACTCTGCAAGGGTAGGATCTATATCTTATTCATCTTTGTGTTCTTAAATTTTATCCCAGTGCCTGGCAAATAATAGGTGCTCAAGAATGAATAGATAAAATGCTACCCTAAGGAGTCCTTCTTTGAATATTTGAATTAATGAAAATGCCTCTGGGAATGACATTTTTTGTCACTTAAGAGCGCCTGAATGAAGTGCTTAGGACTGAATCTTGGGATAGAACACCTCCCCCCACCAAGGAGGACAAGTATAAGAGCTACATGAGAAAGCACTTTCAAGAACTGATATGTAAAGAACTCCGTATGCTTCACAGTTTGGGGCCAAGGCTAACTTTGAGCCTATCTTCTTCATGATGCTATTTTTAAAAAGTGCCATAGTAAAATGATTCAGTCAGCCTGTTGAGATCTTAAGGAGAGCTCTATAATCCTTAAGAGGTACAGGGCTCAGGGCTCAGCCCTAGTCATTCCCTTTGCTGTGAGAACATCTGTTGGGAAGGACACACTCTTCTCTGTACTCTGTGCAGTTCTCCAGATAGAATCAGGGATGTATCACTGGAAGTGGCCTTGGCACCTGTCTAGTTCCAATCTCATCCTAAGACCTAAAACTGGCTCAGGCAGGTTGAGCAATTGGCCAAGCCCACAGAGCTAGTCAGTATCAGAAACCAGTTCAGGTAAAGAAGAACCCTCTCTAGGGTTCCTTCAGGCCTCAAATATTTTTAAATCTCTTTCTTGAGCATCCTGAGTTCAACCCCTTTCCTGCTTTCCAAGACTTACATGAAATTAGCTTTGCCAGTTGGCAAAGTCATGCCTTGATCAGCAGCTCACTTTACACAAAGAGAGAATTCAGGGGCTCAGAGGCCGAGAACAACATTGCAGACCAATTTCCAAATACTTTTGGAAAGACTGAATGGTTTTGTTTCCCTGCTGACTCTCTTGAAGGGGAGATGGCTTGTCCTATACACCAACATAAAGAGGAGTGAGGGGAGCCCTCGGAGCAAGTTGGGGGCATATAGGAAATGTAATTTCCCACAGGGTGGGGAGAAGAGGATTGTGTTTCCATGTTGCACATGTTAAATTGACAACAGTTCCCCATGTGGCCCTTGAGGCGAAGGCAACCCCCTTTCCTTTGTGTGTAACCCCATCATAAAGACTGACAGGAACAGATGTTCTATTCATGAATTCTGCATCTTGGCTGTTGATAAAGGGTCCTGAGACGTGGCATGAGTGAAGGCAGATCATCTTGGCTGTCCATCCTGTCACGTGGATGGAAAAATGTGCTGGGTGGAAGTAAACAGCCTTCAGGACGCTGGGCTGGCTGGGGAGGGTGGTCTCCAGGGTGAGTGGGGAAGCTGACCTTTCCCCCATCTCTCAGACATGTCTTTATTAACGACCTTAGGGAGTGAGAAGGAACTTGAAAATGAAATTCACAGATGATTCAGAGTAGAGAAATCTAACAAACACCAGCGTAAGCAAAGGAACAACCTAAAGGCATTAGGAAAATGGAAAAGGCAGGGACAAAATGCGAATCATCATGGAAAAATGCAAATGGATATGTCTGGGGCTAAATGATCCACAAACCAGATATCCATTGGGCAGGAAAATGTGGAACCATATTAAGAATAAAAGTCTGCTGTAAAATGGTTGCTCCTGACAGTTGAAGACACCAAAGTGCGGTGGTGCGCAGGGAGGGAGTGGGCTTGGAAGATGGGTGGTCCTTACCGGAGGCCTCCTTACAGGGTGAAGAGACCTCATTCCAGGCCCTGTTCCATCTTTCTCCTCAGTTAGCGCATTCCAACCACCAGGCATCTGCCATGGAGTGAACTTTTCAGGCTGCATTCTTTTTTTCACCTTTATTTTTATGACTTTTTTTTTACAAACTAGATTTCACCTATCAAAGACCATGTAGACTATTCTTAAGGAAAAAATGAGAGAGTGAAAAAGAATTCCTATTAAGGAACAAACATGACCTATTTATGTCATGGAGAGTAACACATTTGGGATAATTTTGTCTTTGCTGTTTTGATTGGAGAAATTTGTTACCCAAACCTTTCCTTTTAACTTCACTTGTAAAACTTCAACAATTACAAACTGATGATGACCAGAGATTCTCACATTTTCCAAAACAGCCAGCATGTTTATTACTTTGGAATTGCTCTGTTTTGGAGAGTCCTGCCTGAGACCCTGCTGAGGTGTCCTGTATTGATGTAGCCTTCAGAGGAGAATTCTGAGGAAAACCAGAGCCCTCCGTGCCTTTCCTAATATAGTGGTTAGAGGCCCTGGCACACGCCACTCTCCCTGCAAGGTCCTCATCCTGCTTGGAGCAGCTCTTCCATTTGGAAAGCTAGGCCAGAAATCCGGGTCTTAGGCCTGTTGACTGCAATCATTCAAGGATGAGAATAGCAGTGCCGATTCCTGGGAACACTTTTTATCCTCCAAGTAGATTATCCAGAGAAATAATTCCAAATATATAAAGCTGAAAGGGCCTAGTTAAGCCTGCATAATTGGAGAACACACTTCTCACTACAACAGGAAACCATTTAATAAGATTCTTTGATTTTGTTTTCAGATCTTTTTTCATCTTCCTTTAATCACAGTAATTCTCCACAGGGCAGCAGATCAGAATCCCCTGAGGAGCTTGTTAATAACTTGGGACTTGACGCCATCGGGACAGGGCTGGGGAGTTGGGGGAGCCTTGTGGTCAGATGTGGTGGAGAGGAGAAAGGGAGACAGAGTGACCATGTGTAACTGAAACTTCCCAAAGCTATTTGACCTTCCCACTGCTGACCTGACCTCAGCCAGTGGGCCATTTACCTACTGATGAGAAATATCAGGGTGCAGCTGGAGACACTGTTTCTGGAAGCCTGGCTTTAAGGCTTACTTCTAAGTCTTCGTCTAGTTAGGTGACCTTTGGTTCAGGTGTCAGAGGAGGAAAGCTGTTGTCACCTGGCTCAGCTTTCTTGCTTCTCATGCCCACCCTCTTGTGATAACCCGGGAAGCCCATTCTTGATCAGTGACTGGGCTGGCCCAAGCTAGGATGGCCTACCAGGGCTGGGGCTAGGTAGAGTTGAGAGTGGAAGAAGAAGAGAAGGCAAGGGTTTACCTCTAGGAAGCCAAAATCTGTTGTCAATTCCAAGAGGCCAGAAATAAGAGGCAAAACTAAGAGGACCCGAATAAGGGTAGACACTGAAGTGAATGTGGAAATGAAGTAAGAGATGAAGAGGATTGCTCTGAATGGTGAAGGAAAGCCTAAAGCTCAGTTTTGTGTTTTATAGTGAGCATGCTTTCCTTGTGTTTTCCAATTCTTGGCTGTGGAGTGTGTGGGTGGGCATGTCTAATTTAGAAGTTCAGGGTTAAGACAACTGCAGCTGACTTCATCTCTTGGCTGAAAGCCCAATTCTGCTTCTCTGGTCCCACTACATGAGACCTGTCTGATAGAAAGCTTTGGACCCCCACGGGGAAAGAAGTGAGATGTCCAGCAGGGTCTGTCCCAGGTAGCCCGTATCCATTAAGTGACCCCATTAAGATCAGAGTTCACAGTTCAAGCCAGAATGAGTCGACCTGAGCTACCTGGGCTCCCAAAATGGGTGACTAGCTCAGAAGAATGTGGGAGCTAAGAAGATTCAAATGTCCCTGGGAGCTGACAGTCAGTTGGAACTGAAACGTGGTCAGGAGCAAGATGATAGTGGGTGGAATCAGTCAGGAAAAGGTGGAAGCTGGGACTGTGATAGGCATAAGAGGCTGAATTCTGCCTCCAGCTGGAGGCTGTCTGCTAGAAACCGATCATTGTTTCACTAGTAGAGAGGTATGGATGGGGAATCCGGAAGGCTGGCCAACCTTAATTGCTCTGAAAGGTCAGGGCTAATCATTCATTGCTTGGTTGAGACATTGGTAGTTGAAGCAGCCTCCACTTGTTAGTCTTATGATTGGCTATTATTGGAATTTCCTGCCTGAGGGATATGGGTGTATCCCATAATCTTAATAAAAGGGATGGCAAAGCCAGAGCAAGGAGTAGTCCTCTCTTGGGCGCCCTGCCAGATGTGGGAACCCCTTTCACGTCCCACGTGATTCAGGGTTCCAGTTCAGGGTTCGGGTTCTGGAGAAGGCCGTACACAAATGAAAAGAGACTAGAAAAGCATTAATTTGGGAAATGGGGGCCAGGTGGAAGCCCAAAAGAGGACTACTCCTAGCTCTGGCTTTGCCATCCCTTTTATTAAGATTATGGGATACACCCATATCCCTCAGGCAGGAAATTCCAATAATAGCCAATCATAAGACTAACAAGTGGAGGCTGCTTAAACTACCAATGTCTCAACCAAGCAATGAATGATTAGCCCTGACCTTTCAGAGCAATTAAGCTTGGCCAGCCTTCTGGATTCCCCATCCACACCTCTCTACTAGTGAAACAATGATCGGCTTCTGGCATCTCCCTCGTTTCTTTCCTTTAGAAAGTCTGCAGACTAGAAATAAATATATAAAAACAAAAAATGTTTGAGTCTCAATTTCAATGTCCAACAGTTCTGAGTCCCAGTTTCAATATCAGACAGTTCCCTATGTGTACATGTCGGCAATGATATCTGGATGATGGACAAATGGTGGCAATGCAGGTCCGACCCTCTCTGGTTTGGTCCTGGACAACCCACAATGACACACAGCTGCTGACTGCTAGCATGGCAAGGCGTTGTCAGCATCTTCCATCTCTGGACTGTTTCTCCTCTTGTCTTCATAGCTGGAGCATTCCTGTCAATTCCTCTCTGTTGCAGGAATCTACATGGTCTTGGAGTTGTTTTCTGAAAATATACAAACATATTCTCGACCAAAAGTTAATAAAGGAATCTTTTCTATAAATTTGACTTGGGATCCTTTTTATTTTTGCCCAAACAATTTTCCTTTGGCTTATTTTGACACCATGTGTGTTTTTCATGGTGTCTTGCTGTTAGCATTACAAATGAAAATTAGTTTTCAAAGTAAAAAATTTCTAGATGTAATTTACTTTCAGGATATTTTTCCTTACATGATATTACCCTACTATCCCCGCTTTTTTTGATTAATGAAGACTTTTGGAAATTTTATAATGCAGTCTTGATAACTTTAAATTTTAATTTTTTGAACAAAAATATAACTGCTTTAGGTTCATTGCATGTTAAGCAATTTTACCATGAGATGAACTACCAATAGAAATTTTAGTTAATACTTTAGGAACAGCTTTTTGTCCAGTACAATTAAATTTTCTTGAATATTCACTTATTTCAATTAGCCAATTTAAATTAATCTGAAAACTTGACTACTATTTTACTGTCAAATTTAATACTCTAACAACAATCTTAGTTTACCCTGTAAATATTAGTGGAAAGGATTATTTACATCCTTGAGTAGGCCCTGAGCATTCCTGGTACTAAGCTGGATTTAAATATAGGGCAACTGCTGTCAGTCAAGTCTCTGTCTGTTACCTGGATCCCAATCTGAGCTGAGCCAAGTCTCTATTACCTGGATCCCAATCTGAGCTGGGCCAAGTCTCTATTACCTGGATCCCAATCTGAGCTGGGCCAAGTCTCTGCCTGTTACCTGGGTCCTAATCGGAACTGGGTGTGGGAAGCGAAGCAGCCATGGGGCAGGAGACCTCCCTCAGAAGGGGCTAGGGTTCAGGGCCCTGAAAGGTTCAGGGGGTGAGGATCTATGCCCCACCTCTGTTGACCCCCAAATTCTCTCCTGATGGCCCCTCTGCAACTGTGCCTGTCTTAGGTTGTTCCTTCCTTGAGGAATCTTACCCGTCTCTGGCTAACCAGCCATCCTCTGGGGCCAAACAGGGTAATGTGAGATTCATTTCTGTCTCCTTGGTAGTCTATGCCCCCATGGCCTCCACGCCCAGCACCTGCCTTGGGATCCCACCTCGGCCACCGGCGGGGCCCCAGCACTGATCACAGATCTTGGGGAACCCAGGTTTCTTCTCCAGGGAGAGCCTAGCTCATACCATTGGGCGAGACAGATCCATGGTACCAGCCACCACGAGGCTTTAACCTAAAGCTCAGGCAACAGCTGTGGACAATTGGATTGTGAGAAGAGGGTCCCTCTTGGCAAAAATGGTAAGAGGGGCCAATATAGAATGCTCAAGTGCCTTCCCAAGAGGCCTTTCACACAGTGGAAGGGATTAAATCCTTTCATTCCTTTTTAAATTGCTGCCAAACATTCAAAAAATTAGTTTGTAAGTTTGTTTGGGATAATTGTACAATATGCTGTTGTAAAATATCAAAAATTATAATGACATTGTAAAATAATATCATGTAAGAATATTCTTTACTCTAAGCCATGGCAATTCAATTTCAAACTGGCTGTCAATTTCTTTTTGTATAGACAAGGTCTATTTACATTTTCTGCACCTCTCCCAGGAGCAAGTAATGATAGTAGATGTGTTTTTGCTTTTGCTTCCTCTCCTTTGGTGTCCATGCAACCCAGAAGCCTCTCTTTAATTTTACATACAAAGGGGCAGTGGTTTGATTTTTGTGTCATACAAAAGGGAAGCTGGGTGGTGACAACTGTGTAATTATACTTCCTTGCCCCACCCATGTTCCTCCTGAATGAACCAAGGTGTTTGGTATTATTGGTGACTACATTAGGCGGGGATCAGCCCACATAAGGGTTTTTACCCATGAAGGGACAGGAACATAAGTCAAAAATACTTCTCCATTTGCCCCAGGTAATCTTACTGTACAGCTGATTACTGCTAGCATGGCAAGAAAGAAGTTCTCAGGCATCTGTACCATCTTCTTTACCATGCCTCAGGTGGTCTCTGGGCTGTTTGTTGTCCAGCTCATCCTCCTCCTGCTCCTCATCTTCAGTGGATTGCTTGGAGTCGCTGCTCTCTGTGGCTGAGGTAGTTGATTGTCTGCAGCTGCATGGTGTAGCTCCAGGTGCAAAGTCCTCATTAATCTAACTAGTTTCTCTCTTGGATCCCTGTTGCAGTTTAATATTTCTAGCAGGAATCCACACAGGCTTGGATAAATTCTCTGGAAATATACAAGCACACCCTCTGCCAAAGGTTAATAATGGATCGGGTCCCTTCCATAAACCAGATTCGGGATCTTTCCACTTAACTAGACCATTTTCTTTTGTTTTATTATGACACCAATGTAGCTCCATAGGTGTCTTCCCATCAGCATCACAAGTGAAGAAATTTAAAGTAATTAAGGCTTGGTGCAACCTACCTGCAGGTAATTTCTCCATCATCCCCCCTTTTTGTTTTTCAAGTTGGGATTTTAGCCACTGATGCTGTCATTCAATAATGGCCTGTCCTTGGGAATTATATGGTATTCCTGTAATGTGCTGAATTTTCCACCTTTTACAAAAATCCTGGAAATGACAGCTTGTGTAAGCAGGCCCATTATCAGTTTTAATAATTTTTGGAACCCCCATGATGGCAAAAGCAGCTAGGCAATGATTAATAACCTGTTTTTCCATTTCTCCTGTAGATGCAGTAGCCCATATTACTTTTGAAAAGGTGTCTACAGAGACATGTAATGCCCCAAGGCGTCCAAAGGAAGTATAATGCGTTACATCCATTTGCCAGCTATGGCCTCTTAGTAAACCTCTAGGGTTGACTCCTGTGTTAGACCCCTGAGGCAGATGTAACATGCAAGTGGGACATTCCTTAATAATCTGCTTTGCCTGTTGTCGAGAGACTGAGAATTGTCTAGACAGCATTTTGGCAGGCTGATGTAAAAGCTGATGAGATTCTAAGGCTTCTTTTAATAAAGCAACCAATTGATCAGCATGTGCATTTCCTTTTGTTAAAGGACCAGGTAAGACACTATGAGCCCTGATGTGAGTGATATAAAAAGGATATTGTCTCTGTTGTACAATCTGCTGAACTTGTTTAAATAATAAAAATAAACTTTGGTCACTAAGCCATTTCAACCGGGCAGTTTCAATTCTATTCACTAAGTTCGAAGCGTAAAAGGAATCAGAGATGATATTAAGAGGCTCTAGCAAATGCAATATTGTGTTCCCCACGGAGAAACGGTTTTTTTTTTCAAATTTTGACCAACTTTTTGCCAAACACTCAAGATCTAATGTACCTTCTTCAGGAAATCAAGGGTTATGTTCTATAACATCAAACAAAAACTATAAAAGAATACCTTCTAAAACATTTAATTCCTTAAGCATATAAACCAAAATTCTAATTCTTCTCCATTAGCCTGGCTGAAAAAGACATTCCTACCCTACTTACAGATCAGGTTCTGCAGTTGGTCCGTGGGCTTTGCGTGCGGTGAATTTCCCTCACTTTTTTCTCAGTGAATTTTCCACACCTTTTCTCGGTATATTTTTCCTCCTTCGCTCTTAGACGAAATATATCATCTCCTCCAGATGCCTTGTGGTCAGGCTGAAAGGGGTTTCCACACTGCTCCAACCCCTATTATTTTTCTCAGTTCACTTGTAGGTGTTTCTTCTCTCAAGGTTAAAAGCATAAAGGTTAATTATGGCTCTAGACAGATTGACATGCTTTTATTTTTTCTCCCAGAGAGGAGGTAACCCTGGGTGCCAGTCTCAACAATCATTTTCTCTTACTTTCAAAATGTCACCTATGGTTATGCTGATGTTTTATTTATATTTGTTTCCTTACTGAGTCTTCCCCCTACACTGGATGTTATCTTTCTGGAAGAGGAATTGGGACACGTTCCCCTCTGTGTCCCTGGTGTAGTGTGAAATGGCTGACATAATTGGCTCTTAATAATGTTAGACACATGGCCCAGTGCCTTGTGCAGTTGCCTGTTCTGAACAAGAGCTGCCTTAGTGTAGTTTGAGGTAGTGCTGCTCTCCTTAGGCAGAAGGTGGCTTACAAAATGGACATGAGAACTTTTAAACTACTTGCTTCTCCTTAGCTCCTGTATTTCATAGTTAATGGTTTTTGTAATGACTTAAGAGAAACTCTGCTAATGACTGTTTTCCAGAGACAACAATGACCTGGCAGGAGTGTTTTCTCCTGAGCTTGTATGTCAAATGAGGGCTTTGGTGACGCCTAGCTTGGCACTTCCTCTGCTGAGTGAGCCTTTCCCTCTTTCAGAGGCAGCGGGCGTGGTGGGTCTAAGTGCAGGCTTCCTCAGTTCAGTCCAGGCTCTGCTTCTTACTGTGTGGTGACTTGAACTTTGTCTTCCGTTCCCTCATCTATAACATGAGAACAAAAAACACCTATTTCTAGGATTGGTTGCGAAGATTAAATGAGCTAATAGGTGTAAAGCACTGGATCACAGAAAGAGCAATATGCATTAGCTCTTGTTTTCATTATTAATGTGACGATTATGGAAATACGAGCTTTCTAATGAAAGTCATTGTCATACTTACAACTGTTATGTATTGAAAAGATTTTTCATGATGCCCTGCACTGCCAATATGTGTATTTGTTTTGTAGCCTTTATGTCACTGGGTGAAAATACATTAAATAGGAACAACGTTGGAGTTACTATAGCCAGAAAAGCTATTTAGCAGTATTACTTAAAAAAAAACTCATGGTGTTTCTTTTTACTTAGTAAGGGAAAATCCTTTTCCCAATGGGTCACACCCTTGTATGACCCCCTCCTTTGAATATGGTTTGGATCTGGGACTTGCTCATAAGCAGTAGGATACGGTAAATGTGAAGGAATTTCGCAAATATAATTAAGGTCCCATATCAGTTGACTTTGAGTTAAAAGGGAGATTACCTGGGTGGGCATGACTTAACCAGGTAAATGTCCTTAGAAAAGGGACTGGGGCTTTCTCTGAGGTGAGAGATTTTCTTCTGCTGGCCTTGAAGAAACAAGAAGCTATGAGTTTCATAGCTGCAAGAAACTAAATTCTGCCAGTCCTAATTCTGGGCTGGGGGAGTGTGGAAGTGGATCTTTCCCTAGCTGAGCCTCTGAGGGGAACGTAGCACCGCTGGTGGCAGCCTGGTGTGCTCCTGAGCAGAGGACCCAGCTTAGACATGTCCTTTCTCTTGAACCATAGAAACCAAGACCATAAATGTGTGTTGTTTTAAGCCTTTACATTTGTGATAATTTGTGATACACCAATAAAAACTAATTCTCAAATACTGATTATTTGAAATAATAAATCAAATAATATTCCTTGGGAAAATAATGATACATATTTTTATCTTTTTCTAGTGGTTATTGAATTTCAGGAAAATGTAGAAATGGAGATGAAAATTGTGTATTTTTCCTGAAGCTTCAGCTCTGGCTTTACCTCATCTCTAGTGAGTTAATCCTGCTATAAGAGTAGAAGTATGAAGTAAATTATATGCTTAACTAGAGGCCTAGTGCATGAAAATTCATGCACTGGAGAGGTGGTCCCTCAGCCCAGCCTGCCCCCTCTCACAGTCGGGGAACCCTCAGGGGTGGGAGGCGACCCAGCAATCAGGGGAAGGTGATGCCCCCATCACACTTCTGCTGCTGCCACTGCCGGCAGCGCAAGTCTCGGCCGGCCCTGATTACCTGAGCCTCGGGCAACCCTGGGCAGCTGCGCAGCCACCATCTGAGGCTTGCCTGCACTTCGGGCCTGCCCTGGGTGGCTAGGCAGCCAACACCCGAGGCTTGCCTGTGCCTCGGGCTGGCCCTAGGTGTTTGGGGGGTGGAGGGGTCTGAGGGCAGGTATGCAGAGCAGCCAGACCCACCTGAGGGCAGGCCCAGCCTTGCTGTGCGACTGCCACCCTGGTGGGGCTGAGGGGACTGGGCGCTGCCATCCTGTGGCTGTGGGCACCATCATCTTTGAGGGCATGGCAGTCAATTAGCATGTTCCCTCCTTATTGGCTATGGACACCACCATCTTTGAGGGCGGGACAGTCAATTAGCATATTCCCTCCTTATTCGCTATGGGCACCACCATCTTTGCGACTGCGTGAGAGTCAATTAGCATATTCCCTCTTTATTAGATAGGATTATATTGAGTATAAGACTGTGTGCAGAGAGATAAAAAGAAAATACATTTATAAGAGTAATAATTTTAAAAAGCCTAATACGGATCCAATTAGGAAATGACACTCCCCCCACCCCACACCCAACGTGGTCTACTAGAGATGATAGTCAGGGGTGAGCACAGGTATGGGAGAAAATACTTAGAGAGAAAGCTGTATTCTCAAGCAAGACAACCAATGAATATTTTAAAAACACTGTAGAAAGTCAGCATGCTCAGGATTGTATTGTGAAACTGTTGTAATCAGTTAATAAATATGACATTAAAAATGAATTTTGAGAATATATACAGAACTCTTGCAACTCAATAATAAAAAGAAAAAAAACAATTTAAAAATGGGCAAAATATTTAAATTGACATATTTCCAAAGATATACAAATGGTCACTAAATATATGAAAAAACACATACTCAACACTATTAGAGAAATGCAAATCAAAACCACAGTGAAACATCACTACACACACACTAGGATGACCATAATAAAAAAGACAGACAATAAGAAACATTGGTGAGTACATGGAGAAATAGGAACCCTTATACATTGATGGTGGGAGTGTAAAATGGTTTGGAAAACAGTCTGGCAGTTCCTCAAAAAGTAACACAAAGTTACCATATGACCCAGCAATTCCACTCCCAGGAATCCACTCCCTGGTATATAATATAGAGAATTTAAAACATATGTGCACAATAAATTTTCACAAGTAGCTTTCATAGCAGCACTATTCACTACAGTCTAAAGTGGAAACAATCCAAATTTCCAACAACTGATGAGCGGATAAAAATGTGGTCTATCCATACAATGAAATATTACTCAGCCATAAAAAAGGAATGAAGTACTGATTCATTCTACAATATGGACAAATCTTGAAAATAGTATTATAAGGGGAAAAAACAGATGTATAAGGCTACAGATGTTATGATTCTATATAAATCAAATGTCCAGAATAAGCAAATCCATAGAGACAGAAAGTAGATTAGTGGATTCTAGGTGCTGAGGGAAGCGGAGGACAGGACATGATTGCTAATGGATATGGAGCTTCTTTACATTCTGTAATTAGTGGTAATAACTAGATCACTTTTTGAGTGCCCTAAAAAACACTGAATTATACATTTGCAAATGGTGTATTTTATAGTGTCTGAATTATATTTCAATACAAAAAGTGGATTTTGAGTTACTACCATTTAAGGCTCTCAACCTGGAGGGGATTGGATCTAATGCAGATGGCATAAACATGAACAGCAAGTCAATGAGAGAAGGTTTAGCAGAGGCTGCAGAAGTTTAGATTGAAGTGATTGATAGTTCCTCTATTCCTCATCCAGACCAAAGGTTTCTCCCCAAACCTCCAAGAGCCAGAATTGGACATACCCGAGATCAATGTTCTGGTTGGCCATTACCATTGTAGCCTGTGATGGCCTCCACCCCTCATCCCAACCTGGGAATACAATATGTTCCCTTTTATCTTTCCCAGTTTGCATCCATCATTGTATCCATCCATGGCAGGATCTGTTTAGGCTTCAGATGTTCAGTGTACTAGATCTGAATCACAATTTAAACATGTCTTGGGTTCAGTAAGAAATCAAAAGAACATCACGTGCATGAAGGCCTGTTATGTTTCCTTATTGTCCGGGGCAGTATTACTTTGGTTGTAGCTGATTTCATCAATGAATCCTTCAAATTCTAAGTGATGTTCTTCTTAAATGTGTCTTTGTTGATTTGGAGAACCAGTAAGTATTTTAAAATTAAACACAAGAAATTGGATATTCACTATGAAATAAACTGTACATGGTCCATACTCTCTATAAGCTTTTGGGTTAGTTAGGGCGTTAACTCACAGATAATAATTACACTAGGCATCATGTCACACACAGTGCTAAAAGGTAACATTTAATGTCACTCATTAAAGCTATAGTGGCTAAAGGGCAGGAACCTTTAAACTAGACCATGATGGTTAGGGAAACTCCTCTGAAGAAGATATATTTGGGATGACTCTTGAAATCTGGATTTGATTTCGATAACCAGAGAGAATGGAAAGGGAACTCCAGGCCAGAGGGGATGGCAGACATGGAAATATAGAGGCCAGAGCGCTCACAGCATGCCCTGGGAGGCATGATTTGAGCAGCTTGTCAAGAAAGATTTGCTTTGGGAAGTAATGAGCTTGAAGTTCGAAAAGGGACGGGAAGGGAAGGGAACCCTTATTTTTGAGAGGAAGGCACAGTGGGAGGCATGTTTTGTTACTTCTCTTGTGGGTTTGAAAATGGCCTAGGAGTTTCACCCCCTTAGTTAGCTCCTCTCTCTCACAGCTTACAGGAAAATGAATGTAAAGCTTCCTGAACCCTGGAATTAGCTACATTTCACCAGAGAAGACTCCCCTGCCTCCCTGAGAAAGCCCCAGGCAGCACAAGCAGAGCACTGTCTAATGCTCATGATGATGTATGTTAAAAGCTTTCTTTGGAAAGTCTTGGATTGTGGTGGTATATGAACCCAGTATTTATTCTATGATGCAGTTGTCCTCACACAGGATGCCTTTGATTACCAGCTTTGCCCACAATGATGCCATGCATACCCGTTGGTGTGGACATATAGAACAGGTTTTCAGCACTGCTGGTTTACAATTGGCTGCCAGTCAAATTCGCAGTCCAACTCATGCACAGGCAGCTTCACAAATCCCAGACAGAACAGCTTTGTACCTACTGCTTCACCTTGAAAGAGAAATGGACCTTTTATGGTCTTTCTTGGCTTCAGTTCTTGGCCCTGTAGGGCCTTTTTCTTTGGAGACATGTACTATGTGGCTGTGGCCATTCAGGGAACCCTGCTTTTCCATTCTGACCCTTGAAGGGTGCCATGGAGTACTGAGGGTGTTGAGTATGACCTCTTCGAGCATGTGAGCATGTGAGTGTGTTCTCCTTCAAGTTAGAGACCTATTGTCCCCTTAGCACAGGAAAGTTCTTAACTTACAAAAATGCCCATGGAAAATTAATGCTTTAAGCAAAAAAATGAGGAAATTAGCTGTTTACTCCTAATTTGTATCTTTGATTGCTTTATGAGGGTAGCAGTGATGGGCAAAGGGCCACATGAGTTACTTTCTCCACAGGCAAAGTTTTCTGTGAGCCATGGAGATCCTTGGGTGGTATCTCTAGACAGAGTATTTGGGTTTCCATCCAAACTAAACTCAGAGCTCCAGGTGGGCCAGTCTTCTTGCCACGTCATGCCATGACTACTTCTCTCTCCACAACTGTACGTGTACTTTTCCTCTGGTGAAAATACCCTCCCTCGTCACATCTCAGTTCTCCTTCGTGCTCCAAACCTCATGTCATCCTCTTCCTGACACGGTCACTGGTGATCTCAGCCCACAGGAATGACCCCCATCTGCCTCCTGCTGCCCTCCCACCACACGCTCTCAGGTGTGTATTTGTTGTTTTCTTGACCAGATAGTAAACTCCTTGGACAGGGTCCTTGAGGGAGTACAATATAGTAATTAGAAAGAAAGTGAAAAACTGTGACTTTGTAAGAACACAATGATCATATTTATGCATTTGTTTTGCTTCTGGAAAGAAATGTAAGTCATGTAGACTTTGCCGTTAGGAGAACATCATCAAAAGGGGGTAGCCTTCAACACCGCGCTCTGGCTTTAGAAGCAGGTGCTTTGTCCTTTCCTGTCCCTTAGAAAAGCCCAAAACGGAGGTGCTAGAGCCAAGGTTGGGGCTAATGCAGCTACTTCTGAAGTCACAGTGTCTGCAGGGGGGAGATGGACAAGAACAGCAGTGTCATGCAAGCTCTGGAGCCTGTACCTGCCAGTGTGACAGAGGGACACTTTGTCCTGCTTTGTAGTGATTTTACACTTTTAAGAGGCAAGCTCTGGGACTCTCTTGTTCATCATTATTTTCTCACTATCTAATAAAGGATCTGACACATGTTTAGTAAATATTTGTTAAGTAAATCAAAAATAACAGAATGATGTAATTTATGAGGAAGGAATATGCTAATTATACTGAAAGTTAAGGAAAGATAGTAAACCCAAAAAGTGTTTTCGAGTGTGTCTGAATTGTGGCTTAAATAAGAGTGACCATTTCTGAGCTTTCACTTGGGGGGATTTTGGTACCACATCCAGTTGGAAAGGTCAATGAAGTCTCTATTCAGAACATCAGCAGTTTAACTATTGTATTGTGTCTTAGCCCATGAGAACTTGTGAATTCGAATGAGTCCCATACTTTCCAACTTCAAAGAGCACTAAGCCAATATGGTAGTTTATCTTGTAAGTCAGTGGCCTTACCAACAATACTAAAAAGCTGGCTTTTAGAATAAGCCAGAGACACATGATGCTGCCTACATATCTCTGGCTTGATCAAGATTTAGACCTTCTCTGACATAGCCTAGAACTTTTATAGTGAGTATATTTGTACCTTATGGGGAGTTTAAGGCTCAAGAATTTCCAAGGATTTCCTGTGACCCACTTTTACACAAATGTCTTTGTCAGTCACAGAAGGCACGGATCCCTGAAGCTGGCCAATGATCTGGGAAGCCAGGTCTCTCAGGAAATTCCAGGTTACCCACAAGCATTTCAAGAGTCCTGGAAATTCTCTAACGGACTAAGCCAAACACACAGGGGCAGGGTTTTAACAGGGCCAGGTGGGCCCAGGGGGTATGGCAGTATTTACTCTGTTGGGCCCCTATGGGTACTGGGGGTGAGGAGAGGGAACCTCATGTAGTAAGAGGGCCTTTCTTTGGTGTCCAGCAACTCTCACTGAGGAAGAGCTGTATTTGCTTGGTGCTCTCCCATCCTTCCAGAATCTCCAGGAAGTGTTTTCAGTTGCTGTTTCCGAGCACACAGCTGGCAGCAAGAACCAACATGAATCTCAAGGCTCTTCTGGTCTCAGCTCTGCTGTGTTCCCTGCCCCCAACCTGAATGCATACCTGGAGAGAAGGGTGTCTGGAGGGGAGGAGAGCGAGGGATAGGCTCCCCTCGCTGTTGGCTTCACCTCTAACCACAGGAAAATTTTCCACCATTTCCATTATTTCTGGCATAAAGCCACACTGTAGGAAGACAGACTTTCCATTCAGAGAAGAGGAAAGATGGGGTCTAGTGAGGGAATAAGTGAGGCAGGAAGGAGGAAAGGAGAGCAGGAAAGCAAGAAGAGACAAACAAAGACAGGCAGAGAGGGAAGCAATATACTCTGGCCCTTATTGGGCAGGGCCAAATGTCTGGGCAGATCTCTGAATAGCAAAGTGTATATAGCAAAGTTAGATTTGTCTAATTAATCATGGATCATGTTCAGTTTACACATTTTGACTTAACTACTCTGTGATAGAAATTCCTTTTAACTTTATGTCATTCAAAGTAACTTCAACATTCACAAGGGGGAGGGCTGTGGGTCTCAAGTTTGCTTGATTCATTATGAAATAAAATCTGGATTTTTTTTTTCAAATAGCTCCAAAATAACAGTTTCCAACTTCCATTCCTAAAAATAGTAAATAAACAAACATGTGAATGCATTGCCTTGTAGGTACGCAGATTGACTAGAGACTATGTTCATTTCGTATTCATTTGTACTCCAGGAAACATGGGAATGCAAAGAGTGAAGTTTACTGGTTACAGGAATAACTTGCAATTTCTTGATTTATTTTTCAAGAATCATCATTCAGACACTTTGGTGCTAAGAGTATTAATGGTTAAAAATTACTCGCATTGCACCTCAGAAAAGACTGAGACACCCTATGACTTAAGATTTACAACTCCCACAGCTGGTCTTCCCAGATATACCAGGAGTGAAGATTGCTGTTGTCTGGACAATAGGGCAAACAGTGAGACACTTTACCCCATTCCCAACGGGAACTACAGCAGAAAGGGAGCAATGCTATCCTGAGAGTTAAACTTTAAATAAAATCTTAATGGATTAGAGACGATAGAAGCAAAATTCTGAAGCATTCTGTGCCCTGGGAAAGAAAAGAGAGAGGAAGTATAGAGAGAGGGAAGAGGAGAAGCCACTTTGCCAACCATTTTCATGAGCAAAAAGGGGAAATAGCACACACCTACAATTACACAGGAAAGAGAAGAATGAAAGGTTGGCAGAACAAATGAGGAATTTAAATTTTTCTTCAGATCATGAGTCATCTGCAGTCTTTCAAAGAGTGAAATCTATGGTTTTTCTCAATACACGTTCCACCCTAAGAAGACATTTCTGGCAAAGACTATTAAGAACTTAGTAAGATAATTTCTCCATTTGTTTCATTGTAGATTCCCTTTTAATGGATCTGTAGGGGGCAGTAGGAGGGTATCAGATGTTAGACCACTGGGGTCAGACCAAACCTGGGTTCAGCAATTTCATTACTTGAGTTCTGGCTAGGAAAGAATTAAGAGCCAAGCCTCAAACTATAAGAGAACATCCTATCTAATAAAAGAGAAACATGCAAATTGACCATACCTCTGCTATGACCACCAGCCAATCAGAGTGAGTATGCAAATTAACCCAACCAAGATGGCGGCAGCCATGGAGCTGGAGCAAGCAGGAGGCTTGGGTTGCCCCCGGCAATGGAGGAAGCCAAGCTTCCCACCTGCCCTGGCTGGCTCTGGCCTCTGCTCAAGGCTACAAAGTTTCAATTATAGAAGATAAATAAATCACAGATACCTGCTTCTAGCCGGCCCTGGCCTCTGCTCAAGGAGGCACTGAAAAAAAAAAAAAGAAAGAAAAGAAAAAAAGGAGGGGCTGGGAGCTTGGGTCTCCGGGGGGTCGTGGCCAGCCTACAAACAGCCCCTCACCCAGGGTGGCCAGGCACCCCAGCGGGACCCCCCACCCTGAAGGGGGTATGGCCAGCCTGAAAACGGTCCTCAGCCCCTCACCCAAGCTGGCCAGGCACCCCAGTGGGACCCCCACCCTGATCCAGGACACCCTTCAAGGCAAACCAGCCGGCTCCCACCCATGTACCAGGCCTCTATCTATACTAATAAAAGGGCAATATGTTAATTAGACTGGGAAACCTTTCAGGAGACCTTCCGGATGTTCTTCTGGACAAAGCCATGGTGGCGGGGCCGAGGTAGAGGTGGATAGAGGCCAAGAGGGGTGGGCAGTTGTGGGTGATCAGGCCAGGATGGGATGGCAGTTGTGGGTGATGAGGCTAGTGGGGGGGTGGGGCTGTTGGGGGTAAGCAGACCAGCAGGGGGGCAGTTGGGGGTGAGCAGGCCAGTGGGGAGGGAAGGTGGGGGTGAGCAGTCCAGCAAGGGGGGCAGTTGGGACAAGCACACTGGCACGGGGGGCAGTTGGGGGTGATCAGGCTGGCTGGGGGGGGGGCATTTGGGGGCGAGTAGGTCAGTGGCGGGGGCCAGTTTGGAGCAAGCAGGCTGGCAGGCAGAGTGGTTAGGGGCAATCAGGCAGGCAGGCAGGCAGGTGAACAGTTAGGAGCCTGCAAGTCCCGGATTGCGAGAGGGATGTCCGATTGCCGGTTTAGGCCCGATCCCTGTAAACCGGCAGTAGGACATCCTTTGAGGGGTTCCAGATTGGAGAGGGTGCAGGCCGGGCTGAAAAACACCCCCCCTCCCTGTGCATGAATTTCATGCACCAGGCCACTAGTTTATTTATAAACTCTCAGAGATGGAAGAAGTAATTCATAGAAGAAATGGGCTTAGGAAATAAGTTATAGAGGCAAAGGAAGAGCCCTTGGAGCTTAGAAGTGAGGAAGGTAAAGGTGATGTGCCTGGGGGGGGGTAGGGAGGAAGAAGAGAAAAGAGCAGATGTGCTCCAGGAGAGAGAGGTCACTGGGTCCTCTGTCCTAAGGGTTTTAAGGGTGGAGATTTTAGGGGAGGTCCCAGGGGAAGATCTCAATAGAATATTCAGCAGCTTTCCAGGTGTGTTCTTCCAGGGCTGTGGTCTCCACTGATTCATTGGTTGGCGCCAGGGCAGGGGGTCATTAGTCAATGCAGCTGGTCCTGAGGTCAGCCTTGGTTGGCACTAGGTTGGTTGTCTGGTTTTGCTGCTTTTCTGGGCCTGGAGCTGAAATACACCTGAGGCCTAGATGTTATCTCTAGAGAGGAAAGGTCAGAGGGTCACGATCAGCAATATGAAAGGTTGGGAGTCCAAACTACATGACCAGTGATATGCTGGGGGAGGAAAGGTCACCTTGGGGATGAGGTCATCCTAGTGACCTTCTGTGTACCTGGCCCATCGTCCTTGCTCTGCTCATGTCTAACTGCCTACCACAGATCTCTTATCTGTAAGATTTACATTGTGATTGCTTCTGTGAGTTCTTTAGAAGTTTTAAATTTAACAAAATTAATCATTATATCATAATGAAGTAGTAAATAAGGCTTTGAAGATGTAAATCAATGATAACTTTAGTATTAACATTTAAAAAAATTTCTCTTAACCTCCAGATAACTAACTACCTTTGTTTTTTAGTCAGGAGATTGTGGGGTGCTCCCAGGCCTGCCCTTAACCTCATAAATCCTTTAGGATCCCATTGGTCAGAATTTCCTAATTTACCCTAAGGCCAGTCCAAACTTGGGTTAAAATCACAGAGAAAAATAGAGAGAGAGGGTTTAGCATTTAACCCCATCTGGTGGAACAAGGGCCAAGCTTGAAGAATCCTGACAAATGAAACCAACAAAAGGTACTGGTGCCGGTTCAGTGGGTCAGGGGAATTTAAAAAATATAATTAGAGCCTGTCACCTTTTATCTTGGGTCACTGGACACATTCGCCCCACTGACAGCCTGTTAATTATTGATTCTACACACTAGGACGTTAGAGAACCCTTAGGTGGGGATAAACTCAAGTAATGAATTAAATAAAAAGAAATGAGAGGATAAATGGTTTTAAAACTCTTAGGACAATGGGTTTAAAACTCATAACCTGTTGATAATGATGGCATCTTTCCTGCAATAAGCGGGTCCACAGGCTCTGTCCTGGGCCTCTGCTGTTCACTCTGTACTCACCGCCTGCGGGAGGTCACCTGCTGAGCACCACTCTGGAGCCATCACTCCAGGGGGTGCCTTTTCAGGCCGTATTTCTCCGTCAGGAAACACAGAAATGAGAGCTCCAGGAGGCCCCAGAGCAAGAACGTAGTACTTGTTGGCGCAGTACCTAGCACAATAGCTCATAGTAGCCATTCAGTTCATATTCATGGCACGAGGTTTACAATAAATGGTTCATTCGATGAAATGAACACTATTTCTAGTGGTCCTTCACTAAGTCTGTTCACCAAACATTTCCAGACTCAAACTCAGAACCTCCCTGTCTTGCTTCCTGGACACTAATCTTCAAGAACCCAAAATTTATAACTTGCAATCAGCTGATGTTTCTCTTCTTTGGGCCCTATATTGGGTTCTACCAATGTCTCCTTTAATATATCTGAGTATCTCCTTTGTCCCTCTGCCAACTGCCAAGGCCACAGTTCATAGCTGAAGCTTTTAATCCAGAAATAACAGCGTTCCCTCTGATTCTCGATTTCCCCCCTGTTCAATACATCTAGCAAACTGGTACTGTGTCATAACAGAGCTTCTTAGTTTCCTGTCCTACAGCGGCTTCATGTGTATGCTCAGACCGTGCACAGAGGCAGGAGTGCACAAAGGCACAAGCATTGAACGACCCTTCTCTACTGATGCCCTGTGAGACCTGGGAGAGTTCCTCACCACCCTGAATCTTCATCACCTCAGCTGCATGGCGTGAGGTTTAGAATAAATGATTTCCAAAGGTAAGTCCACACTGAAATACTGCCATTGCTATCCTGCCAACTCCACCACTTCCTCCATTAACACCACATTCCTCATCCATCTAAACTATGCCCCTACCTCCAGTCTATACCGACTACCTCTACTTCTATCACACTTCCTGGTCTATACAGTAGGCTCCATTCCAGCACAATCTTGGGTCATCTGACTTTTTTCTCCACACGATACATCCCATCCCACCTCCTTCTCCATTCAAATTCTGCACCTACTTCAAGGTCCAACTCATATCCAATTTCTATGAAACCTTCCTCACCTGCCTACAACTGCATTCCCTTTACCCAAAATGTCACCCTGTCTCCCCAAGGCAGACACACCTAGAGAACCAGGTCTCCACAGGGAGATGACAAAGAGCCTGCAAAGGAAGGGAGCGGCAGTGGGTTCTACATTTCTAAAAGCTTGTGCCCAAGTTAAATATTTAAAACCAGTTCTTCTGTAGTTATGTTTTGCTTTAAAGCTACATGTATAGATGATGTGGAGAAAAATGTATCCTCTTGGGAATGAACTATGCAAGAATTTTCCTTTGTAAGAATAGTGTATGTGTTGCAAGAAATAAGGAAGATATTTTCAATAACAGAATTGCACGGGTGGAATGTCTCCATTGCTAGAGGGAGTAGGGTTTTTGCAGTGGCCACACCTACACACCTATTCTGGCCAATGCCCTATTCCCAGGTATGACTGACAGGCAAGCACCTTCCCATGTCATCCTGACCTTACTGGGCATGTGTCTATTGTCCAGGGCCTTCCCCCAGCAGTCTGTGGGGAACAGACCTGGAGAGTGCTGAACTGCACCTTCCTGGCAAAGCTGTGCAAATGGCATGTCTATATCATGGCCTTCCCTTTACTCCTTCCTTGTTAATTACTAATAACCAGGTTATTACAACAGTATCACTTTGAAAAGACAAAACCCCAGAGAATATGCACAAGTAACAATAGATGGGACCCTAAATGCCCTCTGAGGATGGCATTTCCTATTAAGTACAAGACTTTGCTGAGCACTAAGATGAGTGGAGTATTCCACTGTAACAGAATATTGAATGGGTCCTTTCCTGTCATCTAGAATTTTTGACAGCGTCTCAAACAGAGAACAATAGAGGAAAGACAGTCTCACATTCCAAGGAGAGATGTTAAACACACACTCAGGGCTTACTAGAAAACAGGAACACTAACCCTGCGTTTTTCAATCTCCTTACACACTGCCGCCTGTAGAGGAGGACTGTGAAGGCCTATCTGAATGCAGAAATTAGAGCCTACTCCCCACTTACAGAATTACAATTATGTAAACCTGTTTGAGGGGGGGAGAAATAAGATTGAAATTAGGTTGTTTCTGAGAAGTTATAGGCTGAATAGGAGAGGGTGGTGTTTAAGAACATGGCCTTGGACTTACTTGGCCTGGGTTCAAATCCTGACTGTGCCATGTAGTAGCTAGAGAAACTACTTCATCTTTGTGAGTCTATTTCTTCATCCTTAAAAATGCAGATAATGACAGTACTTACTTCTCAAGTTCTTGTGAGGGTTAAAAGGAGCGATGCTTGTACTGTGCTAGCACAGAGCCTGTTGCTTGGTCAGTGAATGTGAGCTATTATATATGCACCAGACATTCCGCCAGCCGCAGCAAAAACTCTCTCAGGAAGCACTTTCTCCCCCACCTCGATAGAACACAAATCTTTATTCTTTATATGAAAAATCCCTTTCCTGATACATAGGAGAGTTTGCTTCCCAAGTACACAACTATAAATCTCAAGTATACTTGTGGATCACAGAGGCTTGTAGAGAGACCCCCTGGACAGTATGCAAAAATTATGAAAAACTGTTTTGCAGTTTTCTTAAACTTTTGCAGCTGTTGAGGGCCCTCCAGTGGAAGAACCGTCCACACAGTATTAAGCTGTTTCCTGATTCTATCAGCAAGCATAGTTATCTTTCCATTTCTTCCAAATTGTTGTGTGTTGTGTGTGATGGTAAAAACTTAGGAGACACGGGTAGGTACATGAAGAGTCACACAGATAAAACTCTGAATCAACTTCATTCTTAGGAAGGGGGTTGCCCATTGACAAAAATGGCTCTGATGGTGATGGTGACATCATTGAGTGACTGCCCTGTTAAGCATCAAGGAACACTGACCCATGCGCATTATAATATTCTTCCACGTTACCAATAACTCACATACTGCCTGGGTGAAAGCGTATTCCTCTTGGTGCCTGGAGGACACAAGCTCTCTCATCTCTAACTGGACTGATCTTACCACAGATGGTTATTGTGACCTTGGATGTCTTACAGCCACGCTCAAACCAACTGAGCTAAATAGCTTAGACACTCCGAGGGATGATGCAGGGACCCCATCTCTGGGACAACAAGACCCTATTTCTAAAACACTCTGTGGGAAATGTACATGGTCATGGTCATGTTATTTGCATGCATATCGGAAATGAGAATTCATTCCAGCAGGCCACATTCTAACTACAAATACCAGAAGAAGTTATAAATACACAAGAGGAAAACCAAACAGTCTGTTCACATTACCTCAGAATGCTAGGAAAGTGAGCCAGCTGCATTAGTGGTTACAAAAGGCTTGGGCAAAATAGTATGGCCTTTGGCATCAGATGTTTTCTTTATGCTAACTTGTAGATAGCAACTTTTGCCTGACATTTTCATGATTAAACCAAGGACATCAAGGAATATATGTATTTTTTGGAAATCCATGTGTATTGAAATCACTTCTCTGTGGTGCTTTTAGAGCAGCAGGAAGCCCCAGGTTTGTCTCCAGACTTCCTCAAACTTCCTTCTTAGCAAACGGAAGATACCAGTAAACATTCAATTTCTTACCTCCTTCCTCCAAAAGTTAAGGGCTTTAGAGCAGAGTTCAAAGTCAGTTCATCGTCATCTTTCATCCCTACCTAAAAGTTATTTTTTTTTATTTTAAAGATTTCATTTAGCATGCAGGTTTGAGTAGTTTATTACCCCCAAAAGGAAAGGAATGAAAGCTCCCTCAAGATAGTTCACCTGCAGGGGTTCTCAGAAAACCACCTGTAGTGCAGGATGCGGGGAAAAGTTGATCCACAGCACCATCTCCTGGTTGCATCTGGGTGTTGCACTCAGAGGGTGATAAATGTTAGGGAACAGCTGGACACTTCTCAGAGTGACTTTCGGGGCATTAAAGTACACCACGCCAGCAATGGTGTCAATGAACTATACCTAAAATATGAAAGTGTGAGTGTTGCTGCCGCAACCATCTGCAGGACATTGAAGGGTAGCAAGTATTAAAATCCACCAATCTGATGTAAACCCAGCTATACTAAAAGCTGGCAAGAACATGCAGCTGTTCAAAAGAAAAATTTAAAAATCCTCCCTAACAATGTGAGGAAATGTCCAGTAAATACTAGCAGGAGGGTAAAAGTAGAGTATCAGTTATGTCATGAGCATATGAAAAGAAAGGGATGAGGACAAGGGAAAAGTGGGATGTAAAAAGACGGCAACAATGTGGTTGGTTTCTTTTTCTAATATCATTTAATATTACATAGTGTATGGGCACGCTCCCTTCCTGATGGTGCATCATATTCACAGGAAACATCTGCCAAAACAGAAACAAGCCAAGTGCACCCAAGGGGCACACGGTGACCACTGTCAGCCCTGCCCAGCAAACCATCCTTTCTCCCCCGAATCAGCGGTAGATCATGTGGGTAAGAGCACCCCCGACAGTGAAATCACCTGAGAGCGTTACTGCAGCATCACTGCTGACCAGGAGTTTCACCTGCCAGTCACACCGTCCCTGCAACATGGCTTCCAAACCTCGCTCACACAGACTCCCTTGGAGAGATATTTTAAAAACAGTTTCAGGTCCTACTGTCAGAGCTACTGCAACAGAATCTTTAGGGCGGGAACCCAAGAACTGGAAGATTCAAAATGCTCCCCTAGTGACTCCAAATGCAGCACGAGTCCATGAGCTCCCACCCTGGACCCGCTGGGGAACCACTGCTGGGCCTCGCTGAGGAGGCAGGCAGGCAGGCTGGGAATCCTGGCCTTGTCGGTCAGCGCTGCTTTGGAGAGCTGCGGCTTCCGCTCCACATCGCCAAAGGTGAGCATTCTTGGCTGCAAACGTTTGCTTACATTAACAGATTTCCTTCAGGGTAGAATATTTTCAAGTGAAGAACTAATTCAATTTGTATATAATCGATGGCTGCTTTCTTCCCCAAACCTTTCCTAATGAATGATGAAAGTCAGGCTCATGCTATGGTTGACCAAAGTCTGAATCCAAGAAACAATTATCTTGGGTGATGGGGACTGGGGTGCATGCAGTTACCCAAAGGAGGAACCTGTTGGCCCAGGAGGAACCTGTCTGGGTGACAGGGGCATTTGCTGTACCCTATTTCCAAGAAAGGGCCTCCCTGTGTTATTAAAATAAGCCTGCCTCACCTTGAAGTATCCCATTCTCGCATCCCATCAGGCTGCACTGGGGTTGATTGGATGGTGTGTATTCTGACTTCCTGGCCAACCAATTCAGTGTCCAGAGGACAGATCTGCACGCTCACCTGGAGCACCTACAGCAGGACTCTGTCCGCGAGGAAAGCTCATAAATGTTAGCTGTGTTCTTGAAAGAAATTGCTGACTGATTTGTTTACAGAGCAAGAATGTGTAGCCACTGAAGGTGATTAGAGCCGGCCCTTGGTTTAAACCAAACAGGAATTGCAATTCCTGGTGACAGAAATTACAGGGGAGGTGGCACAAGTCCTCAGCAGAAGTTGTCAGGGGGAACTCAAGACTTGCTTTGGCTGTGACTCCTTAGCCATGACTGAGAGAGGAACAGGAGCCCAGGCCAGTCTCCCCAGAAACACCTTCTCACTGGGCTCATAGCAGAGCGGGGATTATGGGACTTGCTGATACCTCCTGATTTTCCACCATCTGGGAGCTCACAACTCAACCTTCTGACAATGAGAAAGGAAGGGATGTGCATAGATGATGGGGTTCGGTGAGGCCCAGGGAGGGAAAGGAGATAGACTTTAAAATGGAGAGTGGAAAGCTAAAGTGTTCTAACAACCAAAGAAGTTCAGTGGGGCCTGTTGAATGATCTAAAACTTTCTGTGAATCTGCATTTTATTCATGCTGGGAGGGGAGGGCAACCAGGAAATACAGAAGGGGCAAAACAGGTGAAGAATTTTTATACCCAGAAATACCTTTATTGTTTCCTGTCAATGAAAATATTTGTATAACTTACATATGCATCACTAATCAATTTCACAGAACACCATTTTCATGTATTTTATTTATTCCATTTCTCTCTAGACTCCAAGCTCTAGGACATTTATTTCAGCCCCATTAATCAATCGATAAGCACACTCTGAGCACACGCGGTGCTACCAGGTGTGCCGGGCATCACAGCTTTGCAGAGAATGAGCCGATTGCTATCCTGCAGGGCCTTCATCTGTAGCTAATGAGACACAGATGTATGACTATCAGTGAGCAGGCTTATTGTGTTGTGTGATACAGTCAAAGCAGGACAGTAGGCAATAGGTATGCATTTTAAAATATTATTTTAAGTCATTATTTTCTGAATGATCTCATTTATTATAAATTCATACTGCAGGTATGTTCCTTCCCATGTCAAGCAAACCTGATGTACATGAAAATTGAGATTTACATCAGGTATAAACTAGGGAGAAGTAGCTCTGTTTCTGAAATAAATATTCAGAATGTTTAAGAAAGGGCTTCTCACAGCTCCTTTGAACTTGTGAGCTCAAGGTGCAGGTCTTGCTGATAAGAGCACGTGCTGCAGAGCCACGTGGCTAGCTGGGTCTAGTGTGTGCGATGCTAGCTCCTTGCTGTGTGACTTCAGTCAAGTGATGCAATGTCTCTGGGTTGGTCTCTTCATCTGTAAGAAGGAGATGGTGCTCGAATGTCCCCACAGGGAAGTTTCAAAGATTCAATGAGTTTGTATAAAGTTCTTGGCACTGAGCCTGGCCCTCATCTGCTATGGAAAGTTGAGGAGGGACCCTGTCAGATCAGATGAGTGGGAAGCACCTGGACTAGGTAGGAAGTGTGATACTAAACAGAATTTATTTTCTCTGGAAAGATCACAGCATAAATGTGTGTGCATCTTTTTGAGAAACAAATAGATGTTATTCCTTTGGGAGATGCAGTGAGAAATCACAGGGGCTGTTATTTAGATGCATATTTTCCCCTTTGATCTCAATCTTAAGGCAGATGTGCTTGTTCTCTGGCATCAAGTTGATGACAGGATCTTCCCATCCTCATCAGGGTCAGTCCTACGGTGGACAGACAGGTGGGCGACAGGCAATTGACGGAGGACAGACAGGTAGATAGATAACAAATTGCTCCTCAAACAATTGAAACTGAATGATAGTTATATCTAATGTCTGTTCATAGAAAAACTATGCTTTCTGATCTTCCACACAATCTCAATAAGCATATGGTTGAAAAAACAATGATCATAGTAATTATTCTTTTCATTAAAGCTAAATGTAAAGATGAATTTAGCAAAACTCAAGTCAAATGAAATGCTGGTTCAGAGAATATTCCTATGTTTAGATTTTGTCCGGGCCTAATGAAGTTTTAAAACAAAGGTCCAAATAATTCTAAGTGCTTCCTTATAAATAACTAGAGGCCTGCTGCACAAAATTCGTGCAAGGGGCTCAATTCTCACAGCTGCTGCAGCTTGCCTCAGCCCTCGCAGCCCTGACTTCATCCAGAAGGTCCTCAGGAAGGACATCCAGAAGATCGTTGGGCTGCCCAGTCTAATTAGCATATTATGCTTTTATTATTATAGATTATTATAGACTAGAGGCCCAAGGCACAAAATCTGTGTTAGAGTAGTCCTTCCTTCCCTCGGCTGCTGGCACTTGGGACCCAGGCTTCCCTAGCAGCCCCGGCTTTGTCTAGAAGGTCGTCGGGAAGGATGTCCGGTCTAATTAGCATATTATGCTTTTATTATTATAGATAGTGGGTAGAGTTCAAAATAAGTAATTTCACAGATTTTCTGAATAGTGGTTCAAATTTAATTTATTCTGGATTTTTATTTCAGTCCTTGATGATTTTAACTTTTCTTTTTGTGTCTGATCTCAGCTAACTTTGCCCTTGAAAAATTGGTAGGGGCCATGTCTCCTCTATTTTTAAATTTCTATATTCAAATGTAATAAAAATATAGAAAAATGCACAGATCATAAACATACAACTCAATGAATTTTCACAAACTGAATACAACTGTATAATTAGCACCCAGATCAAGAAACAGAACTTACAGGTTCCTCAGAAGCCCACTTCAAACCTCCTTCAAGTCATTACCCACTGCCCAAGAGTAACCTCTTTCCTGACTTTTAACTACATAGTTTAGTGTATCCATTGGCTATTGCTGTATCACACAGAGACACAAAATGCAGTGCCACACAAAAGCAAGACTTCATGATTCACTGGCTTGCGGTGGTTATATAGGCAACTCTGCTCACCTTGGCTGAGTGTCTCCCACATCCAGGGAGGGGGCACAGCTCTCTCCTAGCAGGCCAGCCAAGCCATGGCCATGGTGATGGCACAGGATAGAACTGACAGAAATATGCAAGCCTCCTATTTATGCAACACAGGATCTGACAGAGGCAGGGTTAGCTTGAGGCCAGTGAAGGGAGCCATGCAAGTGGAGGGTTCGTTCCTGACTTTATTAACATTTTTGATATTTTGTTCAGGGATTTTTTTTTACATTGACTTTGATTTTTTGTTAAATTGCATTAAATTTGTATTTTTCTTGACTACTGAGGTTTTTGACAACCCCTTAAATGCTGTGCCCAGCGTAAATGCCTTAGTTGCCTCTCAACCTAGTCCTGGTCCTGCTAGGGAAACACACTGCACCACTTCAGTGAGAGGCCCTGCAGTCACACGCTGAAGGGCATGGGTGTTGGGGAAGATGAAGAATCAGAGCTGATCACACAATCAGTCACACAATTAATTTGGGCCACTTTTGTACTTTATTCATGGGAATTGTACAGTATGTATTCCTTGAGTTTAGTTTCTTTCTCTTAACAGTATGTGTGTGGAATGTATCCATCATGCAATGTGTAGTTATAAATATTTCATTCTTATTGCTGAATAGAAAATTCCATTGTGTGGAAACACCCCAGTGTTGTTGAGCATTTGAATAGTCACATATCAGAGTTATTATGAAGGGTGCTGCTTTGAACAATCTGGTATAAGTTTGTTAAATAAAAATGTGTCTTTGTTGGGCACATATGCAGGAGTGGAAATGCTGGGTCAGAGGAGTGCACATATTCATTTTTAGTAGCTCCTGCCCGTTTTCTAATGACTAATCCCTTTAGTGTTGTTGTAAGTCTTGATTTCTGGTGGTATTAGTCTCCCAATAGGCCACCCATGGGCCCCGGGGAAACAGATTGCATAATGAACCTTGAGGAAACAGCAGACCAGAAGCATAATCATCTCCTATCAGGACTAGACTTTTAGACTTTTTTTTATGCCACAAATTCCTCCCAGCCTCGAGTAAGGAAACTGAGGCCCAGAGAAAGCCAGGGACAAAGAGATGGGCCTAAGGAGACAGAGCCTGAGCAAAATTGTCTGGTTGATGCCCTGGTTGCTAGGACACAATATCCACTCATAAGCTTGTGGTACGGTTTTAATTGTCTTGGCTATTCGTGGGCCTTTGCTTTCCTAAATAAATTTTATAAGTAGCTTGTCAATTTCCACAAAAGAAAAAAAATCTGATAGGATTTTTATTGGGTTTGCTTTGAATCTGTAGACTAATCTTGACATTATTGCAAACAACATGCTTCCCTATCTTCTTAAATTTCTCTCGATGTCTCATACCTTTTTATACCTACCTTGAATGAAATAAGTATCCGATACACATATAAAATGTGTATGTGGTCAACAAATGCATTGTGGGTCCACGGCTTTAGGCTGAGTCATGTTTTCAGTCACACTGCACATCTCACCACCTGAGCTCTTCTCCTCTTCCACCCCCTGGGCATTGCATACGTTCTCCCTTCAACCAGGTGCGGTCCCTGTGGGCCCTCTATTCCTCCTACCTGATCAAATCGAACACTCAACTCAGAGGTCACTGCTCTGCAGAGGGAGCAGGTCTTCCTTGTGGTCTCCTGCTGTCTCCTCCTTTGCCTGGTTTTAAATCCCACAGTGTATTGGGATGAGCTGCTCTGCTGCCCATTCAGCTTTTGAGGGCTGAGTAGAGCCAGCCCAGCACTAGGCTGGATATATGAAAACAGCCGTTCCTTGTTGTTATTGTTGTTGTTTTTTTGTTTAGGTGGTTTATTGGGTTGATTGTGTGACTTCATTTGCATTTAGCTTTAGTCAAAGAAAAAATGTAGTGTACTAGCTTGGCAAAACGTGGTATATCAATCTGATTTTTGAAGCAGATATGTTGTTTGGTCTGATTCACATCACACCTTCTAAGTTAGTTTAAAAGACAGCTATCAACTCTGAACATTGTTTCTGATACCTGTAACAAGGGTATTCATGAAAAGGCAGTCACACCTGCCATGACCACTAGGTGGCAGTTTTACTCTTATTAGTATGATCAGCTCAGCAACGTCATTGCTGTCACTTAAGAGATTTGGAGTAGGCAAAATAAACCATGAAGCAAGACTGCCTTTTGGTGAAAAAATGAAGGCCAAAATCAGCCCTAAGAAACTGGAGTTACGGGAATACAGCACATGGAAAATGAAAAGGACTGCCATTAGATATTATTTCAGTGAAACACAGCAAAAAGCTGACTTAACCACATCCACAAAATCAGTAAGAAAGGTGTGTAAGACTAGACACAGGTCGGACAGTGTGGAAAGTTCAAGGGGTATCCTGGGGGCCCTCCACAGCTGGAGCCCAGTCCTTGGGGGTGGGGCAGATAGGGCGAGGATATGTCTCTGGTAGGATCATGCCCCTGGTAATGTTGAATTCTCCTGGGAGGAAAGAGGCTTAACCTTTTGCACTCGGATGTCGAGTGTGACTCGAGACACGGTTAGCATTAGAATAAAGGAATCGAGAAAAAAGCAAGCGAGTGCAAAGGCTTAAAGGCTTTAAACAACATTGTGGATGGGACTATCTAACTACCTTTAATTGAAACTGCTATTAGCACCCAAATTATTGGAGAACCAGGCCAAAGTTATGTTCTGTGATTGAGGGGTGGGGGTGGAGGATTATTAATCAGCTATTTCACTTCATCTCACCCTCCCAACAACTTTACAAATTAGAGAATCACTTTACAGATACGAAACCTGAGGCTCACAGCCAGTCTATATCTCATCCAGAGCCTCAGAGCCCTTAGATGTTGGGATTTGGAAGCCAGGACTCTGACTGTGGCCATGACCCCAAGCTGATTCCTGTGAGATCGCCCTTCCCTCTCCTGAGAATAAGGAGAGCATCTCCGCCTTAGGTTGCTGTGGGATGACGGGAGGTAATGCTCATAGAGAGCCCAGCGCAGCAGCTGGGGCACAGCCAGCATTTCATACACAGGCTCAGGGCGCAGGGTCCCTTCCCACCAAGGCCCTCCATGCTGGCCCCAGGTTGGGCTCCACTGTTTTACCCAATGGTGCTCTCACCTAAGAGTGACATCCTCACCCCCAAAGAGGAACCTTCCGATTATGAGGTCCTGGTGGAGGGAACTGAGCCAGGAGGCTGTGACTGAACTGAAATAACTGACCTCAGTAGTCTGTAACCCCAGAACTGGTTAGTTCTCTTCTGGGAAACCACAAGAGGAACCCCGAGGGGCTCTGTTCACGCTGCCTGGTTCTGATTCTAAGTCTGATAAGGGACTTTCCAGGCTTCAGTGTATAAATCAGGGCCAGGGCTTATCTCCACAGAATCTCGAAGTGGCTCCAAGAACCGCAAATCCAGGCGCTGCCTGGGTCCATCCCCAACAGGCCACCCACGGACCCTGAGGAAACAGACTAAATAATGAACCCTGAGGAGACTGCCGGCTGAAGGCATCAGCCATCTCCTATCAGGACTGGGGGAGGGGTGTTATGCCACCAATTCCTTCTGGCCTAGAATAAGGAAACTGAGGCTCAGAGGAAGCAAGGGACAAAGTAAATCCAACCTGCGTGACTAAGAAGGGCGCTGAGAGGGGCTGAGGAGACAGAGCCTGGGCAGAGCTGTCCGCTGATGCCTGGTTGCTAGGACACAGCATCCACTCACAAGCTTGTGGTTTTAATTTTTGCACACAAAGAACCGGGGCATCAAATTACCTGCTCTTTTTTTCTCTGCTACCACCCCCACAAAGACTGTTCATAGCAAAGACACTCAAGTCCAGATCAGATTGCTAGATACAGAGGAAACGGAACCATCTGTGAGTTAATAAACAGTAGAAATTACAGTCTGTGGGAACAGGAACTGCCTCCTTAGTGCCCCCCTGCTGGAGTGGGAACTCTGAAGGAGACAGACCAAGAGAGGGAGAGAAGGGCTTGAAAGAAGAGCTAATAGGAAGGGACTTGTAGCTTCTCCCCCGCCATCCTCATCACCCCTCAGGCCTTGTTCCTGGTTGGGTGGGGAGAAGGAAGGAAATAAGTAGGGCCCCCACAAAAGATCTGAGAGAGGAGAGATCATGTGCTCTTCCCCAGTTGCAGCCCCTACAGACACCTCTGCCAGTGTCATGTTGAGACAGGAAGTGGGGAGAGGGCTGGGGCAGGCAGGCGGGAGGGGCTACCTCTGGGCTTCCTTGCAGTCAAGTGTTGCGATGGAGGAGGTCCATCAGATTCTTTGGACATGGACTGGTCCAGAGGCATCTCTGGAACCTGAGACAACTTGCCAGTCTCAGGAGGACACTTGGAGGAGAGAAGTTTGGGGCCTGGAGGTGGGTCACCTGCCTGGTGTGAGATTCCGCAGCTGCCTCTGAAGCAGCAGAGAGGACAGGAAGCCATGGGGAGCTCTGTGTGCTTCCTGAAAGATCAGCCTCTAGCAGCCTCTATCACAAGGGCCAGGCTGGTGGGGATGCCAGCAGCAGATTCTAGCAGCGAAGTAACCCGGATGTGCCAAGCAGCATATAGGACCAGAAGAATGCCCTCCCCCAGAGTCCACCCAACCATGAAGAACGACTTCCCTACTACTGGCAGCCACCGAGGAAATGGGGGATGCCAGAAGCAAGAAAATTATGATCAGTTGTGAAATACATTCCACTTTGTAGCCATTTGTATTAGTTTTCTATTGTTGCCATAAAAATTACCATAACTTTTGCAACTTAAAATATACATATGTCTTAGTTCTGTGGGCCAGAAGTCCCATGAGTCTCACTGGACAACATTCAAGGCATCCGCAGGGCTCCGTCCCTTTGTGGGGGCTCTTGGGGAGGAATTATTTCTTTGTTCATTCCCTTGTTGACAGTTCCATGGGGCTGTGGGACTGAGGTCCCTATTTCCTTGCTGGCTGTCAGCTGGGGTCACCCTTAACTCCTAAAAGGCTCTCTCCGGTCCTTGTAGATAGCCTCTCACATCTCCAAACCAGCAAGGGGTGGCGAGTCCTTCTCACGCTGCCCTCTCTGACTCTTCCTATAAGGCACATTTCCCTCTCTGACTGCACCAGGGAGGGTTGTCTACTTTTAAGGACTCGTGTAATTAGAATGGGCCCACCCAGATAATCCAAGATCACCTCTCCATATCACGCTCCATAACGTTTATCACACCTGCAAAATCCCCTTTGCTGTGTAAGGTAACGTATTCACAGGTTCAGGTTTAGGATATGAACATCTTTGCAGACCACTGTTTGTCTACCACCCCATTATATATTCATCAAGTATTTATTTAGTGCCCTAATGAGCCAGGTAGGTGCTGATTTAAGATGTCAGCATTTAGGGGCGTTAGGTTGGGGAGGGAAGCTGAAGTAGGGTGCAGTACACTGGGTCACCTATCTTAGGGCTCCTTGCTGTACTCCAGGGGTGTCATTTACAGAAAATATGCAGACTGTACCCCCACATACACACTCTCCTCTCCCCCTTGACTCCCCAGCCTTCATCCCTGAATTATGCAGGCTGCATAACTCTGGAGAGGGTCATTCCAGTTCCTTGAGAAGCAGGAGCCAAGCTCACCAAGGGACTGAGACAGGCACCTGCTAGGCCTGGGTTCGGCCATAGCAGGAAGAAGAACAAGAGCACGGGAGGACTTGCAGAATGCCAGAGAGGCCTGGAGGCAGATGCTGCTGCTGGCCTTTACTCTGTTTCCTGACCTGGTTTCATGGTCTCCAGGGGACTAGAGAGGGAAATGCCCAGTGTCCTCTTGGGCCCCTTGTAAGTCCAGATCACAAAAGAGATTTGGGGAGAGGACAGAAAAAGGTTGGCTTCTCACTCACTGAAGCCCCTTCTGGCTGAGGCTCCCTGGCCTATATTTGCAACTCCAGGGCTCATGAGAGCTACCACCTTGCTGGGTTTTTTATCAGCCACAAACATAGTGAGTCAGCACAGTGGTTAGCTTCCAGCCGGAGGCCACAGCCCCCAGCAGAGTTCCAGGTGGAGCAGCCTCTTGATCAGCCCAGCCCCTGGTTCTGCTTACATCTTCCTTCTAGTCTTGAGCCTCCCTGGATTGACTGGCATCCTGGTGGTATATCCAAGCAGCAATTCATCGTGCCATGGCTCAGTGCTCCCAAAGCCGTGGCATGAAAGGTGAAGGTGGCAGATACCCAGAAAAGAAGTCATCAGCCTGGTCTAGCAGACACAGCACAGCATTTGGGCCAAACTTGGCAGCTGAGGCTCTGTGCTCCAGGCCAAACTTGAGATAAAAGGGAGGTGGTAGAGCATCCTGCCTTCTTCTGCTCGAGAATCCATGTGTGAAGCCAGGCCCCGCCCACCTGCCTCCTCCAGATGCAATCCACACCACAGCGCCACACTCTGGCCAACCAGTCTTCCAGGGGCAGGAACAGCTATCAGGAAGGGGTGGTCAGTGCCCTCTCATTTCATGGCTCTTTACTATTCACCACAAAACCCCAAAGGCCAGTGGTGGTTGTCACTTCAGCTCCTACCGCTTAAAGTTGCTGGTAGGGGAGATCTTCAGGGGGTGATGCCTTCATGAGCAAAGCATCCCCTTTTATCTTTCCTGTATCCCTCCTCAGAGCTAAGTCTCTGACATATTCCCAGACATAGGAAATAGCAGGAAAGGCCTCTGAGGTGGTAACAAACGTGGGGTGTTAGAGGAACAGGGAGAAGGCTAGTTGGCTGGAGCAGAGGAGGTAGGGTCCAAGCTCATTCCAAGGGCACAGTTGAACTTGGGCCAATTCCAGGACATGACTGGACACCCGGTGCTGAAGGTTCCCAACTCTTCTATCACTGTCTGACCTTTTCTTAGATATGATTTGCTTATTGTCACCCTTCATAAGTGAGCTCCGTGGAAGCAGGGCCCTTGTCCGTCTTGTTCGCTGCTGTGTACCCAGGGCCTCAGACAGTGCCTGGCAGCTAGTAGATGTCTGTGGAAGGAATGCTGAAAGGCATATTCATATGTAGATATTTGGTGGGCTGGGACTCCCCATAAGAGTTGGACTTGGAGGGAGATAATGGGGGAAATCCCCTGAGTGGATGAGGACTGGTGAAGAGGGCGGGACTAGGAACCTGGGCTTGGATGCCCTACCAAATGGCTGTTGCAGGTCAAGTGTAAGGCCGTGTCATGTAATTCCTACCACATCCTCACCCCAAGGAAGAAGAGCGTTGACTTGCAGGTTAACCAGGGTCCTCCCAGCCTCTGATGGAAACCCTTTGGAAAGATCTTAGTTCCAGAGAGCTTCCATGAAGACCTCTGGGAACAGACACTGCATACCAGACGTCTGTACCTTCAGACTCAGGATGCTCAGGAGAGCACCCCAAGTTTGAGAAGTAACTATTAGGGAGTGCAGGTAAAGTGAGCCAGAAAAGCTGTTTGGTTCCAAGCCACTCCTCCTCCCCTCTCCCCTCCATCCCCCCATAAGGTTGCCTAATGAGGAAGGACAGAGAAAACTGTAGAAGAGCAGTGGGAAGTAAGGTACAGCCTTTCCTCCTGCCACCATCCAACCCTGAGGCCTGTCCTATATGGGGGAGGGCGACCAGGGAAAGGAAGAAAAACAGAATGGTCTCTCCGTGAAGTTTAGAGATCTGATGAGCAGTTCAGATTGGAGTTCTTCCCTCTGCCCCATCACAATTTTCTGGGCTATCCCCTGCAGGCATGCCCAGCAAAACCATATTATAATTCTCATTTCCAGGCAAAAAAGTGGCAGACTCTATGTGTAATGGATGCTTGTTTGCCTGAAAAATTGCCACCCCCACCAGACCTTTTCTCTGCATTAAAACCTTGATTTTAGGTATCAGGTAGACAAGGCGCAGGGAGACTGAGCTCCTCCTCCAGCCCAGGTGAGGGAATCTTGATTAGACTGAGCCATGGTCTCAATGCTGGCTGCACTTATAACCATCCCAGTGCAGCTACATCAGCCTCTCTGGGGGTTAGTCATAGGCCTCATAGTTACAAATCTCGCCAGTGATTTTCATATGCAGCAGGGCTGGGCCTCACCCACCTAAACTACAGATGGTAATTTTTATTCTCACCAGTGTGGATGGAAAGTGTTCTGGGGGCTTCTAGCAAAGCAGGATTCCTATATGATCCATATGATGTCACTTATATGTGGAATGTAATGAATAATATAAATGAATAAACAAAACAGAAACAGACTCATAGATAGAGAGAACAGCCTGATGGTTGCCAGAGGGGAGGGGCGTTGATGGACTTGGTGAAAAGGTGAAGGGATTGAGAAGGACAGATTGATATTTATAAAACAATCACAAGGATGTAAAGTACAGCATAGGGAATATAATCAATAATATCCTAATAACTATGTGTGGTGCCAGTGGGTACTAGGAATATTGTGGGGAACACTTTGTGAAGTATATTATTGTCTAACCACTATGCTGTACACCTGAAACTAAGACAAAATAATGTTGAATGTAAACTATAATTTTAAAATTTTTTAAAAGAGCCAATGACAAAAAAGAAACAAACAGGTATTATGCTAATGAAACAGGCCGTGGTTCCCTTAGATGTGATGCCTGGAAGAGTAGGTACCATCTGAAGAACAAAAGCTAATACACTAAGGCTGGCAGAAAAAAGAAAGGGGGAAAGCCTGGGTACTCCAGAAGTTATTGAATAAACGACTTAGCCAACCCGGGAACTGCCCCGTCTGGACTTTCTGTGGAAGCGAGTTAATAAAGGTTGATTTGGCCAGTTCCAGTTGGGATTCTCATTACTTACGGCTGACAGCATCCTAGATGATATGGTCACACAGACCGTGGCAGAGCTGAAAATCAAGCCACGCCCAACACAAGGCAGCTAATAGGAGCTGGGAGGAAGGAGAAGCCAAGGGACACTGGGAGGGTAATTGGATCAGATCATTAGATTTCTAATCATTTTGTTTGTTTGTTTGTTTCTAATAGTTTTTTGGGGAGTCTTCAGGGTTTTCTATATACAGAATCATGTCAACTGCAAAAAGTGACTTTTACTTCTTCCTTCCCAATTTGGATGCCTTTTATTTCTTCCTCTTGCCTTACTGCTCTGGCTAGGACTTCCAAAACTATGTTGAAAAAGAGTGGTGAGAGTGGGCATCCTTGTCTTGTTCCTGAGTTTAAAGGAAAAGCTTTCAGTTTTTCACCATTGAGTATGATATTGGCTGAGGGTTTGTCATGTACTGCCTTTATTCTGTTGAGGAACTTTCCTTCTATACCCATTTTATTGAATTTTTCAATCATAATGGATGTTGTATCTTATCAAATGCTTTTTCTGCATCTATTGATAAGATTATATTATTTTTATTCTTTGCTTTTTAATGTGGTGAATCATATTGATCGATTTGCGTAAGATGAGCCATCCTTGTTCCCCTGGAATGGACCCCACTTATCATGATGTATTATTTTTTAATGTATTGTTGTATTCGATTTGCTAGTATTTTGTTTAGGATTTTTATATCTGTATTCATCAGAGATATTGGTATGTAGTTTTCTTTTCTTCTTCTTCTTTTTTTGTTTTTTGTTGTTTTGTTTTGTTGTTGTTGTTGTTGTTATCCTTGCCAGATTTTGGTATCAGAGTTCTGTTGGTCTAATAAAGCATCAAATCTTTTTTTAATGTGAAGCCATCTGGTCTTGGACTTTTATTTTTTGGGAGGTGTTTGATGGTTGTTTTAATTTCCTCACTACTTACCAATATACTTAAATTTTCCATTTCAGTCTAGGAAGGTTATATATTTCTAGGAGCTAATCAATTTCTTCTAGGTTATTGAATTTGGTGACATATAGTGTTTCATAGTATTCTAGTATGATTCTTGGTATATCTGTAATGTCTGTGGTAACTTCTCTTTCATAATCATATGGCTGATTTTGTTTACAGGAGTCTTTTCTCTTTTTTCCTTAGTGAATCTAGCCAGGGGTTTGTCAATTTTATTTAAAAAAAAAACCAGCTTTTTCTTGTATTAATTTTTTATGTAGTCTTTTTGTTCTCTATTTCATTCAATTCTGCTCTGATTTTTATTATTTCCTTTCTTCTGCTGACTTTGGGTTGCTTTTGTTCTTCTTTTTATAGTTTTTAAAGATGTGATGTTAGGCAGTTTACATAGGATTTCTCTCATTTCTTGTGAAAGGCCTGTAATGATATAAACTTCCTTCTTATTACTGCTTTCGCTGCATCCCAGAAACTATGATATGTCATATTGTCATTCTCATTTGTCTCTCTATATCTTTTGATCTCACCTTTTATTTCTCCTTTGACCCCGTTATTTTTCATTAGTATGTTATTTAATCACCACATATTTGTGGGTTTCTTTACTTCCTTTTTGTAATTGATTCCTAATTTCAAAGTATTGTGATCAGCACTGGCCAGTTTTCTCAGTGGTTAGAGCATCAGTCCACAAAGGGTAGCAGGTTCAATTCCTGGTCAAGGGCACGTACCTTGGTTGCAGGTTCAATCCCCAGCCCCAGTCAGGGCACAAGTGGGAGGCAACCAATCCATGTCAACCTCTCTCTCTCTCTCTCTCTCTCTCTCTCTCTCCCGCTCCTTCCTCCCTTCCATTCTCTCTAAAAAGTAAATGGAAAAAATATCCTTGGGTGGGGAGTTAAAAAAAAAAAAAAAAGCAAAGCATTGTGGTCAGAGAATATGCTTGGTATAATTTCAATCTCCTTGAATTTATTGAAGCTAGTTTTGTGACCCAACATATGGTCTGTCCTTGAGAATGTTCCATGTGCACTAGAGAGGAATGTATTATCTGATGTCCTGGGATGAAAGACTATGTAAATGTGAATTATGTCCATTTGGTCTAATGTGTCATTTCAGGCTGATATTTCTTTTTTGATTTTCTGTTTGGATGATCTGTCTAGAGCTCTCAATGGAGTATTAAGATCCCCAACTATGATTGTGTTTTGATCTGTTCCCTCTTTAGTTCTGTGAGTGGTTTGTTATATATTTCGAGGCTCCCTGATTGGATGCATATACTATATTGAGTATTATGTTTTCTTCATGCAGTATCCCTTTATCAGTATAAAAGGTCTATCTTCATCTCCTGTTACCTTTGTTATCTTGAAATCTATTTTGTCAAATATAAATATGGCTACAACTGCTTTTCTGTGGATGTCATTTGCTTAGAGAATCACTTTCCGCCCTTTCGCTTTGAGTGTAGCTTTATTTTTGCAGCTCAGATGGGTCTCCTGACGGCAGCATATGGTTGGGTTTTGATTTTTGATCCACTCTGTTCCTCTGTGTCTGTTTCTTGGTGAATTCAGCCCATTTATATTTAGGGTAATAATTGATGTATGAGGATGTCCTATAGCCATTCTATCTTTTTTTTTTTTTTTTTTTTTTCTGGTAGCTCTGTGTCTCCATTGGTTCTTTTATTTGTGCTTTTGTCTGTTATTTTTGTTGGAGGTATTCCATACTTCTTTCCTCTTTTTTAAGCTATGTGTCTCAGTTTGGGCATTTTATGTGTATGTGGTTACCATTAGGTTTATGAAAAAGAAGTTTCACATATATAACAGTCCTTTTTCTTTTGAATGCATATGATCTCCATCCTCCTTTGCAAATTCAGACCTACCCAGTTTTCAACTAACGAAAGGTAGTTTGTTGAGATTATGATAAATTACCTTGACTTATCTTTTTCTTTTACTTATTCTTGGAAATGAAGAAGAATATTATCTAGATAGGGAATTGCCAGCTTTTAGTTTTAAAATAATAAAATTGGAGATACAGGCCAAGTTTGAAGTTTGGAAAGGTATTAAAATTAATAGCTAAAATAAGAAATGTGTATTGCCTTGGATTTTAATTAAATATGTAATAAATCCAATCATTTAGCCAGTAACATGAGTGACTAATAAGTCCAACCAGTTTTTCAACTGAATCAAGTCCTCAGTCTAGTCATTTTCCATTTGAAGCCTCCAAATTAAACATGTAAAAGGCCTTTTCTACTTAGTCATCTATATATATAAAACCCTAATATGCAAATAGACCAAACGGGGAACAACTGAGCAACCAAACAACCGGTCGCTATGACATGTGCTGACCACCAGGGGGCGTATGCAGAACATGGCAGGCGTCAGCAGCAGGTGGCAGAGCACGGAACATGGTGGGCATCAGCTGTGGTAGGATATTGGAGCAGGTGAGCAGGGGTGCCAGACCAAGGCGGGGCGCCGGTCGCTGTCATCAGGGCGAGCCTCTGTTGATTACTGAAAATTCTTTGCTCCCACATGCCATTGTCCCACCAGGTGCTCGCACCTGCTGCCAGTGCCAGAGCCACTGCTCGCACCCGCTGCTGGAGCCCAGCGCCAGCCCCAATCGCTCAGCACCATCAGCAGGTGTGAGCAGCGGCTGCTGGCCCCAATCGCCCCTCAGGGCTTCTCCACCTCCCCTGATCCTGAGGGGCAATCGGGATGGCAGCCGCTGCTCGCTGCTGGCACCCGATGGTCCTGCTCTCACCAGCTGCTGGCACGGGCCCCAATCGCTCCACGCCGTCAGTGCATGGGAGCAGCGGCGAGTGGGGCTGCTGACAGACAGGGGACCTCAGCAGGAGGGACCAGGTGGGGACGCGGAGGATAGGCCGAGACCCGCCCGTGTGCCCACCGCAGCCTCTCGTGGCCCACAGTTCCTTTCAAGGTGCACGAATTTGTGCACTGGGCCCCTAGTTATAAAATAATCAAGTCTCCAGTGAAAAGGAGTCTCCAGAATTCTTGGAAGGTTCTTGTACCATATCCCTTAACCTTTTGCACTCGGATGTCGAGTGTGACTCGACAAGGTTAGCATCGGTAGCAACTCTTTTTATACTCTTTGAATGTATCAATGATTTGAAATATAAAAAAAAATCCAAATAAATAAGTTTGTATGAAAAGAAACTCCAGTTTTTTATTCTACTGCTGCGCTTTGTAAAATCTGGGGTATTTAAAAAATTAAATCCCGAATAGAATAAAGGAATCGAGAAAAAAGCAAGTGAGTGCAAAGGGTTAAGGATGGGGATTGCATGGTTCAGCTCACAAAGTTGAGATGGCTAGAAATGTCCACAGCAGTGCTGAGGAACGGCCTGAAGGTGGCGCTTGAGGGTGCTACCAGCAGAGTGATCCGGCGATTTCAGCCTCGGGAAAGAGAAAAGTCAAGGCTAGTCTGTCTTTTCTTTTGATAAAGTTAATTGCCTTAAGTTAACGCACAGCATGAGACTTTGTGGCATGAAAGAATAACAGAAGTATAAAAGGTATAATTTGGAGGCTTTGTCAAGCGCTGTGATGATGACACCCTAATAGGTGTAAGTGTTCTGAGGCACTAATGCTCGGGGAGGAGGGTGTCTGAGGAGGAACAATGCCTGCATTAGTGTGCAGGCTCTGCGGAGGAAAAAGCTTTTTGGTCTGCAATTACCAGTCTGCTATTCTGTAAAAAACATCGACTTGCTGCTTGCTATTTTTTCACGCATCCTTTCCCCTGATGGTTTCACATGTGCACTCACACGAGGAAAATGTGCTTTTTACACTTTGCTGGGGGGTGAAGTGGCTGCCTGATGGGAAGGCTTAGCTCCTCGCTTCGTAGTGGCTTTCCCTAACGCTGGGTGCGTGAAACGCCAAAGTGCCAAACACCCTCATCTAAACACTGCCGCAAGGCCCCCACGCTGGCCCTACTTCCCACGGCTGCATCCTCAGGTGCACCCCACTACTGTCCTTCCCTCTGAAAGCCTGTACAAGTGCGGTCTTGCCTCCTTGCAGAGGAAGCTGCTTCCAGAATAGAAATTGCCAGCACTTTTTCTCCTGTTCCCCAGGCAGTAAGTAACCCACCTCCGACCTCCCTTCTGGGTCCCATTCACCACCATGCTTTCCGACTTTGGGCTAAGACCAACATAAAACGGATCTCCCTGCACATCGCCCGGCTTTGAGAAGGTCAGAAACCCTGAGCTAAGGTTGCTCTGGCTCTTGGCTTGTTCCCTTACAAATCAGACCAAATCCTATGGAAAAGAGCTCTTTGAGGGAACGAAATTCGAGTTTACCTTTCTACTTAGAGCACCCATCCGAGATCTGAGAAGAAAGCCCTTTCTGCTCCCTTTTACCTTTAAGGACCCTTGACTGGGCTGCATTGTGAATACAGAAAGGTGGCCAAGACGGAGGCGGATCAAAATGGATTGTCAGTAAGCGCTGGTCTGGCCTCACACCCTCCATGACTCCTAAAGCTGTAGCTTCCTGTACGGAGCAGCAAGTTCTTCCCTTTGTCTCTGTTCACCTCCACAGCCCGGGGCCTGGCCTGATTTTCTGAGTTTCTTTCTCCCAGGGTTGCCTCCAGAGGGAAGTTGTTCAAAAAGAGGGAAATCAAAGGCAGACTCGTGGAAAGGTGGTGAGCCACAAGAGGGGGCTTGAGAAACCAAATGGCTTTGGTTGAGAAGAGCATGTTCCCCCTCAGGCCTCAGCTCACTTCCTTAATCCACAGGCATGTTTTGAGTTAGATAGATGTCAACACACTCCCCGATATTTCTTCTTTCTGACCACACTAACTCTAGGTCATTGGAGGGGCGCCATTGAATACCAGGACCCACATCTTTATTCTTTTTGGTATGCCCTTTAGAAACGGCATCTCTTCCAACGTCCTCCATCCACACGCAATTTCACAACAAGAGGGAAGGCTGGTGCAACCTCTCATCTGTGCTGGGTGTATGACTGTAATATTCTTCACTACCTTTACATTTGAAATTCTCCTGCTTCTCCACAAACCTCCTAGTCAAACCCGGGAGACAAGCAAGGCACAAAACGCTCACAACCCACAGGCCCCTTGCCGCCGTGCCCTAAACTAGCACCCATGTGGATGCCCGTGAATCAGACGCTGACCATCAGCGGCTGCAGTTCTCCAGACCCTAACATATTTGTTCTCGAATGTGCTTAAATTTACCTGGTGTTTACTAGGCCCAGCCACTCTTACTTCGTGGCCTGATTCCCCTACAACAAATGACTGCAACAGCCATACCTTTTGGGCACTTAGCGTTTGAGTACGTTGACATATAATCTCAGTTAGTCTTCCCAGCACCACCAGAGCCTGGTACTGTTATTATTCCCCTCTTATGGATGAAGACACTGAGGTGCAATAGAAGGTAAGCAACTTCCCCAAAATGAGTGACATGATAAATCATGCATAAAGCACCATGAGAACATTGATGAAAGAACCAATTGCATAAGGAAATAATAGTCATAACTCATGTTTATTGAACTCTGTGTATCAAGCCCGGTACCAAATGCTGCAGGAACTCTCTCTCCTTTAACCCTCACGTCAGCGGGTCTGGAAAAGACATTGGAAGCCTGGCCGGGTCCAGCCGTCCGGGAGTGTGAACACGTTACAGAAAGGCCCTGTCTTGTGACCCTCTGCTCTTTTATCTCGCGTTCTGATCACTAGTGTTTCAAATGCATTTTGAAGACCTCGTTTCCTCACTGCTTCCTCTCATGTCCTGTCATCCAAGTCTTCACAATAGTTGTATCTGGGGTAACAACTGTGCTCCCCTCCTCTCTAGCTGCACTGGGAATTATTATTACAGTAGTCCCCCTTAATCCACGTTTTGCTGTCCAGCAGTTTCAGTTACCCATGGTCAACTGTGGTCCAAAAATATTAACTGGAAAATTCAAGAAATAAACCATTAATTCATAATTGCCCACCGTTCTGAGTGGCGTGATGAAATCTCACGCCATCCCGCTCCATCCCACCCAGAGCGTAAATCATCCCTGCATACGAGGTGTCCCCCAAAAATATATATACACACTTTAACAGCTGACAGCTCAATTTTGAAAATGAAATGTATTTTAATAAACACTGCCTTTATAATTACTCAAAGTGTGTGTATGCATTTTGGAGGACCCCAATATATGCCATTCACCTGTTGGTCACCTGGTAGCCCTCAGTTGCCACATCAGTCAGAGAGAGGCCACATTTACATGCCTTTCTTTATGTATATTGTTATCTTTGTTCTATTTTGTTATTGTTAATCCCTTACTGTGCCTAATTTATAAGGGAAATATTATCGTAGAGATGTGTGCATAGGGAAAAACATAGTATATGTAGGATTAGGTACCTAGCCGTGGGTTCACACACTTTCCAGGGGTCTTGAAACATGTTTCCCACAAATAAGGGTGGACTACTGTGTTCCCAGTTTGTAGATGAGGAAACTGAAGCTCAAATAAGCTAAGTAAGTTCACTCAGAATTCAGAGCTCTGAGGAGGGAGATATAAACCCAGCGCTCAGCTCCAGAGCAAACGAGGAAACTTAGGGCGTGGGTGGCCGCAGAGGAAACAGCCTGTTTGATAGTTACACATCCAGCGAGATGTGGGGAGTGGGCGCACAGGGCAGCGCCTGGGCATGGAGGGACCTGACCTTGCAGTTGGTTGGTAAAGAAATGTGTGTGCCAGGCTGACCGACGGCACTAACCTGTGAGCCAAGGATTTTAAAACGAGTTTTAATATGATCAGATGTACTTGTTACTTAGACCTTTGACTAGAATATTTCAAAATAATTTACTACTTTTGATTGACATAGTTAACAAAACCCATGAGACAAGATAACAGCACTATCACTCCATTTTATGGATAAGGAAACAAAGGCCAAGAAGTTAAGTGATATGTCTAGGATTATAGATCGTGGGGGTCAACGCAAAACCTGTGCCCTAATCTTCCAACTTCCGGTCCCGAGCTCTGTCCCTAACAGTGAGCCAGTGTTTGACTCCAAAGAGATCTGCCAGGCTGGGCACACTCACCCGGAGCTGGAAATACAGAGACCGCTGCCCACCATCACCTCTCTGGGTTCTGCTTCCACACTCACCTCTGTGCACGCTCTCCACGGCGCAGCAGACAAGCTCTGCCACCCTCAGCCTTCCCACGCTTGTGAATGCAACTGTTTATTCGCACACAAGAGAGAAAATTCAGAGCCTCCCTGACCTTTCTCGCTCTGAATTGCCTTTTGCACTTTCCCTGTCGAGGTCAGAAGAAAAAAAAAATTAATCTTCACAAACTGAGTTTCAACAAGTTTAAAGCATCTCATTGAAGAAGGTATCAATTTGGCGTCTGAGATCCTCAGCGATACCCTATAACGCTGGGTACATCCTTTGAACAATTCTAAGAACCTTCTCACAGGAAAGGGTGGCTAGGGGGCCTTTGACCTTCCCTCTGGGTTCTTTGAAGTGTGGGTGGGGCCAAAAAAAGATTGTTGGGGTGGGGGAGGGGAGGGAGGAGGAGTGGCAATCAAGGGTCAGAAAGAATAGCCATGCAAAACCTTGGTTAGCCAAATATATCACTTCCTCTAGGGACAGTGGGCCCCTCCTTTATACATGGCTACGTCCCCACCCCCAAGCCCCCACACAGTGGAATAAATATATTTTGCTGATGTTGATTATGGCTCTCTATCACCAGCTAGGCAAGGGAAAAGCAGGGAAGGCAGCATTGAGAGACAGCGAATCACTAGGAACACTGGTGAGGCTAGAATCTGGGAACTAGGACTCGGGTACTGGATTGAACGGAGTGGTGGTCACACAAACCCGCCGTGAAAGCCCTGGACTCCAGATACAGAAGACCCAGCGTGCTGCCCTGGCCCACCCCTCCTGCCACAGGACTTTGGGCAAGTTATAGAGCCTTCTCGCGCTCACTTCTCCTCCGTGAGTTGGGGAGCATAGCAACATCTGCCTCACAGAGTACCCATGAGCTTTGAGGGGTAAATCATACAGAAGCACTTAGCCCGGGACCTGGCACCTACAAAGTATTCAACAAACAGAAGCTATTCATTAAAAATTCAAGATTGTCCTCCTTGATTCCAAAGAGTCTGTCACCTCAGTGAACGTTCTCTCATAGTTATTATTATTATTATTATTATTATTATTATTTCTAGAACAGGTATTTGCAAAACATATACATGGTGGGGCAGAAGTAGCTTTACAGTTGTTTGTATGGAGAATAGTATAATCCTATCTAATAAAAAAGTAATATGCAAATTGATCATACCTCCGCTACACCCACAAGCCATGCCCACAAGCCATGCCCACCAGCCAATCAGGAGCAAATATGCAAATAAACCCAACCAAGATGGCTCCAGCCACAGAGAGCAGGAGGGAGGCTTGGGTTTCCCCGGCAATGGAGGAAGCCAAGTTTTCCGCCTGCCCTTGCCAGCCTAGGCCTCCACTCAAGGCTACAAAGTTTCAATTATAGAAGGTAAATAAATCCCAACAGAAATGGCGGCAGCCACAGAGCTGGAAGAGCAGGAGGTTATGGTTGCCCCCAGCAGTGGAGGAAGCCAAGCTTCTGCAGCCCTGGCCGGCCTAGGCCTCCACTCCAGGCTACAAAGTTTCAATTATAGAAGATACATAAATCCCAACAGAAATGGCTGCCACATGGAGCGAACAGAAGGCCTGGCTCCACTCCAGGCTACGAAGTTTCAATTGTAGAAGATAAATAAACCCCAGATACCAGAGCCTCCACTTGGGTTGCCGGGGGGCATGGCTGGCCTGCAAACCACCATAGGCCCCTCGCCCAGGCTGCCCCATGCCCCAAGGGAACCCCACCCTGATCTGGGACACCCTTCAGGGCAAATCAGCTGGCCTCCACCCATGCACCAGGCCTTTATCCTATCTAATAAAAGAGTAATATGCAGATTGACCATCACTCCAACACACAAGATGGATGCCCCCATGTGGTCAAAGATCCTGCCCCCATGTGGACACAAGATGGCCACCACAAGATGGCCAGCAGGGGAGGGCAGTTGGGAGGAACCAGGCCTGCAAAGGAGGGTAGTTGTGGGTGATCAGGCCAGCAGGGGAGGGCAGTTGGGAGGGACCAGGCCTGCAAGGGAGGGAAGTTGGGGGCGATCAAACCTGCAGGGGAGGGCAGTTAGGGGTGACCAGGCTGGTAGAGGAGAGAAGTTGGGGGTGACCAGGCCTGCAGGGAAGGGCAGTTGGGAGGGACCCAGGCCTGCAGGGGAGAGCAGTTAGGGTTGACCAGGCCTAAAGGGGAGGGAAGTTAGGGGCAAACAGGCTGGCAGGGGAGCAGTTAGGCATCAATCAGGCTGACAGGGGAGTGGTTAAGGGGTGATCAGGCTGGCAGGCAAAAACGGTTAGGGGCAATCAGGAAGGCAGGCAGGCAAGCAGTTAGGAGCCAGCAGTTGGGAGCCCGGTGGGATTGGGCCTAAAGGAGCAGTTGGACATCCCTCGAGGGGTCTCAGATTGGAGAGGGTGCAGGCTGGGCTGAGGGACATCACCCCCCCCCCCCCCCGTGCACAAATTTCGTGCACCGGGCCTCTAGTCTATACTAATAAACGGGTAATATGCTAATTAGAGCAGACGTCTTCCGGACATCCTTCCAGACAAAGCCGTAGCAGCTGCCTAAGGCTCAGGCAAGCCTAGGGATGGCAGCTACCGCTGGGAGGGCCCAAGGCTCAGGCAGACCACAGATGGAAGCTGCCACTGCAAGAGCCCGAGGCTCAGGCAATGAGGGCCAGGCCAAGGCTCAGGCAGCCAGGGTGGCCGGCAGTGACAGCAGCACAGGCGTGATGGAGGTGTTACCTTCCCCTGACCGGCCGGTTGCCTCCTGCAGAGGGAGGCCAGACTACAGCTTGGGAGCAGGCCTAAGCCATCAGTAGGACATCCCCTGAGGGCTCCCCTACTGTGAGACGGGCAGGCCAGGCTGAGGGACCCCCTCCAGTGCACGGATTTTCATGCACCGGCCTCTAGTAATTAATGAATAATAATACAAGAATAAACTCTGCATTTCTCGTACAGCCCACTGCAAGCCTACTTTGCCCCCTCTCCCCGCCCCCCCCCCTGTATGTTTGCAATGCTTTGTTCACGACCTTCTCTGCATTCAGCGCCTCAGACACTCACAAACCAAGCAGCCTCCCAGCCTGCTGTGCAGTCAAAGGGTGCCCTGCCTCCTCCTGCTGGCCTCCTGGCTTAACTAGTTCTAGTTTGTTTCTGATTTTCTGGCAAATGTATTTGCCTTCGGCTCCTCCTCCCCAAAGCCAGCAAGTGGGCACCTCAGTTTCCCTCTCGCTGAGCACATAATGGGGCACGCTGGGGAGTGAATGGTTCTGCAGAGCGAGGGCCCGCTCACGGGGAGGAGCCAGTCTGTGGGTAGAGGGTGCTGGCGCAGAAACCTCACTAATGCACTCCTTCCATTACCGTGCTCCCTGCCTTCCTGTCTGCCACCATTACCTTCAATTAAGCTTTGCTCTTTCAAACCCTTCATCTGCCCCCAGGGTCATTAGCTTGCATCTGGCACAGCAGTCGCAGATAGAGCTGGCCTGGAGCGTCTCAGAAATCTCCAAGTTTAGGGTCATTCTTTCCCTTGGATGTTTTCAGTTTTGGATCCTGAAGAGCTGATTTTGTCTCCTAACAACTCTGAACACCCAGGCTACATCCAAAGCCCTCTCGCCGGCCAAATTGAAGAGGGGGTAAACTGGAGTGGGTCAGACTGATCAAACAACTACTCTGTGGTGGACAGACATCCTCACTCCAGAGCACTTTTCTACTGACATCTTGAAACATCTCTCATTTTCTAACACTCCTTTCCACTTCCCCACATTCCCACTCGCATCCCCTAAAAAGAATTGAAGTCTGCGTCCTTAGTACGTAATGGAAAAGGAACAGCTCCTGCAATGTACGTATACTGCCACCAGGTGGCATTAGAGGTCACAGTTCCATTGGTGTACTGGTGCCAGATACCAGCGGTGAACAAAAAGGAGAGCCCCCCACACACCCAATTCCAAATCCAGCAAGGCAGACATTAAACAAAATATTACAAACAGCTAAGGTACAGTGCTGGGAGGAAGTGTCCTGAGGCTGGTGCTTGGAGTGGGCAGAGACAGCAAAGCTCCCCACGTTCTATGGGCGTCTCCACCTTCTCCAGCCACCTTGCACTTGGTGGGTCCTTGTGGCTAGGTCAGGGCAACGGGATATGAATGCAAATCACGGCTGACCCTTCAGAGCAAAGCAGAGGACAGCGAGTATAGTATCTCCATGTGTCTCTCCTTTCTGTGGTGGCTGGTGACATGGCGGACGGGAGAGCTCTGTGGGCCGGAGCCCCTGAGGGGCCACCGTGGAACAGAGCCTTCACTGCTCTCCATGCCGCTTGACCCAGACTTCCACTGCTCGTGTTGGATAGGCAGCATGAATCTTTACTGAAGTAAGCCACAGAGATCTGGGAGGCAATGCATTTCTGCAGCATGACCGAGTACTCACTTTCTAGATGGAAGTAAGAGTGAGGTCTCTTTTCTCTAAGTCAGCGGGTCTTTGCACGGGAAACACAGACTTGTGAGGATGGATTGCTACCTCCAACCCTCCTGAGACCGGTGAGAAGGAAGGGGAGCCTCCTAAGCCAAGAGGCTAGGTACGGTGACCATTTCTTACCACTGCAGGCAGGATACCGAGCACGTGATAACAGACAGAAGGGCATGATTGCTCCAGCAGGCCCAGGGTCAGGCCCGAGAGAGCAGAACTCTGGGCAGCTGGTCTCAGCAGGAGTAACTCACAGACTGATGTCTGGAGCTGGCCACAGTGATGGCTATACGGTCTCTCTATTTTTAGCTGCCACAAACATAACGAAAGAGAGTTGTCAGGTATTTAGTGGTTGGCTAACCAGGCATCAGTATCCTACCAGTTGGCTGCCTTTTCAGTTATTCTTTTTTTTTTTTTGGGGGGGGGGGGGAGAGGGGAATTTCTTGTTTTGACATAATTTCACACTTACAGAAAAAAAGATAGTAGAAAGAACACGCATTCACCCTTCACCTAGTTTCACTAGTCCGTGCAAAAAGGGTTTCTAAAAACTCATTGGTCTTTCATATCAAGCATAGCTTTACCACCTAACTCAAACTTTAATATTAAACGCAAGTTTCACAAACCAGTTTTGTATTTAGACTTGCAAAGTATATAGCCGTAGCCTTAATATAGAAAGAGTTGCTGCAAATTCATCAAGTATCACCCCTTGGAAAAATAGGCAAAGGCCATAAGTAGCCAGTTGACAAAAGAAGTGGAATTGACCAAGGAAACTCTGAAAAAAACTCAACCTCTAGTAATTAAATATAAGTTGGAACCTCAGTTGCACCTAGCAGACGGACAAAGCGCTTTACATGAATGGTAATACTTGTGTTGCAGACAATGTAGGAAATGGGCACTCATGCAATACTGCCGGTTCTGGAAACAGTGCAACATTCAGATTGGCTTCTCTGGCAAAAAATACCAAAGTGGTGTTTTTTTTGTTTTGTTTTGTTTTAATGCACTTACCTTTTCATACAGTAATTTTAATTCTAGGCATTTATCTGTGGAAATAGGCAACTAAGTGTCGCTGACCCTCCCCTGAGAAAGAAGGGTATTCATTACAACGCTATTTCAGAAAAAATACCAAAAAGTAGGGATTTGGGCTAAAGAAATAACGGTGTTTCATACAAAGGCCTGCCACTGCCTACACAGCACTCACGGGACGCTAGGCTCTCTATGTAACATTTTGCATATGTAATCTCATCCTCCCAAGAGACAGGTACCATCAGCACTTCACAGGTGATGAAACTGAAGCTCACTCCCTCATCCCAGGTCTTAAGGCTGGCAAAGGTGGAGCTACCCTCCCATGGCCCCAGGCAGTCTGGCCCCAGAGGCTGCCCTCTTAGGCACACGCTCTCCAGCTTCTCTCTGCAGCCATTAACATAACAAAAGAGATTTGTATTCACTTCATAGAACAGTGTTCACAGGGCAGGCATACCTCGGAGATACTGCGGCTGCCTTCCAGACCACCACAATGAAGTGAGGATCACAGTAGAGTGAGTCATCATCCTTTTGCAGGCAGAGAAAACACAGGATCTATGAGGCACAATAGAGGGAAGCACAGTAAGACCAGGTATGCCTGTATCTATCTGAGTGAGAAGAGTAGGTACGGAACATTAGCTACAGTGTAGACACCATTTCTTAAAAAGGGGATTATGAATATTTACATAAGAACATATAAAACATATTCCTCAATCCAAAGGTTAGGATTTGGGGGGACTTTTGCTTCTTTTGGTTTCTCTTTATTTTCTAAGTTTTCTGCAATGATCGTGTAATTCTTGTAATATGAAAATTTGAGTGACTCTCCCACTGCCCAAGTCTGCTTTCTCTTCTTCCCTTCTGTGGACACTGGTCCCAGGGACACTCCCTAATCCACATCCTGTACACTGAGCTTCACCCCAGAGTCAGCTTCCCAGAGAACCTGGCCTTCAAGGCGGGTGCCAGGAGTGGACCAAGAAAGCAGGCGATGATGGAGGAGCCAGCCGCTCACCAGCCAGTTGGCAATGGGGCCCCCATCCCCGCGGGCAGCTGGAGCACAGACAGCCCCAGATGGAATGATTAAACCTGCTGGTGGTGCACCAGGTTAGTGCACAGGAGGAAGGGGAGGCAATAGCGGGTTCTATGTGTTTGGTTTTAGAAAAGTATCGGAGAAGGAGTAATTTTCTGACTCTGTTGAAATGCTACAAAAAGAATATGCATTGCTGAACTAACAGCTGAGAGCAACTAACAGGCACTTGAAAGCCAAGTGACAAAGCCAGAGGTTTGCCTTGGAGGCAAATGGAGCAGCTTTCCTCCCCTGCAGAGGGAGGGCAGGGAAAGTGGAGGCCCAGGCCAGATCCAGGCCAGTGAAGGTTAAAACTCTCAATCAAGGCAGGAATTTGATTGGAGAATATGAATCCTGACCCATGGAATGGATTGTCTGGACTGATTTCCCCCAGACTCTTGAATTAATTTCCAGATTCCTCTAACCCCTCTGAGCCTGGAGAAATGAACCACCTCTCCCACGAAGATCTAGGACCTCTCCTTTGCTTAAAGACAATGCAGAGGCCTCTACCTCACCCCTTACCTACTTGGCCTATGACTAGGATTAAGTTGCAACCTCACCCAGCTGCAGACATGCTGGGCCTGATGAGGAAGAAAAGGGACTCCACCTCCACAGGAGCCCCAGACTTGCCTAACAAGGACTGGATCCTGAGGGCACATGATCAAGGAAGCTGGAACATAATATGGAATAAGAGGAAGTTTATTCATTTGGGAGTTCGCTTCTGAAATACAGATTTCAATATCCTGGCAAGGACGCCAAGAAATGGAACATATTTGCTACTAAGCTGTTTCCTGGATGCATGAAAAAAGCAGTGGTCCCTAGAAGTGAAAGTGAAATGCCACAATTACCAGAGCAGATGCTGGAGGAAAGGACTGAAAGGCTCCAAGAAGGGGGCTGCTGGAGTAGGGATGCTGTGCTAGGCCAGAGTACCCACTAAATGATTGCACCTTGCAGGGGAGCCCTGAGAGTACTGAGTGCAGTGGTGCCCCTCCTTGTAGACCACTATGACGGTGGAAACTAAGTTTACTGATAGTGATAGAGATGATAGGAGCCCCACCCGACCCCCAAAACAGAGGCCAGATGGTGGTGCCCATCAGAAATCAGATGGATCTAATTATCATAATGAGTGGTAGGTTGGAGTAACAGCAGCGGGCCTGGCCAAGATAGTTATGGAAATAGTTACTAGAACACAGCACCCCTTAGAGGCAAAGCACATGGGATTCAACGAAGACACGCTGCACCTTACCCTCAACGTAAACCAAAAATGGGGGATCAAGAGGCTGAGGGCACCTGCCCCAATAAAAATCCAAGACCCATTCCTTGCCCAGTTATTGCACCCAACCTAGGATTCAGACGTGGCATCCAACGATGGAAGGAGAGGCTGGGTGCTCAGATGGAAGAGCTTTGCAGAAGAAAACCTGCAAATGCCCCATTATGCATAAAAAGCTGCTAATAACATCAATTGTCATTAGAAAAAAATGCAAATTAGAACCACAATGAGACACCATTTCATACCCAGTAAAATGACAGTTACCAAAAAGACTGACATTACAGAATGCTGACCAAGATGGAGCATTTGATTTGGGGATGAAAACTCAATCTTGTCAGCATCAGGTGGTAGACAAGACATAGTCAGAGCGTGTGTGCGGCGAATACCGCCCTTCCCAAAGGGTTCAGGTTGTGACACTTTCTTCCATGGCTTTTTTTTCCCCATTTATTTAAAAACCTTTAATCCCACCATGAGGATATATAAACCTGATAACCTTTTGTTTGTAATCTTATTGATTTTTTTCCATGATATACAAGCTGTTTAGTAACCTACTTTTTTTAGACTTTATTTTAGCTTTACCGAAATATCAAGAAGATAGTAAGGAGGGTTCCCATATACCGCTCACTCAGTTTCCCCTGTCATTAACATCTTACATGAGTATGGCACATCTGTTATAATTAATAAACCAATATTTATGCATAGTTATTCATTGAAGTTCATGTTTTATTCAGGTCTCCTTCATTTTCCCCGAGTTTTTCTGCTCCAGGGTCTCATCCGGGGACCACATTGTATTTAGTTGTGGTGTCTGCTTAGGCTGCTCTGGGCTGTGGTGGTTTCTTCCATGGTCCTTATTTCTGACGATGTGGACGGTTTTGATGAGTGCTGGTCAGGTAGGTCATAGGATGCCCCTATATTGGCATTTGCCTCATGTTTTCCTTGTGGTGAGACTAGGGCTATGGAGTGACCTTGTTTTTTTTTATCCTGTTTTGGGTGACTATGAGAATGATTCCAATTATTGACTGAAAAGGGAGTTCTTTCTGTTGCTGGAAAACCTGTTTCTTGCTGCTTTGGTGAGTTGCGGTAATGTTCAAATTCTGAGTAAAGTCAGAAATAGTAGAGAGAAAAGTATTGAAATATTTGCTTTTAAAAAGGACCTACTCTGTCTCCAGTGAAAATATTTCATTCTTTTTTATGGCCTAGTAATATTCCATTGTATATATGTACCACAGCTTTTTTTATCCACTGGTCTATTGATGGGCACTTGAGCTGCTTCCATTTACAATAGCATGGATGGACCTAGATGAATGACTACGTGAATAAGTCGGTCAGAGAAAGACAAATACCATATGATTTCAATTACATGTGGAATCTAAAGAACAATATAAATGAGCAAACGAAACAGAAACCGATTCATAGATACAGAGAACACACTGATGGTTGCCAAAGGGGAGGGATGTTAGGGGATTGGCTGAAAAAGGTGAAGGGATTAAGAAATACAGATTGGCAGTTACAAAGTAGTGATGGGGAAGTAAAGTACAGCATAGAAAATACAGTTGATAATATTGTAATAACTATGCATGGTGCAAGTTGGGCACTAGAAGTACCAGGGAGAACACTTTCTAAAGTGCAGTAAACCCTTGACTTTGCGTACCGGTTCATATGTCATTTGTGAAAATTAACACCCTGTTAGTTTTAAAATGCTTTTAACCATTTTTTTTTGCTATTGATTCACTATTATTTTTAACAAATTTTATTGAGTAGGCCATACATTGGAAAAAACACTGTAGTAATTTTGCTGATATAAATAAACATTACATATCTACAACTATAATATACATATTTAATGTATTTAAATTCAAGAGTCATGGCTGGTGAACAATTTCAGTGAATGATTAACACATGGTCACATGACATCCTACGGTATTTGGTTCTGTTTTGCTGGGCGTGACTTTCTGCAGCAGTTTTAATGCGCGCCTGCCGATGTTCCCACCCATGCTAAGCCATGCCCTAGCCGTTTACTCGAGGTGACTGGTGAGTGCATGCATTTACTACCTGTTCAGTATAAATTTAAAATGTTTAATACATATAGAAAACTTTCCTGTTCAATTGAACTTTTCATACATACTTAATTTTAATTTGTCAATTTTTTAACACGTATTTGGAAAATCTACTTTATTACATAACAGACTTTTGGCTTTAAGGGACACCCCCTAGCCTAAATTAGCCTGTTATATCAAGGTTTTACAGTGAATGATTGTCTGACCACTATGCTCTACACCTACATCTAATACAAAGTAATAGTAAATGTAAACTGTAATAAAAAAATTAAAAATAATATTATTTATTTTAGAGAGAGAGGAAGGGGAGGGAGAGAGAGATAATTGGGGCAGGGAGAGAAAGACATTGATCTGTTGTTCCACTTATTTATGCAGTCATTGGTTGATTCTTGTATGTGTCCTGACCAGGGATTGAAGTTGTAACCTTGTTTATCAGGATGATGCGCTAACCAACTGAGCTACCCAACAAGGGCAAATAAAATAATTTTTTACAAAGGAAAAAAAAGATCTACTCTGCACTGCAGTCCCTATAAAGAAACCTAGCAGTTATCATTATCAGTAGCTTTTATTTCATTAGCATCTGTTTGAGTGGCGTGGCACTGCTCTCCCCATTACAAGGGCGCCTAAGTCTTGTTTTAGTTTAATAAAGATGTTTTTATAATCCCTTTATAATCCTTGTGTTTTAATAAAATACCAAAGCACAATTAGCTTTTGTGAGGGTAATTGGCATTCAAATGCTATTTGTGCTTGAGATTTCTTTCTCTCAAACACAAAAGTAGAACCTCAGGATGGAGAAGGCATGCTCCATTGACTAACAATAGAAACGCTGGCAGCTGCTCTTCTTGGTATACATTTAGGGCACTTCTGTTGTCTTATAAATACCTCCAGCTAAACAAATGAAAAGAACATTTGAGGGGAAAAGATGGTTTGCTGTAGGAAAAATATCCGAGGGTTTTTGTACATGGAGGTATAACTGCATATGATAAGATACATGGATCAATGATCATTTTGATGAGATTTGACAACTGCGCACCCATTATCCACTACCCCAGGCAAAGCAAGGAGCATCTCCAATGCCCAGAGGTTCCCTTGTGCCCCTTCCAGGGAACCACCCTCCCCCCCTTCTCTCCAGAGAAACCGCTTTCTGATTTCACTGATTTGTTTCCTCATACTTAAACTTCGTACAAAGGGAGTCAGACCATTTGTGATCTTTTGTGCCTAACTTTTTTCAATGAACATAATTTTTGAGATCAACTACCCAGAATAGCACTTTACTGCCCAGCTCAAGGGAGGTCATAGCCCCCTGGCGTCTGCACTAGGCTGGCCCATCGTGGCGTTGGTTCCTGCAGCTCAGCTCTCTTGAGGCTGGACACCGACCATCCAGAGCTTCTCCAGGAGGAGGTTCTGGAGGTCAGTGAAGACTGAGGAGCAGCTGAGAGGGTTCAGACCTAGGAAATAGACTTCATGATGAAGAATCTGTTATAATAAAAGCGTAATATACTAATTAGACTGGATGACCTTCCAGATGAAGCCGCGGCGGTGAGGGCCGAGCCCCTTGCACACATTTCGTGCATCGGGCCTCTAGTATAGAAGAAAAAGGGAGGCAAAAAATGGTGGCATAATATTAGTCCTTTGAAGGAGAGAATCGATTTCGTGAGTGTGTGTAGCTCAAGATTTAGACATTCCCGGAGAGAGTTTTCAGCTCCATATAAAAAGGAATATTGTCAACAGCAGCTCAGTGGGGTACCTTGAACAGTAGTTGAGTCTCTAATCACAGCGACTGTTCAAGAAGGCTCATAGCCATGTGTCATGAATGCTACTAAAGCAAATCCCCACCAGGTGGGAGAGGACATCTTCCTATGACTGTGGTTTTCGATTTAGACGAAGCTGGGCCTTACCCCCACTTTAGACTAGTTGACCATTGTGTTTTCTTATCTTGTATATTCCACATTGGCAACAAGGTCACATGGTTTTCATTTGAAGTATCCCAGAACCAGCTGCTGCCATCTAAACTTACCAATCCTGAGCAGTCAGGACTCCCCGTGTGGATTTTGTGTTATTTTCAAAGCATTCTCTAGAAGAAAGAGTTCTTCCCTGCCTTGTCCCCAAACTTCCCCCACAGGCAATGTGAGGTCTCCATCTCTAACAGATGTAAACGCAGTATCCACAAGGCAAATACCCTTCAAGGTCCAGCTCGCAACTGAAGTGAAAAAGCAGAGCTCTGCAAATCTTCTGCAAGTTGCCCTCAGTGCCTTAGATAAATACAAAAGAGGAAGCAATGAGAAGAGAGGAAATGTTTATAAGAGAAGGTGGCTGTCCTCAGGTAGCTGAAAGGTCTCCTTAATCTGTCTACAACATCCCACACACCCTTCCTCCCCATCTCCTAGCCCAGTTAGCGGAGGCCCAGCCACCCGCTGTAGATATCTAAGTGCTCCAACCCCAGGCAACTGTTCTCAGAAGAAAAGAAAGTAGAGGAAATAAGTTGATCATAATCTATCAGATCCCAAGTTGACTTCTTATCACCTACAAATCCCAATTTTAACCAGCATCTTCATTGCCCTCATAGTCTGTCTTTTGCATTTTCCCTCCCCTAGCTACCTTTAAGCTCCAATCCATCAGAAAAAATACTTCAAACATTGATACCATGCAGGGAACTTCCCCTCCCCCCCCCAAAAAAAAAAAGAAAGAAAAGAAAAACACACCTTTGAGAAGCCTGCCAGTGAATCTCACCCACTTGCTTCACTGCCTGACTCCACCTCTCACGGTTTGTAAACAGCCAGGATGTGCCAGTGTGACCTCATTTATATACCGCCTCATAAACACAGCAGCGTCGTCTTTATAGATACATGCGATGTTTCATAATACCAACTCAACAACAACTCAACAAACACCTCCTTTATTTTTCCATCGACAGACTTTGGACAATGTGATCTTTAAGGTGAAAGTGGAAAGGCCTCCCACATTGCAGCCCCAAGTTGTGCCCTGAGAGAGTGCATTTCCAGTGCCTCTTCCCGGCAGCTCTGGAGGCCAAGAAAGATCTGATCCTTGTTCCTTCCTCCCCTTGAGGAGAACTAACGGTCAGGATAGGGCTACAGAAGCATTCAGATGGGCATGCAAAATAGCTAAAGCTACCATGTCTCTTCAGAGCTGAGTGTGCTTTCAGAAATCTAGCCGGCTATTCTGTCAAATGGGGAAGTGGCTTATCCACTGCCTCCCTGTTAATGAGGGGCAGAGAACCCACATTTCCCGCTTTGTGCATAACTTACCTTGTGCAAGGAGTTAAACATGGGTAAAGAGAGGTTATCGGATCCGTGGGAAACTGAAGCAACACAAAAATTTACAGAGCCTGACATTGACTCCTGGAGCCAGTTTCTCATCTGTGAAATGGCATATTATTATCTCACTTAAAGCTTCTGTAACGGATGACAAGGACATAATGCATGTAGGCAGCCTGCTGTTTATTGACATTCACCACATAAAGTTTTCCGTGTCTTTTGTTGTAATTTAGCCAGGCTCTGGCATTCATTTTAGGTTTGATGTCACCCCAAGAACACTAAAAATTGCCACAAATATTTGGAATATGAAGCTTAGCTAACTCGATGTGGAACATTAACATCCTCCTCTTTAACGTGAATAATTTTTAAGTTATTTTTCTAGATTGTCTAGACTGGTGTCAAACAAAATTAGAAGAAGTGTTCTCAGGCACTTTGTGGCTCTTAACTGCTATTGGAAACAGCTGGGGCTTGTTTTTCACCTTTGAAGAAGACAAAAGCTCATAATTTTGCAAGTACATTGGCATGTAGCACGCATGAAAAAAATCCTGGCTGAGGGATAGGATACCTGGATGGAAACTTTTTCCTCCCTGAGAGTCTCTTGCTTTCATTTCCAAATCCATTTGTAGAACATAAAGACCTTGCCAGCACTGGGAAGGGATGCGAAATGGGGTGGGGTTGGGGGTGGGGGAAGGTGGCGGGGAACACTGCTTTGTTGCTAGGAGGTGAGAAACAGTGGGAGTCAGAGAGCTCTGCAGGCCTTGGGTGGCATGAATAGGCCCAGAGCCCCGCCTGGGGTTTGGGACATTCCCACTGGTTCCCCGGGTGGTGGCTGAACTCTGACTCAGAGAAGCAGGAGTCATGGAGGAGGTGAGGTCATCAGCTAATGACCCAATGCGCCATCAGACAAGGCCAAGTCCGTGGCCTGCTCTCCCCCATGTCCCCTCCCCCAATGAGCACACAGCACACACATCCCCAAGTTGTAGCCTGTCTTCTTATGACTTCCCCTTGGTGCTCTTCATAACCTGATTTCACTTCTAAAAAACATGCTGTGGGGGAGGAAACACGCAGAGAAGTCTGGCCCCGCTCTGTATCTCCCTCCCTCCCCACTCCAGATGGTTCTAGTTGCGAAAGTTTACATTTTGGGCTTTCAGATATGTTTATGTTTTGCCTGGAAAGGCTACCGTGCTCTACAGCCCCTCTCTCCTGGTCCACTCAGGACCTTCTGCTGTGCTGCTCTCTCCAGCACAGGGCTAGCTACTTTGTCTCAGCATCCTGCTTTGTCTCACCACTTTTTAATCGTGACTCTAAAAAACATGTACTATTATCCTAACTTTAGAAAGGAAAAACAGACACTTCAGAGAGATTATTCTCTCAGTGCAGAAACAGAATTTCTTACCAGGTTTGTCTCCATAATATTGCCCATTATATAATCATTTCTCTATAAACAGAAGCCTCAGTTTAAAGGAATTTTAATTTTCTATCTTAAGAAAATAAACTGAGGCTATGGATTTCTTTCTAAAGCAATGCAATGACATTTGTGGCTGTCCATCCCAAAATCTATCGCCATCTTCCTTCATCCTAGTACAGTGGTCGGCAAACTGCGGCTCGCGAGCCACATGCGGCTCGCGAGCCGTGGTTTGCCGCCTCTGTTGACTAATGAGTTTGCCGACCACTGTCCTAGTATAAGGCCAACTTTGTTTTCCAAACCACATAGCCCACGTCTCCTAGAGAAGCTGACCCCACTGGCAGGTCCAGGATGGGACCGCTGATGTAAGAATGATCCCATAACTCTTGTCAGCCATTGGCTCAGAAATGGACATGTGACCCAATTCTGGCCAATAAGGCATGAGGAGAGTCTATGGGGATCTTCTTAAAACTTCTCTTGCTCTTAAGAAAGAACCACACATAGTGACTCTCTCTCCCACTGAATGTGAGCAAGGAGGCAAGCAGCCACAATTACTACTGGCAGCCCTTCTGCCATAAGAGGAGTTTAGAATGAAGACAATACTGGGCATGTCACAGAGGGGAGATGAAAATAAAATAATAAAGACATCACTTTATGATATCATAAAATATTAAATCAATATCTGAGTTCTAATTAAATAGATATTAGCCTCAAACAGTGTAATGACCCGCTGGAAGTTTCTCAGTCCCCTGAAGGCAACCATCCACCTCTAGACTTCCTACCTAATAAGCAAATGCATTTTCATTTCATGTTAACAGGTTTTATTTAGCTTTTCTATTCTTTACAGATAAATGCTGGAATCTGTCACATCTCCTGCATCCACATAACTATGAACTCATCATTCACATCTGGAATGATGGTTGAGAGGCACCACACAACCCTTAGTCAACAAAACCAAGTCAGGCTTGGATGTGGCAAGCTTAGTGTGATGCATTAAGGATGGCCACAAGTCTTTTGTCATTGGAAGGACATAGAGAGGTGAAGTCAATTTCCCCTTTCCTTGAGTTCGCGCTGGCCTCGTGCCCAACAAGATGCAGTGGAAGTGATACTGGATGACTTCTGAGGCTGAGCCTTAAGAGATTTGCAGCTTGCAGCATGCCACTTGGAACACTCCCTCTTAGAACCCAGCCTAGCCTGTGGCCACCAAGTGCAAGCTAGCCCAGAGGGGGAAGAAAAAGGAGGGAGAAGGGGCAAGGGGAGAGAGGGTGAGGGGAGGGAAAGGAGAGGAAGGAAGGGGTGGGGAGAGAAGGGGCACTCTGTGGAGTAGCACTGAGGTGCCAGACATTTGATAAAACCTCAAACACAGCCAAGTAAACACCGGTACATGCCATAAAGAATTAAAGTCCCACATAGCTGAGCCCTACCCAAATTCATTACTCAGAAATAAATGCTTAGTGTTTTAAGCCACTAAGTTTTATGGTATTTTTTCATTCAGTCAATAACTAATACAAGAGGAAAAGATAGAAACTCCTGCTCCACGAGCTTCAATAACAGATACAAAAAGCTTTCTGCTGAACCCTCGCCTATCTAGAAACTTCATTCCAGTGCCTCAGCGAATCCTGGTGTGAAGAATGTGTGACCGCATCGTAAGATGTCCACACGCAGCAGGTGGATGTCTGTGAGCTGGGACCAGGGGCTTCACCCTGTTGCTTCTTGTTCGCCTCTATCCTAATCAGGTCTTGGGTGCTCACAAAGTTTTCAAAAGACTAAAGAGAATGTATGGGAGAATGATAGACCACTAAGGGGAGCGCACTCTCTTGGTCTTGTGTGCTTGACACACACACACACACACACACACACACACACACACACACACACAATGTCCCTCAAGTGCGTGTTCTCCTCAGTTTCTAGTCACTGTGCTTGGCTTGGTGGAACAACAATTATTCAAGTATTTGCTCCAGAAAAACTCAGTAGAATTTGAATTAGCAACCAGTTTCTTTTTAAGCTGAGCTGACATTTTGCGTTAAATTTATTTTAACTAGGGATTTATGACAGGAAAGGAATAGTTCTAATTAAATAAGTATTAGCCTCAAACAGTGTGAATAATGACCCACTGGAAATTTCTCAGTCCCCTAATAGCTAATTAACAACTCATAACTGGGTTCCCTTTGTGTCCCAAGGCAAGTGTGAAAAGGAGGCCTTGACTGATTAATGAGATCGGCTCAAACAGGATTAAAAAATGAAAATTGGCTTTGCGGACTCCAGACCTGCAAATCCACTCCACGTGAAAAGAAAGGCTTATTTGTAAGGCTTCCTGGGTGATCACTGTGGGAACAGAGAGAGCGCAGAACCAAAGGCACTGATCTGTTAGTGGCCTCTTGGTGACCCCTTTCCCAGCAGCCCCGTCAGAGGACAGCACACCAACTGGGACGGAAATGGCCTCACTATGGTCAGGGCGTCTATAGGGTTTGAGAGGCAAAGCCAAATAGCCTTTGTAATAGCCTTTTTTCTTCTTTGTTGTGTTTGTATTTCAGGAAAAATTTTAAGGCGGGCAGACAACAAGCTAGAAGCCAATAAATACACTCTAGAATGTATGAGAAATTCTTCTCCCAAAGTCTGAGCTGAAGCCCAGCTTTGCATTTAAAGGGTTTTGCTCAGCTCTCCTGAGGCAAGAGTGAGCCCTCACCAAGCCACCTCCCACATAACACTTCCTCTAGCTCTTACCAGAAAATGGTTTTGAAAAGCAGTGGTGGACTCTGGAAAAATGTTGCCTGTTTTTTCAGAAGCCCCTCTTCACTGGAGAGAACCACATCCCTTTCATGGAGCTGAGAGTTGTGGTCACATTGGCGAAGCCCTAGGCAGGCCCCTGCTTTTATCACCAACAAACCCCAGAAACTAAAATAGTCCATGGAGCCAACATCTATTTGCCCAGTAGAATTCCATTCAGGGCCCAAGAATTGCTTTTAGTCTTGGGAGTGGAGGGAACTAGTGGGGAGGGGTCACATACAGATTATCAGGAAATTAAAATCCTCTCAGAGCAGCAGGTCCACTCCTACCCCACCCCACCCCACATTGGAACTGAGAACATGTTCTAAGGGTGGGCCAGAGCAGGGCCACAGTTGTAGGGGTACCGGTGTGGGGTCACCACAGAGCAATTGTGGGTCTTTATCACATGGCTGACCCACAAACGACAGATTAAATGTAGAGAGTGGAGTAGGAACTACCTCCTTTCTGACTTGACAAATAAATTTATGATCTGCCATAGTCAAGAAATGGGATGCTATCTGTTAACCAAATAGACTGTCACTGTTCAAAAACATAGGACTATATTGAATTGAATCTTTATTATTTTAAAAGGCATTAGAAACTGCAGTGCTTTCGATTTCTCATAATAAACCTTATCAAAAAGCGAATAAGAGTTAATTAATAGATCAGAAGATTGGGAGACCGATTTTTCCCAGTCTGAGTGCATTATGCTCACCCTGCATCCCAAAAGAAGATTCCTTACCTTCCAATATCTTCTGGCTTCTCCCTACCATCTTACCATGGCCAGGATAGAACCAGGGCAAAGTTACACAATTGTTTTCCCTCTCCTTCGAGAAATCCACATTAAAAAAAAAAAAAATGTATGGAGAACACCTAGCCATTATATAATCCTTGCTGGGCTTAATGCCAACCTATTTGGTTTACTGCCAAGAAAGGTGTTAACTCTCAAGGGAGATGGAGGCGCACTTAATTAACACTCCCTCAAGGTGAGCAGAAGTGCTCTCCTAGGCTGGATAGAATCTCATTTTCTTCCCAACATGTGACTTGGGACTGACACTTAAAAATTGTCAACAGTAATTTGGGAAAGGGAATGTGTCTCTTTAGTTATGTTAATCAGAAGCGTATACTTAGCACACTTTGGTGCAGAACTCTGTCTGCATGAGCTTCTGCGGAAGAAATAACAATTGTGTCTGCCCTCGGTTAGTTGATCAGGTGATGTAGGGAATTAGGACCAGCAAGATTACACTGTAAAGGGAAGCCCATAAAAGCAATATTACATTAGGGTAATTGTGTGTGTATGGAGTCTGAATGACTAAAGGATGGCCATCTTTTAAATTTTAGTTAAGGATGAGAACTTTTATTTTATTTTAAAAATATATATATATTTTTTATTATTATTATTATTATTTTTTTACAGAGAGGAAGGGAGAGGGATAGAGAGTTAGAAACATCGATCAGCTGCCTCCTGCACACTCCCTACTGGGTATGTGCCTACAACCAAGGTACATGCCCTTGACCGGAATCGAACCTGGGACCCTTGAGTCCGTAGGTCAACACTCTGTCCACTGAGCCAAACTGGCTAGGGCAAGGATGAGGACATTTTTAAAATAGTGTATTGGAAGAAGTGGTGGGTGAAGCTTAACAGCAGAGAGGAGTGGACAAGTGAGTCCTGTACAGGGACTAGCCAGAAAACTTGATCCAGCAAGAACATTAAGAGGTCCAAGGTTTCATAGAACAAGAAGCAAGAGAAAAGTATAATATTTTAAGTTATAAAAATATAGTATGCGAGGCATAGCTAGGGAAAAACAAAATAACTTTCTCAAAATCCAGTCCATATCACAAACAAGAGAAGCCCAGGTGTTCCTTGCTGTATTATTCATGTTAAAGGAATCTCGGGACAGGGTGCCTCAAGCCTGGCGGCATATTTTGAAGCCTTCACTCTTATTTCATTTTGAAGGGCTATTGGTTTTGGCCAGATAGTAAAATCAGACACTTTCAATTAGTGAAAAATCAGCAGCATTTCTGGGGGACTTGGAAATATTACCATTCTAAAATCCTTCATCTGGACTGTTAAATCTCTCAATCTAAAGTGAGCCAGAATTTTCATTTTCTCAAGGTCTACAAAAAGTTGATCTGACGTTTGTTTTCTAATAATTTTCCTAGCTGCCTCTCATATTACATACCCAACTGATAGAATCCTATGCTTTAAAAGGTCATTTTAAGGGTCATTTAGTCTAGTTCCCTCATTTTAAAAAGTACCAAAGTGGAACCTCACAGGAGCTCTGTGACTTGCCATGGGCATGAACAAATTAGTAAACTGTCTTCTTTCAGAGGCATTTGAGATCTACAATTCTCTTTCCTGGGTCTTTTTCCCTCACCCCAATAAAATCTAGGAAGAAAATGCTTGAGAACAGTAAAAAATTACCTTCACCAAAATAAAGAGGTGAATCGTGTACCAAAATTTCTCTCTCACCACACTTTTTTTAGGCACTTCACATTAAAGCATCCTTTTTTTTTTTTTTTTTAATTCTGTGAAGAAAAAACAGCCTTTAAGGGCAAAGAGTCTTAATTCAGTCAATGTGGAAAGAGGGAAGTAAAAAAGAGCTCTCCAAGGATAATCACAAAGAGAACAAAAGCTATTCCAAATGATGCCATACATTATAATTATGCTACCAAATTGCTCTTCAGCTGGAGGTGTCAATGGAAAGCGTTACAGTTTTTAAATAGTTCTGTTCTTGATGGGAATTCATGAGCACTGGAGGTTCTTGTGTGTGCGCACTTATATTTAGACAAACCATGGGGCTATAAGCATCCATCCAGACCTCTGGATCCTTTCCCCTGCAATAAAAAATGAATAGATAATAATAATAAGAAAAAGAACTGTCTTGATGTTCATATAGGCATTGCCCTGATGGCATGATCCTTGATGGAAAAGATCAGTAGCTCTAAATTCTTGACCTATGCTGTTTGTCCACCTGCAGATAAAGCTGATGGAGGAACAAGCAGTTGAATATGTTCCAAAAGTGAATGGAAAACAATGCTAGAAGCAAAAATAATAAATTATGAGAAAGTGCAAAGTATTGATGTTATCTAAGTAGCTTTCTGAGCACAGCATTTTTGGAAGTACAACAGAGCAGACTTTTCTCACTTAAAGAATTGAGGAAGTCAATGGTTTTAGCTATTGGTTCTAATACGAGTCAAGATTTACAAAGATATTACTTTTAAGGGTTGTTCTGAGTTTTAAATTCCTACCTTTAGGTCTCCCATTTTTTTTTCTTCAAACTTTGACTGAATCAACTGTTTGTTGTTGTTAATGTTTTTGTTCTTATGTATCAACTAGAGGCCCAGTGCACAAAATTTGTACACAGTGGTGGGGGTGTCCATCAGCCCAGCCTGCACCCTCTCCAATCTGGGACCCCTCGAAGGATGTCCGACTGCCCTCTCACAATCCAGGACTGCTGGCTCCCAACCGCTCGCCTGCCTCCCTGCCTGATTGCCCCCTAACCACTCCCCTGCCAGCCTGATCGATGCCTAACTGCTCCCCTGCTGGCCAGATTGCCCCTAACTGCCCTCCCCTGCTGGCCCGGTCACCCCTAACTGTCCTCCCCTGCAGGCCTGGTCACCCCCAACTGCCCTCCCCTGCAGGCCTGGTCACCCCTAACTGCCCTCCCCTGCTGGCCTGATTGCCCACAACTATCCTTCCCTGCTAGCCATCTTGTGGCGGCCATATTGTGTCCCATGGGGGCATCCATCTTTGACCACATGGGGGTGGCCATCTTGTGGGCTGGAGTGATGGTCAATTTACATATTATCTCTTTATTATATAGGGTGGTTCCCAGCCTAGCTTCACATTACAAACCCCTAAGGAATCTTAGTCTCTTCTCCCCCCGCCCCTCCCCCCAACCCCAATCCAGTTAAGACCAATTATATCAGCATCTCTAAGTCTGGGCATCAGTATTTAGGGAAGTTCCCTTGATGTGTCTATGTGTAGCCATGAGTGAGAACTCCTCTTGGTGTAGACAGTATAACAAGATCATTCTGTAGAAACTTCAGTTAAAATCAGTTTTGCCTATTAAGTTAGTCCAAAGTTCTGGGTGTGTGAACAGGCCCCATGTGGAACATGACACCAATGTACCTATTATAAGACCTGTAGATATCATTGGATGACACAAGTGTTTATAGAAAATTCCAGAGTTTAGTTACTTCCAGTCTGGGACCATTTTCTGATATGGACAATGCACTCTGGTTTGTGCTACATTTCTATCTCATTATGTGGTTTTGTAAGACAGTTGCTTGTCAAAATCTTCTTCCAAACTGACCACAAGCTCTTCCCATTCGCATTGGCCCTGGAACTCCTTTTGCACAGTGGGCCTGCTCTAGCCAGATGTATCTATAAGAGACATAATGCATCCCTTCCCAGAGCCCAGGTTTTAGCAGTAGATTGGCAACACTTAGCTTCAAGAAGAGGGGCATAAGCTCATCTGATATCAGCTGCTGCTTTCAGTAGCATTTGTCTCCCCACCATGATTTTGTAAACTGAGTCTGTACTTGCAGGGGCCTGATGCGGCGGGGGCCAGACATGGCGGGGATCTCCCTTATCCAAGTCCCGCGCGGAAAGAGAGATGAATGAACGCGTTCTAACTGGAGGCGGCCAGGGATTGAGAAATAATAGAAATAAAGAGAGCAGATGCAGAAATAGATTTAAAGCTGGGAGCTGGGTGGGACACCATTTCTCTGATGGAGAGGCAACATGATGACCACGACTCACGCAGTGCTTTATTTTTATATCCCCAAAATCCAGGAAGTAACACCAAAACTTAGGATCAAAGGAGCTTATTTGCATTCTTAAGTAGGCCCTAGCATTACTGGATTTACATATCTAGACCCGCCCCTGCTGACACCTGGACAAAGGTAAGTCAGAACTGACCACACACCCCGCCTTCTTGGCGGGGGTGTAACCCAGACACAGACTCTGCCAGTGCCTGGGGCTCAGCTGACAATTTAAAGAATGTCCATGTGCCTTCCCAGGCGGCCCTCTATATGTACTGAGTGTGGGATGAGAAACTCTGAGATCAGGTGGGGACAGAGGGCAAGGAGGACCATGCTGAGGACTAGGAGCAGCAACATGCAATGGTGACCCGTGAATTACATTCTGTGTGTGAGTGACCATGGAAACCTGGGCTTTGAATATTTGTACTAGAATCTTTCTTTGGAATATTATATATATTTCTACACATACATATACCAACATATAAGGTGTCCCAAAAATGTATACATATACTTTGAATAATTATAAAGTCAGTGTTTATTAAAATAATTTAATTTTCAAAATTTCAGACATTATCTGTGACTTCACTGTACAGTAAAGAGCTCAGGTGGGTCTGCCTTCAATCACCATACCACGTGTTGTGAAAGCCCTTAGCCAGGGGCTAATGCTGAAACTCAGGCCTAGAAACATTACTTACAAGTAGACTGCACAGAAAGTGCTATTTTTGAATTGCTCTCTTGGGGAGGAAAGTTAAACAAAATGCAATTTTTAGAAAACTTCATCAGGTGAGATATTCTGTACCCCAGAAGGAACAGGAAGAAGAGGGAAGACTGACAGAGTACAAGAATAGAACATTCTAATTAAAACTATAAAATGAGATATTTTCAGGTCTTTTCAGGGGAGTACCCTTCCTTGAAAAGATATTTAAATTGGAAAATTCAGAGAGAAATGACAATAGATGTTGGTGTAGGGTCCTCATGGACAAACTGTGGTTTGTTTGCATATGTCACACTAAAAACGCTGGCCACTCAAATAATCTTTGGACCATGATTTCACCTTGATTCAAGCCTTATGAAAAGGATGACACAAATAAAGGAAGAAAGAGCGTATGCACGTTATCAATCCATCAGCGGAGACAAAAAAAAAACAAAACTGGTCATCTTGACTTTCAAATGTTATTAACAATTTGAAAAAGTGAAGAGAAGCACATGAAGCAGAACAATTCAAGCCAATACATAATAAGTACTTTGAAATATAGATAGGACTAAGCTCTCTGATAGGATGTGGATTTATCGGAAAGAAGGGTGACACTGGGACCTTCACCTGGAATCTGTGTCAGAATTTGTGTCCTGAGGAAAGAGTGGAATTGTTACAAAGAGAAAGAGTTGACAGTGGCTGATGTGTTTTTTTCAATAATTGTGACAATTGGGTTTATATCTTCTTACATGCATTGATTTTTCAATTAGTTAGTAAAGACTCAGCTCCTATAGACCAAAATAGATAACATAGCTCCCAAAAATTGGACACATGATATGAAAATGTCCTACAAGAAAACAGCAGGGCTGACCTCGCTACCTCTCCTGGTAAAAGCTCTCCATCAGCTTCAATGCGAGGTCAATTAGAGGGTGAATTTTTCAGATCTGTCAGGGTGTCAACACACTTTTGAAATTAATAAAAAAGAAAGAGCATTTAAAATATAGATTCACATCCACTGTTGTTAACAAGGAGCCATGTCCCTAAGTGAATATTTTCCTCTGAGATATAAGCTAATAATACCATGAAGACATGACAATTAGCATATTTTAAAATATTATTTCATTTTTATCTCATCTTTTAAATTTCTCTTATTTCTGTATAATGTTGTAGAGCAGTTATGTGTATATATTTTAATGGATCAATATATACATGTTCTGGGAGATATGCTAGAAAATGCTCTGCTGGAAGGGGTGTGCAATCAGAGAAGCAGGGATCACCGATTTACTTATGAAGTAGCAGGAATTTGGAGAAAGAAAAGTCAGTAGGAGCTGAGGTCAGGAGAGTTGCATAAAATTTGGATTTGGAGGATGAGGATGCATAGAGAAGACATATCCAGATGAAAGAAAAAGTGTCAACAAAGGCATAAATGAAATAATGTTAGATAGCAGATATGTCTGATCTGAGAACTGGTCGTAAGGATGAATAAAGGCATAACAGTTCAGTTTGGGGCATACCTGCCTCCTAATAACAGGAAGTCAGAAAGTCCGTTAGACTTTTCTTCCAGTCTTACCCTCCACTCTTTCCCTCAACTCTGTCTTTCCGTACCTTAGCTATCTTCTCTGCAGATGGCCCCATAAATATCTCTATCTCCACGCTGACTTTTCCAGGTACCAGTTGGTTATCTCCTCAAATCTCTATGACTTACCAGATTTCACAAGTTCAAGAAATTGTATTAGACTGAAAGAACATCATCACCAGTCTCCATCTTCAAATAGCCTACCACTCTGCATTTCAACCAAGTAGAAGGATCAGTTTAATGCATGTATATTTATTGTTCCAAATCCTATGTTTTACATCTGTTTAAAAAAAAACTAAAAGCAACTACTCATTCAACAAATATTGATTAAGCACCTACCATGTGCCAGATACTGATAACAGCACCCAGGATACATCAGTGGGAAAAAACACACACAGTGCTCTCTGACGTAGAGAAGCAAGGACATCTATATTTAAGAAAATAAACAACTTATCCTACAGGTAAAATGAAATGTCAAGTCCACCAATTAACTGATCTTAGAGAAAGAGTTGTCTGAGCTATTTAGCAGCAGCATCTTTTGCTTTACAGGGCAGTATGCTGTTTTTGGAGTCAAATCAATCTGGCTTCAAATATCAACTTCCTCACCAATAAGCTAATCCTTAGGCAAGTATCTAAAGTCTCTTTTCCCCTCAGCAAAGTGGGCATAAAAATACAAAATTGGGATGTTGCAGGTTTCTATGAAATTCAATGTTGGCTTTACTGAGAAGTGGTATGTGTGCGTTTATAACATATAAATAAATCAAATTGAAAGGATAACTTGGGATGAGGGGGGATTTAGGGAAGAATCCCTCCCAAATCAATGCTGCCTCCTCTGTGGAAGCTTCTCAGCCTTTCAGTCAGAATTCATTTTTCCTGGACCCTCAGTTTAATTTCTAGACCAGTGATTTTTACTGTGGTGATTTTTTTTTTGGGGGGGGGGGTGGGGGAGGGTTGGTTTAAACAAAAAAACATTTATTTTCTCATAGTTCTGGAGGGTAGAAGTGAAAGTTCAAAGCAGAGTTGGTTCCTTGTGAGCCTTTCTCTTTGGCTTGTAGATGGCTGCTGTCTTGCTGCCTCTTCACCTGTTCTTTTCTCTTTGGTCTTTTTTTGTGTCCAAATTTTCTTATAAGGATATCAGTCAGATTAGATTAGGGCCCACCCTACCCTTATTTTAACTTAATCATTTTAAAGGGCCCATCTCCAAATATAGCCACATTGTGAGGAGCTAGGAGTTAGGGTTTCAACATACAAATTTTGGTGAGATATAGTTCAACCCATAACACTTACCAAAACTTGAAATGATTAGTAGTTTCCATTTGCATTTTCCTGCTGTGGTGATTTTTATATCTCCCTCTCTACACTTCTTGAAGGCAGTGTTTTGTCATTCTTTATGGCCTTTTCAGCATTCATTATGGTGCCAACCACAAATATAGGCCCCAGTGAATTCAGATAGCAATTGAGTGCATCAGGAAAACATCTGTTTATTTGTCTCAGCAAGACATTCTATATGACCAGAGGGGAGAATTTGGGATAGATTCTGCAGTAGCCAGCTTGGGCTATCATAACAAAACTAGAGGCCTGGTGCATGAAATTTGTGCAGGTTAACCTTTTGCACTCGGATGTCTAGTGTGACTCGACACGGTTAGCATCGGTAGCACTACCGAGAAAAAAGCAAACGAGTACCAAGGGTTAACCTGCCTCGCCACCTCCCTGCCTCCTCCTTCCCTCACTCCCTCAGCACCCTACGGCCACCACTGGTCACCTGCCATGTTTAGTGCCGCCCCCTGGTGGTCAGCGCACATCATAGTGAGCGATAGAACTCCCAAGTGGACAATTTGCATATTAGCCTTTTATATATACAGATGCCAGAGACTTAACATGGCCTCTCCTCTGTGCGGGTACAGAGAGCTCTCTTTCTCTTAGAAGAACACCAGTCCCACAGGATTAGGGCTCATCCCTTGTGATCTCATTTGACCTTAAATATCTCCTTAAAAGTCTTGTCTCTAAACTCAAACACATTGGGATTAGGGCTTCAAAATATGAATCTGGGAGGGAGGGACACAATTCAGTCCATCATAGGTTTCTTGCTTTATATTTGTCTACAAAGAAAAATGTTAATTATAGAAGGAGATTTGTGGTCCCTGCTCTCATGAAATTCATATCTATCTTTATCTACACTTGAAGACAGAACTAGAAATGAAGAGAAAGGCAGAAAATGATTAGGAGCCCCTGATTCCACCAATCTGCAAATTGTGTCACCAGGATAGAAAAAACATTAATCAGGGAATTAGAAGTCCAGTGCTCAATGCCAACCAGGCCATTGACTTACAATGTGCTCATCTCATGCAATGCATCTAACTTCTCCACTTAATTCTCTATCTGTAAAATGAGGTTAAGACTTCCTGCTACAAAAATGATGATTCTGTGATTCAAAAATTAACAAGACAACATTTTCCATTTTAAATAATCTCCTTTTCCCCAGTGACGTCTTCACACTCACAGCTTTTGGAAATATATTTGGTCTTGGTTATTTTTACATTGTTTAGTGTTTGGAATGACTTGGCTCCCCAAACACAGGCAATCCTTTTTTACTTACTTTCTCTCCTTTATAATGCCTGGTATCTGAATAGAAATTCTTGCTCTTGTCCCAGACCAACTGGAAAACTGCATGCCTGATTTTTTGCCAGAAGAAGAAAACAACACTGCTTCTCCTATTTGTACCACATCTACCTGAAAATCTGTCTTTCCGGGCCTGCCACTCCACAAAGGCACAAATTCACAAGCAGCATTTCCTTACCAATTTTGAGCTAACTTCACAATTTGAAACCAGGGAAAGAAAGACAGTGAAATAGTCAGAAGTCCTGTTCACCAAGTTGTCCACCTCTCAGCTTGCTTTTTGGGTACATTGTAAAACTGTACTTGCTGGTCACTTTGGGCTGGATGTGGCCACCAATGATGGGAAGTGACTTGTGTCACTTCTGGTTCCATTGCATAGTTGTGAAGCCACCCAGAGCACTCTTCCTCTCTACTTTGGTGACTAGCCATGTTTCAGGTAGTAACCGCTCTGTCAGATTGGATCAGGAGCAAGGATGGGGAGCAGACTCTCCCCATCTTTTCAGACGCCCTCTTCACCAACCCATGTTGGATGTGTAACATGGCCTGGTTGGCATTTAGCTCTGGATTCTTAATTCTCTGATTAATAATTTTTTTCTAGTCTGGTGACACAGTTTGCATTTTAGTGGAATCAGGGGCTCCTCATTATTTTCTTCCTCTTCCTTTCTAGTTCTCTCTTCAAATTCTGATAGATAAAGATAGATGTGAGTTTCATGAGGTCGGGGACCACAAATCTCTTTCTTTAATTGGCATTTCCCTTGGGGTTCTTTATTATTGAAGCAAAACCTAGTCGATCCTAACTGATAAAGACAGCAACTATCATTTCTGACCCCTTTCCACATTCTTATAATCTCCTGAAGGACACAGTCCTTCTATCAAGGACACTATTGTCCCACACATGTGGTTGTTTAAGTATACACCATAAAATTTTACAACAAAGAATAGACTCTCAAGATCATTTAAAACATATGTGTTTATATAACTCAGTTATCTGGAGTCAAATTTAAAGTGCAAAAGGTTCCATAATTTGAGATCCCAAGTTCTGACCTGCTCTGTCTGACATGGTAGTCTAGTTCACATGTGCTACTGAGCATCTGAAATGTATGTAGTCATTGCAACAGATGAACCAAGTTTTTAATTTAATTTTTATTACTTCAACATTAAAATTAATTTAAAATATCTCAAATATTACTTATGTTAAATGTGTGGAAATGGTAATATTTGGATATATTGCACTAAGTAAAATATATTAATAAAATGATTTAACCTATTTCTTCATACCTTTTTAAATATGACTACTAGAAAATTTAAACATATATGTGGCTCACATTATATTTCTTTTGAACAGAGTTGGTGTAGAACCTAATCCTCAGGTTGCAATTCTTTATTCAAATCCAACTTCTATCATCCAGTCCCATGTAAAACTATGTCCCATGTAAAACTATGCTGTCACCCCGCCCCCACCCCCCACCCCACCCCCCACCCCCCGCCACTTCAGTTTCTAGAGGAGTAAGGTTTCCCTCTGTGGTCCTAGAAGTCCCCACCTGCCTAGGGGTTGAAAGGAGTGTTTCCCTGCTTCGCTAGGTCCTAATTCCCTGAGAATCCATGGTGTGATTCTCTCCTCTGCATCTCCATCTCTCAGTCCTGCCCACAGACTCTTCCCCAGCGCTGCCTCCTTGGAGTGCTGCACGGTGGTTTCCTGTTTCTCTGTGTCCTTTTCTCAGAACTACCCCAGAGATTACCCTACTTAGACATTGTTCCCATTTGCATGTTGACTCTGAGACATCACCTAATCTCCTTAAACAAGGAAGTTACGAAAGACCCCCATATTTGTTTATGTTTTAATCCTGGGCTTCTTGTATAATGTGGGGAAAGAGTGCCTGTCAGCTCACCATTGCGTTGCAGGAAAGGGGAGCATTTATTCTTACCTTCTTAGGAAGAGATTTGACTCAATCTAAGTTAGATGAGTCTCAGACAATACACTTCCCTGTTGGAATGTTTAGTTAAAGACTTCTGTTGGTCCACCTTGACATTCAGCAACATCATTTCAGCATCTGTCCATAGATTTCTCCCGAAGCTCTTAAAGTCTCTTGCTTTTGATAATGAAAGTTTTAAAAGAATCTTGGATAGTTTAAATCCAGGTCATTAGAACAAGCTTATAGAACCTACCAGAGCGTGGAAGGAGCTAGCACAATGAAGGCCTGGACTCCTTCAATTACCTTTCTTTGCATCAGATATTTATCTGGCCTTTGGTACTCTTTCCCCTTCCGAGCTGCTCATCTAAATGTCAGATAGCTGACCCAGTGCCACATTCTTCAAAGACAGGTAAAAAGTCCCCCCACATGGCCTATCACCAACCAAAGGCCCACTGAAGCTGGTTATCATTTTCAGAGTCTGCAAAGATCAAAAAATTCTTCTACATTTGCTCAGACAGCCACAGAAAAACTCCACCTCCCTCCCCAACCTAACTTCCTGACCCAAAACCCAGCGTCTAATTACTGAGCCAATAGCTCTAAGTTTGAGGTTTTGACAGCTACAGAAAGCCAGGCTGCAAGAAAGTGGCTTCCAGACGAGAGTAGGGGAGGCTGCAAGAGAGGTCCTGCAGGTTTACTTACTTTAAATCTGCCGGTTCTTCTAATCTACATGCTGCTTTGCATATATTTTCAGTTTGAGTACCTTCTCCTTCCAACCCTTGAATTTGATTAGTTTCAGGAATTAAAGTCAGGGTGCTGTCTATTTGATGCATTAATCAGCAGGGCAAGACCTGAATGCACTTTGCATAGTCTCTGTCCCAAACCGGGGGTCCCAGAATAAAAGGCTAACACAGGGCAGAGATTCAGATCAAATAGGTTGCACTGGACTTTGGGCCAAATACAATGTTGAATGTGAATAAATTAGTGAAGGAAATAGATGAATATTTTCATGTTGAGAGATATCACCATGCTTCTGACCTAAACTCAATAATCTGAGTTCATAATACTTAAACCGCAAGGCTCAGAGGCTAGAGCTACCCCGCATGCCATGGATTGATGGGCTAGACTGCCTGGGCCTTGATCATTGCATGCAAGTTTCACTCAAGTCAAAGTTCCTTTGCTTTTCTGCAGGGAAGTGTAGGAACAAAGCTTACTTAACAGTGAGATTCTTATGCATATTTTAAGTGTGTTTAGGGGTGTAGACTACTGTTTTTGCATATGCCAGTAGGTAGCCACTCCTATAATATGATTTTAGACTCCATAGTATACCTCTACTCACACTATCTCTCATTCATGAATCACTGGTGCCTATCACCAACCAAAGGCCCACTGAAGCTGGTTATCACTAATTTGGCTTAAGGGTAAGAATATCCCTGGAAAGGATGATACATTAAAGCTCATTAATTATCTGTAGTACAGATGATTCTACCTTCGTGTAAATGCATTTTCTCAAACCCTTTCTAAAAGCTATTTTGAGAGAAGAAAGAAGAGGGTTGTAAGGTGCCCAGGAAGTATTTGAGAGAGAGAAAATGGTGCCGCAAGTTTCCCTAGCACCTCTGCACTGGGCCAGCTCCAGGTGGAGATGGGAACTAAAGAGGCAGGAACCCCCAGTTCTGCTTTCTCTTTCCTGCTCAGCTGCCCTTCACGTCAGTTTGCTTGTTGCTGGAATGTAGAGGCCAGACCAGGAAAGGTTATCTTTGTCACCTGGAGGGGAAGGAGGTGTGGTTGTAGTTTAACTTCAGCTTCCTTTGCTTCTTGGGTGCAGCGCTCACAAGTACTAACTTGCTCGGCTTGTGGGAGCTGAGTAGTTTGCTACCTGAGCCCATGTACTTTGGCAGAGAGAGGGGAAAAACAACCCCTTTGAAGCAAAGGTGGGTGAAAGAGAAAGCCACATTAAACAACCAGCCAATGTTAAATTTGGGCTTGCACCTATTTGTAAGAGGTTTAAAAATACCCTAGGCCATTTTCTGCTTTTGCGCTTTTTTTTAATTTAATAGCTTGTCCCACTTCCAAGCAACCCGGTGTGAAGGCATTTCCTTTGACCCTCTTACACCTGCTGAGAACTTTAATATCAGTTACCTAAAGGCTCAGGTTCTAGAAACTCCTATTAGAAACTTGAAGACTCTGGGCCCAGCTAGGGACTAGGATCTGAATTCAAACGTAACAATAGTGAGAACTATTCATCCTACCCCACCCACCGACACACACCCAATTAAACCAACCTAAACCCACACTTGAGGGGTGTGTCCCCCAAGGTGCGCACTGAAAGATAAGTTGATCTAATTGTTGTGAGAATTGTGGAGTGCACTTGTTTGAGGTGGGGTGGGGGAGTGTCTTGATTTGCCTCTGATAGTTGAGCAAGCCATGGAGCCATGGAGCTCTTTGTAGGAAACAAAATCTTTCTGTGTCCTATAGGAACAAGTTCTCAAATACTGTGCCCAAAATGAAATACAAATGGGAACAGACATCTGTAAAGAGTGAGTTAAATATAATATGGTGTAACCATAAATGGAAAACTGAACAGTTGCCAAAAAAAAAAAAAAAAAAAAAAAGAGGAAGCTCTCTGGGCACTGATATGGAACAATCATCAAGAGATATTATTACGTGATAAAAAGCAAGGTACAAAACAACGTGGATAGTCTTCCACTACTCTAAAAATGTCTCCTCCTTCTTGTATACTCACAGATGATTTGAGATCCATAAGAGATGTGTTCTGTCCTGTCTCCCAGAGCTCCAGAATGTTCGGGTCCTGGACTCCCTCAGGGACCCATCAATTGAGTGCTTACTATGTGCCAGGCACAGTGTCAAACAAGTAAAATCTAGATATACTCAACATTACAAAGAATAACACAGACACTCAGCTACAACAGTCATTGCCCCTCTTATTTCATCTATAACCCCATCTATTGCTAACCCACTTCCTCCCACCCCAAACATACATATACCTAGGATTATTCTACAGGAAATAACAGCTATCATATCATTTCATCCATAAGGATTTTAGTATAAACTTATAAAATATAAGGACTACGTTTTTAAACCCAACCACAATATCACACCACTTCAAATTAACAATAATTCTTTAAAATCTTCAGATATCCAGACATGTTCACTCTCATAGGATGACTAAGGACATCTGAACACAAACTGGATTTGCACATAATTTTTAATTTTAGAGTCTATCTGTTTGTATCAGGATCTAAACAGGGGACATTGGCATTTGGTTGATATTGACCTTAAGTCTATTTTGGTTTTTCTTTTTTTGAAATATATTTGTTGAATAAACTGGGTTGTTTGACCTGTATTGATTCTCACCTTCTGGACTTGGCTGATTTCATTCTCACAGTTTTGTTTGGTCTTGTCCATTCAGCTTCCTACGTAAATTGATGTTCGATCTAGAAGCTTGCTTTGATTAAGATTTAATCATTTTTACAAGAATACCTCATAGGTGGTGTTGTGTGCATCCAGCAGGAGGCATATAATATCTGGTTGTCTCTCTTTTGGTGATATTAGCAGCCACTGATGGTCATTACCTAGATCTATTATTTCAATTAGAAGTTGCAAAATAGTGCTATCCCAATTCTGTCATTCTTCCTTATTAGCTTGGATACTCCTATAGAGAGAAAAAAATTTCTCATTAACTATTTGGTTACTCTGAGATAGAGTTCTCACATGAAAGAAAGTGTAAATGCTTAATGCTTTCCTGAATTATAAATAATTCAAAATGAGTTGGTCCTCCAGCATCTTCCAAAGATTACCAATTAGATTTTTAAAGTATCTTTATAAATTCATGAGTTTTAACATATCTAATATATTTTCATTCATTGTGATTTTTTGCTTTTCTGATGCTTACATGGCTCTATATCTGGCCAATAGGAAGCTCTTCAAGTTAGCTTCTGAGAAATTTTGACCCAAGCCCAATAGTCTTTAATAACTTCCTCACATTCTGCCATGACAAGATATTCAGGCTCCTCTTGTCCCTTGTCTGCCTTCAGACCTGGAACATACTTCCCCTCCCCTACCTCCCCCCCACCCCGCCCCAAATCACTGGTTCCTTTTACTGGAAATGTTATTTATATGCTACAATCTGGATACAGAGGTGTTTATTGCCAATGGGTTGACCTTTATATGGATAGACTAGAAGAGAAGTATTTTTTAATAACACATCATGGGTTCATACTGATATTTATAATTCTACTTTAGGAATACATGGTTTTGATTATGTGATTTTATATTCTTTTTTCTCTTACATGGAAAATCTTAGTTTCTAATCTCTTTAACATAATCATTTATTTGCTTTATAGTATTATATATAACCATTTCAGGTAACAATACAAACAGAACCATTATTAAGTTTTTCAATTATTTTTTGTTGTTTGTTTGTAGGGTTTCTTTTTTATCTTCATGGTTTACCACACTAGGGCTATATAGTCACATGACTTTTAAATCACTTGTTTTTTATTTTTCAGATTACTTCTTTAATTTTTATTTAATTTTTTTATAATTTATAAGACATTCACAGTGCACCATTGTTATACCTGTAAAACAGAATACATTAAGAAAAGTCTAACTTCCATCTCTATCCCTTTATCCTTATTCCTTTAAGTAATTATTTTATTTATTTATTAGAGGTCCAGCGCATGAAATTCATGCACGGTAAGGTCCCTAGGCCTGGCCTGCAATTAGGGCCATCTTCCCTGGCTGCCCGCAGCCAGCCCTGCCCCCCGCCGCCACCCACACCCGGTTCCCCATTCACCATCAGGTGATCAGAGCCTGCCTGCTGGGGGAGGAACCAAGAGTCGGCTGTTCCACCTGCTTGATGGCCCTGCCCCCACCACGGGTTGCCCTCTGTGTGTGGGGCGACTGGTGGTGCAGGGGCCTTGGCCTGGCACCACCCATGTCCCCTGCCACCCACCCCCGGTTCCCCATTTGCCACTGGGCTATCAGAGCCTTCCGGATGGGGTAAAGGACTGAGCCTTCCGGATGGGGTAAAGGACTTAGTGCGCCTCATAGTGACTGGTCAAGCAGTCGTTCTGGTTGTTCCGCCATTAGGGTCAATTTGCATATTACCCTTTTATTATATAGGCTAGAGGCCCAGTGCACAGGTGGGGGCCAGCTGGCCTGCCCTGATGGGGGCCCCCAATCAGAGTGGGGGTCCCTTGCTAGGGGGCAGGGCTGGCCTGGCCAAGGGGCCATGGTCGTTCTGGTCTCTGGTCATTTTGGTTGTTCCGCCATTTCGGTCACTGAACTTTTATTATATAAGATTATGGTTTCTTAAATATCCCTCTTCCTTAGACAAATGTTAGAATACTATGTATACATCTCTACCTTCATTTATTTTACTAAACATTTTACTGAGTTGATCACTCCATGCCTACATTTAGAGATAGCCCTCTTCCTGTTTATAGCTGCATAGTATTTTACAGGGAGGATGTTCCATAGTTTATTTAAATAGCTTTCAATCTTCTCCTATTAAGATAGCAAATAAACAATACAATAAACAATTCTGCAGTTTGTAATAATGTATAAAAGTCTTTTTTGTACTTTTACAACCTATTTTATGGATAGAGTCCTAAAGGTTGAAATTCTAGACCAAAGTTAGGCCAAATTCCTAGCCATCAGGTTGTTTGTACTATTTCACATTCCCACTAGCAATGTATGTGACTATTTCTCCACAGCCTTACCAACAAAATATGTTATCATTCTTCTAGATATTTGTTAATCTGATAGGTGAAAAAAAATTATCTCAGTGAACCTTTCCTATGTATTTCTGCTATTATAAGTAAGGTTAAGGTTGAGCATCTTTTCATATGCTTAATGGCCATTTCCCTTTTTTTCCTGTGAACTGTCTGCTCATATTTCCAGCCCACTTTTTCATAGATGTGTTGGTCTGGGTCTTCTACGTTTTTAGAAGCGCTTTGATATTATTCTATGAGCTCTTTGTGATGTAAGTTGCAAATATTTTTTTCAGTTTTAATAACATTTTTAAACATATATGTAAATATTCTCAGATAAAAACACTAAAGCACAAAAAGTCAAGGAAGCTCTCCCCAAAAGTGACACATTCCACTGATAACAAAGTACAGGTGTACAAGCAGTTAATTACCAGTGGTATGTCTCTAAACCCTGGTTCTCCATGTCTAACTTCAGATAGCAGCACATCTAGATTCAGAGTGCCAGAGTCTAGCTCTGCCTGGATAACCTGAAATAGGTCACCTCAATGCTTGGTTCCTTGGTTTCCGTTTCTATAAAACACCTAGCAGAACACACTGTTTCCATTTCTATCAAGTTCATTTACTCAACAAACATTTCTAGATACCTTTCATTTGGAGTATGGAGGTCAGGCCAGGTCTCTCTGAGAAGGCAATATTTAAACTAAGACCTAAAAAGAGAGGCCAGGCATTGTGAAGATCCAGGGAACAGATTTCTGGACAAAGGGAACAAACATCAAGTGCTAAGTCGCTCAGAGAGAAAAAGCTTGAAGTGTTTGAGCAACAGCAGGAATCTGAACATAGATGGAGCATCAGGAATGAAGGGACAAGTGTGGTGGATGGTTTGGTAGCAGGAGCCAGATTACAGAGGCCCTTCTAGGTTAGGGTTAGGAGTTTGGCTTCTGCTCTTGCCTCTGGATGAGTTTAATTTTTTGTTTGTCTCCCCCATGAGTTAATTATGCTCACTCTCTCCTTCCCACCTTCTCCAACATTAGCCCTCTCTCTCTCTCCTACCATTACTGCCCACCTCTACCTTGGCCTCTGAGCTTTGGAGCACTGTTCTTGTACTCCTGGGACCACACAGCTCTTCGTCCTGAAGGAGAGGCAGTGTGAATGTGACCAGTTAACATATACAGGCACTTCATTAGCTCAGTTACACAAGAGACAATTTACACAGATGGGAAGTACATGTTCGCACATGCGAAGACACATACCTGGTCTTTGCCCAATACAAATCAATAACAATCCCTTGTACATTTGCAAGCGGCTTCTTGTGTAAAGTTTATCCAGGTATTTTATAAGTTTCTGGTGGGGGTGTTGTTTATCTTTTGCACTCTCTGTAAATTCTTAGAACATTATCACATACTCAATAAACACCAGTGGCTGCTTTTTTAGTCATTAACTTTCCTTGGAGTTCAGCTATTAAGAAGTCCTATTTTAGCTGTCATGCCACTATTGCCAAGTTAGAGAACCAAGGAAACCATTCAGAAAAAAAACATGTCCCGTGTTTTATCACCCACCCACCAGTCCCTCTCCCCTCCATCCCCCCACTGTTAATAATAAATGAGTCTCTCCCTACCTTAGGAAAACCTGTAGAATCAGGAAAGGGCAGTGAAGAGCTAAATAAATAATCCTCAAACTAATTATATAGCCTGCAAGGTGTACAAGAGCCCTAGGACAGGATTTCAAATGCTGCCTCTTCCAATGGGTCCTGGGTTGACAGAGCAGCCACTACCCGTACACTGCCGGTCAGCCAAGGGGACAGCCAGAGCCTAGACTAGGGGTCTCCCACTGACAATTAACTTCTCCATACAGGACTGGCACACATACTCATGGCCAGAACTAGTCACATGACTTCAGGGGGTCAGGAAATACAATCCTACCACATGCCCAGAGCAGAGAGCTAGAAATAGTCAGTAACCAGCATAGAAGAGACAATTAAAATGACACGGTTCTTTCTTTTGCTGGAGTAACCAATCCCAGCTGGGGAGACAGAAACATAAACAGACATTTTCAAACACTGTATGCTGAGTGCCCAGAATTGAAGCCTGCAAAGGTGGCTCATAGGAGCACAGAGGGAGGGTGGTGAATCCAAGATAGGAGGTACAGAAAGCGGCCAAGCCTACCTAGTGAAGGTAACAGTTGAGTGACTAGTGAAATAATGAGTGAGTTATAGGTCGGATCTAGCAAGTGAAGGGCACAGGGGAGGGGTTAGCCCTCCTGGCAGCTGGATCCATGGCAGAAGCAAGCTCAGTGTGTGTGGAACAAAAAGCAGGGTGTTGGTGCAGCGTTGCTGGGAGTGCAATACTAGAGCAGAAGGGACAGAAGATGAGACTGTAGGCACGGGCAGGAGCCAAATCATGCTATTGGGAGGTGGAGACTTAGCCCGGGAGAGAAGGAGCTACTGAAGACTTTTAAGCAAGAAAGTATTATGGTCAGTATGTCATCTCTTGAGGCATTCAGTACAGTGTTTTCCCCTTAAATTCTTCGGAAATAAAAGAGTAAGATAGTATTTAGAGAGATATTATGAAATCAACCCAAATTAGAACAAAGCCACAAAATGGAAAATTTCCATAAAGAGAGAATGCCTCTCAAACCTTAGCTGACTGGAACTTCTATTAACTGATCTAAAGATATTTGGGAGTAGAGGGAATGGGAGGTGTTGTTCAGCTTTGAAAGCCTTAAAATGATATTCAAATATAGACTCTGCTCATCCAGCTCTGTCTAGAGGCAAGAAAAATTCTCAAATGGACTTTGAGAATTTCCAATCTCATTGCCAAGGTCAATTCAGTCCTGAAACAGTTGCCTCGGGTGTTGCCAGAGCCTGTGAAATTAAACAGTCATTATTTAAACAATGCCATTTAGTCTAAGTGGGTGCTCACTAAGCAAACTTCTCCTTAGGATTTCTCTTACAACATTATATAAGCCTGGGAAGTTGTCCACCAAGCAGGAATATTTAGGTCCCTGTTACAGTTTTCTCACTGTCAGTAGATTTTCTAACAAACCTAAATTTTGAACCTGGAAGATCCAGGTTCGTGGTAGAATCAACAAGATAATGTCACTCTGTGACATCTAATAAGAAAAGGCCTGTTTCTTTCCTGATCAACACACTACATTACCCAGTGGATATAAGACCTAACATGTCTATGAATATATTTCTTGTTCAATTTTTAAAATATTAAATATTTTAAATATACAAAAGTACAAAAATCATGTAGCTGAGAGTGCAATCCACATATCTGTCAGCAGATTTTACCATTTTTATTCTTTGCTATATATTTGTTTTATTTTTTAGAAATAACAGAACTATTGTTCTGTGTTTTCAGCCAACATAAATATAGTAAATGCTCTTTTTTGTAACTGGCCTTTTTTCTGGACATTATCTTCAACAGATGTATCTGTATCAATATCTACAAATGTATTTCATTCTTTTTAAAAATGTATTTGTATTGATTTCAGAGAGGAAGGAAGAGGAGATGGAAACGTCAATGATGAGAGAGAATCATTGATCAGCTGCCTCCTGCACTCCCTACTGGGGATTGAGCCCAAAACCCAGGCATGTCCTCTGACCAGGAATCGAACCATGACCTCCTGGTTCATAGGTCAACGCTCAACCACTGAGCCAAACCAGCCTAGCAGCTCATTCATTTTTAATTGCTATATTACAGTGGTTCTCAATCCTGATTGTACATTAAAATTTCTTGGAAAACTTAAAAAAATAAATAAACTGATCCCTGAGATCCATCCTTCCGCCAGCGAGATCGGCCACCCCGAGTCCTGCCGCCTACGCCTTCCGCCGGCCCCATCGGTCCCCCCTCAGCGTCGGCCTATCACGCCTGCGGGAGGAGCGGGGGCGGGGACTTGCAAGTCCCCGCCCCCCGCTCCTTCTGCCGGCCCAATCAGCCGCCCCAAGTCCCACCCCCCCCACACACCCCGGTGCCTCCTGCTGGCCCAATCGTGGGCGTAGCTGAGTGATGGTTAATTTGCATATCACCCTTTTATTATGTAGGATTATTGCTGATATATTTGGCTGGATCTATTTGTATAATTTTCTTTTTTGCTTTCTATTTAACCTTTTTATTCATTGCTGATTTTCTTTTCTTAAATTCTATTGGACTCACCATGTTTTCTATTTCTTCTCTTGTTTTCTTCTGATTTTGGAGTTACATATTTTATTTCTATATTTTGAGGATTACTCTTAAAATTCTACATTCATGATTAATCAAAAACTCTAAATTTAATTAATATTTCTAACTTTCTCACACATAATGAGACTAGAACTTTTTAAATTTAGTAAATTCCCTGCCATCTTACGTTATTTTCTTCTACTTTAGTTCCACTTTGAAATTATACCTCCACAATGTGATCATTTTGTTGGTGCTGTTATTGTTTATATTTATGCTTATCAAATTTATAATTAAGTTTCATATTACTTATTAAGAATTTGAATCCCTTAACCATGTAGGTAATATAAATTTGGATATCAAATCCATGGAAGGCATAGGTTTGTTGGTGTCATATTCTTAGGTCAGAATTTTTTTTGTCTACCAAGAGCCATGTAGAAATAGAGATGTTTCCTTTTTCAGTCTTTGACCACTGTGTAGATTTTTTTCTCTTACATCCTTTCACTGCATTTTTTGCTTTTTCACTCACCACATCGTGCAAATTCTAGCTCCTTCTTTTATACACTCTGGTCCTTGAAGACCAAGGCCCTATTGCCAGGCACCCATATCCCCACACCAAGGGCAGCCAGTGTCAGTGTGCAAACTTACTGACCTGGCTTTCAGTTCCCTCTTCATTTCTGGGACCTAGGGATTTCCCTTCCCCCTCCCCCCTCCTCGCCCCTCTTATAGGCTCAGTTATAAATTTCAAAGAATTTTCAAACATTTTATTTAGCTTTTCTCAGAACTTGAAGTGGGAGAGTTTCAGTTTCTCTGAGTCTATTTTTTTTTTGGCCCAAAGCCAAAATTTTCTATGTAGCTGTATTTGCATGTTTATATATACACACACACACACACATATATATGTATACATATATATATATATATATTGGTATATGTTTTCTATGTACTTTTATCTTAGGTATTTTCTATGTATTCAATATGTTTATATATGTATGTGTGTGTTTAGATATAAAACAAATAAAAATAGCATTTATACAACAAATATTCACAACTACAACAATTGCACATAAACTCCTACAATTGTATATGATCAAATTTCTATTAAAAAATTCTTTATTATGACATAACTAGAGGCCCAGTGAACAAAATTCATGCATGTGGGGGGTTGTCTCTCAGCCAAGCCTGCACCCTCTCTAATCTGGGATCCCTTTCACAACCCGGGACTGCTGGCTCCTAACCACTTGCCTGCCTGCCTGCCTGCCTAATCGCCCCTAACTGCTCTGCCTGCCAACCTGATAGCCCCCTAACTGCTCCCCTGCTGGCCTGATTGATGCCTAACTGCTCCCCTGCTGGCCTGATCGCCTCCAACTGCCCTCCCCTGCAGGGCTGAGGGGACTGGGGCACTCCGGCTGGATGAGGCGGGGCTGAGGGGACTGGGGGACTGAGGCTGGATGAAGCACATGGTGCCTGCTGCCCCCCAGCAGGGCTAAGGGGAATGGGGCACTCTGACTGGATGAGGCGGGACTGAGGGGACTGGGCGACGCCATCTTGTGGCTGTGGGCACCGCCATCTTGTGAGGGTGTGATGTCAATTAGCATATTCCCTCTTTAATAGATAGGATGATACAGAATTGCTCATAGTGGCTTCTGCTTCTTAGAACCATGATTAATAAAAAGTTTGTTACTGGGAATGTTTTGGTTGGTTGCTTCTAAATGAGCTGCAGGACTTGGAGAAAGAAAATGGTGAAATCAGGGCTTTAAATTCCAGGCTAAAAATCTGCATAAGGGCCTAACGTATATGACTTCCTCAGAGAAACCTTTATTTCCTACAGCCTTAGGTCCAAAATTTCCAAAACCACACTCAAAGTCTACTCTTGCATGTGGCTAAATTACAGTGCAAATTGACTTACAGAATTTCCCAGGTTAAAGTTAGAGTATTAATTGGCAGAGTGGAAACATGAATATTGGAATGAAGATTTATGACCAAATTGCAATGAAGCTGGGTGACTTGAACTCTACTAAACCTCTTTTGCCAAATAGAAGTATCCCTCCCTCCCTTGTCTAAGAAGTTTAGTCTCCTTTTGCCTGAAGAACCTGTAATTACCTCCCCTGAAATATTTTGCCTTGCAAGAAATTCCTAATCCTTCTTTGGACCTAGTCCCCCTATCTTTACTGCTCTTATGAATAGACTCAAGTTCCAGCACACCCAAGAGGGCAAGGTACAAAGTGTGACTCATAAGAAGATACAATAAACACTAAAGAATTGAATGACTATGCCAACTTACATCAAAATAATCTAAATCACAACCAGTTCTCAGACTTGAATGAGTATGTATGCCCAGAATGCCTTGAATAAAGAAAGGCCGCCTTGAGTAAGAACCCTGCTGCACAAACCAAAAATTTATATTGCAAACCTTCCTTCTAACTTTCCCCAAAGGCACCGGTGGCCATTTATCAAGGTGACTATGCACTGGAGAAGAAAAAATAACCAGACTTTACAGAGATTATGGGTATTCATTAATTCCTGAAGATCCAAAGCATTACTGTGCCCACTAGTCAGAGTAGGGTTTTATGGAGGTTGTGTGATGAAGGAGTTTTGACTCAAAGTCTGTCTCCTAATAGTCACAATGAGTACCCTAACTTCCAACAAGATCATCATTGTATGCCGCTAAGATTTTGTGGCTTTCTGTTATGCAATATTAGTGTGGCAACATAAAACTGATAGAATTGATTTAAGAAAATTTAGAGGAAGTTAAATTTAAAGGGCCTGAATTTTAGATATGATAAGTGAGATTAGTCCTATTTACAGTATAATAAGGCTGAGGTTTTAGGGAAAGACAATTTATTTGCCCAAGGTCACAAAGGAGAATATTAGAAGGTGTCCAGTTGTTATTCTCTGATGTGATGACATGTAAAAGTAAGGTGTAATTACATTGCAAAGAGGCTGAAATGCCCCATTTAACTAATAGACATTTGGGAATTAGAAGAACTGGTGCTGGACTCCAACTTGACCACAAATTAGCCCTATGACCTTTGGCAGTCACTTTACCTCTTTAGCTTCATTCCTCATCCTCCAAGTGAGAATCCTCAGTCTCTCCTGCATTCACATTGCAAAATATCCCAGGGCAGAGCCTCTGGATCTAAACAAGAAATACAACAGAAATATGCGTGTGTGTTAAATCCCAGCAAATCTCAATGTCTGACTGCAGTTTGTGAGTAGGAGTGTTGTGCTTAGCTGTCAGAACAACCGCATTCCGCACTAACCGACTCCAGTTCCTTATCACTGAAGGCTAATGTGCACAGGATTTGTATGGTCTGTGCCATCGCTGGCATCCACAGGCCTTGTTAACTTAACGGCACTGTTTCCAAAGAAGATAACTGCAAAGCCATCTTTGCTGTGATGTTTGAGGTAACAGGTGGTTGTGGTTTTAGAATGGGTCTTTGTACTCACTCTCTTGCTTACTCAAACTTCTCTTCAAATCATATCAGTTTCCTGGATAATAGATGCTCCGAATCTTACCATCAGTAGTAAGACCTGCCACTTCACACCACACCAAAAATATTGTTCCTAATTTCTTTGATCTCAGGCGTGAGAGTTTCATTACCAAAGAGGCACATAGCTAACCCATGCTGCCCTAACATGGAGGAAATGGCTGTCATCTTGTACCTGTTAGCTGCTGTCCAGTTTTCAAAGGTCTTTGTAAATTCTTTGCAAATGCTGGTAAATCCTCTCAACAGACCAGAGAGGAAAATTTTATAGAAAACTGTCTTTCCATATGACAAAACTGAGACCTGGCAGCCATGACTTGCCCTTTAGTAGATCACAAGTTGGCCTGAAACTAGATCACAACACACCAAAGTGACATGATACGCTTATGCTTCTGAGGCTCTCACATTTGCAAATCCCAGGTTCATTACACATTTCCCAGACTCTGTTAAGAATATAAAGTTTGTAATTCTGTCAGACAGATGTGGACTGACATCTGTTCTCGTTCTATGAACATTTCATATTAACAAGTATTTATTAGGCTCTGTTTAGCATACTCCTACTTGTGAGAAACATACACATCTTTGTACCAACATGTAGGAATGATAATCACAATTGGTCTATGGCATCTCCCACTCTTAGGCAACAACACAAGACTCCTCTCAGCTAATATGTTAATGTATAAAAGATATCAGATGGCTCCATAGTGAGGAGGAAAGTCTTCTAAACCTGTCCTACTTAGAATACTCATTTTAACTCATCAAGTTTCTGTTAGAAACTAAAATGTTTTCTAAGGAAGCCTTTGGCTCTATTCCAGTGAAGCTTCCCTTGGGCAACCTGTGAACTTCATCTGAGAGTTCATTTATCAAAGAAACCCACGGCTAACCCACCCTCCCCTAACTTTGGAGGAAATGTCTGGAGTGGGGTCAATGAAAGGAAGGAAAATTATCTACATCTATGCAAAGGGAGTGTTCTCTTGAAAATAGGATATACCCTTGAACACCACTTTAGGCTCAGTTGTATCCTAAAAGGCATTAGGATAGTAGATTTGTCCAAACTCCTACGGATTAATTTACATTTTTCCCATAGGTCCATGAGGAGTGAATAATGAGATTTGCCTAGAAATTTTATCATTAACCCAACCATTCCACCCAATAGGCTTTCTGGCTTATTTTAGGCAAACATCTGTAGTAGGAGACTTCCTCTTCCCACAAATACCCTTAATAAACAGACAAGTTGTTTCAGGAGATAGTCTCAAGGTTAAATCTATTCTCTTCTTTCATGGTCACTGCCCATGCCCTGATTCATGTCCTTGTCATATCTCATACGGATTCTTGCAAAGTGTGCCAGTTGGATTTGGCATCTAGTCTTTCCCTCTTTAATCTCCATTCTCTACACTGTCCCCAAAGTGTTCTTTCTAAAATGAATTGTCATGGGTGCTCTACAGAATGAAGTCTAAACTCCATAACTTGGTACTTAATGTCCTCTCAACTGTAGGCATGACCTGGATTTCCAATCTTCATGTCTCTTTTTATCCTGACATGTCTAAGGGGATAACATCAATCATTTATTGTCACATTAATTCTGTGTTACACTCTAAACTCAGTGACTTGAAACAACAATAATTTATTCTCAGGCTCCACGGTCTGAAAATTGGCTGGATGGCTCTGTGAATGTGTGCCCCTTATGGGTATTCCTTGACTGATGCTTCTCTTTTCACTTGTGCCTTGATTAGGATCCAGAACCCACAGCCATGTAAAGCCTTGAAGCTCTCCCTTTCATCTAAGAGAGAGAGTTGTATCTGAAAGAGTAAGCATATCACAAAGAAGCCTGGAGAAACCCAGAGCCCTGAGGCAGGAAGAATCCAGCAGCAAAGTCCAGCTCCTAAATACACTCACACAAAGAGGGAAAGGGCCTGATCCAGGCATCTCACTGCAGATGTCCATCACGGGAGCCAGGCAGAGAGCCCTGTGGGCTTTGACATTTAAAGGTCACATCTCCTAGGGAGTCATAAAGAGCAAGTGAATGGTATATAAGGTAGCATTAACATATTTTTGAAAATCATTATTTATGTTCATTTTCCAGCCAGCTATCTTGGACACATATCTATACACAAATATAAAAATAAATATATACATAATACATAAATAAATATATTAATTTTTCAATTATACATTGAATCATGTCATAGACATGGGAGGAGGATGTATTAAAGTCTTTTGTTTTCTTTTGTTTTTTTTTTTTCTTTTTCTTCTGCTGGCATTCTCCTCCAGATCTCTTACCCCCAGAGTGTTAAAACCAAGAAAGTATATTTTTCTCCATGTTTACATGCACACTTGTACATATATTAAGGGTTCTTACTTATTTAATAATAATGGAAGTCATATTATACAAGCTTTGCAGCATCATGCATTTCTCAATAACAATATGTCATAGAAATTCCCCCAAGTCAAATGGTATAACATAGTTCTAAATTATTCTTTTGAAAATTGCATAATATGTGATGAGATTGGCCCATAATTTTTTAAATCTCTTCCTCTCTTAGTGGCACTTGTCTCCAGTTTGTTGGTTTGTTTGGTTTAGTACCATGGTCAGCAAACTGCGGCTCACGAGCCACATGCGGCTCTTTGGCCCCTTGAGTGTGGCTCTTCCACAAAATACCACGGCCTGGGCGAGTCTGTTTTGAAGAAGTGGCGTTAGAAGAAGTTTAAGTTTAAAAAACTTGACTCTCAAAAGAAATTTCAATCGTTGTACTGTTGATATTTGGCTCTGTTGACTAATGAGTTTGCAGACCACTGGTTTAGTACAACAAACAAGACTACAATAAGATCTACAGGTAGAGTTCCACATTTTAGTGTTTGTTTTTTTCTGTGAGATATATGCCCAGGAAAGGGATTGCTGCTCAAAGGTTATATATATTTTGGCTTTTAGAAATTGTTTCCAGTATGATGGGACTAATGAGAAAGCTATTGTTACTTAGGTTTATTTCCTTGACTATTAGTAAAAATGAGCATTTCTTCAGGTATTTTCCCTAGTGAATTGTTTTTCCAAAATCCTTTGTTTTATTTTTGTTGGATGTTTTGTCTTTTATTAACTTACAAGAGCTCTTCAAATATTATAGAAAAAAATATTGTCTTCTATATTGGAGCTACAGTTTTCCATATTTATCCTTTGTTTCTTGACATTTTTTGTTAATCTTCATCCAAGGATATATTTCCATTGATTTTTAGAGAGAGTGTAAGGGAGAGGGAGAGAGAGGGAGAAACATCGATGTGAGAGAGACACACATCAATTGGTTGCCTCCCGCATGTGCTTTTGACCAGAGTCAAACCTGGGACCGTTCAGTCACCAGGGCAGTTTCTTGACATTTTTTATTGTCTCTATTGATTTCACTGTATATATATTCCTATATAGAGTCTGGTTCTTCTGTCTTGGTTAAGAAAGTATCTTCTAGCCTAGGTTATTTGTGAAGTTCTTTAGATTTTATTGTATTTTGTTGTTTTTTTGTTTTTTTTGCGTTTATATCTTTACTCCATCTGAAATTTGATTTTTGAACATGGTGTAGAGTCTAATTTTATCTTTACCCAGATAAAGAAACAGTTGTGCCAGTACCACCTATTTAAAAATCCATCACCTTTGAAGTATATTAAATCCTCACAAGTGCTTCAGTTGTGTTCTAGTTTCTTTATTCTGTTATGCTGGTCTAGTTCTGTATTCCTATGACAACATCATATTTATATGATTACAAATTGTTCTGATATCTGGCAAAGCAACTCCAACTCAAGAAAAGCCCTCTCATTTTTATTCACATTTTTCTAACTATTCTTGAACATTTATTCTTCTAAGTGATGTGTAAGATTATTTTATCCAATTCCGAGGGGGGAAATGTATTGAGATTCTCATTAAAGTTTGATTAAATTTTTACATTAGTTTAAGAATGTTTATTCATAATTCTAAGGCTTTCTATTCAAGAACAAAGCATGTCTTCATAAATATTTTACAGTTGTTGTTGCTACTGACAATGAACTGTTTTCTCTATATTCATTTTAGGTGCTTATACTAATATGGAAGAAAGCTAATGATTTGTATGCATTTATCTTATAGATAGTTACCTACATAATTCTTTCATTAGTTTCAGTATTTTTCAACTAGACACTCTGATTTCCAAGTGTACACTTGCAGATCAAGCAAAAGATATTATTTTTCTCCTTTTCCAAAGTTTATACAAATTATTTAAATTTTAAAAATATCATTGCATTTGCTAGAATCTCAAAGCCAATATTAAGTAGTAATATTGGTGACAGGCAATCTCATCTTTTCCTGATTTTAATGGGAATGGTTTTAGCACAGTTATGTAGTTTGGAGAAAGGATTTTGTCACTGTCTATGGCCTCTTTTCCCAAATACTCTTCACTTGCTGAGGCCTGCCCAGGGATTTTCCAAGAAGTGGCATGTTACCACTTTCTTGTAAGTCCACATTGAAGGGAGACTCAAAGGAAGCAGTGGTCAGAGGGAGTACCAGGAGTGGCCAAACTCCTCCCCTCCACAGAGAGTGGCTGCTTCCTGGAGCATCACACTGTAAGCAAAAGTGAGAGCAGAGGTCAGGGCACAGGAAGCCATCTGGTGTACCAGTAAAAACTCTCCACCTGTGCCTGACTGGTATGGCTCAGTGGTTGAGGGTCGACCTATGAACCAGGAGGTCACATGCCCAGGTTATGGGCTCCAATCCCAGTAGGAGGCGTGCAGGAAGCAGCAGATCAATGATTCTCTCTCATCATTGATGTTTCTATCTTTCTCTCTCTCTCCCTTCCCCTCTGAAATCAATAAAAATATATATTTTTAAAAAGAACTCTCCACCTGCCACCAAGTCGCCAGGTTCTCCCCTCCTCCCTTTTACAGGATCAGTCACTTTTTATCAAACTCTTTAGTTCTTCCCAATCCAAACTTCTCATTCCACAAACCTGGGTATGCAAAGCCCAGCCCACCTCCAGTTCACTGCAGGCTTTGCCTTCCATCCCCCTGAGGACTCCTTCGTCCAAGTAAGACAGGCTGAGCCTGGGTTTCACAGGTTCCACTATTTATCATCGACCAGTGACAAGTCTCTGCAGTAACAGATGCTTTGCTACACATACACCAGTAACAATCTGGCCACCCAGGCACTGCAAAGGAGAATCATCAACCATCATTAAAGAACTAACTCTCTAGAGCAGGGTTTTCCAACCTTAGCACTATGGATATTTGGGGCTGGATAATTCTTTGTTGTGGAGGACTGCCCTATGCAAATATAGGATGCTTAGCAGCATCCTCGGCCTCCTTAAATGGCATCCCCATTTCCAGTCGTGACAACCAAAAATGTCTCCAAATAGTACAAATGTTACACCCCAATATGGAGATAAGAATGGAGGGCAAATTCATCTCAGTTGAGAATCATTGCCCCAGTCTCTATGCACCAAGCACACTACCTAGAGTTGCCTGTGTATGAAATAGCTCATTTGCAAATCATTGCCTATAAATGGAAGTATCTGCCCTTGTCACTTTCAATTTGGAATCTATTTGAAACTACTGCTTCTTCTCTCTATTCAAAGAGTTTTAATACATATGGCTTGCTTCTTCTGACTGGCAGTCACCCTGGCCTCTTGTTGAAGGATGATGGCTCAGAGATCCTGCCACAGTGGGGTCAGTTCACACCAGTGTTATCTATTTTTAGTTGCAAGAGTAGGGTCATTTTTATTTAGCTTGCTGGTATATCACTCAGCATGAAGAAACATTCACGTTGGTTCCTATCGATGATGAAGATAAAATATGTGCAGCTTTCAGAATTGCAATTTTCAGAAGGAAATTAGCTTTCCCCTGAGCAGCCTGACTATTGCAGTTTGGCTGATGACTTCCCAGTAAACAACCTACAAACAAACTCTTGACCCTAGAAAAAAGAAGGAGCTATTTATAGGCAAGAAATTATTTTCATGTGGGTACATCAAAGGGAAAAACGAGCTGAGAAAAGTCAGCAAGGAAACTCCCATTTACCCAGTACCTCGAAGAGAGGAACTGTAGGGCCATTTGCCAAAATGGAAAGTCTGCGTCAGAATTACTAACAGAGGAATGATGTTTCGGTGAATGTTCAGCCTGTTGAAAGTGTCAGCCCATTTTGTTTGGCACAACTGCGGGCTCAATTTAAAACATAAAACCTGAAGGCATGTCCTTAGGACTAAGGAAACAAAGGGGTTTCAAACAGGATCTTGGAACCATCTGCGGAAAGAGTAAAGAAAGGCAATATATAAAATGGGGTCACTTTAAGCAAGCTGCTAAAAGTGTTAACATTATGAAGGTGGAGGCATGAGGAAAAGACCCATTCTTATTCTAACTACCTGGGAACTTCAATTTTTTTTAACATTCCAGTCCTGTGTCATTGCCTGGATATGCACCTGAACTTCCAGATAACCCTTAATTACCCGAGGAAGGACTCACATATACATCCACCTGACATCCATTATCCAGGCCACTGGATGTGACCAGACCTCCGGACACTCATCTTCCAGACCACCTGGCATCCATGATTCTGACCACTTGTCACCTGGCTGATAACCATCCTGGACAAATCATAGGGCTAAGAATGCAGGGCATGATTATCAAGATCATTAACTTTTACTGTGAGAACTTTTAACTTTTCTCTCTTCTTAGAGACACTTCTGGGTTTTTACCTAGCTGTATTTCCAGTTTGCAAGCTCTAAGACCCTTGAATAAATCTCTATCATTTATTTCTAGCAAAGCCTCCAGCCTCATTATTAGTTCCTTCAACACATCAATCATATGATGTGTATCCTAGCAACAGGGATGCCAGAAAAAGGCCATCTTCCAGGAAGCTGAGGTTTCCCACTGTAAGGCTATTTGAGATAGGTCTCCATGTGCATATGAATGTAAAGGGCCTCAGCATGCTGAAAGGCTGTCGTGTCACTGCTGCTCTCTTTTTCACTAAGGAAGATTAGAAAACTTTGAATTGTATTTGGAGGAAGTCCAATTTGGGACAGGAGACTGGGTAGCAAGCAGCTCTGAAGTCAAGGAGACAGCATCGGAAAGGGTCAATCTGGTGGGCTCTGCAAGGGCAAAAGATGCTTCTTAAGGAAGTTGAGCTGTTTGGTCATTGCACAGAGATCATGGTCTCCTTCCCAATCAGCCTTTCAGGGCTGTGGCTTCTGGTTCTGTGGGTCCTAACTTCCCTAGAATATAGGACAAAAGTTCAAGACAAAGAGCCAGCAATTGATTGATGGAGAAACAGACTGATTCCCAGAGAATAGGGCCAGTTTTTGATGGCAGTGATTTGAGTGTCTAAGACCTATATTTAGATCTATATACAGGCAGACCTCATTTTATTGAGCTTTGCTTTATTGTGCTTCACAGACATTGCACTTTTTTCAAATTGAAGGTTTACGGCAACCCTGCATCAAGCAAGTCTGTCAGTACCATTTTTCCATTACCATTGGTTCACTTTGCGTTTCTATGTCACATTTTAATAATTTTCGTAATTATTATCATTATTTTTTCATTATTACCAAATTTGTTATGGTGATCTGTAATCAATGGTATTTTATGTTGCTATTGTAATTGTTTGCCGAGCACCACACTCATGTAAGACAACAAACTTAATACATGTTGTATGTATTCTTATTGCTCCACCAAACATTTCCCTATATCTCTCCCTCTCCTCAGGCTTCCCTGTTCCCTGAGACACATCAATATTGAAGTTAAGCCAATTAATAACCCTACAATGGCCTCTAAGTATATAAGCAAAAGGAAGAGTTGCATGTTTCTCAGTTTAAATCAAAAGCTAAAAATGATTAAGCTTAGTGAGAAAGGCATGTTGAAAGCCAAGATAAGCCAAAAGCTAGGTCTCTTGTGCCAAATATTTATCCAATTTGTAAATGCAACAGAAAAGCTCCTGAAGGAAATGAAAAGTGCTACTCCAGTGAGTACACAAATAATAAGAAAATGAAACAGCCTGGTTGCTGATATGGAGAAAGTTTTAGTGTTCTGGATAGATCCATCTAGCCATAACGTTCTCTTAAGCCAAACCCTAATCCAGAGCAAGGCCCTAACTCTCTTTAATTCCATTAAGGCTAACAGAGGTGAGGAAGCTACAGAAGAAAAGTTTGAAGCTAGCCAAGGTTGGTTCATGAGTTTTATGGGGAAAAGCCATCTTCATAACACAAAAGTGCAAGATGAAGCAGTAAGGACTGATGAAAAAGGCGCAGTAAGTTATCCAGAAGATCTAGCTAAGATAATTAGCAAAGGTGGTCACCCTGATCAACAGATCTTCAATGTAGATAAAACAGCCTTATATTGGAAAATGTCATCTAGGACTTTCATAGCTAAAGATGAGAGAGAGAGAGAGAGAGAGAGAGAGAGAGAGAGAGAGAGAGAGAGAGAGATATGCCTGGCTTCAAATCTTCAAAGGACAGGCTGGCTCTCTTGTTAGAGGGCTAATTCATCTGGTAACTTTAAGTTAAAGCCAATGCTCATTTACCATTCTAAAAATTTTAAGGCCCTTAAAAATTACGACAAATCTACTCTGCCTTTGCTCTGTAAATGGAACCGCAAAACCTAGATGACAGCACATCTGTTTACAACATAGTTTGCTAAATATTTTAGGCCCACTGTTAAGACCTACTGCTCAGAAAAGAAGAAAAGGTTCTTTTCAAAATATGATTTCTTATTGACAATGCACCTAGTCACCCAAGAGCTCTGATAGAGATGTACAATGAAATTAATGTTGTTTTCCTGCCTGTTAACACAACATCCATTCTGCAGCCTGTACATCAAGGAGTAATTTTGACTTTCAAGCTTTATTACTTATGAAATGCACTTTGTAAGTCTATAGCTGCCATTAATAGTGATTCTTCTGATGGGTCTGGGCAAAGTAAATTGAAAACCTTTTTCAAAGGATTCATCATCTAGATGCCAATTAATAACATTTGTGACTTATGGGAAGAAGTCAAAATATGAACTTTAATAGGAATTTGGAAGAAGTTTGGAATTCCAACCCTCATGGGTGACACTGAGGGTTCAAGCCTTCAAGTGGAGAAAGTAACTGCAGATGTGGTTGAAATAGCAAGAGAACTAGAATTAGAAGTGGATCCTGAAGATATGACTGAATAGTTACAATCTCATGATAAATCTTTAACAAATAAGAAGTTTCTCCTTATTGCTGACCATAGAAAATGGTTTCTTGATATAAAATCTATTCCTGATGAAGTCTATTGAAATTATAAGAAAATATTTAGAATATTACATAAACTTAGTTGATAAAGCATCAGCAGAGTTAAGGAATCGGCTCCAATTTTGAAAGAGGATCTACTGTCGGTAAAATGCTATCAAACACACTGCATGCTACAGAGAAATCATTCGTGAAAGGAAGTCGGTCAACATGGCAAACTTCATTGTTGTCTTATGTTAAGCAATTATCTCAGCCACCCCAACCTTCAGCAACCATGACCCTGATCAGTCACCAACTATCAAGATTGAGGCAAGACCAAAAAAGAGGTTATGACTCACTGAAGGCTCAAATGATGGTTAGCATTTTTTAGCAATAAAATATTTTCAAAGTAAGTTATGTATATTGTTTTTTTTTTTAAGACATAATGCTATCTTACACTAAAGAGACTAGAGCACAGTGGTAACATAGCTCTTACGTGCACTGGGAAACCAAAAGGTTTGTGTGACTTGCTTTATTGGGATATTCACTTCATTGCAATTGTCTGGAACCAAACCCACAATATCTCTGAAATATGCCTGTGTAGATATTGTCAATCTTGACCAGATATCAGCAAACTTTTCCTGTAAAAGGCAAGGTAGTAAATATTTTAAGCTTGTCACGCCATTAGGTCACAACTATTCAACTCTGCCAATGTAGCACCAAAGCATCCTAGACAATATGTAAAAAAATGTGTATGGCTGTCTCCAAATAAAACTATACTCACACAAATAGGTGTTGAGCTGCATTTGGCCCATCAGCCATAGTTTGCCAATTCCTGATCTTGAGGAAAGATATAAAACACAGTTAATTCTCCCTGTCTGAAAAGGCCACTCCTTCACATCTTTCTGGCCCTTGCCCAAGTTGACTGTCTCTTTTCTCTAAATGCCTCCTCCTGACCCCAGTATTTCCCTTCTCCAATAAATATTTCCACTGCTAACAATATTATCTTCTTAGAATATATAATTAATTCATCACCCCTACCTCAAAAGTCTTTCATAGTTCCCCAATGCTTAGAATAATAATCTAAACTCTTCAATACAGCACTCTGATCCCTCCATAATTCATTATGCCTTTACATACACATTGTGAGCTCCTGCCATGGTGGCCAAGGGGTCACTCCCCAAACATGCCAGGCAGTTACCCACCTCCAAACTTTGTCTAGACATGTTCCCTGCCCTGCATGAGCATCCCTATAGTTCCTACCTGCCAGTCAGTCTCATCCTTACACTGTCACTTCAAATTCACTTTCTCAATGACACCTTTCCTTTCTGCCTAATATGATTTGCCCCCTTCATGGGCTCTCATAGAATTGATTGCATCCCTCTCTTAAAACAGTATTCCTTGAATTAAAGTTATTTCCATTTGCTTCCCCCATTCAATAAATTGCATACTTCCTACCCTGGCTGGTGTGGCTGACCTGGCTCATGCCCAGGTTGTAGGTTCGATCCTCTGTCAGGGTGTGTACAGGAGGCAACCAATAGATGTTTTTCTCTCACAACATTGTTTCTCTCCTTCACCCTTCCTCTCTCTCTAAAATCAAATTTTAAAAATATTTTTTAAACTAGAGGCCCAGTACACAAAATTTGTGCATGGGGGAGGGGGGAGCCCTCAGCCCGGCCTTCACCCTCTCCAATCCGGGACCCTTCGGGGGATGTCCGACTGCCTCTCGCAACCCAGGACCACTGGCTCCTAACTGCTTGCCTGCCTGCCTGCCTGATCACCCCTAACCCCTCTGCCTTCCTGCCTGATCGCTCCTAACCACCTCTGCCTGCCTGATAGCCCCTAACCACCTCTGCCTGCCTGCCTGATAGCCCCTAACTGCTCCCCTGCTGGTCTGATTGTCCCTAACCACCTCTGCCTTGCCCCACGCCTGGGACCCAGGATTCCCTCCTCCAGCTGGTCACAGGCACCCGGGACCCGGGCTTTCCTCCCTCTGGCCAGCCGCAGGCACCCAGGACCTGGGCTGGCTTTGCCCGGGCCGGCCGCAGCTGCAGGGGACCATGGGCAGGTGGCTTTGCCCTGGCCACAGCCGCAGGTGCCTAGGACCGCAGGGCGGGCAGCTTGTCCCTCTCCCAGGCCACAGCCTGGCTGGTCCCCATTTCTCTCTCCCCAGTGTTGAGTGTCTGAGCCGTTACAGAGTGATGGTGTGAGGGCGTGATGACCATTTGCATATTAGCTCTTTATTATATAGGATAGAATCCTTTAAAAAAAATTACATGCTTCCTGGTCATCTGTTGTTTATCTTTATACTAGAGGCCTGGTGCACGAAATTTGTGCACGGGTAAGGTCCCTAGGCCTGGCCGGGGATCAGGGCTGATCTGTGGGGCAACTAGTGGGGCGATCGGGGCCCCCGTGCACACCAGTCTTGGCCTGGCACTGACCATTCACCTGCTCCACCATCCCGCTGTGGTCCCGCTCTCGTCAGGGCCCATCAGGGCCGGCAGCACCTCCACTGCTGCCTGCTGCCAGCACAGCATCACCAACACCCGCCATGTTCCACGCCACCCCCTGGTGGTCAGCAAACATCTAACTCCCAGTTGGTTGAACTCCCACCCATGGAACAATTTGCATATTAGCCTTTTATTATATAGGACTAGTGTCCCGGTGCATGAATTCATGCACATTGAAAGGCAATTAATTAGAAGAAATATTTTAATGTCATTATTCACCCTTTCTCTATAATAGAAGTGTCAACCAAATTCTCAATTGATAATGACAGATTGAAACACATGCATGCAATTGGCACCAGCTAGAGCTTTATATGTATTGCCCATGTGCTAGTCAACTTAGCCTTTTATAGATATAGAATAAACTTGCTTAATTAGACCTGCTTTCTGATTTTGCTAAACTTTTTCCAGCCCAGTGAAGCACCCCAACTTCTCTTTCAGGTCATTGTCAGCAACACAGCAGTAAATATCAACACAAAGCAGATTATTATTGTAGATCACTCAGGGAGAAAAAAGGGCAAAATATTTAACTATAGCAGTGTTTGACTATATTCTGCGCAGTGAGAAAACCTGAAGTCATTTTCAAGTTCCACCATTTCTTACTTCTTTTCAGTCGGGTCAAGTTTCTAAAACTTTCTAAATCTCCATTTTCTGGCTAATGAAAAGAAAATAGGATTCTACCGAGTCTCCTATCTACCTACTCCAGGACTTCTGTGAGGATCAAATGAGATGAGGCACATGAAAATGCTTCACAAGCATTTAGTTAAAGTGTAAAATATTTGCACCTGGCTATAAAGCAAGTCGTGTTCCTAGGCTGAAGAAACTCCAAGAAGACTAGTCTATAGGGAGATGAAGCTAGGCATTGCTACGTGACATCATTACCCGGCACCCCCAGTGACCATTTCCAGATTGGGCCGGGCTGTGGGCCACATTTTGCGCCATGGGGTCTTGGCAGTGTTGGCTACGATTTGGTGGGGGGTCGCTCCAGAGTGGCGGGGCCTGTGTCCCACTTGGGGAAAGCCGAGTGTTGGTTTGTCGGAGCCAGGTCTGTGGTGCCGTTTATTTTTAAATGGCCAGTGCATGTCATGGCAGCTCCTGCATTGATCGTCTGCCCCCTGTTGGTCAGTGAGCATCATAACTACTGGTTGGACGGACACTGAGCTATATATATATATATATGCTACAGTATGTTCAATTCCATCATTCGATCATTTATCCATTAACAGGTATATTTTGAATACCCACTGTATGTTCTCAGTGCTGAGGGAACAGCCATAAACTAGACAATGTCCCTGCCTTCAGACTTACATGATAGTGGGGAAAGTCAGATATAAGTAAACAAATCAACATATAAGATCATTTCAGATAGTGATAAACACCATTGGAAAAACAACACAGGGTAATTTGTTAGGAAAAGTGAGGGTGTGGGTAGGCACATAGCTACTTTTGCTACAAAGAACAGGGAACGCTCCTCTGAGATGATATTTGAACTGATATCAAGTATTGATGATGAATTGAAAATTGAATGATGAGAATCAACCATTTGTGCAAAGCTCTGCACAGAGAAAATATTTTTAAGTGAATAATAATTGAAAGTATTTCTACAATGTAATAAATTATAATACAGTTGTTTAAAAAGAATGGGGCAGGTATATCTATATGTACATATATGAAAAGATATTGAAGATATACTGTTAAGTGACAATAAAAGCAACTTGCAGAGAGGTGTAAAAGATGTTTCCATTTTTGAAATTTAAAAAATTCATATGTATACACATGTTAATCCATGCCTAAGAAATTTCTGGAAAGATACACAAATGAACATTAAGAGTGGTAATTTCTAGGGACAATAATGAGGGGGTTTATTACTTCTTCTTTTTTTCCATTTTATACCTGTCTGTACTGTTTAAAAATTTTACATGCATATATCCCTTCTATAAATTTACACACCAAAAAAAATCTATTTCTCAAAGGAAAATAAATCACTTTATGAAGCCTTCTTTATTTTTTTTCAGTCTGTAACTGATGAGTGAATTTTCCCTGACATATCAGGGTAGGGGAAAATATTCTCATTCTCCTTATTATTATTGAAATATTTGTCTCTCCTTACTCCCAAGGGCAAGCATCCCCACCTTTTTAGTGCCCTTCACACATACACACAAACACACACACACATTCACGCACACAGCTGCTCGCCCTCACAATTCACCAAGGACATCTTTCCTGATGTACCATGATGTCCCAAAGCATTGATTGGGATTCACTGTTCTAAACAGGCTAGAGTTACCAGATAAAATACAGGACACACAGTTAAGTTTGAGTTTCAGATAAATAGTGAATAATTTTTTTAATGTAAGTATGTCCCAAATATTTCACATGAGAAATTATACTAAACAATTATCCTTTGTTCACCTGAGATTCAACTTTAACTGAGTGTCCTGTATTTTTCTATTTGCTACCTGTGACAGTCCCAAACTGGCACATATCCTGGATGAAAGATGCTGAAATCTTGGGCGAAGGCCACTAGGTCTCCATGAATGCTCCCTCAACTCAGTTGGGAGAACAAAGGTGCATTTTTCCAACCTTTGACTGTCTGAACACAGTCCCCATGGTTCGCTTTCCATTGCCTTCTCAAAAACAATATCTGCACATGATCAGGCTTGATTGTGTGTGCCAGTATTTATTGCACTGTCCCTCCTTGAACCTTACCTACATCGTGCTGCCTTAGGTGGAGTCGGGCAGAGCGAGCCCCTGTCCTCCCACAGATCCACATCTCCCAGGTGTGGACACGACTGCAGAACCAGGACTCCACTTTCCCTTGGGCAGTGGTGCTGCCCTGACTGAACTTTAGAATCACCCATGCCCATGCCTACATGCAAGATGAATGCAGAATCCTGAGCAGTGGGGCCCAGTCTAACATGTTCTACAGTTCAGCCAGCGCTGTGAACAATTGCCTTAACACCTAGGCCATCTGTACCTACCCTCACACTTTAAGTTCCAGAACATGGTGCCTCTCAAACTTTTTGTGCACATGGATGCTGTTCAAATACAGATTGCGATTCCATCGTTCTGGGTGGGGCCTGAGAGTCTGCATCCACAACAAGCTCCCAGGTGATGCTGATGTTGCTAGTCCTTGAGACATACTTTGAGAAGTAAGGCCATCAAACACACACACACACTCACACACACACACACACACACACACACACACACACACACACACACACGCATGCACAGGACTCACTCACTTTAAAATCAAAGTCATTACCACTTTTTATTTTATAATTCACATAATAGGCAAAATGCATCATGCAGAGACTTGGCAGTAAAACTCTCCTTGGACCCATGATGGTCCTGAGACTCGCACCATATGTGCACTCCAGTTCCAAGTAGCAGCTTCTCTGGATTCATTTCCTATCCGTGGGAAGCTAAGAATATAACACTGGTTCAGGTTTCAGCACACAGATATTTTTCAGACACAAATAGAAACCTCAGGCTAAAACTGCCTGTATAAGGGTCATGAAACCCCCCCAAAATTTGTCCGACTTGGCCGTGGGGTGACTTCACTCCCAACTATTTAGATTTGGGAGGGGCAGCATCTTAGTTTTGGAGACCAGCTGAGCAATATGTCCTCTGGAAGCAGGGAGATGGGCTAGGTCACCTCAGGAGGGCCCTGCAGCCCTACAGGGGCCACAACTCCACACTGCACATCCCCGACCCCGGAAACAGTCCAAGCGAACTTTCCAGGTGCAGATTTCATACATAGTGGACAGGAGTGAGGTGCTGGATCTCTGCTCTCTCACTGACCAGCTCTGTGACCTAGCACAAGTTATGTCACCTCCCTTATGCCTTAGATCCCTCGGGTATCTTCTGAGAAAAAGGAATACAAATGTACACTTAGATAAGATTATAAGTAAAGTATTTGGTCAGCGCAGGGCCTGGCACATTAGCAATATTAAATCTTAGCTGTAATTGTTAGGGGTCTTCCTCCATCTCTAAGGTAGGTGGACATACTGGCCTTGGTGTCACTTACAGAGAGAAGCTGATTGCTACAGTCCAGTACAGAACACACGCCAAAGTCCTGTAACCTCTGCCCTGGCTTTGCTTCTAGCCTCTGACGGACAGCAATTGGTGCCCACAAAAAAAAGAACTATAACCACACCATATCTGCACACATTTAAGAAACCATATCAGGCTTGAAGGCAAACAACATCCAGCAGGTTTTTTTCCCACTTCATGGAAAAGGAAGTCTGTCTTGTGACCAAAGCTACTTCCTTTCAAGGCCAAGGAAAGGGGAAGTAAGGACAGCTCCAGACTGCACACCCTTTACCGGAGGGGAGACCTACAGTGTGAGGCTCTGAGTGGGGCCTGCAAATGGCAGGGGAGAGGAGCCAGGGAAAAGAAAAGTGCCAGAGCTTTTTAATATGGATGAGAAGCTGCCTGCTCTTTCCTAAGCAAATGAGGAACAAGAAAAGCAAAAATGTACCCTGTGTATAAGTGGTCTCCCGAATAAAGGGGAAACAGCAGAGATGTTGTGAGGAGCCATGTTTCAGTGCAAAACCTACTAGTACTGAGCCAGGCTCCTGGGAGACGATCTCTGACTTGTTTCAAGAAAGAGACGATAAAAATGCAGAAATAGCAGATAACCCTTGAAATGCCAGTGTCAGCCCCAAAGAGTAACTTCCAGAGATGGGGAGTGGGTGGACTTCCAGAGACACAGATTCAGATTCTAACTTTAGCCTGAACTTTCTGAAGCTGCTCAGCAGTTCCAGGGAAACGATTTGGTGTGAAGATGTCTAAGAATAGGAACTCAAATCAGACTGGAATTAGATGAATTTTTATCAGCCACATGTTGCCCCAGTGGCTTGTCTCCTCCCCAGCCTTGGAGGGACATGAGCACCCATAACACTGGAGAGTTGAAGCTATGAGAAGGGGCTTAGACCCATAACAGTGATAACAAGAGCTGACGTTTATTGGGTGATTAGGACTCACAGGCCTTATACTAAGCACTTCACATAGATCGGTTCACTTTTTCCCTTGTTTAATTTTGTGTGTGTGTGATTTTATGTTGGAAATGATTTTTTAAATTCCTATTTCCTACCTCTCCCTCCCCTTGGCAACTATCAGCTTGTTCTCTATATCTATGGGTCTGTTTCTATTTTGTTTTGTTTATTCTTTTATTTTGATTTTTAGGTTCCACATGTATGTGAGATCATTGAATATTTGTCTTTGTCTGACTTATTTCACTTAGCATAATACCCTCTACGTCCATCCATGTTGTTGCAAATGGCAAGATTTCATTCTTTTGAATAATATGTCATCATATATATATATATATATATATATATATATATATGTATATATATATATATATATACATATATATATATATATATATGCCATATTCTTTATCCATTCATCAATTGATGGATATCTAGGTTGCTTCCATATCTTGGCTACTATAAATAATGCTGCAATGAACATAGGGCTGCATATATCTTTTCGAATTAGTGTTTTGGATTTCTTTGGATAAATACCCAGAAGTGAGATTGCTGGGTCATATGGTAATCCTATTTTTAATTTTTTGAGGAACCTCTTTATTATTTCCCAGAGTGGCTGCACCAATTTATGATCCCACCAACAGTGCATGAGGGTTCCCTTTTCTCCACATCTTTGCCAACACTTGTTGTTTGTTGATTTATTGATGATAGCCATTCTGACAGCCATGAGGTGATATCTCATTGTGGTTTGAATTTGCATTTCCCTGATGATTAGTGATGTTTAGTAGCCTTTCTTTTTTTTAACCTTCAATTCCCTTTCATTTTTAATTTTTCAATTACACTTTACTTTCAATATTATTTTTGTATTGGTTTCAGGTGTTCAGCATAGTGGTTAGACAATCAGAAATTTTACAGCATTCCCCCAATATTTTCAGTACCCACTTGGTACCATTCATAAGTATTACAATATAATTGACTATATTCCCTATGCTGTACTTTATATCCCGCTGACTATATCCCGATGACTATTTTTTAACTACCAATTTGTACTTCTTAATCCCTTCACCTCTTTCACCAAGTCCCCCAACCCCACTCTCCTCTGGCATCCACCAGTCCACTCTCTGTATATGAGTCAATTTAAATTTTGTTGTTCATTTATTTTGTTCTTTAAATTCCACATATAAGTGAAATCATATGATATTTGTCTTTCTCTGACTGACTTATTTGACTGAGCATAATACCCTCTAGGTCCATCAGTATTGTTGCAAATGGTAAACTTTCATTCTTTTTATGGCTGAGTAATATTCCATTATATATATGTACCATAACTCTTTTATTGTCATTTTTTTAATTGAGGTATTATATGTGTACATATCTTACCATTAGCCCCCCACCCCACACCCATACGTGCCCTCACCCCCCAGAGTTTTGTGTCCATTGTTTATGCTTATATGCATGCATACAAGTCCTTCGTTTGATTTCTTATCTCCCCCACCTCTCCCTAACTTTTCCCCTGTAATTTGAAAGTCTGTTTGTTGCTTTACTGTCTCTGTATCTATATTTTTGTTCATCAGTTTATAATGTTCTTTATTATCCATAAATGAGTGAGATCATGTGGTATTTTTCTTTCATTGACTGGCTTTTATCCAACCATCTATTGACAAGAACTTGGGTTGCTTTCATATATTTTCTATTATAAATAATTCTGCAATGACCATAGGGGTGCATATATTCTTTCAAATTATTGTTTTGGATTTCTTTTAATAAATACCCAGAAGTGGACATGCTGAGTCATAAGGAAGTTCTATATTTATTTTTTTGAGGAACCCCCATACTGTTTTTCATAGTGGCTGCACCAATCTGCATTCCCATCAACCATGCACTAGAGTTCCCTTTTCTTCACATCCTGACCAACACTTATTATTTGTAGATATATTGATGATAGCCATTTTGACAGGGTGATATCTCATTGTGGTTTTAATTTACATTTCTCTGATGCTAAGTGACATCAGTAACCTTTTTATATTTTATTTAATATTCTCATCCATACTAGGAGTACCTCCATTTTATAAGTGATAATATTTATGTTTGGAAATATTAGAAAACTATTCCAAGGTCACTCAAGTGGTTTAACTGTAGAGCTTAACAAAAAAAAATGCTGGGAAATGGAAAGAAAATTGAAAGAACTAGAAGATCAAGGACCTGACAAAGAGGGAAATCCTTCAAGTATAGAAAGGGCTAAATAATGGGGAGATGCTATAGTTCTCTCACTCTATGAGAAATGAATAGTGATTTCTTACATTGTAGCAAGGGATAAGAATTAGATTCAATCTAAGGGGGAGGTGGATTTTGGATTGAGAAACTGGGTAACATAAATATTCATTATTGAGCAGCTATGTGAAACTGGCTGTTAATTTAAAAAAAAAATAGGGTGGCCTTGTGCTTCTCCAGGTATGTCCCAAAAAAACACTAGTTCTTTAAGACATTAATAGCTATAATCAAATATTCTTAGCAAATATGCTAAATAGAGTCAAACAGGTTTTTCTACTGGGGAGCTCTAAAGAGATTTGATTAGCTAATATACACTGTAACTCTCTAGTAGTAGAACATAGTAGGTGGTGTTCAAACATTTGAACAGAATCCTTTTTCAAACTAGCATTTTCTCAAATATGCATGGGGAAAGCCTGTGGTTTTTTAAAGATGATTTAAAGCCTGTGGATCTTCCTGGAGGGCTGGGAACTGGCTTTGCTACTCAAAGTGTAGTCCTTGCACTTTGTCATCAGCATAAGCATCACTTAGGAGCTGGTGAGAAATACAGAATCTCAACCCCACCCAAACCTACTGAATCAAAGCCTGCCTTTTAACTGTATGCCCTGATTATTTATTTGTAGAGTAAAGCTTGAGAAACTCAAAATGTCTTCAAGCCTCAGGATTGGGTTACATATAATCCCATAGCAACAGCAGCCTAGCATAGCTGTCTGCTGCATAACAAGCCACCCCAAGATTGACTGTGTCTTGAAACACTAACGATTCATTCCCCATGCTTTTTAGTTTGACTTGGCTCCGTCGGTAGATTTTTCTGCTTGAAGTGGCATGGACTAGGGTCAATCACTAGGCTGCATTTATGAGCTGGACTGCAAGGTCCAAGATTTCACACAGATATCTGGCACCTTGATGTTCCTCTCTGGGCCTTCTCTGCATGAATAGCTTGGGCATCCTCAAAATACAGCTTTCTCAGGATTTTGGACTTAATGGCAGCTGATTTTCAAGAGGAAACCGATGCTGTCACTTCAATAAGGCCCACATTTGAAAGTCCCAGAACATCACCTGCTGCATTCTATTTACTAGCTAAAAAAAACAAAACAGAAGGCGAATTAGATTCAAGGAGAGGAGAAATGGTTTCCACTTCTTGATGGGTGAATTGGCATGCATATGCAAGGAGAGAAGAAATTGGTGCTGGCCATCATTGAAGACTATCGACCATACTGCCCCTCTTGGGTGATATCAGATACTGTGCATGAGCCTTCCCTAAATTCTAAGTAATTTAAATGTTCTAATGTGTGTCCTAGGCTGGCTCTTCCTCTAAAGTAAGCAAGCACTTCAACCTGCTTTACAAAGGAAAAGTATGTCCCATCCATGGATCATGTCAACGCCAGAGGCATGGGAGAATGGATTAAATCTCACCATTTATCAACATCAACCAAAACTATTTATTCTGGAACTACTGTGTGCCAGCAGTTTATTTCTGGGTACATAGCAGTGTGCAACATAGTTATGCGCATGCTCTCTGAAGCTTTTACTCAAGTGGTTAAAAACAGTCAATAAACTACTAAACCATTAAATAAACAATAATTTTAGACTATGAAGAAAATGTCTAAAGACTATATTTAAAGACTATGTTTAAAGACTATGAAGAAAACAAAATAGGCAATGTAATTGTGTGTGACCTCCCAAGTTCATCTAGATTAGGAGGTCAAAGAAGGTCTCCTGGAGGTGGTGGTGTTGAACTGAGGTCTCAAGGATGAGAAGGAGGCAGATATTCAAAGAACTGAGGTCAGAGTGGCTAAGGATGCAAGCACAAAGGCCCTGGGGCAGGACATGATCTACATGCTCAAGGACAGAAGGAAGGCCATTGTGCCTGGAGCACATTCTATAAGGGGAAGATAGTCTGAGATGAGGCTGGGGATGTGAGTGAGGACCAGGGCTTTGCAGGGATCTGTAGGCCAGAGTAGGAATAGGGTGTGATAACATGATATTCTAACTGCAATGGAAAACTACATGCAGGAGGTGACATGGCTTGATTTTCATATTTATTAGAAGACTGGCTGCTGTGTGAGAAACAGATGTTTGAGAGAGAAGCAAGGAGACCAGTTAGGAAGCTAATGCAACAACCAAGGGCAGAGAAAATGCAGTGTGCACTAAGGTGGGGCCTGCGTGCTGAGGGGCCATGTGGAATGTCCTGTCCTATCTATCTCCCCATCATCATGGAAATGCAGTCAGACATCCTCACCGCCCTTGAGCTTCCACTTGAAGAAATACATCTTAATTTAGGCCTTCGCAGAGGGTGTCTATCTTCTTCATTGATTTGGGCTTATGTGATGAGGGAGAACAGGAGAATCTAGCCACATATAACTTATTTGTGCCTTCGTTTAGGTTTAGGTGATGAGGGATTAGAATAGAAATTTTCTGCAGATGCTTTTGTACCTAGAAATAAGTGACTGTGAAACACTTCATTTCCTCCCATAGTCTTCCAAAGTCCTGACTCTAAACCCAAACTGGTCAGAGTCAGCAGAAGGCAAGTGTATTACCACAATGAACTATAGTAGGAGTTGCTAATAACCAGCTGATTAATATTAATTATCTTTGCTCATGTTTCAAATATTTTGGCAAGGTCATTGCCTCTAGCCTTCTGAGAATAAACAGAAAGAAGCTAATATATAAATGCTGTCTCCCAACTTGAACCCAGAATGTTCATAGATGCATTAGCTAGTGCCATCCCAACCCCATAGCTCCTCCTGAGTTGTGACCATACTAAGTGACAGTTTGTGTTTACTCACCCCAAGAACTTACATTTAAATCCTTTACATGTTTCAGCTTCTGGTTTTGTAAGCCATGAGCATGGCACTACATGTTTAATCTTCTGAAATCACCCCAATTTTTATATACTTACTCTTTTCAACAAAGGTGATTCATGGATAACAAAACAAAGTTCATACTTCTACTGTTGTAGTTGCATGTAAATTCCAAGGTCAAAAACAGCTACTTTTTTTGTCAAACCCAGTCTCCAACTTTTGTTTCTAAAATATGTCCATCATTAATAACCACTGCCTCTGAGAAAGCTATAAGAAGTGTGACTGTGTACATCACTGACTCCTTCAAAATAAGGCATTCACTGCACACACACTATGTGCCAGGCTTGTGCCAGGTGCCCTCTCGATGCTCACAACCATGCAGTTTCAACCACGATGCTCTAATTAATTAAGAACTTAATAAATGACCTTTGGTCATCAAGATCTAATTTTTTCTACCCTGTTGAATACAAGTTGTAACAAATAGCCTAGATAAACTGCATGACAAAGACAGAGACCAGGAGAACAGGAGAATCTAGCCACACATAACTTATTTGTGCCTTCACTTGTTTTCCCCAAACCTCTTTTAAAGTTTGCAGTGAAGGGGTTCAGAACAGGCCTCCCAGGATGTGCCACTTTGGCATGTGAATTATTTTTATCTAAAGGAAATCGAGAGCCTGCTGACTCACAAGAAACTTTTATCTCTCTCTTAAATAATTTAAGTTAGGGGACTTGACCACAATAAAAATTATTACCAGAAATAACCTTTTATGACCTTTACTAGAGGTCCGGTGCACAAAATTCGTGGGGAGGTTCCTCAGCCCTGCCTGCATCCTCTCACAATCCAGGACCCCTCAGGAGATGTCTGACTGCCAGTTTAGGCCCAATTCCTGCGAGCCTAAACTGGCAGTTGGACATCCCTCTCGCAATCTGGGACCACTAGCTCCTAACCACTCACCTGCCTGTCTGATCACCCCTAACCTCTCTGCCTGCCTGCCTGATCGCCCCTACCTGCTCACCTGCCTGCCTGATTGCCCCTAACCACTCTGCCTGCCTGCCTGATTGCCCCTAATTGCCTCTGCCTCAGCCCCTGCCACTGCAGCTTCGTCAGGAAGGACGTCCAGAATGATGTCCGGAAGGTCGTTCGAATGTCCAGTCTAATTAGCATATTATACTTTTATTATTATAGAGATATGGCAGAGCAAACTACTAATCCCTGAACATCTGCTCTTCTTATCATCCTGCAATGACACTCTGAAGTCCCAATGTACCTTACCTCACCCTTGCTCAGAATACCTCATTTTCCTTTCTGTCTGTGAACTTCTCATATATGTGGGGTCTCTGGCTCACTCATGTATGTGAAGTTCCCATATGTACATATGTAATTAAACTTAGTCATTTTTTTTCTTGTTTATCTGTCTCATGTCAATTCGATCATTAGGCCAGTAGGAAGACCCTCTCAGGATAGTGGAAAGTTTATTTCTCCCCCAGCAGCTAAGAGGAGAACAAGAAGTTTGGGACCTCAGCCCTAATGCCCACGTATAGATTGGTAAGAAATAGGGACATGGTATTTTCAGGAGTTCACCAATAAAGGAAAAGATGGCTTTCTTTTTCTTATTCCTGTAGGATCTTGGAATAATAGTAATGATTTTGTGCACCATATTCTAGAAGCTGTTATTTGTAAACTAAGGCAATAGGGTTATGGTGAGCTGGGCTGATAAGAGGAGGTGAGAGAGAGGAGAGAAGATGGTTAAATAAAAATAAAAATAAAAAACAGTGATGAGAGAATATTAAAAAGGAAGTGATGAGGTCGGGATCCCAGAATCCCAAACCAGAAATGCAAACTCATTTTCCAACCCTTTCTTAAAACAAAGAATCTGAGGCAAAGTGGCAGAGGTGGGACTTGATTCTCAGAGCCTTTTTCCCTCCACATTTACAATATTATTATACATTGTGACTTTGAGGATTTTGAGGCACTGTCCCCATGTATAACTAAGGGTGACATAGCACCTTGCACTGTGTGGAACCCTGTAAATATTTAATGACACTAACCTAGGTAGAGATGATAAGTGCAATCATATTAGTATTAGCAGAAAGGTTTCTGCAGGCCCCTGCATCGTTTTTAATAAGGAAAAGCAATGACAAGAGCAATAGCTCAGGTAGAGAGCCTTGTAAAGATCTGTTGTTTATTTTGGGTTTGGAATTCCTCTGTTTCAGGGTTCTTTTTCAGTGGGATTCCCTCCCTAGTGGCTGCTGTATGGGATGCAGGTGGTTGTCAGGAGGACAGGGAGACAAATGAAAGAATGAATTTTAGCTGCTCAAGGTCAATGGCATGGCACGTTTCCAACCAATGGGAGCCCTTGCTCAGGAGCTGGAATCCAAAAGAGAAAGCTCTCTGCAAAACGCCTGGCATAGGGCATTCCATAATTTTATAAAGTTGTGATGACTAAGTCAATAACCCCGCATCCTGCTCCATCTCTCACAACACAGTCTTGGCTACAGAGGAGAAGCTTAAACGTACAAAAGGAGAAGAAGCCAAATAAAGAAAATGGAGAATAAAATTAAATAGCATGTTGGTTCCTCTAGTGCCTCTGTGTCTAGTTCAAAGTTATTTAATAGCTAGGAGTGTCCCTCATGGAACTGTTATTTAAACATCCAAGAATTCATACATCAACCCTCAGTGGGTGACTGAAGGTGAGGTCAGTGTGTAATATGTGTGTCTATGGGAGGGTTTGGCGGCGGCGGGGGGGGGGCGGGGGGGGCTGGGAAGTAACAAACAGAACAAAAACAACAGAAAGAAGAGCTGCCAGGAGACAGGAGCGAAGGCAGCTCTGCCAGCCCCACCTCTGCGCTGCAGTTCTGATGCTGACCTGAGCATCTGGAAACCTGTGGTGGGCAGCCTCTCATTCCTGGGCTCACGCTTAGGAGGAGAGTGAGGCTTAAAGGCGAAGGAGAAAAGGCAGTGAGTCACAATTTGTTTTTATACTGAAAGGTGAACATTTGGACATCCAAGCAAACAGGAAGCCGCAAACCCCCATTTTTAGTATAAGAGATAACCAAAAACTCACTTCTGACCCCTTTAAAACAAGTGAGTTGTATCCATCCGAGAACTCTACAAAGACAGGTATGTGGCTGTACCTCCTTAGCACTTACATCTAGAAGCCCACGTGGCTCTAACAGTCCTCATGGTATCTCTTCTGTGAGATAAGTTCCTTCAGGGCAGGACCCATGTCATGTCTCTTTGTCTCTGTATCTTTCACAGTGTGAAGCACAGTAGTTTGTACCCAGAACTCTGTTTAATGGTTTATCTTGGAGGATGGCTATTCCCATAAGCTTTCTAAGAGGTCCCTTGTCTTTCCTCACTAAATGTATACTTCAAAGCTCTATTAACCTTCATAATAAATGATTCTGAGTATGTCCTACCTGTACTCAAAACTTTCCATGGTGCCCTAGTGCACCCAGTTCATCGAATTCACTGTCAACGGCTGGTAGGCACATCCATGCCAGTCTTGTCTCACACCATCCACCTTTAAATACCCTCTGCTTTCTGCACTCTACCGTTCCCTACTTTCAAACACTGTGCTTCCCCAATTCAGCATCTGTACTCACACCTTCCTTCTGCCTAGAATAACAGCAGTAGGAGTCTGGACACTTGGCTTGAAATCTCACCTCTCTTAGTTCATTAGCTGTGTGACCTATGGCATTTTTTAAACCCACTGATTCTCATTTCCCCATCTTCAAAATTAGAGATCATATTAACCCACAGAGTTGTTTTGGAGAGAGAGAAAAAGATTAGATAACATTTGTGAAAGCACCAAGCATAGTTGATACCCAAGCAGCATTTATCCATCTTCTTTGTGATCCTTCAAGCTTGAGCACAGACATATCTCATTACTGTGGACAGAAGAGCCGCTCCCCAACTAACCTGAGCAAGTAGTTATGGGGGGGGGGGGTGTTCATGCAACACTGAGGGAAGTTCCATTTCCAAGGCAGCCATGTCCACCTGGGAAGCAAGGGATGATAGATGATACGGCTATATGTCCTCCAACACAGAAACCTGGAGTTAAAGAGCTAGAAAATCCTTACAGATTATTTAACCAGATCTCCAATTTTGTAGGTAAGAAAATAGAAGCCCAGTGAGGAGCCAAGACTGGACTCCTGCATTTTGTTCTTTGCTTTTCACAATGCCATGAATAAGGGCCAATAGTCACTGAACCAATCAGACGCACAGCAATGCCCTGGGCTGAGACCAGAACTAGAATCACAGGCAAAAGAGCTTCCTCAGAAGTGTCTAGTCCACTGCCTTATTCCAGACGGGTATGCGCCTTCCAATGACTCAGCACTTACTGGGCTCCTAAAGTGTCAAGTCCACACCTATGAGGAAGATAATAAAATGCCTGAGACAGACATCATCCCATCCTTAAGATTCACAACCTAGCTAGGGAGGAGTCTCGTGTTCAAATAATTGCCATGCAGTGTGAGAAATGCATCCTCCTACCGTGGTGATGCCACCTGGGAGAGCAGAAAAGTTCTCACAAAGGAGACAAATGCGTTGGGTTTTGATGACTAAGCAGCTCATTAAGTGTACAGGTGTTGGGAAGGGCATTCCCACTTGGTCGTTTACTTTCAATGTGCAAACAATTCCAATAGCACCTGCTGGAGGTGAAGCTGCACACCTGTGTCCGCTGGTGACTACCTTCTCATCACAACGGAAGATCCAGCTCCATGAAAGGTGGCCAAGGACTGTCCCAGGGAATCAAACGCCAGTTGCCCAACATCTTCCCTAATTTATTTGTTTTACACAAATTACTTCCAAGAGTCCCTCTTCACTTCCTTTACTGCTAGGACTGAGGTGGGCCTCGATAAGAGAAATCAGAATCTCAGATATGGGAGGTTTCATTCAGGGGATAAAAGAAAAAAAAACAAACAAAGGTAAGTGGAAATGCTCTTAAATGAGAAACAAATGAGTAACTTCTCAAAAGAAACGGTGTTTTTACACAGTGGGCTGATTGGTTCTGCCAGGAAGCAGATGCCAAGACCGAGTTAGGAATCCAAGAGATTTATTGGCAGTGATACTTGTGAAAGACAAAGAGGAGAGAAAGCAGGAGTAGGTGGGGAAAGGCTTCAGATAATGACAGAGGTCTGAAACCTGTGAAAGGAAAGGAATCGGAGGGAGAACAGGGTAACAAGCTTAGGTGTAAAGATTGCCCGTAGTGAAGAAATGGCTGCTCCTTGTACTTGCTGAGCTCACTCATGACTAGGGCTGCTCGGTGAGAGATCTGCTCCAGAGCCCAGACAGATTCCAAAAGAACTTTCAGCTGACAGCAGCCCTCCCAGTAGGTTCTCTCTCAGGGAGATCTGAGCAACACTTCTCCGTGGCTGCTGAACACATGCATCATCCTGGAGCAAAGAATTTAGAGGGGAATTTACTGCACTGATAGTTACTAATGTGTTTTAGGTGTGCAAATGTGTGAAGTAAACCCTGATCTTAAGATAACAGATTAAGGGTAGGCTCTGTTTATTAGTTAATTATTGACATACCTGGAAGGAAAAACTCGGTCACTAGTATTTATTACTGGCCTGGGTTGAGGGTAAAGTTTTACTCCTTAGCTCTCTAGAAACCAACTCTTTGGTTGAGCAAGTCTCTCAACTCAACTGTCAGATCACCAAATGAAAAGAAATATAGGTCAACATTCTATCTGGCTGAGAATGTTGAGGGAGGGAAAGAATGAATAGGGGAGGGAAAGAGGCATACAGTCATGCACTTCAGAAGGTTTCAGAGAGCAGCGGATCACATGTGTGATAATGGTACACCATGTAGCCTGGATGTGTAGTAGGCTATACCGTCTAGATTTTTGTACATGCACTCTATGATGTTCCCACAATGACAGAATTACCTAATGATGCATTTCTCAGAATGTATCCCCATTAAGAGGCGTGTAACTGTAATCCACTAGACCTTGAGCACAATGAATACAGGAGCCCATCAGTCTTTTCCCTCAGTGAATGGCTATCTGCTCCCAGTGTCTGGCCTTCAATAAATATGGGATGAATGAATGAGTGAATGAATGAACAGATGAATGTCAGCCACCACCTGCAGATAAAAGTTCTCTTTTGCTAGCGGCAGGATGGTGAAGCTGACTGCAGAGCTGATGGAGCAGGCGGTGCAGTACCCCAACTCCGTCCGGGATGTGTGCTGGACCTGGGGGCATATAACATTCCTGTCATGGAAAATCTGGGTGCGACCTTAGACCAGTTTGATGCTATTGCTTTTTCTGACAATGCAATCCGGAAACTGGATGGCTCTCCTTTGCTGAGAAGACTGAAGACACTACTGGTGAACAACAATAGAATATGCCGCACAGGCGAGGCGCTGGACCAAGCTCATGCTCACCAACAGCCTCGTGCAGCTGGGTGACCTGGACCTTTGGCGTCTCTTAAGTCACTGGCTTACCTGAGGACTCTAAGAAACCCCGTGGCAAACCAGAAGCATTACCCACTCTATGTCATTTACAAAGTTCCCCAAGTCAGAGTGCTGGGTTTCCAGAGGGTGAAGCTGAAAGAGTGTCAGGAAGCAGAGAACATGATGTTCAAGGACAAACGGGGTGCACAGCTCGCAAAGGGTATTGCCAGGAGAAGCAAAACGTTCAACCCAGGTGCTGCTTTGCCCGCTGACAAAAGAAAGGTGTCCAGTCCCCGGGGCCATGGAAGCGATCAAGAACCCCATTGCGAACGCGGACGCTGGCGGAGGTGGAGCAGCTGAAGGGCCTGCCGCAGTCGGGCCAGGCCCCGGGCAAAGAGCGCCGAGCAGGCCCCTGCAACCCGACCCGGAGGAGGAGATGGAAGAAGACACCGTCCCCACGGGTCCTGAGCAGCGGGCCGAGTGTCCGCGAGGCATGGGGCCCGGCCCGGGACAGGGTCCTGCTTTGGAACGTGGAACAACAGTCTTGTTGTGTCAGCAAAGAGGGTTCCCAAGCATCGCTGAAGGGCTCCAAACTGCTGCAGGTCGTTTTTTAATACACGTGTTGAGATCTAAATGCCTGTTTTCCACAAATTGTAAAAATAAAGACCACCAGGTGCCTGGGCTGTGTGTGCAGTGGGTGTGTGTCCGCCTTCAAGCTGGAAATGCAGGAGGCATCGTTTCTGACCAGGCCTCCGTCCTCTGTAAAATGCTTGGATGTTTAAATCCTTAATAAAACTTGGGTTTTAACGGGGGGGTGGGGGGGGATTTTCTTTTGCACTTATCCCTTCCTGTGTTTAGCTTCTCAGACATATTTTGATATTGTTTCCTATATATTCTTTACACACCGTGCTGTATCCTTTGGGGTTTGGTGGTAGAGAGCAGAATCCTGTCTAGTAGTTGATGCAGGAAGCGGTTTATTTCAGAGTATTAAATGGCTTCTAGAGACGTTGGGAGGACTGAAGAAACAGACTCAAGGCTCAGCTGTCAGGAAAGCCTCCCTAAGCACTCTGCAGAACCCGCCCATCAAGGAAGCTGCCTCCGAACCAGGAAACTACCTTCACCGGAACTACAGGACAGCCGCTGCCACCAGGATGCTGCCAAGATCAGGAATCTCCCACTGCTGCCAGCTCCAGTGACACCGACCTGCTGGGTTATAAATGAATGCCCCGCGCTCTGCCTCGCAACACCCACGTAAGCGATAGACTGTGGAAAGGCCAGATGCCTCCATGTGCTTTTTGGCCCTCAGAAGCAGCGGAAGCAGGGCCCTTGCCCCATGCCTGTCTTCTGAAACTACGTGAGGGCCACCGGTGGGTAAAACTTGAATCACGTCTGGAAGCTAGCTTCCAGGGAGTTGAGAAAAACGTAGTTTTTAGAATTCCAGCCTCTACAGAAGAAAAGAAAGCACCCTAGAAGGAGGGCAGAATGAATTGATGATAATTCCACCATATCCCCCTTTGAGGAAACAAAGAGAAGGTCTTATCCTCTTATGTTCTATCAATGGCATCTTCAGGCCAACCCCAAGATGGGGTGGTAGCCTCACTTGTGTTTAAAACAACTTTTGTGCATTTTCTATGGATATAGAAAAGCAGGAGTCATTGGTCATCAGTTGTCTTCCACCAAGGGACATTATCTGTGGGCTCTGTGGACACTCTACCCCATTCAGAACACCATGAGATCATTAATGTTGCCTTGTGATTGTGATTCTTGTGAGATCAAATAGTTAACAATCCTTAACTAGTTCATAGAAATCCCAAACCACAACTTCTAGGGTCCAGTTTTTGTGGCTCTTCTGACATCTGTGTCTCCATGTAGAGAGTTCTAGTGCAATCATTATAAGCTTTTGACATTACTCAGTAAAACGTATTTATTGGACACTTGCTGTATGCCAAGCACTGTTTGCATACGTAATAGGTATGTTGAGTAAGTATGACTCATGATATACTCAAAACTGTTTATGTCCCTTAATGGTTTTTCAGTAGGTTAACCTTCCCTGCCCCTGAATAAAAACCCTGGCAGGCATTGTGGCTTTCTGCTCACTCCTGGGAAATAGAAGAGTACTGGAGTTACTTTAAGTCACAACGACATTCTCACTTTGATTATAAACATGTCCAGTCCCATGAAATGATCAAGAGGCTGAACTTAGTATTAAATCCTCTCTCCTCAAGCCTGCCTCAGGCTGGAAGTCCACAGTCAGAAAGGAAGCTTGACATTTCAGCTCTTCTCTTCTTATTACAATCTTTCCCACTCCCTCACTGTCAGACCTAGAAGAGAGGAGGAGAGGGGAGAAGTGAGGGGAGAGGGCAGTACTTACTTGACTGGATGCCTCTGTGCTCTCTGGGCCTAGCACAAGGCTAATGCTAGTGTCCCTGGGTAGAACTCTTTCTCTTATAATTAGCTTTTACAGTTCTTCATGTTTCTCCTGCTAGACTCATCTCTCCTGCAGTCCCCTTTGACCAGGTGAAAACAATCTTTATTCTTGGTGGCCTCTTACAGCTCCTTCCTGATCCCCTGGGCATTGGACAGCATGCCCCTGGCCCTTTTCAATGAAGACTGTCCTCTCCTTTGGAGACAAGTCCTCTCCTATTGGGCTAACCAAAGATGGCCCACCTCATCTCTCTCCTAAGTGGCCTTCATCTAGTCCACAGAAAACAGGGCAATATATATGGCATCCTTGCCCTGAAACATCCTTGATCTGGCTGAGGGGGGAATGAGTCTTTAGAGTTATTTCCTCGGTAAATCTGCAGAGTGTGGAGGTGGAGGATTTGTCTCCTACTCCCTTTGGTAACTGATAACTTTCATATTAGTGCCTCGGTGAAAATAGAGGCAGGAATGGTTCCATTGTAACATCCTGCCACACATGCCTTCTAATGTCATTTCACAGAGATTTGCCCTGACCCTCCCTTTGTATAGTGAGTTATGCAGCAATAGAAATCATTCTTACATTGTTCTCTTCCATCATTATCCTTCCTTTTCACATTCTTCAAGATCCAGCTCATCTCCCACTCCTTTGATGAAGCATGAAGTCTTTCTAGATCTTTCTGACTGTTTAAAAATTCTCAGTTTCCACATGCTTCTCAGTCTTTCACATGTCCCTGTTGAGTTTGCCCTGATCAACCTGTATGCTCTCCAACACAATTGAGCTCCCTCCTTAGAGCTCCCTTAGGACCTTTTTATGCATCTATTACTATATTTTGTGTTGTTATTTTCCAACTGTTTGTCTTACATAGTACTAGTAGCCTAGAAACTCTTCAAGGGCAGTGCCCATGTTTTAGCCAACTCATACCTCTGGTCAACTCATATCATACTACTTAGTCAGCTTATACCTCTAGTACCATACCCAGTCCATCAAATCAACTCATCTTACATGCATTTATTGAACCACTACTACAGGCACTGAGGACACCATGGTGAACAAGACAGATGGGGCCTTTGCCTTCATGGCACTTGACAGAACCCAAGTACATTTATGGAACCTCATTGAATCCCCCCTCACTCAGTTCCTGGTTTGTGCTTGGCCCCCCATGGAGAACAGGTGCATCCTAGAGAAGTGTCACAGTGAGATTCTCAACTACTTAACATGGAGGTCCAGGACACTTCTAAACAATTGCCACACTACTTCTGGAAAACTCTGACTTGATCTACTAATGTGGACTCACCCATTCAGTGACACAATTTCAAAAAAAGGACTGATAAGTGTCCTGAAAATTCCAATATCGGGGAATATTTCATGCTTTGTGAGAAAGGTAATGCTCCCCACAAGGGATGTGTCCTTCCCCATGAATCACCTGTGCACACATGCAGTCCAGGACTCTCCAGCAATGACAACATGTCTGTGCATGCAGAGAGGGAGAAAAAATGTGGGTACACAGCAAGTTTTCTTATCTTCACTTCTAATAAGAGAGGTTCTAGCTCATTGAGGTTCTAACTTATGGGACTATTATTTTGTTGCACTTCTTTATGTGGGGGAGAGGGGAAAGGAAGGACAGTAACAACAAGTCAAATCATACCTGAACATTGGAGAATTGGAGATGAAGAATATCTGAGTCTGAATCTGTCAGTGCTAACAAATACTATGCATCAAGCTCATTGACATCAACAATCTCCTCATAAAAGGCGACCTACAGGTTATAGGACTTGGCAAGCCTTTTCTACCCAAAGACTATTTCTCCCCTCACTTTACATCACAAAGCAAGAAAATATCACCATGGAACTCAAGCTAAGGTAAATTGTCTCTAGAAGCTCTGTGTTTAGGTAGCCAGGTAGGACAATAGGCATCAAAAACTCCAGTAATGGTTGTTGACAACATAGGTTTCTGGGCCCTAAATATTTTTATCCAGAGAATACCCCAAACAGTATAGGATTTGCTATAGCTTTTGCTGGATTTGATATCAGATTTACTCTGCATAGGTTCAATTTGTTGAATGCCTGTACTTAATATCAAAGGACACAGGAGAGGGGAGACCTGACCAGGGAAAAGTTGACAGACCATATCCAGACTTTGGGTTGACACAGAAAAGAGCACGTGGAGGCAAAGCTGTGGAGCTGGGCCCTGGAGGAAGGGATCCCTCAGGAACACAAACTCGACATCAGATCAAAGCACAGGCTGCTGGGTCCTGAGAAGAAGTGGGGCAGTAGTCCTGTGTTCAACGAGGAGCTAGATATATGGCAATGACACACGGCACATTTTTCTGTTAAAATCTTTTTAGTTTCTCAGAATCCGTCCTGAGCTAAGACTGCTCTGTCCTTCATAAACCTTTCCTGTAAAAAAGGGTGTCAGTACCACAAACCAAATTGTGAGGCAGCTGAGCTGCTGACTTCCTGGAGGCCATCACCAAGCCCAAGGCAGGGCTCAGAGTAGACGAAACTGTCTGTTCCAGTTGTCTTGACCCAACCAGCCAATCCAGTGCTTCCTTGTGAAAATGAGATATCACTTCAGCAAACACCAATGGTCCTCCCCTGTCATTTGGAGCCGGTTTTACTCTATGGCACTAACAGTAGAGACTAGGAGTAGAAATGAGACATTCTCAAAGCTAACTAGAGGTTACCTAGCTTTACACCAGGACCAGCAGGAACACTGCTCCACTCAGCTTACAAGACACTGCTACAACAACAGGCCAAGACGATGCTGAGTTTGCAAATGTAAAATTTAAGCATGATAGTCTGCTTCAGTAGTTCTCCTCTTTGGACCTGCTGCTCCTGTTTCATATTGCAAACATCCCTCCTCTGCCACCCCCCAACAGATGCCATGGAAAGTCCACATTTCCTGCATTTGTTCCTCCTGGCCCCCCAGTCTGGAATGTTCCCAACCTTTTATCTCTGTATCTCACACTTTCTAAGATCCAGTTCTAATTTTCAACCTTCTATCAAGGCACACTTGATTATTCTGAACTCCAGAAATCCCCCCTACACTTGTCATCTATAGTGGTGGTTCCAAAATCTGAAGCAAAGCAAAACTCTTTGATGAGCTTTTTAAGTATTTATTATCACTTTCTTCAGACTGTCTATATTTGAAATTTGGGGAGTGAGGTTGGGAAATCTGCCTTTTAGGTTTATTTGTTTGTTGTTTAATGTTCCCATAAGCCCTCACATAAGAATCATTGGTCTATAAAGAGCCAAGTCATGTTTGACATATACTATCATATTGTTTTTCACTTGTTTTGAGTTTTCTGATTTTTTATTGAATTTATCGGGGTGACATTGGTCAATAAAATTATATAGATTTCAGGTATATAATTCTGTAATACATCATCTGTATATTGTATTGTGTGCTCACCACCCCAAGTCAAGTATCCTTCTATCACCATTTGTCCCCCCTTTACCCTTTTTTACCTCCCCTTACCCCCCTTTCCCTTTGGTAATAACGATATTATTGTCTGTGTCTATAGCCCTTTGGAAGACAGTTTGGCAGTGTCTTATAAAACTAAGCATACTCTTACCATATGATCTTGCAATCACATTTCTTGGTATTTATTCAAATGAGTTGAAAACGATGTCCACACAAAAACCTGAACGTGGATATTTATATCAGCTTTATTCATAATTATGAAAACGTGAAGCAACCAATGTGTCCTTCAGTGGGTGAATGGATAAATTGTTGTACATCCAGACAATGGAATATTACTCAGTGCTAAAAAGGATGTGATGAAAAGACATGGAGGAAACTTAAATGCATATTGCTAAGAAGCCAATCTGAAAAGGCTTCATACTGTATAATTCCAACTACATGACATTCTGGACAAGGCAAAACCATGGAGACAGTAAAAAAATGGGGACTTATCAGGGGTTGGGTGGAAGGAGAAATGAATAGATGGAGCACAGAGGATGTTTAAGGTAGTGAAACTACTCTGTATAATACTATAAAGATGGATACATGTCATTGTTAATTTGTCCAAACCCATAGAATGTAAAACACTAAAGTGAACCTTAATGTAAATAGTGGACTTCGGGTGATGATAATGTGTCAATGCAGGTTCATCAATTATAACAAAGGTACCACATTGGAGGATATTGATAATGGCAGAGGCTGTGCATGTGTGTGTATGGATGGGGAGGTGTGGATATGGGACATCTCTATGTTTTATGCTCAATTTTTCTGTGACCCTAAAACTGCTCTAAAAAATAGTATTTTTTTTTTAATGGGAAGAAAGTTAGTTATCCCTGTGACATTACCATCCAGCCTCACTCTAGTGAGGGAGGGTTATGATGGGATGCAGAGATGATGGAATCTTATAAAAGGAAATTAAGTCAAGTCAGGCCTTAGAGAGCTGAAAAGCCATTCAAAATATTAATAATAATTATGATAACAGCTATTACTTTGTGAGAGCTGATTATGTGTCAGGCACTGTAGGAAGCAATTCACCTGACAGAGATATCGTCATCCCCACTTTAAAGATGAAGAAATTGAGTCCTGGAGACATTAGGCAATTAGTCCATGTTCCAACCTGGGCCTATCAGACTCCAGAGCCAGAGTGTTTAACCACTTTTGTCTTTCTTTCTTGGCATCATGTGGCTCTGTCTTTGCGCTGCTCTCTTAGTAGACAAACTCCCTCTATTTTACCATCTAGTTACACACGATCCCGCAATGCTGCCTCATCCCTAGAGCTTTCTTTCAAGGAGACTCTTATCTTTATGACCCCTAATTCAAATTCTTGAGAAAATAGGACTATTCAATAAATTGGCTGATTTTGAGATAGGTATCCATCCAGAGTCCAATCAGCCATAACCAGGAGTGTTACCCCAGAATTATAGGTAGTATAGGCAAATCACCTGACATGTCCTTCATACCAGGACATCACTGACTATCCTTGAATCCAGAACCCTGGAGTAGGCATTGTTAAATTGCTACTTTTCACACATGTAGAATCATGTGTGGTAATAGTATACCCCTATGGAGCTATTATGAGATTTAAAGTTATTCTATGTGAAATGCATAAAACAGTGTCTAGCACATGGCCATTGCTATGAATAGCATTATTATTCAAGCTGCACTGCAACCACTTTGGCTCTGGCTTTTCAGTATGCTATTCCCTTGACTCCCAACTTAGCTTCTTTGCCTTGACTCATCCCTTTCAAAAGCATGTGCCTCAACTATTGCCAAATTTAGCCATCTCTACAAACTCATTCTTTTCTAGTTCAGATTTGATTACACCCTTAGACAGCAAAAGTAAATAATTCCAGGTCTGAAAATGTCCAGGGCTATTCCAATGCTTGCCTTTATCTTTGGGAAGATAGTTTCAAAACCAGATTTTAAAGAAAGTTGAGGTCACAAAAGTGATAGCCATTTGCACGATATCCCTAAATAATGCTACCACGACAAGCTGGGAATTTAAATATTTCCAGAGGATTGCTATGAACGTTGGTATAGGTCTAGAATCAAATTAAGCAGTGCATTCAGACTTTTGTTGGTTTGATAGACAATAAAGAGCAAAGAGAGGCATCACTGCCATGAGGCATCATCCAAATAAAATGAAGTTTCTTAGCCCATATATCACAACCACCACCAACTTACATTTGTTTATTTAAAATTTCTCATTTGATTATTCCCAACTATTGCCCTGCAAGCCAAGTAAGGCCACTATTCTCCAATTTTACAGATGATAAAATTGAGGCTAAGCAACTTGCTACCACTTGGCACAGCTAGTAGGAAGATCATAGGATGAGAACCCAGGTCTCCTGCTCCACAATATCTCTCTAATGAAAACTGAAAGGAAACTTCCAAGTAGTAAAAGCAACTGGTTGAGAAATCATCGATGTCTCTCAAAGTGTGCTCCTTTAATCACTCTTGTGTCACAATACTCTGAGAATAAGCTTAGAAATTACTGCTCACCAGATGGTCCCTCTTGGTTTATAATACACATTAGCTTATTAAAGGCCCTGAGAAATTCTACCTAATTTTTGGCTAATTTATATTAACCCTGTATTCCTCCAACTTTATTTTACCATAAAACTCTTATTGTGTGTGATATTTATTAATATCACACAGAGGAATATTCTTTGGAAAACATTTTAGACTGCATTAAAAACAGTTATTCAGCCCTGGCCAGTTTGGCTCAGTGAATAGAGTGTCGGCCTATGGACTCAAAAGTCCCAGGTTCGATTCTGGTCAAGGGCACATGCCTGGGTTGCAGGCTCAGTCCAACATGCAGGAGGCAGCCAGTCAATGATTCCCTCTCATCATTGATGTTTCTATCTCTCTCTTCCTCTCCTTTTCTCTCTGAAATCAATAAAAATATATTAAAAAAACAAAACAGTTGTTCAGTGACGTAAGTGAATTACCTTAAAAAAAAAAAAAAGTGCTTTAACTGAAAAAAAAATTATTCTACTTTGCCTGACAAAAGTAGTTTCTTAGACCTAAACTAATTTCTGGAAGTCATACTAATTCTAGGAAAGTTTTCTGGGCATGCTGTTAGGAGGCATATAGGAGAGATGAGACTTGAAAGAATTGAAGTAGGCTTTAGGGGCACAGATAAATATAAAAATAGAGCTTCTGTCTCCAACCTCCAAGTGGCAGGGAAACTCCAGGTGGCCATCTGTCCTTGTGTGTTCTCTCTACCTCCACAGCTTACCATCATCTAGGCCTGGGTCAATCGTGTGGGTGAGATATTTCTCCTTTCCTTTCTTATCTCGCGGCTTTCCCCACAAAGAGAACTTTCTCTAATCTTCTAAGAGAAATCTTTGGCTTCCAGGAGATCAGCATCCTATCTAATAATAGAGTCATATGCAAATTGACCATCACCCCAACACACGAGATGGCTGCCATGTGGTCAAGATGGCTGCCCCCATGTAGACACAAGATGGCTGCCACAAGATGGCCGGCAGGGGAGGACAGTTGTGGGCAATCATGCCAGCAGAGGAGGGCAGTTGGGAGGGACCAGGCTTGCAGGGGAGGGCAGTTAGGGGTGACCGGGCTGGCAGAGGGCAGTTGGAGGCAACCAGGCCTATAGGGGAGGGCAGTTGCGGGAGACCAGGCCTGTAGGGGAGGGCAGTTGGAGGCAACCAGGCCTGTAGGGGAGGGCAGTTGGGGGCAACTAGGCCTGTAGGGGAGGGCAGTTGGAGGTGATCAGGCCTGCAGGGGAGGGTAGTTAGGGGTGACCAGGCCTGTAGGGGAGGGCAGTTAGGGGCAATCGGGCTGGCATGGGAGTGGTTAGGGGGTGATCAGGATGGCAGGCAGAAGCAGTTAGGGGCAATCAGGCAGGCAGGCAGGCAAGTGGTTGGGAGCCAGCAGTCCTGGATTGTGCCTAAACGGGCAGTCGGACATCCCTCAAGGGGTCCCAGATTGGAGAGGGTGCAGGCTGGGCTGAGGGACACCCCCTAACCCCGTGCACGAATTTCGTGCACTAGGCCTCTAGTCTTATACATAAAGTAGGAAGGTCACCCTGTGGTTGCCAGGAATGATGATGGTGGCATTAGGGAAAAGGGAATGCAATTTGCATGTCTTTCAAAAACCTCTGCCAAGCACTAGTTTCCCAACAAATCAAAAGTCACTGCATAACCAGAGAGAGCCCTTTTATTCTTAAGCCACTTTCTCAGACCTTCTTGTCAGTGGCTACAGCTCCCCAATTAACGACTACAGCAACTTCTCTTGAAAGAATTAACTGTGCCTCTTCTTAACTCCAACCCTTTACATCCAGCTTAAACTCATTGAACCAGATTGCCAACTTCCCGCACGCGTTTGCCACTTGGGGAAACACCTGAGCTTCCCTGACTAGGGCCGATCCCAGGAGCAGTAGTGTTTTAAGATGTTTTTCTCCTCTGTGGCCTCACTGGGCCTGGGGACAGTTGAGGAGACTGGCTGCTCTCCGCAACCTTGTGTTTTCCTTCCCGCACGAGCCAGCATGGCCTTGGCCTATCAGAGACATTGCTCTTCCTCAGGTTCTCAGCTCTACAGTTTCTTCTTTACTGTCAAGCAGTTCTTCCAGGAAACAGTCTCAAGACAGCACACCCAGAGGTCGGCTGGCAGGCTGTGGACGTCACTTCCTCAATGGCCAGCTTCTCCCACAAGCAGGGAATGTGGTTATTCTGAGGTTTCCCAAGAGTCAGAGGGGTGAGCGCCTGCCTGAGTGCCAGCTGGGTAGTGGATATGAGGGTCCACAGCCCCCTTCCACCTTCCTTGCCTCCTCTGCTATCTCCTGGGCCCTGAAGCAGATGCTCCCTAACAAGATAGAGTGCTCCTCACAGTTCCTCTCTGAGAACTTGGGCCCTGGAGCAGGAACTGCCCACTCCATCATTTGGTCAGAACTGCACGGCCAACACCAAGCACTTTTTTTTTAAATATGGTTTTATTGATTTTTAGAGCGAGAGGAAGGGAGAGAAATAGATAGAAACATCGATGAGGGAAACATCATTGATCACTGTGTCCTGCATGGCCCCTTCTAGGCATGTGCCCTGACCTAGAATCAAACTGTGACCTCCTGGTTCACAGGTTGACGCTCAACCACTGAGCCACGTCAGCCAGGCAACACAGAGCACTTTTGAGTCACCTTTCTGGAAAGTCCACTGTGCTACCCTCAGAGCAAGAGCAAACTTAACTTTCTAAATATTGCAGAATAAAAGATTCTTCTTGAAGTTAACCACCCGTGATAGAAAAAAAGCACCCTGCCTCAAATGAGTCCCCTTCTTAGCTGCATGTGATGCCCTTGGTACCATTTATATCACTCTACTTGAGTTAAAATGGCTGGCACTTTTCTTAAAGGTTAAGACTAACACTTTAAAATAATAAATATTATTATTTAAATAATAAAATCAAACACAGGTGAAATGTACATAAGTGCTTTATAATATTATTGACATATTTTTAAAATTTTGATTGACTTTAGGAGAGGAAGGGAGAGAGAGGGAGAGAGAAAGTGACATTGACTCGTTGTTCCACCTATTTATGCATTCATTGGTTGATTCCCATATGTACCCTGACCAAGGATGGAACCCACAACCTCGGCTCATTGGGAAAAAATGCTCCAACCAACTGCCCTACCTGGCCAGGGCAATATGGTTGATATTGTATAAAATAATATTAGTAACCTCACATAACAATGTTATTATCTCCATTTTACAGATTAAAAAACTGATGAGGAGAAGGGTCAAGTACATTCCCTTACAGCCAGTATAGTGAGTGGGAGGGCTGGTTTTACTTTTTCCTCCCAGACTCTTTGTCCTTGTGTCCCCTTCACTGAGAGGTGTTACTCCCTCTGGAAAAGACACTTTCTCTCTCTCTCTCTCTCTCTCTCTCTCTCTCTCTCTCTCTCTCTCTCTTCCCTTCCCTCCCTCTCTCCCTCTCTCTCTGTTTCTCTCTCTCTCTCTCTCTGTTTCTCTCTCTCCCTCTCTCCCTTTTTTTTTCTCTCCCTCTCTCCCTCTCACACATACACACTGTTAAAGAAAAAAATTATTCTGACACTTGTTAAAACATTAAGGAAGACTTCGTTGAAGACTACTGCAGTAGAGGTATTGTAGTAGGGAAGAGAGATTGAGCTCAACTCCAAACACAGCAAGGACAAGTGGGGGTTTATAGCCAGGAAGCAGAGGGAGGGGGTCGGTAGGTGGAAAATTACTAAGAAGAGACATCAAGGGTAGGAGGATTCTTGCTGAACTGGCCTAAAAGGATTCTTGCTGAAGGCAGGCCAAGGACTTAGATGTCAAAGATGGTTGATGAAGATCTTGATCAGATATCAGTGGTGAAGGGATTCTTGCTAAAATGACTTAGCAGGAGAGTTGACTGAAATGAAGGGATTAAGAAGCACAAATTGAGAAGTTTGAAAAAGATGGCGGCGGAGGTTAAAGGCTGTTCTGTTGCCTCGCACCCAGCGAAATCGGAGGGGATGAGGTGTGGAGGTGCGTGGGTCTGGCTGGTGGCGGGGGAAAGGGGCTTTTGTTCCAAACCTAAGGGAGATTAGCTCTCCATCACCCTGAAACCCATCTTCTGGCGAACCCCGGGAGACCCAGATGCCTGCGGGGAGAGGCGGGACTCTTGCAGAGCTGCGCCCAGCAATCAGTGTTTGCTGCGCTGGAGTGCGGAACGAGGGGACTTAGATACATGGAAGGCAGAAGGACCAGACTCACAGCCATCGAGGCTCGCCACACCATGGCCTGTTGGCGCCCTGAGACCCCGCCCCGCCCTGGGACCCGCCCCGCACGTCTTGAAGACCTGCCCCGCAAGTCTTGCAGGCACACCTGCGCCCCAAGCAACGGCTTATGCATGTGGGTGGACTGCCCTCTGGCAGCGGACCAGATGATCTGCTGTTCTAGTCGGACTGCTCCAGGGCCACTCAGACAGGAGGAAGAAACTACAGTTTTTGCTGTAATCCTTGCTGAGTGCCTAAGGCAGTAGCTGATCTACACCCCATTGGAGACCCAGAAACGAGGGCATCTAGTGGTCTGTGGGAGATGACACCAGATTTCAACCACGTGCATAAGGGACACATTCAACGGGAATATTCAGTCAGCGCCAAAGCTTTGCTGCACCAAGACCCGGCCCATAAACGTGTCTCCTGCACAGCAACTCTTCCTTTATAGACAAAGAGAGCCCCCCCAGTGACACCAACAACAATCAAGACTTAACTATACAAAGGAGGACCAAGATGGAGGCATAGGGCGGAAGCCTGATTGTTGCCTACCACAACAACTTTGAGACTACGACAAGAGAGCAGAGCAGACACCATCCAAGACCACCATAGGGCTGGCTGAGTAGATGCTCTACAACTAGAATAAAAGAGGGGGATGTGGGATGATGCTGATGCCGGTGACCCAAAGACCACACTTTAAGAACTACAGCTCAGGCGACACAAAAGAACTATGGCTCAGGCGATACAACAGCGGCCTGGAACGTGCTCGGCGCAGTTCCCCCGGCGGTCTCCGGCTGAGGGGACGGCTCCACTGGCAGCCAAGCACGGACAGACGAGCCCCTATGAGACATGGGGTGGGAGACTCCGCGCTTGCTGACCTCTGAGTCCGTCAAGAATCTCAACGCCCCGGAAGCGGCCAGGTGCGCATGCTCGGCGACCGGCCACCGATGCAGACCCAAGGGCCGACACAGCGACGCCAGACTGGCCCACCGCCATGCACCGGGTGCACTGGAGCTTCGCCGAGCCGCCGCCCGACGAGTTCTGCAGCAGCCATACTGGAGCTCCGGAAGGATGGCCAGGGGAATTGCTGAGGGGGGATTGACCGGCAGGAATTGGGATCGGGAAGACGGGGCCCCACTGAGACCCGGGTGCGGGCGGGGTTGCGCGCCTCTGGGCTCGGGTGTGGTCACACGTCTCTGGGTATAAGTGAGGCCTCACGTCCCTGGGTCTAGGTGAGGCCACATGCCCCTGGGTCCAGGTGAGGCCGGACTCCGGGTCCGGGTGAGGCCAAGTGCCCCTGGACCCGGATGACGCTGGATCCCGTGCCCGGGCGAGGCCAAGCGCCCCTGGGTCAGGGAGAGCCCACACACCCCTGGGTCCAGGCAGATCATGTGTCCCTGGATCCGGGTGAGGCCGCGTGCACCTAGGCCCGGGTGAGCCCAAGTGGCCCTGGGTCTGGGAGAGGCCAAGCGTCCCTGGGTCCGGGTGAGACCATGTGTCCCTGGATCCGGGTGAGGCCTCGGGCACCTAGGCCCGGGTGAGGCCACGTGCCCCTGGGTCTGGGAGAGGCCAAGCGTCCCTGGGTCCGGGCGAGACCATGCGACCCTGGATCCGGATGAGGCCTCGTGCACCTAGGCCCGGGTGAGCCCAAGTGGCCCTGGGTCGGGGAGAGGCCAAGCGTCCCTGGGTCCGGGTGAGACCATGTGTCCCAGGATCCGGGTGAGGCCTCGTGCACCTAGGCCCGGGTGAGCCCAAGTGGCCCTGGGTCTGGGAGAGGCCAAGCGTCCCTGGGTCCGGGTGAGACCATGCGTCCCTGGATCCGGGTGAGGCCTCGTGCACCTAGGCCCGGGTGAGCCCAAGTGGCCCTGGGTCTGGGAGAGGCCAAGCGTCCCTGGGTCCGGGTGAGACCATGTGTCCCTGGATCCGGGTGAGGCCTCGTGCACCTAGGCCCGGGTGAGCCCAAGTGGCCCTGGGTCGGGGAGAGGCCAAGCGTCCCTGGGTCCGGGTGAGACCATGTGTCCCTGGATCCGGGTGAGGCCTCGTGCACCTAGGCCCGGGTGAGCCCAAGTGGCCCTGGGTCTGGGAGAGGCCAAGCGTCCCTGGGTCCGGGTGAGACCATGTGTCCCTGGATCCGGGTGAGGCCTCGTGCACCTAGGCCCGGGTGAGCCCAAGTGGCCCTGGGTCTGGGAGAGGCCAAGCGTCCCTGGGTCCGGGTGAGACCATGTGTCCCAGGATCCGGGTGAGGCCTCGTGCACCTAGGCCCTGGTGAGCCCAAGTGGCCCTGGGTCTGGGAGAGGCCAAGCGTCCCTGGGTCCGGGTGAGACCATGTGTCCCTGGATCCGGGTGAGGCCTCGTGCACCTAGGCCCGGGTGAGCCCAAGTGGCCCTGGGTCGGGGAGAGGCCAAGCGTCCCTGGGTTCGGGTGAGACCATGTGTCCCTGGATCCGAATGAGGCCTCGTGCACCTAGGCCCGGGTGAGCCCAAGTGGCCCTGGGTCTGGGAGAGGCCAAGCGTCCCTGGGTCCGGGTGAGACCATGTGTCCATGGATCCGGGTGAGGCCTCGTGCACCTAGGCCCGGGTGAGCCCAAGTGTCCCTGGGTCGGGGAGAGGCCAAGCGTCCCTGGGTCCGGGTGAGACCATGTGTCCCTGGATCCGGGTGAGGCCTCGTGCACCTAGGCCCGGGTGAGCCAAAGTGGCCCTGGGTCTGGGAGAGGCCAAGCGTCCCTGGGTCCGGGTGAGACCATGTGTCCCTGGATCCGGGTGAGGCCTCGTGCACCTAGGCCCGGGTGAGCCCAAGTGGCCCTGTGTCGGGGAGAGGCCAAGCGTCCCTGGGTCCGGGTGAGACCATGTGTCCCTGGATCCGGGTGAGGCCTCGTGCACCTAGGCCCGGGTGAGCCCAAGTGGCCCTGGGTTGGGGAGAGGCCAAGCGTCCCTGGGTCCGGGTGAGACCATGTGTCCCTGGATCCAGGTGAGGCCTCGTGCACCTAGGCCCGGGTGAGCCCAAGTGGCCCTGGGTCTGGGAGAGGCCAAGCGTCCCTGGGTCCGGGTGAGACCATGTGTCCCTGGATCCGGGTGAGGCCTCGTGCACCTAGGCCCGGGTGAGCCCAAGTGGCCCTGGGTCTGGGAGAGGCCAAGCGTCCCTGGGTCCGGGTGAGACCATGTGTCCCTGGATCCGGGTGAGGCCTCGTGCACCTAGGCCCGGGTGAGCCCAAGTGGCCCCGGGTCTGGGAGAGGCCAAGCGTCCCTGGGTCCGGGTGAGACCATGTGTCCCTGGATCAGGGTGAGGCCTCGTGCACCTAGGCCCGGGTGAGCCCAAGTGGCCCTGGGTCGGGGAGAGGCCAAGCGTCCCTGGGTCCGGGTGAGACCATGTGTCCCTGGATCCGGGTGAGGCCTCGTGCACCTAGGCCCGGGTGAGCCCAAGTGGCCCTGGGTCGGGGAGAGGCCAAGCGTCCCTGGGTCCGGGTGAGACCATGTGTCCCTGGATCCGGGTGAGGCCTCGTGCACCTAGGCCCGGGTGAGCCCAAGTGGCCCTGGGTCTGGGAGAGGCCAAGCGTCCCTGGTTCCGGGTGAGACCATATGTCCCTGGATCCGGGTGAGGCCTCGTGCACCTAGGCCCGGGTGAGCCCAAGTGGCCCTGGGTCTGGGGGAGGCCAAGCATCCCTGGGTCCGGGTGAGACCATGTGTCCCAGGATCCGGGTGAGGCCTCGTGCACCTAGGCCCGGGTGAGCCCAAGTGGCCCTGGGTCTGGGAGAGGCCAAGCGTCCCTGGGTCCGGGTGAGACCATGCGTCCCTGGATCCGGATGAGGCCTCGTGCACCTAGGCCCGGGTGAGCCCAAGTGGCCCTGGGTCTGGGAGTGGCCAAACGTTCCTGGGTCTGGGTGAGACCATGTGTCCCTGGATCCAGGTGAGGCCTTGTGCAACTAAGCCCGGGTGAGGCCACGTGCCCCTGGGTCTGGGAGAGGCCAAGCGTCCCTGGGTACGGGTGAAGCCAGATCCTGGGTCCGGGTGAGGCCGTGCGCCCCTGGATCCATCCGGGTGAGGCTGGGTCCCAGGCCCGGGTGAGACCACGCGCCCCTTGGGTATGGGTGAGGCCACGTGCCCCTTAGTCCAGGTGAAGCCGTGCCCCTGGGTTCGGCCGAGACCAAACCAGAGGGAGTCGGACCTCCATTACCACCATTTGTCCACCATCCAGAGCTGAGGGGTCAGTGCTGACATGTACACATAAGGAACTACTGGACATCGAAATTGGGTCTCAAAAGAACTGTTGGTCCAGGGGGAAGCTCGCTACAGATTGATTCATTTGCCTGTCAGCATAAATATTATTGCTCGTCTCACATTCAGTTCTTATTAGTATATATCTAGTGACATTTGATCTCATTCATCTAGAGGAAATGATGAACAACATAGACTGAGGAACAAGAACAGAACCAGAATCAAGGAGGCATCGATCGGACTATCGGGCCTCAGAGGGAGGATAGGGGAGGGTAGGGAGAGGGTGGGGGGAGGGGGAGAGTTCAACCAAAGGACCTGTATGCATGCATATAAGCCTATCCAACGGTTAAGTTCAACAGGGGATTGGGGCATGCGTGGGGAGAGGGGTGGGATGGGAATGGGGGGATGAGGACAAATATGTGACACCTTAATCAATAAAGAAATTAAAAAAAAAAAAAAAAAAATAAAATAAAATAATAATAATAAAAAAAAAATAAAAATAAAAAAAAAAAAATAATAAAAATAAAATGACTTAGCAGGATTCTTGCTAAAACTGCACTAAACAAACCCAAGACAAGTCAAGGTCCAATGTCAGAGGCTCACAGAGGGCTGACTAAAGTTTGGTCAGGGTGAGAGTTTTGATCAACACACACACACACACACACACACACACACACATACACACACCCACACACACCACACACACCACACACCACCACACACCACACACACACACACACACACACACACACCCACACACACCACACACATACACACACACACACACACACCACACACATACACACACACACACACACACACACCACACACCACACACATACCACACACCACACACACCACCACAACAACACACACACCCACACACACACACACACAAACCACACACACACACACACACACACCACACATACCACACACACACACCCACATACCACACACACACACCACACACACACACCACACACACACACACACACACACCACATACCACACACATATACCACACACACACACCACATACACACACACACACACACACACAAACACACACACATACCAGATTTGCCCTCTAACAGTCTTATTCCTTTTCTAAGAAATTGAGTTCTGAATATTGCCTCCCCCTTGCTCTACCGATATATCCTTGAGCCCTAGGATAACTACGGATACGCTGAGCAGCATTCTCCTTTTCTTGGAACTCTCTGAGAAAGTGCCAGGTGGTGGGAAAGGCACATCAGAACAGCCATCCAGGCCCAGTCACTGGCACGAGCTGGTCAGTGGAGGAGCTGTGGGAGGCAGGGAAGTCAGCCAGTGAGCTGCCCAGTGCGGGTTTTAAGGAGAACTAAGTGCACATTTTAACCGGTTTTCAACCACATAACAATGTTGCAAGGGGGGAAAGTAGTGCTACCTGGTGTTTTCTGCCATGATTTCAAAGGATGTTTAGCATTCCTGCAGATTTAAGCACAAGGAAAATTGTGAAAAAACTTTGAAAAGAGCAAGCTGATTATTGAGTATCCTTCCCATGGAAGGCTGGTGTCTGGAGGACTCTCTCAGGGGTGTCTGATGCATTGGAGGTCTGAGCCTTTCTTGGTCTTCAACTATTTTGCAACTCTGTGGAGACAGACTTCAACTTGTGGAGAACTGATAGCGATGCAAATGATTTCTGTCCATAAAAAAGCAAATAAATTTTGTCCTGTGAAATTGCAATTAATCCCCACCTGTGAAACAGGTTGTTTTTGCATCTATTAGCAAATTAAACCAGTGTTTCTGACTGCCTACGTAAATGACTGGTCTCTGGCTTTTTATTTGAACTAGTTGTAATTTCTTATTAGTTCTCTCAATATTCATGAGTAAATCAAATATTTGACATGTCTTCTTTCTATGTTTGTATGAGTCATGGTTTTATCTTTTTAGAAAATTATTCTGTAAGGATAGAGATTCCACAATTTGGTAGCTAACAATAAAATCTTTCTCCCTCCTCTGTTCTGGGCTATCACCTAAAATTAGACCAGATGCTACATCATGCTGACCCTCAAAAAGAGGCAGCTTTAACAGTAAATAAAGTTTAAGAAGTTTCCTTGCAAGGGGACTAAGACTCCTAAGCCATCTTTAACTCATTGGTAGAGACACCTGAAGCACTGAAGAGAGCAAGAGATAATTCTAACTTATATTACATAAGTTACTTAAGAATTGGGGTTCCTTTAGTATTTTTATATAGTCCTTACTTAACTATTCTTGCTTTTGTTGCTTGTGCTTTTAGTGGCATATTCAAGACATCATTGCTGAGACCAGTGGAATATTACTTGGCCTTTAAAAATCAGGAAATCCAGCCACATGTGACAACATGAATGACCCTAGAGGACATTATATTAAGTGAAAAAAGTCATCACCGAAGGACAAATACTGCATGGTTCCACATAGATGAGGTATCTAACATAGTCAAACTCATGGGAACAGAGAGTCAAATGGTGGCTGCTAGGGGCCAGAGGGAGGGGAAATGGGTTTGCTGGGGAAATGGGTATGAAGCTTCAATTATATAAAATATAAAATCAAGAAAGAGATCTGCTGTCCGACATTGTGGCTACAGTCAACAATACTGTGTTGAACACAAAAAAGTTTTGTTAAGAGAGTAGATCTCATTTTATATGTTCTTGCTATAATCAATCAATCAATTACAGTAACAGACAATAAACTTGCAAAAAGAAAAAAAATACAATTGGGGACTCTCTAGATCCCAACCTTTCTCCAATATATTAGCTCAATCATAATATACCAGACAGGGCTATAAAGCTCCGAGGTGGGCCCCGACATTACTGCGCAGCGATCCACTCCACGCTCCTGATTTTTGGTCTCCTTTAACCTGCTTCACGTGAGAAAGAAAGGACCAGAGGCAGGGAGCAGTGGGCCACACACCACACACAGCTGCCCGACTTCCCACGCCTTGCTTCTCCCACTGCCCCTGCCCCTCACTACCGACAACAGCAGACAAACACCACCACAAAAGCAAGAAGCCTAGTGTCATTAAATAAGCAACAGAAAGGAGCCCCAAGGCTCAGCTGATTTCCAAGCATGGTCCAAACACCACCTGCATCAGAATCACCTGGTTAGAGGAGCTTGTTAGAAATGCAGACGCCTGCTCTCCTCCCCTAAGGGATTCTGCATCAGTTGGTGATGATTCATAGGAAATTTTAGTCCAGATATAAAAAGGATGGGGGCATGTTACTTATCCCCCATAGGCCTCAAAAACCCATCAGGGCAGCATCAGGACTAGGCTCTGGGTGCCCCCACATGCAGGCTTTCCCCACGTGCCCACGGTCTCTCAGGCAGTTAAGATGGAGAAGTGAAACTCGCTTCATAAATGTGTTTTGCTCTTTACCATCTGTTTACCATTTTCAAACCATCTGTTCCTGCTCATGAGCTGTTTTGGCTCATGAAGGCACTAGAGGGTGATGCTTAGAGCTGGATTCTGGTAGAATACCAGGATTTAAATTCTGACTTTGCCAATTCCTGGCTTTGAAACCCTGGGCAAGCTACTTAACCTCTCTGTGCCTCAGTTTTCTCATCTATAATAATAGCATTCACTATTGATTGTTGTGAGAGATATACTAATTAGTACAAGTTGTGACAGCTTAGCTAACACTGGTTGTGAGAATTCAAATAATAATGTATATAAAGAATGTAAAACAGAGCTGGTGTGTGATAAGTGCTCAGTAAGTATTAACTGTCACCCTTATTATTATTGGCTTCTCTCCTATGATTATTCCTTCAGACAGGAGGAGGGTTTAAGAATTAGTTTGGCTATCCTAGGTGTAATCCTGAGAGTCCAGTGCCCAGCTACAATCTTAGCCCACTGACCCATGACTCCCATAGTTGGCCATATCAGTCAAGGTCACTGCCCTTAAACTGAACTAGGTAGAACTGTATAGAGCAGAGACATAAAGGGAAACCTACTCACACCTCTGTGACTCTGGGGATGTCATTGTAAGTTACTTTTCTCTTGGTTAGCTTTCCATAGAGTTAAAGATGTGTGTTAATATTCCACCCCCAACAAAAATCAGAGAGGCATCTATTTAGACATGGCACAGGTTCCTCAGGTAAAAAAAAAATCTGAGCCATCTCCCTTCCCACCCTGATTGGATCTTGTTCTTGTAAACCCCACCCCATACCTTCTCCCCAGATCCTAGTTAAAGGATGCTCTTGGTGTAAAGATAAATGCTAAGATCAATTCAACACAACATGTTGCAGAAAAGGAAAACTAGGTTTCCTCAGTGTTTATAGCATGAATATTGTCTTTTTAAAAGACGGCGATATTAAGAAGTGGTAACGACCAAAGTCTGTCATTTAAATGAAGAGCAGGTGTTACTTATGATGGGGCGAAGTGTGTTGCCGTAGAAATGAGAATCACTCTTCTTCCTTTTAAGAGAAGTGGTGAGACTCGCCTTGCACACTGGGTTGGAAAGGCATTAAAACTGCTGAAGCATGTCATGTTCCAGGGCCCTTGCAGCACAACTCCTGGACTGCCCAGAGGTAGCACAGATCAGTGAGCGTCATGAGCGTCTGAGATGCTGCCTACTTATTAAGCAAGTGTTTGTCCGATGATGTCCTGGGCACTCAGGCCACAGGGGATGTCTGAGACTGCTCTGAATGGCCACTTGCTGTCTGAGTTGAAGTAAATAATGCGCATCCCTTCAAAGTTCAGCTTCCTCAGCTGGGACATAGGAAGCAAAATAGTAGTTAGGATGCTTTCTTTGGGTGCAAGTTATAGAAAAAGCATGTGGGAAGTCCCATCTCACACTATAGGAAGTGCACAGCTGTGCCAGGAGCCAGGAGGCCTGCCTCTGCTTCGCTTGGCTCTGGCCTCCTCTCTGTGTTGACTTTCTTTACAGCTATGGACATTCCAGGCACACATCCGACAGCACAACATCCAAAGTAGAGAAGAGGGATGTCTCTTCCTACCTGCCTCTTTTTCATCAATGAGGAACCTTCCCCAAGCCCCCAGCCCCACCCAGCGGGGCTTGCCCTCATGCCTCACTGGCTAAAATAAGGTAACACGACCCCCAGGACCAGTTGCTGGTGATGGATGCCATAATTGGTTTAAACTATTCCACACTTACCCCTGGGCTACGAGCAGAATCGCTTCCCAAAGAATAGGATGGTAGAAGGACAAACACCTAAACAACAGCAGGACTTTGCAGACCAAGAGGAAGAAGTAGCTGGTTGGAGTACAGGCAATGGACAGTGTTTACTGTGCCAGCCCACCAAATTCTTGTGATGAATAGATGAGATGGTGGATGAAAAATAGCCCCCTCAGTGCCTGGCATATGGAAATAATAATTGCAGGTGAGATTTTTAGTGGCTCTTTATATGAATTCTCTGGGTCAATTAGTGCCCTGTGAGGTAGGCACCATCATTACAGATAAGGGGACTAGAACACAGTTGAGTTAAGTACCTTGATCAAGGCAGCGTCTGCATTTAAACTCTGGCTGCCTGACTTCAAGGTCCATTTTCTAAGATCTACTTCACTGAAATGGTGGTCCAACCCTTCACCTCATCTCTTCCCTAATCTCAAGAAATGTGTAAATTTTGAGTTCAATGGGATTCACATACATGAAAAATTAGAGTACAATGTAATATAGCAACTAGTGACAATCTCAGTGGTATAACAGAGGAAAGAAGTAACCAATGTGTTGAGTGGGCAGCAGGGCCTGGACCCTGAGGAGGAGTGATTTTTGAAGAGGAGGTGGAGAACATGCGAGACTGCTGTAGCGGCTTGTAGTTTTCAAGAATAAAAATCTACTCTTATGTGAGTTGGGTAAAGGGATGTGGCTTAGAATCCACTCTGGAGAAGCAGAGGCATAGCAGGACTCCAGCCACATTCAACTTAAGGAGAGACTTTGAAGGTTGTTTTACCCACAAAACCATTGGCTCATGAGCTGTATTATAGTGGACTTCGTGAGTCATAAAACTTCTGTGCAAGGGAAACCAAATCACATTGGTAAACTCTAAAATTGTCCTAATGTTCTCTTATAACTACTGCCTGTGAGTCCCAATCTATAGCATTGTTAACTTCCAAAAGAAGTTTGATATTGATGGACGACTTGGAATTTCCCCCACAAAAGCATGGCAAGATCTCTAGTAGATTTGGGTGGGACGAAAGGTGGTTCTAGAGTTCAAACTCAAGGTTATTATGCACTATCCTCATCTACCCTAGCCCCTTAGGATTACATCCCCATGCCTGCAGTTTGGGTGCCCAAAGTCTTCTGAATGACTCTGGAGATTTGGACCTAAACCTCACATTCTTATGAAGAGTGCCCTGGGTTTCCTAGTCACAGATGATGTTAGAATGTTGAACACTAGATGGTATTTCCCAAAGGAACCTGCTTGAGGAAGAGATTTCTCCATATCTCACACCACTTCCTGTAACACCAACTTTCATGCCCAGAGAGGACCTCCAAGGATGTGTTCTGGGCAGGTTTTCAGATCATGTTCTTTCCGATATTAATGTGTTTGAATCTAATCAATATGTTTCTATTCTATTTAGTCTTGTCTGTCATCAGGTTCTTATTCATCATCTTTTACCTTATGTAGTCGTAGTATTACTTTCCAAATTCCTCTGCCATCTGACACTTAGGCAACAGGTACCTTTCTAGGTTAATACAATATATCAAGTTGGGGAAAGGTGGTCTCCGGAGTCAGAGAGTGAGTTTAGATTGCAGCACCATCACTCACTACTGATGCCTCTGGATCCAGGACTGAACTTGTGAGGTGAAGACCTTCTGTTCAAGACAGCACGATGCCCATCCTGACCAGGCGAACAAAGTAAAAGGAAGGTGCTCAGATCATTGCCTGGCACATAATCGCTGTTTTAAATGTTAGTTTTTTTTTCCTTCCCTCTGTCCTTTTCCCCTTCGAGGGGGAAGGGAGAAGAAGGTTCAAATGCGGTAAAGGCAAAATAGCATTTGTGTAGTTTTCAGGAAACCTGATTGTGCCACTAAGTTACTGTGTGCCCTCTGGTGAGACTCGCCTTCTCTGGTTCCTTTTCTCATCTACAAAAAGAGGAGGTTATATTTGATATTCCTAAAGTCACCTGTATATTTAAAATTATATCCTGTCTACATTCCCCAAGTTCTGAATCACCAGAATTCCCCCAATTCACCTGTCACATCCAGGCTCCCGAGTCATCGCCCTCAGGTGGGTGTAGCCCAGTTTCTCCCCTTTCAACTTGGCCTTCAGGATCCCCCTGCTTCTGACCTGTTGTGAAATGGCTGCTATCTAAGATTAACAAGTACCTGCTGACCACTTAGGGAGGGCATGATGGGGACCCAGAGATATGATCTCAGACCTGTCTAGACAGCCAGCAAGCAGTTCAGTCAAAGCACCTGATAACAAAGATGTCATTGGAAAGAAACATGAGGTCATCTCACCCCATAGTCTGCAAACTGTGTGCCCCAGAGATCTGGAGGTTCTTCAGAGCCCCTGGCAGCTGAGGGGGCAGGGGGCAGAAACAGCCCAGCCCAGCAGCACTCCACCACAGTGGGCTCACCTCTGATTCATTTACTTCCTGGGTTTCTGGCTAATAAGAACAGAGAAAAAAGCTTGAAAGTCACCAACTCCATCTTACCCATTTACAAATAAGGTGACTGTACTTCATACTTCAAAAGCGTCAGAATGATTCCCATACCCGTTAGATCTTGTAGTTCCACTTTCATATCAGTTCTATCCCAAGAAACTATTTATGGATTTGTGAAAGTTTCAAGAAGGTTCTTTATACCATAGTTTAAAATAGCGAAAAATTGGAAGCACCAGTAAGAAAGGAGTAATTGAACACATATTGGTACATCCCCAAACATGGAATACTAGGAAGTCCCATGTATCTAAGAAAGAATAACTTACATGAAAAAAAGTGCTCATACTCTATTGCTAAGTGGAATACACACACACACACACACACACACACACACACACACACACACACGTACACACTTCTAACATCTCCATTCCTTTCATAGAAGACTACCTCGGAGCCTCTAAGTGGGACATCATTATACTCATGATCATGGTCATCTACAGTTTACCTGTGGCATTTGCCTGTCCCTTCTCTCACCTACCAGCTCTCTCTCATGCATGACTTCCACCACTGCCACTGTAAGAATAAGCGTGTCCATGTGACATTGGCACATCCAGATGCTTCAGTGCTTCCATTACTGGTACATCAGAAGCCTGCTGGGTTCTTGGCAAAAGCAGGTAATTCTGAGTCACATTTCCCTTGATCCTCACGCAGCAGTTCATGTACCCAAAGCCACACAGTCTTTCTGCAAAGATTCCATCCATTTCTTGTCATCACCATCTATCAAGCAGGTCTCAAGTTCACTTCTTCAGCCAGAACTAGAATAGACATCATAGAACCTTCTATTCTCCCTTTCTGCTTTTACTTTTCCCTCTTCCCCCCACATAAAAGAACACAAACTCCTCACTATTCCTCAGTTTACAACAATAAACATTTGCAGGTACAAAAATGGAGACAGATGGATGATGGAATGTGATTTTGATTTGTAAGGTGTGATAGACAGAATAATGGCTACCCCCAAAGTGTCTAAATCTTAATCCTTGACCTGTGAATCTGCTAATTTACATGGCAACAGAGACTGCAGGTGAAGAGTAAGGATCTTGAGATGAGAAGATTACTTGGTAGGCCCAGTGTAATCACAAGGATCCTTATAATATGAGGCAAGAGGGACAAAGTAAAAAACAGTAGATGTGACCATGAAATAGGGATTGGAGTGCTGTGCTCTGAAGATGGAGGAAGGGACCACAAGCCAAGGGGTCCTGGCAGCTTCTAGAAGTGGGAAAGGTTAAGCAAACTGATTCTTCCCTGGAGCCTTCAGAAGGAACTTAGTCCAATAGGACTTATTTAGGACTTCTGACCTACTGAACAGTAAGGTTATAAGTGTAGTTTTAAGTTACCAAAGTAGGAGTCATTGTTACAGCAGTGGTAGGAAACCAATGTCATGCCAGGAGCTGCCAAACTATCTGACTGTATTATGATTGGGGTCGGAAGTTTTCTTTACTTATCTATGTTTCTTTCTTTACTACAATGAACATGTATAACTTTTGTAATAAAAATGAAAAGTTATTATTTTTAAAAAGAGAATTCTAGTCTGGAATGTCTCTAACACCCACTGATTTATCCAGAGCAACAATGTCCAGGAACTTAGGAGAGAAGGAACTTCTCTCAGGAACAGCACTCAGGAACACTGGGCTTCCTCCAAAATGAACTGAGACAATGGATTTAGAAGTGAGCAGGCCCAGGAAGAAAAGGAAACAAACTGGGGGAAAAAATAAACAGTAGGCTAAAAAAAAAGTCAAAATATACATGAAAGTGAATCCTCAGACACTTTAAAAATTGAGGTGAAGGAGGCAGACAGAGCAAAGGTCAATCAACTAGCCTACAAGGAGCAAGGTGTTTACAGCAACTTGCTTTAGCAGACTCTTCAAGGTTCCTTCCACTGGGGGATCCTATCCAAGCCTCCCAAGAAGCAGGCTTCTCTACAGATTTTCCCTAGCCTTGTTTCTCCCCACCAAAATATAAGGGCAACTGTCATAGACCTGTCATTAAGTTCATGTCATGGAGTAAAGGAAGGAGGCACATTCTAGAACCAGTTCTGCCCAATACAAATACAATGCAAGCCACATGTGTCATTTTTAATCTTCTGGTGATCACACTTAAAAACATTAAAATAAATAGATGAAACGAATTTTTACAATATATTTCATTTAACTCAATATAGCCAAAATTTTATTTCAACATTTAATGTTAAAATGATACTAATGAGATATTTTGCATTTTTCACTTCATGCTAAATCTTCAGAATTTGATGTATATTTTGCACTTAAAGCACATCTCAGTTTGGACATTTTAAGTGTCCAATAGCTGTGTCTGGCTAGTAAAGTACTGTGCGGGTCAGGGCAGTTCTAGATTAAAAGAAATTAAAGATACCCTAATGACCAAGGTCGGTGGGGAGGCTAGCCTGGACCCTAGTTCTAAAGAAAAGAGATATACAAGATAATTATAGAACAGCTGAATGAACAATTGAGAACATTTGAACAGTAGCTGAACAACTGGAAAAAGATAACTATGAGCTAGCTATCTATTCAATATTATTATAGAGTTATTGTTAGTTATAAGTGAAATATGGGTGTGGGAGAGTGTCCTTATATTTAGGAGACTTAGGCTGAAGTATTTAGGGGCAAAGTGTCATGAGGTCTGAAAATTATTCCTGAAAATAATATTTTCAAAAGGAAGAAAGCAAATATGTCAAACTGTTAATAATTATTGACTCTAGGTGGAGAGTAAATGGATGGTCTATGTACTATTTTTTTAACTTCTCACTTTGTCTAAAATTCATAATAAACACTTAGGGCAAACACACACACACACACACACCCCTGCCCTAGACCTCCTTTCAAGTAGAGACCATGTATATGTTGAATGCTATTAATCTGCTGAATTAATTGTGCTAAAATATTTATAGGGCAGAATATTTTATGGAGGAGGAAACATGGTTAATAGTAAAAACACTAAATTTAAAGACAAAAAAAAAATCAAGATTCCAATTCTAAGTTTACCATTTACTAGTTATCTAATATGAGTAGCCTGTTTTGGAAGGCTTCAAGTCATATATATATTACTATAATGACATATATAATTATATATAGTATCATTATGTTAAAGTATTATAACAACTTTATATAATAACTAGCTTTCCCGTTGCAGGAAAAAATCCTGCAATAGGATTTCCTGCTGCACTCTACCCCGCCTCCGTTCCTCCCTTGTCCCCCGCCCGCCTTCTCCTCCAGCCTGCCCGCGTTTCCCTTCTCCCCCGGCCCCGCCTCTGCCCCGCCCTTGTCACCCGGCTCACCTTCTCCTCCAGCCCGCCCGCGTTTCCCTTCGGCCCCGCCTCCGCCCCGCCCTTCTCCCCTGCCCCGCCTTCTCCTCCAGCCCACCCGCGTTTCCCTTCACCCCCGGCCCCGCCTCCGCCCCGCCCTTGTCACCCGCCTCACCTTCTCCTCCAGCCCGCCCGCGTTTCCCTTCGGCCCCGCCTCCGCCCCGCCCTTCTCCCCCGCCCCGTCTTCTCCTCCAGCCCGCCTGCGTTTCCCTTCACCCCCGGCCCCGCCTCCGCCCCGCCCTTCTTCTCCCCCCCCCCCCCCCCGCTTGCTTGCTTCTTCGAAGCTTTACTCCCTTCTGCAGCTCTTGGCTTCTTTGGACGCTGTCTTGATATGCAAATTAGCCGCCATCTTTGTTGGGATAATTTGCATACTCATCCTGATTGGTTGGTGGGCGTGGCTTGGCTTGTGGGCGTGGCTTAGGTGTAGCGAAGGTGCGGTCAATTTGCATATTTGTCTATTATTAGATTAGCTAATAATAAAAGCATAATATGGTAATTAGACCAGACAGCCGAATGTCCTTCTGGAGGTCCTTCCAGACAAAGCTGTGGCGGCCGGAAGCAGTAGCAGTGGCAGGGTGATGGGGGCGGTGCCTTCCCCTGATCAGCCTTGTAGCCTCCCGCAGAGGGAGGCCAGATTGTGGCTTAGACCTACTCCCCCCGCCATCCCCCTTGCCCAGAGCGGGCCTAAGCCATCAGTAGGACATCCCCTGAGGGCTCCTGGATTGTGAGAGGGGGCAGGCCAGGCTGAGAGAGCCCCCCTCCAGTGCACAAATTTTCATGCACAGGGCCTCCAGTATAGCTTTATGTTATAATATATATTATAAATAACCTTATATGATATATATATAAAACCTTATATTATATATTTATACATATTTGTGGCATCAAATTGATGCACAAAGGACAACCAGTATGGCCTTTTAAATGGAACTTTGAATGTCAAAGGCTCTTTCTATAGGAATTCCAGGCCTTGGAGCCAAGTGAGTGAGGAAGCTATTTTTGTTGGGAGGAAGCCCAGTGATAGCACGTTAGTACCTCTCTATTTGGTTCACAATGCTGGCTGGCATCCTGGAAAGAGATAGGTTCTCCGGAGGCCCCTTCCCTGGCCACACGTTCCTGAGCTGTGGCAAGAAAGCTTTGCCCTGCACAGGTTTCAGCACCACTGCTCCAGGGTTGATAAGCAGAACCACCAGCAAGAGACAGTAGGCAGGCTGGGTTCACAGATAGGCGGAAAGGGCTTTGAAACTATGAAATGCCAAATACTATCTGGAAGTAGAAAATTCCAAATAATACAGGAAGAAAGCATCCCTGTGGACCATGAGCACTTAATATCCACAAAGATACTTGTTTGGGAATACAATCCACTTATCCTCAGAGTGCCACAGTCAGTGCAAGACAAAGAGAAAGCAGGCCTGTGCAGGCCACATCTGTCATTTAAACTCTGGCAAGTTGTCAGCATCAAAGAGCCAGGAAGAAAGACTCTACTAACCAGACTAAAGGCTCCTGGAGAAACTGCATGTTTGTGTTCTTCCTAAAAACTGGTTGAATTGCAATTAATTATTTTACTCACTACCAGAGTTGGGAATAGAATATAGGTCTCTTGTTCTAAGATAGAAATCTCAAAATTCATTTATTATCCCCAAACATAAACACTATGCACATGTAGAAATAACCATCTGCCTCAGAAATTCTATTTTGGTGGGTTCCATTTTTTATTCTGCCAAAGATCTTAATATTTATGATGAAGTTATGCCAGCCTCTTACATCTCCCTTTGTTTTTTTATGCTGTGAAGTCTCTCTCTCTTGCTTTTACTTAACTTCAGAATTCTGATATGATTTTTCCCCTTTTCCATATAGGTGACTTCTGTCACCCTTGATCTTGTTCCTGGCCCTGCTTCCTTCAACTCCTTTGACATTGAAATTTATCATCATAGCACATACACCTGCATAGTGCACACACTCTGACATATATAAACACATGCACCTAAACAGGCTCACACATCTGAACATTAAATCCCAGAGGTTCATAAATTACCCTTGAAAAGTTGTAGTCTTGTAAGTCACCCCAAACCTCATAACATTATGACATCTAGTTAAACTTCTCAAGTGTGCACTGATTGGTGTGAAAAAGGCTAATGTCATGGGTTGGTTTGTTTTTTAAGTCTCATCTCCACAATATCTTTAAGGACATGAAGTTTTGTGTTGTTGTGTTTATTTTTAACTTCATAGAACATATATTAATTGAAGTTTCTTTTAGAATGCTGCTCGCTTTAGAATGTTGCTAAACTTCTCTGTAATTAGTAGCAGCAACATTTTAAAAGTATTTGCATCTTCAAAGGTAGTTTTCTTCTTAGCAGGTTAACTATTTGCTCCTATAATCATGTTTAGGCTTAATAAACACTTTCTTCATATATTTAGTAAGCTTCATCTCATACCTCTGGAATTACTAATCTCTAAAGGTATTGAGTCTGGATTAATGACATATTTCTGTATCACTTATCTGATTGAAGAGCATGGAATTAGTGAGGTGAAAATTATCATAGAGCACCACTATAAAGACCAAGATTTCAGAAGTAAGTGATTTGTCTAGTGTGTTAAAGAAACAAAGAGTTGAACTAACAACCTAACACTAAATGTTTACTTAAAAGCTTGGGAAAAGTGCAGAACTCAAAGTCTAATGGCCCTGACCCCTCTCCAGGCCCTATCCCTTTTGAAACTAGTGTTTGGGTATCCTGGCTGGGGTGGCTCCAGAAGAGAAGGGAGGGGACTAAACCTCTGAGACCATCTGGTCCCTCCAGAAATTCATAAGATTTCTGATCTATGTTTTTAGGAAATTTTTTCTCAGCAAAACAAGCTATGAAATTCAGATTTTTAACATTTATATTCATAGTAAAAATGTATGTGTATTTCCAGTTTACAGATATACGTCCCTGATTAAAAATCAAGTGACATATTCAAGGTCAACACTAAAACTGCTCTTAGGAATCAAGTACTTGCTTCCATAAACTGTAAGATCAGATGCAACACAGCAAGGGTTGCAATGGGGATGGTTTCCAAGATATAGACAATTTTGATATGCCATTTTAATAATTTTTATTGCACAGATCTCTTCCTTTTTTAATGAAACAAAATAATTCGAGAGAGATAGAGAGCATATAAAAATCAAATGGTATACTGTGGATCAATTACAAAGGCTAATCAGACATTTCAGATAATACCTGCCAGAAACCAGGAAACAAAAATGAGATGAAGAAAGGCACAAATGCTTCACTATGTGTGACACAATCTTTTCAAGAAAGACTCGATGCTCACTTGGTCAAAATGTCAAGCTAGACTTTGAAGATAAGATACAATTCTCAATTTGTCAATGACTCTGCCATATGGCCCAAAACAAGTCACTTATCTCTGTGCCTTGGGAAGGACTCTTATGGGTAATGAACAAAGAACAAGGATGGAAAGTTCTCTGTGAACTAAGAGGAACCAGCTGTCTACTGAAATTCCTGGAAAATTTCAGGAGAGTTTGGGATTTTCCACTTCTCAACCTTGAATGCCTGGACCTGCCTGTTCTGGTCAGTCCCTGTCATGAAGGCTCAGCTAACATGCTTGCAGGGGTCTCTCACAACCTTGAGTCTCCCCCAGGGAACCATCCATCTTTACAGGTCATAGGCTCCTTAGAGGCCTCAGGGTGCTGGGCCTTCCCAGCTGTGTCCAGAAAAGGATTCACTTTTTACCTTCAACACCACAGTTGATAAGACCCTCCTGAGCCCTCCAGATGAGATCTGAGTTAAACCTTCTTAAGAAACAAGTAGACCTCAACAACTTTTGAAAGGAGCTAAAAAAAGAAGAAGAAGAAAGGAAGGAAGGGAGGGAGGGAGGGAGGGAGGGAGGGAGGGAGGGAGGGAGGGAGGGAGAAGGAAGGAAGGAGGGAAGGAAGAAAGGAAGAAAAAGACATAGGGCATACGGAACCTGGTAAACTGGAATGATACGCTTTTCTGTTTGATAGTTACCTGTAACTACAGCCATGCCCTTCATGAAATACAAGATGAGAATATGTACAGAGATGACAGAAAAGAGTTATCTATTTCTCCCCCTTCCAGATAAACTTTATGCTGAGCAATAAGCGCTTCATATCCCCGAATGGCAGCTGACCTCCCAGTCCAAGAGGGCTTGGAGTCCAGACGCCACAGTTCCGCCTGCTTTCTCCCTGCAAAAGGAGCAACCTTGGCTCAGTGAGGCTGAAAGCCTGAGTACCAGGGACTGAAAGGACTTTTGTTTTTAGACAATCTTTGAAAGCTTCATTTTCTTTAGCTCTGGTCCTATTCATGTCAGTCGACAATGACTTACTGTTCAGAAAGAGCTGCATCTGCCAAAAGCATTGGGCCTTGAGAGTCTGCATCAAAAGCTACTCCTGACTCTCAGAAGCCTACCCTAGGTTTGGGATATCCACAACCTTAATGAAGTTAAAGCTATGGTGTAAAAAATATTGACCGTTGTCAATCCTAGGCGGTTCAGTCCCCTGGCCCCAAGTGATGAGGAAAAAAACACAAGTCTGAGCGGAGAACAGAGCTTTCCCTAGCAGATGAACCCGAACCTATCCTGCTTCTTTGTAGCAGAATCTATAAAGTAGGTGACGCATCCTACTTGCTGTGTCTTCTTGTATCCCCTTATCTGTAGCCCGCTGTCTATGTTACAGGCATCCGGATAGGTGACCATCTGACCCGTCCTTCATGGACTCCAGTGTTTGTAGGGACATGCCCTCTCGGGGATGGCAGAGATGCCAGGCATCATGCTACATAGAAGATCAAATAAAAAGTGGTCTTGCCCTAGCTGGTTTGGCTCAGTGGATAGAGTGTTGGCCTGAAGGGTCTCGGGTTTGATTTCTGGTCAAGGACACGCACCTCGGTTGCAGGCTCCATCCCTGGCCCGGTCCCAGTGTCTTCGGGAGGCAACCAATCTCTCTCACTGTCTCTACCTCTCCCTTCCACTCTCTCTAAAAGTCAATGGAAAAATATCCTCGGATGAGGATTAACAACAAAAGCAGCCCTTAAACATTCTGGAAGAGTAAAAGAGAGAATGAGCACCGATGGGGCAGCAGGAAATAGAAGCCTGGGTGTCCCTGTGAGTCCTCCTAAGAGGCTGGGGACCAAGAAAAAAAGCAGCCCTGCTGAGTCAGGAACTTCCTAGCAGGCAATCTGCCCTGTGTTGAAAGCAAGGGGAGTCAGTGACCCTTTTTCTTCAGTGCCCAGATCCGTATCAGAAGCTGTAAACAGGCCAGGTAGAGCTGCTGGAATGGAGATGCCGAGAACACTGGGTTTCTGAGATGTTCCAGGAAATGACAGGCCATGATGGGAACTTATAGGGACTGAACAAAATAATCCATAAAACAGAAAAGTCAAAATCAGTCTTAAATCCTAATTTCAACAGATTAGACTAAAGGTCTGAAATTATATCTACACCACAGACAATATATTCATACCTCTTGAAAGTAGATTTTGAAATTGGAGGACAATTGCATTAATAGCTCAGTCATGAGAACTGTTTTATCAGTAAAAGTACACAGTAGTTTCTCCTTATCCACGGTTTTGCTTTCTGCAGTTTCAGATACCTGCAGTCAACTGCAGTCCAAAATACTAAATGGGAAGTTCCACCTCACTTCATCTCATCACATGGGCATTGTATCATCTCACATCATCACAAGAAGGGTGACTATAGTACAATAAGATATTTTGAGAGAAAAATCACATACACATAACTTTTATTACTGTATATTATTATAATTATTCTATTTTATTATTAGTTACTAGAGGCCCAGTGCACGAAATTCAGGCCTGCACGCTCTCCAATCGGGGACCCCTTGAAGGATGTCCGGCTGCCCATTTAGGCCCAATCCCAGTGGGATCAGGCCTAAATGGGGAGTCAGACATCCCTCTCACAATCCAGGACTGCTGGCTCCCAACCACTCACCTGCCTGCCTGCCTGCCTGATTGCCCCTAACCACTTCTGCCTGCCAGCCTGATCACCCCCTAACCACTCCCCTGCCAGCCTGATCACCGCCTAACTGCTCCCCTGCTGGCCCAATTGCTCCTAACTGCCCTCCCCTGCAGGCCTGATCACCCACAACTGCCCTCCCCTGCAAGCCTGGTCACCCCCAACTGCCCTTCCCTGCAGGCCTGGTTGCCCCCAACTGCCCTCCTCTGCCAGCCTGATCACCCCTAACTGCCCTCCCCTGCTGGCCATCTTGTGGCGGCCATCTTGTGTCCACATGGGCGCAGCCATCTTTGACCACATGGGGGTTGCCATCTTGTGAATTGGAGTGATGGTCAATTTGCATATTACCTTTTTATTAGATAGGATTGTTGTTAGTCTCTTATTGTGCCTAATTTATCAATTAAACTTTATCAGATGTATGTGTGTACAGGAAAAACCATATATATAGGGTTCAGTACTATCAGCGGTTTCAGGCATCCACTGAGGGCATCTTGGAATATATCTCCCGTGAATAAAGGAGGGGAGGGGCTAGTGTAATAATGAGCTAAAAATCTTGTTAAATAAATAAACAGCCCTAGCCAGTTTGGCTAAGTGGATAGAGCCTCGGCCTGTGGACTGAAGGGTACCGGGTTTGGTACTGGTCAAGGGCACTGGTTGCAGCTTGATCCCCGGAGGGGGGTGTGCAGGAGGTAGCCAATCAATTATTCTCCCTCATCTTTGATGTTTCTATCTCTCTCTCCCCTCTCCCTTCCTCTCTGAAATCAATAAAAATATATTTTAAAAAATAAATAAGTAAATAAATAAATAAATAAATAAACAAAACCTCTTGGGTTGTAGTAAGAAAGTCCTAAGGAATAATACTTGAATCACTTCATCTATGAAATTCCCATTTCTTAAAGAGGAGAACCAAAGCCCTTAAAATCAGAATCATGGAGAAGACAATGTGATAGGAAACATGTTTTTATCCTAATCTGTTAAGGAAACATTCACATGTGTAGACAGACACACACACAGGTTATGTACCTATCACGTGAGAACTGATATAGAAAGGAAGCATGGCCCCCCACCAACATATTAATAGCACAGGGGCAACACTTATACTTTCACTTTTCAAATAACTGAAAGAGAACTTGGCATAGGGCCAGAAGAAGCCTTAAGTCCCTGGCTCTCCCTCTCCCACCAGTGGCCATGCCTTTTTAGAGGCACTACTAGCTTGAGCTAGGCCGAGGAGAAGCTGTAACCAGACAGGAAGTTTGACCCCCTGTGATGCTCTGGTTTGTAAGTTGTGGTTGATACAGCAGCTAAAAGGTTAGCACTTCATTGAGACCATGGACAATATAGTTAATGCTGGTTACTCATCCTCCTACCTCATCCAGATTTCATAATGGGTAACATCTAACAAGCACAACAGTTTTGGATGCAAAATCTAATACCTTCTGAAGCAGGCAGCGTAGCAGATTGGTGATAAGCTTGCACTCCAGAATGACAATGACTTGAAACCCCGCTTCACTGTTCAACAGCTCTGTGTCCTTAGGCAAGTCACTTACCCTTTCTGAGCCCCAAATCCCCCATCTGTAAAGAGGGGACAACAATGGTAAATCATCATTTTTTTTGTGAGGAGGAAGTGAAATCATGCACACTGACTCCCTGGCACAGTGCTTGACAGGTAGGAAGTACCCAATGTAATCATATAATATAATCAGTTGGCTCGTATAATCATCATGAGCAATTTAGGATAAACAGAGATACAGAGAAAAAAGTGAAAAGCATTCTGTTTGATCATAGAATCCTGCTCATCATACTTGGCCTCTCTGGCCTGGAACGACCTTCAGGGCCCCTCGTATTAAAGAGGACCGTGTGTTCATCTCTCTTCCCCAGGCAGGCCTTCACTCCATCCCATTTCTCACCTCACTGCTTTCCAGGCGATTTCCTGTTTCTGCTTGTCCAACAAAGGTGAAGAGGGAGCCCCTGCTTCTTCAAAACTCATCTGTTCCCTTATTTTACACTGTTTCTCAACAGCCAAAAGCCACTAACTCTCCTGGAGAAAAAAAAAAAAAGGAGTCAGCCAACCTCCCGGGACTCACTGATCAGGGAGGTACATTGCCTAGAGTCCACAGTACTTACAGGGGCACACGACAGTGTTTTAATTTAATTCCTTTTAAAATCAGAAGAAAAAATGAATATGATAAGTATGAATGTATAATAATGAATCTAGTCTAGATTATATTTATCTTTATGCCAACACAATTGTAAAATATATTTTTAACATTTTTTTATGAAAGAAGGGCCCAGGAATGTCAAAATGGGGCCCGGCCACTCCTTCAGAGTAGGGAGGGCCTGGCAAACTCCTCCTCCTCCCAGGCCTGCCTCTCACTCCTACCTCCCACTGGACCTACTTACTTCCTCTGGCTGGTGCAACACAAAAGTCACAGCAACCTAGGTTTTTAAGAGGATCATTTTAAACAATCACAGCATTGATTATCTACAACTTGTCTATTTCTGTCATAAGTCTAACCCAGATCTCTTCACACCCCCACCCAAATACAAACTAACCACGTCAAAGCAATCATGCTACAGCAGGATGGCACCTGCATGGGCCAAATTAAGATCCAGCATGAGGCAACCTTCCTCAGGGAGCAAAGTCTCACTTCCTGGAAATCACACAACGTGGGTACTACCTGGGTTTTCACAACATATGGCAATGCTTTCACTAATGTTTGATTTATTGCAAATCACTAAAGCCGGACACTTGGTTCACTATCTTGATTGACCAGCAGGTCTCTGTCTGTACTTGTGAGCCCTGGCGCGGACTCCTCCAGCTCACACTTTGTGTTCTGAGTTTGATGCAAAATGAAAAAAAAAAAAACAAAAAAAAAAAACACCACAAACAAGAAAACAAAAAAACACCATAATACAAAAATACAGAACAACAGTTTTCTTTTACTGTAAATTTTGGCTGTCATTTGGATGGACTCTGAGAAATGACTTTGACCAAAATACTTGAGTCAGTTGCCAATTAAACATGGGGACAGGTCTGTCTTGATGGATACGTGCAGCAAATTTAAGCTTTCAGTTTTATTTTTAAGTCAATACATTTCTCATTTGCATGATGCCCTCTTGGTGTGAAACGCAAATTCTGTCCTCAGGGAACAGATCCCACAGCGTTAAGACACACCCTCCTTAGTCTGCCACTTCCAAAGCCAGAGGAACATAAAAGATTGTTCTATCCCAACTTATACTTTCCTAGGGCTGCTTTCTGGCCAGAGTTTCCCTCCCCATTGCCATGACAAAGAATGAGACTTACACCCCATGTGGGCAGGGAAGACTGGGTATATTAGAACTCCACTATCAAAATCAAGAGGTAAAATGCTTGCAAGTTGCATGTGAAATGACCTACTTTCGTATTTCTGAGATATGAGTAAAGTACGAACCCTTCTGAAGGGAGAGAATTTCTCCTAGACCGTTAAGGATGCATCTGCAGATGATCCCAGTTTGAGAAGCACCCACCCACGCTCATTTACAATGATTTTCTCCACGACGTCCATGCAAGTGTATCTATTGATACTCAGGAGTTTTCATTTCGATATTATGCTTATCACAGTAATTTTAAAAATGCATATTAAACAGTTTTTGTACCCAGAAAACCACATCCTTGGGCTGGTCAGGCCATTTGAATCTTTCTATGAACTGCTGTGTGTGTGTGTGTGTGTGTGTGTGTGTGTGTGTGTGTGTGTGTGTTTTCCAGCTTTTACTCTTGTGTCCTTGTAGTTGTTAAATTACTGAGCAGTACTAATGCTAGTAAGGGTAGGGTGCAAGCTACGCATTGCTAAAATAGTGGTTGCTTTGCTAAACTACTTATAGCCTTTAAATTACTGCTGCTTCATTGCAATGCCAGCCCTGTGAAAAGAAGCCCGTGCTGACTTTTAATGAGCTCAGTCCTCAGTTCTGCAGCACTCCTCTCACACACCCAAAGGCAAGCTGGAGAGTGGTGCTAATTGAATCGCATCCAAAGTGGAGGGAGGGATCTAAGGAGCCCATGGGACTCTCCAAGGTGTAAAGCCTTCTGGGGTCTGTAAAGGAAATAAGCTTAAGTCAGACTTGAGAATCTTATTTATATACCGGTGGGGGTGGAGGGATCAGGATTAAGTTCCTGAGTCTTGTAGTTCAGCAAAGCACCTTGCTCTTCTCTTCCTCGCTTCTGCATCTTCCTTTTCTCTGAAACACTCGCTTCTCCTCTGCCCTCACTTCTGTTCATCTCACCCTTCCATCTTAACCTACACACTTCCCTTCCTCTGAGAAGCTGGCTCCCCATCAACCAAGAACTAGGGAGGTGTCCCTTGGATGTGATCACCCAGCACTCATTAGGTTCCTGAAATGCTCAGCTGTGTGCCCACAACCTGACACAGAGTAATCAGTCAAAACATCAACGTGTCTTCAGTGGTTACTGCATGCTGGGCGCAGACCATGTCCATAGAATCATTAGCAAAGTTCCATGAGTAGGCCTTCTTTGGACCCATCTTTACAGACATGGAAACTGAGACTTAGAGAAGTTAGCTTGCTCTAGGTCATGACACTAGGAAGCACTAGGAGTTTTCATTTCGATATTATGCTTATCACAGTAATTTTTAAAATGCATATTAAACAGTTTTTGTACCCAGAAAATTAAAAATTAAAAATCAACCTAACTGCAGAGCTTCCAACCACTGTACAATTCTGCCTCCCAGATGCTTGTAAAAAAAATATTGTTTGATTTTTTTAAGGTTTTTTTTAATCCTCATCTGAGGATATGTTTTTGGAGAGAGGAAAGGAGAGAGAGAGAGAGAGAGAGAGAGAGAGAGAGAGAGAGAGAGAGAGAGAGAGAGTAGGGGAGAGAGAGAGGGAGGTGAGAGAGAAACATCCATCGGTTGTCAAACTCAAATCCTAGGCATGTGCCCTGACGGGGAATCGAACCCACAACCTTTTTGGTGTGTGGGATGACACTCCAACCAACTAACCATGCAGCCAGGTCTTGCTTGGTGTATTTTGATAAATTTAAGCAAAACAAATTCACCAGCAACTCACTTTTGCCGACCCCAGCCTCTGGTTTTGTAAAGCCACTCAGGTCAGAATTAGAAAGCAGGAAGTGTTTTTGCCATAATGATTCAAAATAGAATTTATTTATTGAATAGTTGCGTGTGCATAACACAAAAATTAAAAGTACAAAAGGGGAAATGATGAAAAGTAAAATTTTCCCCTACTCAATGCCACCTGGTTCCCATCTCCTGAGGTAACTATGGAGATGTATTGTTATCCAGAGAGGTCGACCTAGAGCTGTATTTTATAAACTATGATCCCAACCCAGTAATTGATCACTTCAATAGAGGCTGACCAGCATTTATTTGTTTATCTATCTATTTGTTTTAAGAAAGCATTCTATTTCTACCCATTGCTTCAAATAACAGTGGTCCAGTTTTTAAAAATATGTCTTCATTGATTTTAGAGAGACAGGAAGGGAGAGGGAGAGGGAGAGAGAGGGAAACATCGGCTGCCTCCTGCATGCCCGCAAACTGGGGATTGAGCCACAACCCTGGCATATGCCCTGACCTGGGATGGAACCAACAACCTCTCGGTGCTGGTGAAGACACTCAACCAACTGAGCCACATGGGCTGGGGCCAGACCAGCATTTATATTTTAATGTCATTAAACAAAATTTAAAAACATAAAAGGATCAGAACAGACCACATGCAGCCAGGGTAACTATTGCTTCACAGCCTGTTTCAGTTTTACCTGAGTCGGAGTGTAAAGTGTGACTGTACCCTTCTTACCCTGGAGCAATGTTCACAATTTGAAAGCCACCAACCTGGCAGACCCGCCCAGGTGGCAATGATAAAGGTGCTCCACCCAGAGCCTGCTGCCCTTACTTCCCATGAGTCACTCGGGGACTCCGCAGCCTGGCCTGAGAGTCCCTATAAAGCAGATGTCAGATCCGGTCCCTCATCTGTTCAAAGCCCTCCAGCGACTCCCATCCTACTAGGAGTAAAAGTCATGAGTATTTCTATTAGTTTGTTGTATTAGCATCCTAAAAAACCTCCAAAATCAAATTTGAGGCCAATCTCACCGAAAATGTGGGCTGTGATGGGCCTCTGGGGACTTCCCAGAGACGCCCTGCATCCTTCAAAGCAGCTGAAGACAAGAACGGATATTCACAGGTTAGGCCTGTATATAGGATGATCGATCTCAAAATGTAATTTATAGGGCAATCATAAAATTCCCTTTGGAGAATCCTGGGGTTACCGCAAGGAGACAGACATTTTCCCAAACAGCTGGCCCACAGATGGAGAGGCCAGAGCGGCTTGCTGCTGGGTCCAGGAGAAGATGCCCAGGACAAAGAAACAAGCATCCAACCACGTGCTCACAACCTGCAGGTCTGGAGCCAAAGGAGTGGCTTCTCACAGGAGAAGCTCCTCTAGCCTTGGTCCAAGGTGAGCAGCAGCAGGAACTCAGTGTTCAATGCGTGGCTGTGCGGGGCAGCCAATCACAATCATGAAATATTAAGGCCAATTCTCCTGTCTCAGAAATCACGGCAGCACTCAGTAGGAGAGTGAAGGATGGGGCCGCACCCTCTCCCCTCTTTCCCTCTCCATCTCTCTCCACTCTCCTCTGGAGCTCTCTGCTCCTAAATGTGGCAGTTTTATGCTTGCAGGTCCATGTGGGGGCCCCAAATGGGATACATCATGGTATCCCCCATGAGGGCAGGGGTAACCTGACTCTCAAGTGGCAGCTCCTAGAAGTCAGGGTGTAAAACTGTGGTGTGTTTGCTTTCTTGTTGACTTGGTTACTGTCTGCTTGTTAGTTATGTAAGCTCTTGTGAACAAAGATCTTATCTGTCTTGTTCTCTACCAGGTTCTCAATGACAAGGACAGCATCTAACCCTCAGTAGGCACCAGTGAATATATCCTACATGAATGAACACATGATAGACAACAGAGTGGAAGCTGTGTAACGCTGGTGGTCTTGATCCAGCATCTAGAAGGGTTCAGCAATCTGGAGAAGGGCTGTGTGTAAATTAAATAAGAGTCCAGAGATGAAACATAATTGTGAAAGGCATTTTGGGGGCCAGAGGAAACTTAGCTAAAAGAACTAAGTTCTAAGTTCTCCTTGTCTCAGGACCCCTTGCTATTTATTAACACAATTTTTCCTAAGGCAAGATGGAGATATACACATCAAAGGGTAGGGTTAGGTACAGAATCCATTGTCAGATTGGGGAATTGCCTTCAAGCTGTTCACGTGTTTGGCCAGAAGGAGGCACTCACATGTAGATTAAGATGCCCTGAGCTGTCTGGCAGCAAGCAATCAATTTACGCATCCTTTTCAGGTTTGGGGAAATGTCTTTAGCCATTCCCAACAGGTGATAACATATGTGACTCGGCCCTTGTTGAGTCTCCAAGTTCCATCAACCTTTTGATGAAACTCTTGCAATTATGACATGCTGGAATTGGCTTCCAGCAGCTGTGGTAGCCAGTAGGCTCTCAAAGCACAAGAGTCTTCAGGAAAATTCTGAAAGGTGAGTCTGCACACCACTGCACCTGGGAGGCAACCCTGTGTGTGCCCCCTCTGGTGACTTGCCAGTTTGACATGCATGTGGTATAACTGTACCTCTGTGTGTTTACCAGGCAGAAGGAAGTACACAAGCAAAAGCACCAAGGCTTGCAGGGGTACAGTTCACAGCAATTATCAGGAGTGACCAAGGTGCAACCTAAGAGATCAGGTGCCTGGGAGGGCATGGCTGGATGTCAGATTGGACAGGCAAGGTCCATTCTGTAGGTCACTGAGGATTCCTTGGCAATTTGAAAGCAGAGACATGGCATGATCAGGTAAATCTAAGAGCAGCATGAAAGAAGGATCAGAGAAGAGGAGGTTCTGTTATTAGGGGAGGGAGGGCAGTTATGAAGCTATAACACATGTTCAGATTCTGAGATAATGGGGGCCAAGAAGTGGAGAGGATGTCTTGTGGCATAATTAAAGGAGGTGGCCAGTTGGAAATATGGATGTGGATGTTAGATTTCAAGGCTGTGTATTCAAACATTATAGTCATGTGGGTCTCGATGAAGTCATGGAAGAAAATAAAAACACCTAATTTGAGCAAAATAAAAGTCCATGCACATCAGTTGAGAGTGCCTGATTAAAAAGCAAAAGAATGACAGAGAGTCCCACGAATTGAGCTCACCCAAGGGGCAGGCAGAGGAGGAGAGTGGTCCCCAACCTTTCTAAACTGCTACTGCCCATCCAAGAGGTTAGAGAAGCAGAAGAGAAGGTAAGAGAGGAGAACAAGAGAAAAGAACTTTGTGCTTAAGGTCAGAGGCACCTCAAACTATACCAGGGAGACTGACCTCATGGCGAAGAGGAAGAAAGATAGGGAGCTAACTTCTAAGTTTTTAGATGTCTGAAAAGACAAATTGCTCAAGCAGGAGCAGTCAGGAAGCCTCACCAAAGAGCTCAGGTGGGCCGAGAAACAGAATCAGGTGCAACTAAAGCGCAGAGTTCTCAGGAAGCTGGAGAGGGGGAAACTTCAGGGCAGAATCAGGCCTCGTTAGTTACAAAACTCAGCAAGGCTTGTTTGTGAATGAACTAATAATTTCCATACTTATCCACCTAATGGACGGCAGGTGTATAAGTGTGTGCAACTGCCTACATGTATGCTTAGTACTATGTATTCACCAAATGGTCTATCTATCTACATATACATACATTTACATATAGTTACACATTTACATAAAGGTATATGTTTACCATTTGCATACAGACATATGCATATACAGTGTGATTCTGGAAGAGTGTCATTATTTAATATTTATTAAACATCCACATACCCTTCTTTATATATGCTGTAACTGAGGACTTGGTTCTTTCTATCACCCCAAAGTTCATGGGGATTTTTTAGAGAAATTTTTTTCTGATCTCAGTATCAAGGATAGTTGATCTTCTCTTAAGCAATTTTCTTTTTTCCTTCTTTTCTTCTTTTTTGTCTTGCATGTGTCAGGAATTGTTTTAGGTAAGTCTTTCTTTTGAACTTGACTGCTAGAAATCCTGGAGACAAATTTTCGTCACACTTGTATTAAGTGTATTGGACTCTATGGGGTGCATTTTTAGAAAATGACTTTCATTTCTGGCTCCATTCTATATACCTTATTTTTCACTGTACATTTTCAAACTTCTTTTGTAGCTTATGTACATAAGCTATCTTGAATACTCTTTTACTAGGACAAGATGGCATATAAATATAAGGAAATGTATGAATGAAGTTGCAGAAGGAGGCTATAGTTATGGCATGTGACAATGATAATGCTGTTATCAGGGCAGCCCAGCAGTGATTACAGGGAGTCAGATCTCAGCCCAGTCAGTCATGGTTCTCTCTGCTGTTTACTAGTTGTGTAATGGAAGGCATAGCATTCTCTAACCCTTAATTTTCTCATCTTTAAAATAGTGACCTCTTGGTATTTGGGGGAGATGGGTTAAATGAGGCAATGTACAGCAAGCACTTAGCAAAACGCACTCAATGAACACTAGCTTCCTTATAATCACTTGGAAGCAGTGGTTGGCCACCATTCCTGGCCAGGTCTGCTGTCACAAAGTTCTCTCCACCCCTCCCCAACCGTCTCCCTCCCCCCACATCTCCTACACCTACAGAGGCCAGGCAGCTGTCTCCCACCAGATATGCATCAGGGCCCCAGAGCTCACCTCCACACCCGCCACCTCTTGCACGGTACAGTGCACGTATCTCCAGCCCAGTCTTGCATATTGCTACCAAGAAGACACCCAAAGGCGCAGGCGAAAGCAAATCCACAAAAGCCTTACCCAGCCCGGCTCTGAGCTCTGATAGATACAAAAGAGGCCTGCGAGAGCACAAGGGGCGCTCAGGAGCCATGCTGAAATGCAGAACGGCAGGGAGTCTGGGGGGACGAGGGATGGGGTGGGGGCAGGCGGGGGTGGGAGGGTGTTCCCCCCGAGAGCCGCTGAGTGAAGCTGGTGCCCTTGGGAGCACACCTGCTGTCCAGCCGCGGGTTTGGTGGGATCCAAGGCACCCGGAGCCTCCCCAGCCCTCCTGCTCCCCTGGACCGCGCCGTCGGGCTGGGAGAGGTAGAGGGCTGGGGCCAAAGGCGCGGACTGGGAGAGGTGCTGGCCTCCGGGCACTACCCAGTCCTGGGGGCTGGATTCGGAAAAGAGCCGCAGCCGCCGCGCATTGCCTACAGCTGATAACATCAGTGGGCGTGTCAGGTGGCGCCGGGGAGTGTGAGTGCGCGCGCCGGTGAAGGCAGGAGGGCGCGCGCACAAAGTTTGTGCCGGCGGGTGCGCGTCGGGCGGGCTCGCCCGGCTCCCTGAGCGGCGGGTGGGCGGCCCGAGGGCGGAGAGGCCCGGGGCGAAGGGCCGCGCTGGCAGCGGCAGCGGCCGTGGCGAGGCGATGCGCCCCGCCGAGCCCGTCCCGCCGCGCTAGGTGAAACGTCTGCACGAGTGCGGCCGCGGCCATGGGCACCCTGGGCAAGGCGAGAGAGGCTCCGCGGTGAGTAGGGGCCCAGGCCCTCGGGAGCGCCGATGACCTTCATCGGGGCGGGGGCCGGGGTGCGGGCAGCCTCCCGAGGCCTCTCGGGGGTAGAATGTGGGGCGGACGACACGGGAGTCTTCTCTAGGGGAAGTTGCCGGCGACTAATGGGGACGGCAGGCTGAGGTCTCGGCTGATGTCAGGGGAGATGCGCGCAGCGGAGACCAGCGCGAGGGACGGTCGCGCCTGGAGTGCCCAGCTCTTCGCACGGGGAAATGGGGAAGGGAGCTGAGTTGTGCGGCCAGAGTTCGCCCGGCAAGCTCCGGGATTGCAATGACCGGCCTCCTCCCCCAGCTCCTCGCTGCCACGCACCTGGGACTCCCACTCGCGGACTTTCCCGGACGCCCGCACCTGCTGGGGCTCAGGGCTCCTGGAGCGCCACCTGGCGGTCTCTGCCGGCCCTGCGGGACTCGGGCGGGCCCAGACAGGCCGGCAGGGCTTGCAGCGAACAAGCAGAGGTCAGGGAACCACAGAACCTGGGGGAAACCTGTATTCCCCTCCACCCCACTGTGACTGTAGAGAGATGTTTCAGGAGGGTCTTGGGGTGCAGAATATGAAGAGTGACCGTGAGTGAAAAAGCTCTTGTGAGGAGAAAGAGGCCTGGAAGTGCCAAGCACCTTTGAGTTTGTCCCCCCAAAACGCTGGAATGGGACAATTGCCTAGACAGGGGCCTGCGCTCAGCATAGGGCTGGGCACTTCCCACCTCCATCCGCATGGACTCTGTGTGGTGGCCATGCCCAGCTGCACAAGCATGCCCAGAAGATGCGGGAAGCTTTGCCCTGCTGGACTTTCTAGAGCTAAAGGTCCTTGGTCCTTTATGCACCCCGCCCTGTGTCCCCGAGGGTCCAACACTGTACCTTGCACTAGATCGAGGCGAAGGGCCTCAGTACTTTAAATTGAGCCGTTTTGGGGGAGGGAATGGACAGGACTGGGAGGAATCCTCACTAGAAGCCAATAAAAGCACCTTGCACTGCAAAGAAAGCCGTGGAAGTTTCCATAAAAAGTTGAACCTTAAATTGTGACCTCCACTGAGGCAACCTATGCCTGGAGAGGATTTCATTTGAACCAGTTCTGAGTTTTGACAGTGTCCTTCAGCAAGCTTAACAGGGCCTTAGCCAATTTTGGCCTCAGAAACCACCTTAGTTAATTTGTCTCTCTCGGGAACTTTTTGTTTGTTTTGTTTTTGTGTTCTTTTTAATTCACAAGGGAATGGCTACTATCCTTGAAAGATATGCCTTTGAAGATTAGGCTCTATTTGTTCTGTGGATTACAACACCTTCAAGACCTGACTACAGAGAAGTCTTTTATTAATCCTATGTACAGCCATTTCACTGAAAGAGACAGTTTTGAAGGTTTGTCACAAAGTAGCCAGTCAAGAGGCTGCACAGAAGAGCTGAGTTCCCCAGGTCAGGTTCAGATAACCCCCTCTTCCTAGACCTCTCAGGTCACAATTTGGTTTCTAGTAGTTTCTCTCCTCCCTGGTTTCTCATGCCCCTGGGCCCTCAAATCTCTCTGGGCTCCATAGTTCCCAGGTTGCATTTTTCACACACACACACACACACACACACACCAATACTCCCTTCAAGCTTTTTCTTTCTACTTGAATCTACCCCAGTCCTTTTTAGTTCCGGTAAAAGCATCTCACCTTGTGAACCAAAGTAGTTTCTGTTACTGCTGACATGAGGAACCATCACTAGAGTTAGAACCAGGGCAGTTTTCAGGGTCCTCAATGATCATTGCTACCAACTGAGAGGGAAAGTGGCATTTTCCTCGTATCCTCCAGCTGAGAGACTGAGGGAGACACCTCCAGGCCCCCGAGGGGAGAGCTGTGTGTGAGGCCCACCCTCTGCTTGCAGGTGCCTCTTCTCCAGGGGTCAGGGGGAGGTACTGGAAGGCCTAAGAGAAAAAGAGGCTGTACTGAGAAGGACTTTATTGTTCTCTTTCCCAACTCTGCCTTGGGTGGAGATCTTAATGGTAAAAAGGCAGCCGCTAAGGCAGAAAGCTGACTAATCCCAACAGCTGACAACCAGCCCCAGGTTTGGAGGCTGTCAGTGCCTCCTGGAAGGGCAAGGCGCCCAGGTGGGGAGCAAGGCATGGGCACAGGAGGCCTGCCTTCTGCCTGTCTCTGCACTGGTGGCCGGTCCCATTGCCCTTCTGATCCTGGACCCCACACATCTAGTGAAGGGCTTGGAGATGACCATGGAGAGCCCACGCAGCCTCTGCTCTGAGGACTGTCCCGGGGACGGGCAGGAGGAGGGCCTCAGATTCAGCCTTTATATTACCAGCTATGACATCAGAGGATGTCACTTTTGTCTTAGGTTGAATTGACCTTTCAGCCTCTCTTGCTCATTCTGATGGAGTGAAAAGTGCATAGTTCCAGGCACAGTAAATCTCGATTAAGCAAATAGGGCCAGAGAGGCGCCCAGTCAAACCCCAGATCTAGCACATAGGAGTTGTACTTGAGCAAGTCATTTAGCCTCTTTTAGACGCAGTTTCAACATCACGAAATGCCTGCCATGTCGTAGGTTCTCAATTCATGGTGGCCATTATTATTTCCTCTCATTTTCAGGTACTGATCTGCTCCTGGGGCTATCTTAGGCCCTGGGTAAAGTTCAGTAATGACCAGAAGTCCTGTAACACCATCTTTCAGAAATCCCTGCCTAGGTTAGTAGATTCCTAATAGCCAATTACTGGTTCAGTTTCACAGTTTCACTGGGACCACCCTCGGTCAGAACAGAGCTCAGCAGCCGCTGCCCGCCCAGCACCCTGCAGTGATTGTGGAAAGCAGGGTGTTCCCTCCACAGGTCTGGCTGTGTCCTGAGTGGCCCCATCGTTCAGTAGTCTTCCTTCACAGGCTGTGTATGCGCCAGTGTTTTATTTTGATTTCAGCACTTTTTTAGCCCCTTCTGGGTGAGATTTCTTGTCAGAGAAACTTTCCCCAACACTCCAGCTGCAACTGGCTCTCCCTTCTCTGAGAACATCACAACCCTTCCCCTTGCCACTCACAGGACACTTAGGATTGATAGAGCTCTCTTTCTTTGGTCTGGATCTGATTCTCCAACTAGAGTTTTGTATTGAAGAACTTAGAGATAGATGACCTTTATACAACATCAGCTAACATGTAGTTAGTATGATTCCCAGTTTACAGAGAGCCCTCACATACGTAGACTGTCCTACTGGCCTTCTCTGACCCATCACCATGTCTTACCCATGGAATAAGCACTTACTGATTAGTGGGTGCCCTCATGTGTTCAGCAAAACACATAGGGAGTAGCTAAAGTTATGGATCTGAGGCATGTTTCTTTTTCCTTTTTTTCTTGCCTCCTCTTTGTAAACTGTGAAATAAGCAGGCACAGTGGGGAGAGAAGAGTTAACGGTATGCTCAAAGAAGTTACAAGTAACAACACCCATCACTAGTGAACCTTCAGAGATGATGGAAATGTGCCTGTGTGTGTGTTTATGTTCTTTAATGGAAGGGAAAACAAAATGCTCAATTAACCTTCATTATCATTTTGCAAACAATGTGACTTATACTGAGAGGTCATGATCAAAGGTAAAGCTAGCTGAGAGTGGGCAGAGGCGACCTATAGGCACTCCTAAGCCTTTCCATATCCAGGCGTGTTCTTTTGGACTCAGTTCTGGAATGAAGCTCTCATGAGCTCTGCTCCTCCACACCCCCTCCTCCCCCAATAGGTAAGGACCCAAGTACAGACTTAATGGAATGGTGTTTAATGACAAAAATGACTCATGATGATTACCTGTATTATCAGTCACGAAAGACAGAATCTTAAAACCCACCAACATTTGTGAGAAAGGCAGGACTAGCTTAAAATCTAAATACCACCACCCTCCCTCCTCCCCCCTCCTCACCCCCTGCACACGGTCCTCAGTCTTTTGACTTTTCCCCCCCGAAGTCCTTAAAGATGTTTCCGAGGCCATCTGGGTTTCTACCAGGTGTTGCTCAAGATGAATGAATTTAGCCAAAGATGAGGCCACCTGGAACTCAATTCTGAAGACCCAAGTCAGTGGCCTCGAGGCTGAAATGGAAAAGTATTGCTAGGACCGGAGGACTGCCGAGGTAGCCCTGCCTCTGCCTCTCCCCTCAGGCAAAGGAGACGGCAGGCCGAAGCAATCCTAACCCCCAGAGGACAAGCCCTACTTGCAGCCCTGAAATCTCACCTTGTTGTTTGCTTGGGAGATGTCTCTTTAACAGCCAACCAGTCCGTTTGGTGCATTTGCCAAGTGGGAGGGGTGTATCTTCTATCAGCCCAACTCCCAGGATTAATTGTCTTATCTCTAGTCCTTCCTTCTCTAATCTGCCTTCAGAGCGTGGAGCTGCCCGCGTGTCTGTCCCCTGGCCGCTCCGCTTGCACTCACTGCCTCCTCTCTTTCCCCAGGAAACCTTCTCATGGCTGCAGAGCTGCCCCGAAAGCAAAACTAGAGGCGAAGCCAGCCAGCAGCCCCTTCCCCTCCCATCCCAGCCTGGCCCAGATCACCCAGTTCCGAATGATGGTGTCTCTGGGACATTTGGCCAAAGGAGCCAGCCTGGACGATCTCATCGATAGCTGCATTCAGTCGTTTGGTGAGTGGCCCACATGCAAAAAAATCACTATCCTACTTTGTTCTTCCTTAACAAGGGCTTCATAGAATAGCAACCTAGATTGCATTTTGGCTTTAAAAATAGCTTTTGAGCCTTTGAAATGCTGGAGAGGGTGCGCAGTGCCTGCGGCACATGACTGTGTGGGTGTAACAGGTCGTGATGAGAGGTGTGATTTAAAGTGAGAAAAGTTACCGAGGAGAGTTTGCGTTTTTCTTCGGACGGAGGTTTTTCTCGTGACAAAATATATATATATATCTCATACGATGCTGCTGTGTGTCTGTGCTTTGACTTCTTGTCCTTGTGTTCTTGGGGCACACAAAAACTAGGTTCCGTGAGCAGACTCTGTTATCAAACAGAAATGTGAAAGTCTGAACCATTTGGACAAAAAGTCTTAATAATTCCCTTTACAATCTGAATGGTACTCACAGAGGACTAGGAAGGGATGGGGTAAAGCTGGAATTTCTGTGACTGGAAGATACTGATTAATAAGTGTTGCAATTGGGGGTCAAAGATCTGAGAAGCATGCAGACTCACGTCGGCAGTGAATTACCTAAACGCTGTCCTCCGTCATTATCCGGAATCACTGCGAAGGATGCACCCCCTAGTGCAGCTGACAAGCAGTTATCTGCAAAGATGCCCTGTTTTTTAAAAAAATTTTATAAGCACTGTCTTTCCCTTGGTTGTTATTTGTGAAATAGTGATGGAAAAGTACTAAATATTTTCTCCCTTCAAAAAAAGGAATGATTAAAATGGATGGAAAAGTCATAGATTTCCCCTCTGCTCCTCCCCTCCCCACCCCCCACCCCCGCCTCCCTTTTGAGCCCCTCATCTCCCACCAGGAAGCAGAGGAGCCCTAGTGGCTCAGCTCAGAAGCGCCTGCCCAGCCGGCTCCAGGAGCCGAGCTGCCCCTGGAGGTAATCACGTCCCAGGTAGCACGGCATGCAGATGTGCTGGAACTCAGAGCTGGGATTCCTGGCTGGACTTGTTCAGTGCTTGGCCAGACCTTATTTCTAGAATTGGGAAAGGCTTGACACCTCAGGAATACTAATTTCGTGCGCTTTATTACAACACCGAGAAGAATAGTTTTGATGATTTCAACACTGTTTAAAGCAGTTGTTCTCAAATGTTAGTGCAGAATCACATGGAGGATTTTTTTTATAATACATTTGCTCCACCCCCAAAGTTTCTGCTCCAATGGGCCTGGGGTGCGGCCCCAAAATTTACATTTCTAACAAGTTCCCAGGCGGCGATGCTGATGCAGCTGATCCAAACAGCCCGCTTTGCTTTTTAACCAGGAAAAGAGGGAGCATTTTTATTGTTTGTTGGGCCTTAATTTTAATTAAATTTCTATTTATTTACACGTTAATTTTTCAGTCAGGGATGAAGTCGGGAGCAGAATGAATGGTTTTCTATTTCAAATTAACCTCCTTGGGAAATATGCGTGCAAGGAGAAGCGCTGGGACACAGTGGAGCCTGGAGGAAGCGAGGCTGTGATAAGCTGTTCTGTCACCTCGTTTCCAACCTAACACGCCGCAGAGTTCCTCACACGGGCTTGGTAGTCAGTTACTGGTCTTTAGCAGGGCACTATGACTATTTCCCGCACAAAGATTTTTATGCTCTTTCCATTTCACTGTTGAGAAAACGGCGACCAGCAATGTATTTATTTATCATGCTTTCTTCCTCCCATGTCAATCATGCCCCTGCTGGCTGATTATTAACCTTCAAATAATCATGACATCAACCTGAAAAATACATGACTGATTCTGCAGTCCTTCCCTGAAAGAACCAAGCCCAGCCCACGCCCCTCAACAAATAGTACATTGTTTCCTAGAATATGTTGAATTGAAGGATGTACCTTAAATTCCCAAAGCTGTAACAATCCCATGGAGTCTGAGAGTCTTTGAAGCTTGATCAAGAAGCATTGAAGTCCGATTGCCTGTGACGCTGTGCTGGGCAGTGCACACGGAGAATGGCAGGGACTGGACCCCTGTCCCATTACTGGAGCTTAGAACACCTGAGATATGCCCTGTTCAGAAAAAAAGAAAAAGATACAAAACACGGGGCAATCATAAGCGAAGTGCAGGGAGAATAAACCCTTTATGCCATGTAGAGTTTGAGTCAGTTCACCTCCAGGGTGAGGGCATAGATTCGGGAGAACAGCCAGTGTTTGTTCAAACCCCTCTTGGGGCCGTGGGAATGTTTCCGGAAGGCAGGAAGGTTAAGATCTCAGGGCTTCTCGTATTATATTCTGCGGAGTTTCCTGCCACAGAATTTACATAAAAGGGGAAAAGAAGAAAAGACACCGTATGTCTGGAGAGAACGGGAGACAGCACTTAGCCTGTGATTTTTGAGTGGTTGGTAGTCAGTTGACGTGTCTAGTGGGGGGAGGGGAGTGAGATTGAGCCGCAGAGGTAAGAGAGGTAGGGATGGGCAGCAGCAGCAGAACTATGACCTGTTGGCCTCCTCAGAGGCGATGGGAGAAGGGTGCAGAGTGAGGCTAATGTTTCTCCGAACCTGATCTCACTGGCTATTTCTCAGCCTTGGGTAGAGAAGTGGTCCTATAGAATAAAGTCATCTAGTTTAGCTTTGTGTTAATGAGTTTAGATGCCATCGCAGTTTAATATTCATAAAAAATGGAGGGAAATAGTACTGGAGGATTAGGGAAAACTGTTCTTATTTTATGGTAATCTCTCACTTCAGACCTTGATATTGGCCACTTCTTCCAACGTGAAAAAAAAAATTGTTTTGAACATAAAGACTGTAATTAGTTCATGTATGTTCTCCTGCTTTCCCAGCCTCACTTGCATGCAGTTGCTTTGAGGGGGGTTGAATTGGCTAGAGCTGTGCTGTCCAATATGGTGGCCACTAGCCGCACATGGCTGTTTACATAGACATTTCAATTAATTAAAATTATATCAGGTGTGAAATTTAGTTCCTATTTCAAGTGCTCAACAGCCACAAGTGGTAGCTGCCTCTGGACAGAGTAATAGAAAGATTCCCATCATCGCAGGAAGTCTGTGGGGACGTGCTGGACAGGGTAGCCGGCCGACTTGGAAGGGAAAAGCAACAAATTTTCAGGAAACTGAGGGATTTGCATTTTTCTAGCATCTCTAGGTAATAGTCTGAGTACTCCCTGAGGCCTCGTGTGCACTTGGCAGTCTTTACTGATGGCTCTCTCTTGAGTAATATTGGCCACTAGTTACCACCCACAGTGTTCTCAGAGGAAGGACTTACTACAGTACTTTCAAGAATGGGTGATCAGCCCTGGCCTGTTTGGCTCAGTGGGTAGAGGATCGGCCTGTGGACTGATGGGTCCTGGGTTTGATTCCGGTCAAGGGCACGTACCTCGGTTGCAGGCTCCATCTGTGTGTGCGGGAGACAACCAATCAATGTGTCTTTCTCACATAGATGTTTCTTTCTGTCTATCTCTCCCCCACCCTCCCAGTCTCCCTAAAAATCAATGGAAAAAATATCCTCTGGGTGAGGATTAAATAAATAAATAGTTAAAAACAAAAAAGGAATGGGTGATCAGCACCCACAAAGTAAGTGTCCTCTTGCAGGCCTCGGGCAAGCCTCCCAGTGTCACGTACAAGGTTACAGATTTGGGATTAGAAACTCAGAACCTTGAGTCAGTTCATTGCTTTACCATGAAGCAACCACCCCCACCTTCTGTTTCAATCAGAGATCATGCTTTACATTCTCAGCCTGTTATGGGGAGTTAATCCACTCTTCAGCAGAGCACAATGAGGCAAATCATCACAACCTGGTACATTGATGTCAGATGCATGTGAGTCACACCCTCTGTTTCAGAGGTAGAAAAGACTGACAAAATCATCTGGGCTTTTTAAAACGTTTTTCACTTCGTAGGAGGGCTGCCAGCATTGGGGACCGAGTGGAAGGATTCAGACATCCAAATTCCCAAAGCTCTTCTCTTGTCCTTTTCTGAATACAAGACAACTTCTGACAGCATCAGAAAGAAGGCTGCAAACACATCCCAGAAAGGGACCATCCGGAGGCAGCTCTGCTGCTCTCCGCTGGGGTGTGGGAGGAAGCTGCAGGTCTTTGTCTTACCTGTCAGTGTGAGGGGAAACGCAGCTTAGCCTAGTATCTTGTATTTAGACCTAGAGGCGCGATGCACGAATTTTGTGCAAGGGTAGGCCTTCACAGCCCCGGCCACCTCCTTTGCAGCCCCGGCCGCCTCGGCCAGCCCCCCAGCCCCAGCTTTGTCCAGAAGGTCATCTGGACGATTATTCCGCCGTTAAGCCATTCAGTCGATTTGCATATTATGCTTTTATTATTATAGATGTTGATTTTTTTTTTCTTGGAGTCCCATATGTATTGATTTCTTTTAAACTCAAAACAACTCTGAAATAGGCAGGTCAGCTATTATTGTCTCCATTGGACAAATGAGAAAATGAATGGAGCCTCATGCCCCCAATCTAAGGAGAAAACATGCTACTCACGTGCTCCTTCCTCTGCCCCCAGCAGCCCCTTGGCCCCTGAGCTGAGGCAGGCTCAGGTCCCTCTCCTAGAACAGGCTCCCTTCGCTCAGGGGAACCCACAGGGGTGGCCTGTACCTGGTCCCACATCCTCCCCCAGGTTGGAAATTAAACTCCATGAAATATAAGAACTTTATATTGGACCCCATCTTCATAACAGGTGTCTGCCTGAAATTTTCTCTTGAACAAAGTGTTAATTGATTGAAATTACCATGTGCCTTATATTAATGCTATCCAAAGACCTCCCAAACTAGAAATACCCCAAAACTTCAGGTATATATCCCACACCATGGAGCAACGGGTTGTTAAGGGTAAAACACTACACCTATTTTTAAAATTAGAGGCAAACACTCACTTGGGACCACACACAGTTCCCTCCACGGCAAAGGGAGGGGTGGGAATCCCTCACCACTCTGCCACTTAGAATCTGCGCCAAAGCGGGGTGCCCCTGGCAGCAGGAGCACGAGACCAGAAGCCCGGGACTGTGATAGCCAAGGGCACCCGGACCCAAGAATGGGCAACTCCAGGCTACAAAGCCACGTGTAGGAGCAGCAAGGGGCTCACGCCTGGGCCACGGTTGATGACAGGCCGTCCACAGAGAAGACCACAGCTGACCAGTAGGGTCCTCAGTGGGACCCCCAGTGGCTGGAAGTCCTGGCCACAGGTTTCACATGTAAAGGATGGTCCTCCGGGCACTCACTTCCTAAGACTTCCAGGCGGCAGAGCAGCTCGCAGGCATGACTGTCCTTTTTTAAATTCATGGACTGAATTAATTAGCATTCTGTGATCAAGATGCTGTTTATTCCAAGGAGCCTCTTTGCTGCATGTTTAACAGGCTGGCAACACCCCGTGCCCCGGGCTGGCATGGCTGCCTCTCAGGGGTGTGAGATGAGGAAATGGGAAACCCTCTTTACTCTCTCATCTGTGCTCTCGTGTGGGGAGGGGGTGGTATTTATTGCCGACCTCCCACAGTAGTAGAGGACTGCGGCAGTCATAAAAATGCTTGTGCATGAGGTTGAAAATGTCTCGGGAATTCTGAGCACTGTAGTTCAGTAAGTCCATCCAGAGAGATGAGATTAACTGCTGAGAGAAAGAGACAGGCCGGCAGACAGATAGGTCTAGACCATTGGCAAACTGCGGCTCGCGAGCCACATGCGGCTCTTTGGCCCCTTGAGTGTGGCTCTTCCACAAAATGCCACGTGCGGGCGCGCACGTACAGTGCGATTGAAACTTCGTGGCCCATGCGCAGAAGCCGGTTTTCGGCTCTCAAAAGAAATTTCAATCGTTGTACTGTTGATATTTGGCTCTGTTGACTAATGAGTTTGCCAACCACCGCTCTAGACTGATGGTGGGTGGTTGGCTCTGTAGGCTGCTGAGCCTTTACCTGAGTTGGTGCCATGAATATTTTTTTTTTTTTTTTTTTGCTCTTTCAATTGATAAAAAAATGGAAGCTCATGGACATTAGGGAACCTATGGATTGTGGCCCAGCTCATTAGTGAGCGGGCCGCTGAGATCTGACTGGGTTTGATTCCGGTCAAGGGCATGAACATGGGCCCATGTTCTTCCCATTCTACCAGAGGTTCTCCGCCCTTCACATGAGCAGGCATCGGGGAGGGGGGTTCATCTTTCAGGTTCCTGAGGGCCCACTCCAGAGATTCCCACTCAGCCGGCAGTCACTGTGATTCTGACGAAGGTGACATGTGAACTGATGGCACGCTTGCTTCTTGGACACCCCAGAGCATTTTCTTGGGCTTTTAGGAAAACACGGAAAGCTGAAGGGTACAAATCCTCTGAGAAGCGATAGAGCCAAGTAGGTTTTTCAACTATATGACCTAGAAAAGCACCTGGGGAGGCCAGCCACCCAGGTGACTCTAATGCAAAGCCCTCCCCCCAGATCTAAGTAGAGACAGCCCTGCCACGAAGCAGGTTTGTAACATTTGAAACTTCTTTCAGAGTTTCCTGCATTTCTATTCCTTCTCTACGACAGAAACTCCCTTCAAAACTTCCAGCCTCTTCCTCTTTGGCCATGGAAATAAGGAGAATGCAGGTGTCTGTTATCACTGTGGTTTGGTCCTTTGCATTCAAAGGCAGCATTCCTATTCTGCATTTCCACCTTTGTTTAATGTGGTTCTATAGAGCCTTGCTCCCTAATGTATGCCTGTCCCCCGTGGGTCAGAGGCCAAAAGTAGTAGCTTAGCTGGTTGGGGGAGAGGGCGGGGACGGGAGAGGCGCTTTCTATGAGAACTCCAAAAGTACCACTTTTCCAGCAAATTTTTTAAGGCCATAGGTTGATGTGAAAGTTATTAAAGTTCATGATGGAAACACATTAGGAAATAGTGTGAAAGCAAAAGCTGTGTGCTCAGTGATTGACGGAAGCAGCAGTGGTTGGGCAGTGAGGCCACTGGAAAAGTCCCTCCGAAGTGGAAGCCACCCCCAGATCCACCTCCTCATGGTAGGACCTGCCCACCTGTGGCTGGAGCAGTTACACCTGCTGGACTTGGTGACTTGTTCTGCAAAAGGTTGGGGTCATCCTAGAGTGGTTGGGAAGGAAACATCAGGGAAAGAGCAAGAATGTAAGCAGGGCGAGCTTCAGGGGCACACCCCGTGCAGGCATGCAGGCTCCCACACTTCGTTAAATACTGTCACCGTCTTGAAAGTCTTAACCTGCAAGAGCAGACTGTTAAATTTTCAGAAATGTTGCAAGCCCGTTGTTAAACACAGCCATCATTAAAAATTAAATTGTAGCCCCGGCCAGTATGGTTCAGCAGTTGAGCGTCAGCCCATGCACCAGGAGGTCATGGTTCGATTCCCAATCTGAGCGCATGCCTGGGTTGTGGGCTCGATCCCCTGTAGGGGGTGTGCAGGGCAACCAATAGATAATTCTTTTTCATTGATGTTCCTATCTCTCTCCCTCACTCTTCCTCTCTCTAAAATCAAATTTAAAACATTTAATTGTATAAACTTACAACATAAATTCTCAAAACTCATCCTTGCCTAATATATTGCCACATTTTACTGTCATCTATGCTCTTGAGGTTGTCTATTGTTTCCATATGGTAGGAATGCTATATAGTGGTGAGCAATTGTATGCACATCTCTTCCCAGCTCCATGTTCAGTGAAGTCGTGCTAGCAGCTTGACATTGTCTGTGTTGGGAGTAGTTACACGTGGAAATGGACAAGCACTGCTAACCAGGGCTGCTTCTTATACCCCGCCCCTGGGGAGGCCACTGCTGAAAACCACTTTGCCCAGCTACAAGGGTGCTTACATAGCAAAGTGTTGAGGTGAGAAGGCAAGCTAAAACTGGAAGTTTAATTTTGTATAACCTAATTCAGTGGTCGGCAAACTTCGGCTCTGTTGACTAATGAGTTTGCCGACCACTGGGATAGGGGCTTAATCACAAGGAACAACAACAGCCTGTAATTATTGGAATCAAGAGTCTAGGTCAGTGGTCGGCAAACTCATTAGTCAACAGAGCGGCAAACCTCGGCTCGCGAGCCGCATGTGGCCCGCGAGCCGCAGTTTGCCAACCACTGACCTAATTAGGAGAAGGTAATATTTGCCATTGTTTTGCTCCTTTCATCTAGTATCTTATAAAACAAAGGAACATTATACCTTAAAGAAAAGGAAATCAAATATCAGTGAAATTGCAAATTTTTCTTAAAGAAGTGACAGTGGAACTTAAAAACTAAAGCTGAGATTCTCATTCTGGAGTCAAAGTTATCACTCTGTAGGGTTTTCTTGTTTTGTTTTGTTTTTGTTTTACATTTACCTCCTCTAAAAATTCCCCATGGTTTAACTATCCCTTATTTTTGACCAACCAACCCTCAATTTTGTGAACTTCTATTCTTCATGTCTTACACGCTGTCTCTATTTGTTTCTGATTCCATCTGTTTAATCATTTGCCTTCATTTCATGCTACATGGTAACAGGGTCCATTGATTTGTATATATAACCAAGCTTTTGTTGAGTGTGTTTTCATAAGTTTGTTTGCTAACTATATCTCCAATTTTGTAAACTATCTGTTCGTATCCTTTGCCTATTTATCACATTATTATTAGATGGTTGCAAAAGCTTTTTACAGAAAAAAAAAAAAAGCTTTTAACTCTTTAAATACCACATGCTTCAGGAATTTTTTCCCCTCATTCTCATTTCCATTTTTACATTGGTTTATATTGGGGATTTTAATGTACAGAAATTTTACATTTTTATGTAAATTTTCCATGTTTTCTGTTTTCTTTTATTAACTTGAAGAAATATCCCTATTCCAAAGATTTGGTGAATATTCCATTATTGTTTTCATCAAGGTTTTATTAAATCCATTCTGTGATATACAGTAATTCTATAATCCACTGTGTGGCTGGTCAATAAAAGTTTGTCAATAAGTTTTGCTGGAGAAAAAGAAGCCTTCAGATTTGTTTCTGAGATTGTCACTGGCTTAAAACCAGTGTTTAGACAGTCACTTTGCAACACAGAGCCTCAGTTTCCTCTCCCTGTGGCACTGCTGAAATGATTTCTGAGAGTGAAAATATCTGGGAGAAGTTGTAATGAGGTCTTAATCGTGAATTTGAAGAAAGTCCTATAGGAATTTTTATATTTAAAGGAAGTACTTTTTATCTATTTGCAGAGCCAATATCCTTAGGGCGGAGACTTAGAAAACCGACCAAATTTAAATCCATTATTTCTAAATTATTAATATACACTGAGTCTATATTGTTATTACATAAAATTTTTATTATGGTAAAATGTACATAACATGAAATTGACCACTTAAATACATTTCTAAAATATTATTTTAGTAATAGTTAACTCTTGAGTATTTACTATGGACAACACACTTTTCATATTAGTATATTTTATATGCATAATCTTATTTAATTCCCACTCTTTTATAAGTTTATGTATTTACAAAAGTCTAATTGCAACTCTGCTCTTATATTTACTTTTTATTTTACTTTTTAAGTTTTTTATTTATTAACTAGAGGCCCAGTGCACAAAATTTGTGCAAGAATAGGCCTTCCTTTCCCCGGCTGCCAGCACCGGCTTCCCTCTGGCACCCGGGACCCGGCCTTCCAGAAGGTCGTCTAGTCTAATTGGCATATTAGACTTTTATTATTATAGATTGGTTTGAGAGAGACACACACACATTTATTTTTTCCACTTATCTATGCATTAACTTTAAAAATTATTCCTGCTCACTTTAGAAAACTTAGAAAATACAGACTAGCAAAAAAAGGAAATTGCAGTCATCTATTCTGCCACCAAGAGCAAGATAAGCAGTGTCAACATTGTTGGGAATACCTTCCTAGATTCCCTTCTGTGCATGTTGATATGTACTGTAATCACGTGAGCTTTTTTATGGTAAACTCACTGCAATTAACACCACTTTTCATAATTCACATTTTAAACAATTACACTCTTAAAGTCAACATCAGTTTTTATAAATAGGTGTGCTAGCACAGAAAGTTGCTTATTCTATCCTAAAATTGATTTTAAAAAATAATTCTACCTTAATCCTTTCAAATATGGGACATAAAAGTGACAGTTGCTTGGCAACTAAAATGATTCTAATGAGGAATTAAAAACATTGCAAGAAGTGTAATTACTCATTTCTTTCTTTTCAAGGCCAAATGCTAAGTATGATAACCAGGTGACTATAGTTATAATAAATGAAGAAAACAAAAAAAGTGTTTCTATTAACTTAAAATTCTAGGTGTGGGCTTTTTTTTTTTTTTTTTAAATGTCTGTGGGAAGTTAGATGGGTTTTGTGGAAGAGAAGCTTTGTTTTCAGAAACAATGAAAAAATCTTGTGTTCACTAACTTTCTAAGAGACTCAAGAAGTAGCAACTGTGAAAGATCGGAAACGCGAAGTTGCTACAGTTTGGTCCATCTGCGATTCTTGTGCAGAGTAGAAGAGATGGTGGCCAGTGGTGTGATGGAGACCACGTTGCCCACTATGTTTTTTTCCAGGGAGTGGTGGAGGGCCCTGGAGAGATTGCCAAGGTTCTTACCAAAATCTTCAGGCAGGAGAGGCTGCCAGGATGGAGCTTGGGGTGGAGGGACACCGGCGATGAACTGAAATGGACAGAAGGAGTGGTAACGGGAGGCACTATTCCTGCCAGTTTTGTAGTGAAGGAGAGAATGGAATAACCGGAGTAGTGAGGCAGTCAGTGATGAAGTCATCTGGGAATTTGGGGGGTGGAGGAGCAAAGGTAAATATTCCTGGCCTCCTTTCACTGACCTCTCTGAATTGCTGTCCGGGACTTGTATTGTTTTTTTAATCTTGTGAACAGCCCTATTTAAGGGGACACCCAGGGTATTTAGGAAGCCAAGAAATGTCCCTGCATTATCATTCATGAGTCTATCTTGTTAGAATATAATCACAGCCTTAAATCTGATGAGCAATTAATCATTTTGGTTAATTTTACATTCACTTATTGAATGCCAAATGCATAGGGGCATTTTCCTGCTTCCTTTTCCTCTTCCTCCCCAGTTTGTTGGCATCATGACACCTCTGATTTTTTTCTTTCTCAAGATTTCTTTGGCTCTTTGGAGTCTGTTGTGATTCCATAAACATTTTAGGATCATTTGTTCTAGCTCTGTTGAAATTGAAAATGCCATTGGTATTTTGATAGAGATCACATTGCTTGGGGTAGTATGGACATTATTAATTCATTAGCATGGTATATCCTTCCACTTATTTGTGTCTTCTTCAATTTCTTTAGAATACAGGTCTTGTATTTCCTTAGTTAAATGTATTTTTAGGAATCTTATTCTTTTTAATGCAATTAAAAATGAGGTTGTTTTCTTCATTTCTCTTTCTGACAGTTTATTTGTATACAGAAATTTAACAGATTTCTGAGTATTAATTTTATATCCTGCCACTTTACTGAATTCATTTATTAATTCTAATAGTTTTTGGTAGAATCCTTCAGATTTCCTGTATAGTATCATGTCATCTGCAAATAGTGACAATTATACTTCTTCCTTTCCAATTTGTATACCTTTTATTTCTTTTTCTTGTCTATTCCAGTACTATCTATACTAATAAAAGGGTAATATGCTAATTAGACCAGATAGACTAGACGTCTTCTTCTGGACATCCTTCTGGACAAAGCCACAGTGGTGGGGGCCGAGGCAGAGGTGGTTAGGGGCGATCAGGCCAGCAGGGGAGAGCAGTTAGGGGCGATCAGGCCGGAAGGGGAGAGCAGTTAGGGGAGTTCAGGCAGAGTAGTGAGGGGTGATCAGGCAGGCAGGAGAGCAGTTAGGGGCATCAGGCAGGCAGGCAGAGTGGTTAGGGGCGATCAGGCAGGCAGGTAGAGTGGTTAGGGATGATCAGGCAGGCAGGGGAGCAGTTAGGGACATCAGGGAGAGTAGTGAGGGGTGATCAGGCAGGCAGGGGAGCAGTTAGGGGCATCAGGCAGGCAGGCAGAGTGGTTAGGGGCGATCAGGCAGGCAGGTAGAGTGGTTAGGGATGATCAGGCAGGCAGGCAGAGTGGTTGGGGCAATTAGGCAGGCAGGCAGAGTGGTTGGGGCAATCAGGCAGGCAGGCAAGGGGTTAGGGGCAATCAGGCAGGCAGGCAAGGGGTTAGGGGCAATCAGACAGGCAGGCAGAGGCAGTTAGGGGTGATCAGGCAGGCAGGCAGGTATGTGGTTAGGAGCCAGTGGTCCCAGATTGTGAGTAGGATCCCAGATTGGAGAGGGTGCAGGCCAGGCTGAGGGACCCCCCCCCCACAAGCCCATGCATGAATTTCGTGCACTGGGCCTCTAGTGTTAAATAAGAGTGGTGAGAGTGGCATCCTTGTCTTGCTTCTGATCTTAGAAAAGCAGTTTTCAGCTTTTCACTGTTGAATATGTTAGCTGTGAATTTGTCACATAAAGCCTTTATTATATTGAGATATGTCCTTCTATACTCACTTTGTAGAGAGTTGTTGTTGTTTTTTAATCAGAAATGGGTATTGAATTTTAATACTTTTTCTGCATCTAATTATAGAACTATGTGATTTTTATCATTCATTTTGTTTGTGTGGTGTATCACATTGATTTGTGGATATTGAGCCACCTTTGCACCTCTGGATCAGGTATATGATGTGTTTAATCTGTTGCTGAAGTCAGTGTGCTAAGATTTTGTAAAGGATTTTTGCATCTATGTTCATCAGGGATATTAGTCTGTAATTTTCTTTCAGTTGCAGTGTCTTTGTCTGGTTCTAGTATCAGAGTAATGCTAGCATTGTAGAATGAGTTTGGAAGCTTTCCCTACTCTTCAATTATCCTACCTAATAATAGAGTAACATGCAAATTGACCACACCTTTGCTATGCCTAAGCCACGCCCACCAACCAATCAGCGCGAGTATGCAAATTAACCCAACAAAGATGGCGGTTAATTTGCATATCAAGACAGCGTAGAAAGAAGCGAAGCTGCGAAGAAGCAAGCAGGCAGGGCAGCGGAGAAGGGAGGCAAGTGGGCAGGGCGGGCGGAGAAGGGAGGCAAGCCGGTGCTGCCTGACTTAGCCCGATCGGTCCAGGCCGCCATGGACCCGGTAGGCCTGGTGGGCAGCACCTGATGTCACCCACCAGGTCCAGGCCATGATAGTGACCGGGCAGACTCAGCAGGCAGCACCTGACGCTGTCCGCGGGGTCCAGGCAGTAATCGGGACCAGGCAGGCCCAGCGGACAGCGCCTGACATCACCCGCGGGACCGGGAAGCCATTGGGACTAAGCATGGCAGCTGTCCGCGGGGTCCAGGGGGCGATCCGGTAGGGCAGGCGGCATGGACAGCGCCTGATGTCACCCGTGGGGTCCAGGCGGCAATCGGGACTGGGCTGGCCTGGCAGATGGCGCCTGACGTCACCTGCGGAGTCCAGTCTTCGATCGGGACCGGGCAGTTTCAGCAGGCAGCGCCTGACGCTGCTCGCGGGGTCCAGCGGGAGATCAGGACCTGGCAAGTGGCATGGACAGTGCCTGACGCTGCCTGTGGGGTCCAGGGTGCTATTGGGACCAGGCAGGCAGCATGGACAGCACCTGACGCTACCCACGGGGTCCAGGCGGCGATCAGGACCGGGCAGGTGGCATGGACACCGCCTGACGCTGCCCGCGGGGTTCCCGCAGCGATCGGGACCTGGCTGGCAGCATGGACACCACCTGACGCTGTCTGTGGGTTCCAGGGGACTATCGGGACCTGGCAGGTGGCATGGATAGCGCCTGACATCACCCACAGGGTGCAGGCGGTGATCGGGACTAGGCAGTTCTAGCAGGCAGCGCCTGATGCTGTCTGTGGGATCCAGGGAGCTATCGGGACCAGGCAGGCGGCATGGACAGCGCCTGATGTCACCCGCAGGGTCCAGGCAGCGATCAGGACCAGGCAGGCGGCATGGATAGCACCTGATGTCACCCGCGGGGTCCAGGGTGCAATCAGGACTGGGCAGGTAGCATGGTCAGTGCCTGACTTTGCCTGCGGGCTCCGTAGGCGGGCTTGGCCAGGGTCTCCGGGATCACTGTCTGCCCCGGGCCACCTGAGGACACCGGTGGAGCAGGCCAGGGTTGAACATTTTAATGAAAATGCGATGCCTGTGCCCTGCCCCACCGCGCCCTGTCCCTGGAGAGGAGAGGGAAGTGGGCAGTTAGGAGGCAGCGGGGCTCTGAAGTGGCTGGGAACAACCTGCAGGTGAGCTACCAGGAAGAGGTGCTGAACCCTGAGGATGCAGAGGGCTGGCTGATGGAGGTGAGCAAAGATGCAGATGAGGCGGCTCTTGCCAGCACTGAGCTGGAAAAGTGCATCGAAAGCCTGATGGACAAAAGCGCCTTTCTGAAGAAGGTGCGTGTCCAGTATGCTCAGATCTCCGTGGAGATGGACGTGTTCTCCAAGTCCGACCTCTCCACTATGCTCAAGGACATCCGCACCCAGTATGAGACGCTGGCTGCCAAGAACATGCAGAATGCCGAAGAATGGTACAAGAGCAGCTTCACCATGCTGACAGAGCACTGCCAAGAGCACCTACATGGTGCGGGCCAGCAACTGCTCAAGGCCAAGACCCTGGAGATTGAAGCAAGCTGGGGCATGAACAAAGCACTGGGAAAGCAGCTGCGAGAGCTGGAGGATAAGCAGAACTCTGACGTTAGTGCTCTGCAGGACACAATCAACAAATTAGAAAATGAGTTGAGAACCACAAAGAGTGAAATGGCAGGATACTTAAAAGAATACCAGGACCTCTTCACTGTGAAGATAGTTTTGGATATTGACATTGCAGCTTACAGGAAACTCTGGGAAGGTGAGGAGACCGGCTCAGTTTCACCAGCGTGGGAAGCATAGCCAGCAGCTACTACCAGAGTTCCCAGGTCTTTGGTGATCTGCCTACGGTGGTTTACAGACTAGCTCCTACTTGATGTCGGCTCACTCCTTCCCTTCTTAATACACCAGCCATGTCCAGGAGGAGCAGATCGAGGTGAAGGAGACCATTGAGGCTGCAAAAGCCGAGGAAGCTAAGGATGAACCCCCTTCTGAAGGAGAAGCTGAAGAGGAGGAAAAGGAGAAGGAAGAGGCTGAGGAAGAGGAAGGAGAGGAAGAGGAAGAAGGTGCCAAGGAAGAATTTGAGGATGCAAAGGAGGAAGAAGGAGGTGAAGGTGAAGGAGAAGATGCCCAAGAAGCTGAGGACGAGAAGAAAGATGAAGGTGCTGGGGAGGAGCAAGCAACCAAGAAGAAAGATTGAGCCCTCCTTTCCTTAATTATTTCAGGAATAATCCTCCCAAAACCAGGTCAACCCCGCCACCAACCAAGCAGTTGAGTTCCCAATACTATATGAATTAAGAAGTCAATATATATAACATTCTGAGGTGACTCAGGTTGGACATTAAATGTTATGCTATGACTTTTCTCCTTATGCAAAGTATCTGTTTGCTTGCAGAGTGGCTTCCTGGCTTGCTGCCAGCCTGTGCATGGCACATGCTTATGAGTTCAGGATCTATGACAATGTGAATAATTCAGATGTTTACAATAAAAACACATGAATACATAAATTCACTGATGTTAATGTTAAATTTCATGGAAAAAATAATCCTTTGAATCTTTGGTGGTTAGAAATTAAAGACCTCAAATCATGTGCAATAAACAGTAAATAAAGTTACACTGAATGACAAAAAAAAATACATTAGGGGCCAGGAAATGTCAAAAGAACTGGGGAACCATTCCCAGATCAGGAAGGGAAGTCACAGGGTATATATTATTGCTACGAATACAGTATTTCCTACTACTTACAACATATACAATGTAATGTATTAGATGCCTTCCTATTGGATGAAGTATGTATTCTCATAGAGTAATACTGGTAGATATGTTATAGTTATGGCAGTATGTCATATCCTATCTATATTAATAAAAGGGTACTATGTCCTTCTGGACAAAGCCATGGTGGCGGGGCTGAGGCAGAAGCGGTTATGGGTGATCAGACCAGGAGGGGAGGGCAGTTGGAGGTGAGCAGGCTGGTGGGGGGGTGTAGTTGCGGGCAAGCAGGCCAGCAGGCAGAGTGGTTAGGGGAGATCAAGCAGGCAGGCAGGTGAGCGGTTAGGAGCCAGTAGTCCCACATTGTGAGGGGTTTGTCCAACTGCAGGTTTAGGCCCAATCCCACAGAGGTCCCAGATTGGAGAGGATGCAGGCCAGGCTGAGGGACCAACCCCTCCCCGTGCATGAATTTTGTGCACCGGGCCACTAGTTTTGGAATAGTTTGAGAAGGATAGGTATTAATTCTCCTTTGAATGATAGACAAACCAGATGGTTTGTAAAGCCATCTGGTGCTGGACTTTTGTTTGTTGGAAGTTTTTGATTACTGATACAATTTCATATCTAGTGATCAGTCTGTTCAGATTTTCTTTTTTTTTCCTGATTCAGTCTTGGAAGATAATGTCTTTCAGAGTTTATTCATTTTTTTTTCTAAGTTGTCCAATTTGTTGGCATAGTATTTTCTTATAATCCTTTGTGTTTCTGCGATGCCAGTTGTCACTCCTCTTCTTTCATTTCTGATTTTATTTATTTGGGCCCTCTTTTTGTTCTTGATAAGTCTGACTAAGAATTTATTGATTTTGTTTATCTTTTCAAAGAACTAGCTCTAGTTTTATTGATATGTATTTTCTGTTGGTTTTGTTTAGTCACTATTTAATTTATTTCTGTTTGATCTTTATTATTTCCTTTGTTTGGGCTTTATTTGTTTTTCTTTTTCTGGTTCCTTTAGTTATAAGTTTAGATTATTTATTTTATATTTTTCTTATTTCTTCAGGTAGGCCTGCATTGCTATGAATTTCCCTATTAGAACTGCTTTTACTATGTCCCCAAAATTTTAGAATGTTGTTTTTATTTTCATTTGTTTCAAGATATTTTTTTTATTTCCTCTTTGATTTCTTCATTAACCCATTGATTATTTAGTAGCTTGTTGTTTACCCTCTATTTATATTTTTTCCAGTTTTTTCTTGTAATTGATTCTAGTTATATACCATTGTTATTAGAGAAAATGCTCCATATTATTTCAATCTTCTTAAATTTCCTGAGGCTTGATTTTTTGCCAAACTTTGACTGTCTCTGCTGCTGATTTTTGGGGAATGTTATATAGATATCTATTAACTCTACCTGGTATAATGTGTCATTTAAGGCCACTCTTTTCTTGTTTATTTTCTACCACCCAGATGTTCTATCCAATGATAAAGTAGGGTATTAAAGTCCCCTACTATTATTGTATTACTATATATCTCTTCCTTTATGTCTGTTAATATTTGCTTTGTGTGTTTTGGTGCTGCTACATTGGGTGTGTAGATGTTGAGAAGTGTTATATCCTCTTGTTAGATTGATCTCTTCATCATTATATTAGAGTTCTGGTGCACGAAATTTGTGCACTGGAAGGTGGGTCCCTCAGCCTGGCCTGCGCCCTCTCACAGTCCAGGAGCCCTCAGGGGATGTCTGACTGCTGCAGAGGCGGGAGAGGCTCCCGCCACCACAGCTGTGCTTGCCAGACATGAGCCCGGCTTCTGACTGAGCGGCGCTCCCCCTGCTTGGAGCGCATTGACCACCAGTGGGCAGCTCCTGCAGTGAGCATCTGCCCCCTTGTGGTCAGTGCACATCATAGTGACCAGTTGTTCTGGTCGTTCTGGTTATTCCGCCGTAACAGTCGCTTAGGCTTTTATTATATAGACTAGAGGCCTGGTGCATGAAATTTGTGCACTGGGAGTGGGGGTCCCTCAGCCCAGCCTGCCCCTCTCACAGACTGGGAGCCCTCAGGGGATGTCCTACTGACAGCTTAGGCCCGCTCCCCAAGGGGAGTGGGCCTAAGCCACAGTCTGGCCTCCCTCTGCGGGAAGTGACCAGGCTAATCAGGGGAAGGTGCCAGCCCCATCACCCCACTGCTGCTGCCACTGCCGCAGCTGCCACGGTGTTTTCATCAACACGGACTCCAGTCCCTTCACCATGAAAAAAATGACAACTTTCTTTAGGCATTTTCAAGATGTGTCTTTCATAGGATATGACATTTCTTTCTTTCTTTTTTTTTTTTTTTTATCCTCACCTGAGGATATGTTTCCATTGATTTTTAGAGAGCTTAGCAGAGAGAGGGGGAAAGACAGAGAGAAACATCAATGTGAGAGGGACACTTTGATTGGTTGCCTCCTGCATGAGCCCTGACCTAGGTACATGCCCTTGATCAGAATCGAACCCGGACCCTGCGGTCAGCAGGCTGAGGCTCTATCCACTGAGCCAAACTGACTAGGGCAGGATATGACATTTCTTAGCCCCTCCAGCAGCGGACCTTTGTTTTTTCCTCCAGGAGTGAGGTGGAAAAACCCTAGATAACCTTCTTGGATTCTTATTACCCAAGTTACCAAGAACACTGCGAGTGGTGACATACAGGAAGCTTAGCCAATGAGCGGTCAGAAAAGGTGTTTCCTCTGCAGCTCATGCGCAGAGGACCCCCTGCGTTGTGTCCACTGGGCTTCTGTCCACTGGGCTGGGGGCATGCCCTGAGCCGCATGGCAGTGGCTCGGAGCATGCCCCCAGCCCAGCAGCCCCACGTTGTGTCCGCAGCCCTCCCTTTCTCTGCAGCCAGGGTGCAGGACGCTATGGGCGCCACCATCTTTGTCGCAGAGTGATGGTTAATTTGCATATCACCCTTTTATTATATTAGATAAGTCCCTTCTTTGTCTCTTGTTACAGTTGTTGTTTTAAATTCTACTTTGTCTGATATAAGTATTGCTACCTCTGCTTTCTTTTTGTTTCCTGTGCATGAAATATATTTTTTCATTACTTCACTTTCAGTGTGTGTGTGTCTTTTAATCTGAAGTCAGTTGCTTGTAGGTAGCATATACATGGGTTTATTAATATACATTCAATCACACTATGTCTTTTGATTATTAATATACATTCAATCACACTATGTCTTTTGATAGGAGCATTTAGTCCTTTTATGTTTAAAGTAATTATGGATAGGTATGTACTAATTGCCATTTTATTAATTGTTTTCTGTTTGCTTTTTGTTGTTCTTCCTTTCTTCTCTTTCTTTCTTGTACATTGATGACTTTAATGATTTATTTGCATTTATTTTTCTTATTTTATGTGTCTATTACAGTTTTTCGATTTGTGGTTATCATAAGATTCATATATTACAAGTGATGTTTATAGCAGTCTGTTTTAAGTTCATTGTCATTTAAGTTCAAATGCATTCTAAAAACACATTTTTGCCCACCCCCTTACACATATTTTTGACAACATATTTTACAGCATGTGTATATCCCTTAATTTATTACTGTAGTTACACATGTTCATAACTTTTTTCTTTGCAATTTTTCCATCTGCAAACAGGATAATTTGAAAAATTTTAAAGGTTGTTTTAGTTAGGGTGAAAATTAAATAAGATTTTTTTAGTTTGGGTTTTCCCACATACAGATCCTGAGACAAGGATTTAAATACAAATAGTTTACTTTGGGAGATGATATTAGGAAAAGCTGGTAGAGGGACAGGGAAGGCAGCTTATAAAGAGTGCATTGTCAAGTGAATATTACTCAGGATCAGGATAGAGGAGTTCCGACCCAAGGCAAAGAAGCTGGGCATTTATATACCAAGTTCCATCAGTCATTGGTTAAGGGCTGCTTTTAAGAGATGTTAATTCTCTAGCATATCTGGCCTGCCTTGCACACAGGTTGGAGTAGGATGGACCTCCAGAGGAAGTCCTCAGGAATATGGAAGTTGAGTGGGTATGCACGATAGTGGTAAGGCCTGAGAATGTATAGGTGGGGTACTGACAGGCTCTACTACAAAGTAAAAAATTAAATGCTCAATAAATGTTAGGCAAATATACTCCACATAAAAATTTATATAAGCAGATTAATCGCTGGTTAATAATCATACTCAAAGTGTATGCATACAGATATGAACATAGATGGATGTCATTCTGCAAGTGTAAGCATTTATGAATGGTTCTGGACATTTTCATCAGATTAAACACAGTCTGCTTATTGATGGAATTAGTAAATACACAAGGTGAAAATAAAAATTCAGGAGATAATAAGGCAAAACAAAGAACTTTGATAAACAACACATCAGTAAGAATAAGTGTCTTGCACTTAAGTTTTAAAATATTGATTCATATATGTTTTGCATGGAGAAAAAAAAACCTGTATTAATTATCAATCTTGTGAAAAATACCAAAGGATTTTAGTAGATTGTAAATTCAATATAAGCCAATAGTGCCATGTGTCTTCTCAAAAAGTTAAAATAATCTGAGATTGCATTAATAGAAATAGACTTTCCAGATTTAGGGATTAGTACCCCAATTGTATTCTGAGGCCCAGTCTTAATGCTGGCACATGGTAACTCTTTGCCCTTAGCAAAGAGTTAATGTTTCTGAAACGTATGTTCTAAAAAAACATGAAAATTAATACACATTTTTGTATTGTTGTGAAAGGTGTTATTAAATTCAGTTTTAATCTCTGTTTTTCATGCTAGGAATGGAAAGCTAGAGTGAGTACAAAGGAGATGAATAGTGAAGAAATGATATAGAAATAAAATTACGAGGATATGAGATGGCAATCCCTGAAAAGAAGACAGTTGGGTGGCTTTTTCTTTTTTCTTGGTCTTAACCTGTGTTAATGTGTTAAGTCTTGACAGTGTTAAGCATAAAAGAGTTAGTCTGAGTTATTTACCTCCAAAAGGACAGATATAAAATATAAGTGGATTCAAATTTCAGCAAGAAACTGCAACTTCCCATTTATAAAGGTATTCAGGATCAAAATAAGAACTTACAGTCTGGTCATAATGGAATATTGGGTTATTATGTTCCTGCTATAAACAATGATAAATATGGACAACATGTGAAGCAACTATTTTCAACTATTGGATTGTGGATAAAATGAAAAGCCGTATCCTGGCTTTTGCCTGGGGGCACTGTACAAATTTTGGTACAGGGAACTAGGGCCTGGAGAGCAGCATCTTGCTTGTCAGAGGAAACAGTTTGTGTTCAGGGCTTCTGGGATTGCTGGAATTTGTGGAATAGGATACTGGAGAGAAGGGCTCTCCTTTAGTCTTTGGCCAAATACTAAACTGTGTATGAATATGCTAAGACGCCATGACACCAATTAGTCACTGGGGGTCTGTGAGTCAGAGGAACTCTCATAAGTATCATATCATAGTTCCAACCAGTAGGATGGAGAGATATAACACCTTGGGCATTCAGTTAGGATCTGAAAAAGACTGCAACATAGGAGTTGGGTTACTCTAGCCCTAGAATAAGAGCTACCCTTGACCCACACGAGCAAAGCCTAAATCCAGACCTTGATAGTACCAATGTAAGGCTCAAGTAAATTAAATGTCTCAACATTGCATCCACCATGCCCAGCATATAATGGAAAATTACAATACAGAAAGAAGCAGGAAAATGTGACCCATAAGAAGAAAAAAGTTCATAGAAATGAACTCAAGGTTGGCACAAATATTGGAGATAGTCCATAAGGAATTTAAAACAGCTTTTGTAAATATGGTGAAAGACTTAAAGTAGGGTGAACAGATGGGTAGCCTCAACAGAGAAATAGAAACAATTAAAAAATGGAAATTCTAGAAGTGCAAAATAAAATACACCAAACGGAAAAATTCACTGGATGGGTTTAATACTTCATTGGACACTGGAAAAAACACATGATCATTGAATTTGAAGACAACTCAATAATTCAAAAAGACGGAAACAACAACACTAGAGTTTTAGGTTATACAACTGGAGCTTATATGGAAATGAAAGGACCTGAAATAGCCAAAACAATCTTTTTATGTTTTTTAACACTACCAAGGTCTTTTTCCCTTGACACTTATCATGCCATGACTTCATAGGGAGTGGGTTCCTGCAGCTCAGGCTCCCTTCCATTGGTTCTCACAATAATTTCTGCTTGTCATCCACCTGCTTCTCTGGGTGGAGCAGGCTGACGCTTCAGTTGAACACCAGTACCTTTCTCTTTGGCTTCCTTCTTTTTCTGATCATTTTCCTTCACACGTTTCAGGAAGCTATCTCGGCTCTTAGAGTGCTTAATATGCTCAACACTTACATTAATTCTCTTTGCAAGACTCTTGCCCTTAACTTGCTTGTTCACAATAATGCCCACTGCATGCTGGGTGACATTGTAGACTCTTCCAGTTTTGCCATGGTAACATTTGTGGGGCACTCCTTTTTGAATAGCACCCATTCCCTTGATGTCCACATTATCACCTTTCTTGTAGTTGCGTATGTATGTGGGCAAAGGAACAATTCCATGTTTTCTGAAAGGCCTAGAGAACATATAGTGTCTGCCTCTCCTCTTTCCCTTTGTGTTAGTCATTTTGGCGAATTACTGGAAGATGGCGGTTCCGACCAAAAGGCCAAAACAATCTTGAAAAAGAAGAATGAAGTTGGAAAATTGACAATACCTGATGTCAAAATTTACTATAGAGCTATAATAATCTAGACCATATAAGTATAGACAAATATATCAGTGGAACAGAATAATGAGTTTAGAAATAAATCTACATATATGGGCAATTAATCTTCAACAAAGACACCAAAGTAAGTCATGGAAAAAGGAATGTCCCTTCAACACATGGTGATGGAACAACTGCTACCCATGAAAAAAAATGACTGTGAGCTGTATTTCACACATACACAACAAAATAATTTGAAATGAATCAGGGAGCTAAATATAAAGTTAAAGTAATAAGGCTTCTGAAAGGTAAATAGAATGTTTTTGTAAACTTTGGGTAGGTACTTTTTGTAAACTTTGGGTAGGTACTTTTATACAGGATGCAAAAGATTTACCATAAATGGTGTACTTAATAGGTAAGACTTCAAAAAAAAATAATTTCTGCTTGTCAAAAGAGCCATTAAAGAAATGAATGACCAAGCTACAGAATGGGAGAAAATACTTGGTAACACAACTCTTTGACAGGAATTTTATATATTCAAAATATATATATATATAAAACTCCTGTGACCCAATAATAAAAAAAAAACAATTAAAATGGACAAAAACACACACATCACGAAGAAAGATACATAAATCCAAATAGACACATAAAAAATCCTCATCATCATAGGCACTGAAAAATGTGAATTAGAATCACAATGAGATACCACTGTTACAGCCACTGAAAAGGCTAAAATTAAAATACAACACCAAGTGTTGGTGAGGATGTGGAGCATCTGAAACTCTTAGGCATTACTGATGGGGATGTAAAATGATACAATCGCTTTGGAAAACTGCTTAGCAATTTCTTATAAAATAAAATATTCACCTACCCTGTAGCCTATCAATTCCACTACTGGGGCTTTATGGAAGAGGAAGGAAAACATGTCTGCAATATAACTTGTACAAGAATGTCCATAAGAGCTTTAGCTGTAAAAATATAAAACTGGAACAACCCATCTATCACTTGACAGCAAAAAAGAATAAACAGTGTTATTATTCAACAGAATACCTATATGTCCATGAAAAGGAATGAACCACTGATACAGTTAACATTGTTTCATCTCAAAAACATTTTGCTTCATGAAAGAGGCATTGCACACACACACAAAAAAAATACATACTGTATGATTTCAATTATATGAAGTGCTAAAACAGGAAAAACAAATCTGTTGTTTTTGTGTATTTGTGTTTTTAATATTGGCTTTATGGTTGGAGGAACTGAGTGGGAATATTAGGAAATTTACTGGGTCATAGAAATATGCTAGATCTTAAAAGGGGTTTGATAGAGAAAGTTATTTTTAAAAAGCAAACAGACACCAAAACAGCCTACCAGAAACAAGGACAGAAGTTCCTTCTTTAGGAACTTTAAGTGAGGAAAAATCATATCACAATCCATGCCCATGCGGTCGAGCTTGCTAGAAGGCAGCCGCATGTGGCAAGTGGTGATGACTAACTTCTGCTTCAGCCGGTTTACTCCTCTGGGCCCCTCTGCGATGGTGTGTGATCAAACCATCGAGGGCCGCAATCTGAGGGACAAATGTCTAGTAACTCAGAAACTAGAGACCCCTTCTGATGACTCACTCGGCAGGGCGGGGAGGTAAAACCCCCCTTATTTAATCAGGTGACCTGCTGCTAATGAAGTACTCTTTGGGACACCCCAAGAACTAAAGAGGTGCCCTAACCGGTTTGGCTCAGTGGATGGAGCGTCAGCCTGCGAACTCAAGGGTCCCAGGTTCGATTCCGGTCAAGGGCATGTACCTTGGTTGTGGGCACATCCCTAGTGGGGGGTGTGCAGGAGGCAGCTGGTTGATGTTTCTCTCTCATCGATGTTTCTAGCTCTCTCTCCCTCCCCCTTCCTCTCTGTAAAAAAATAAATAAAAATATTTTTTTTAAAAAGTACTAAAGAGGTGAAATGGCAAATTACTTGAAGGTTAATTCACAAGATTATGCAGTTCAGAAGACGGGTTCATTGAAATGTGCCAAGAACCCTCACGTTTTAATCATCCTTTTGAGTCTGTTCCAATTGTTCCAAGAGTTCCTGAAATGCTGTAAAATAACCGTGGGTCCTCTCTTAGCACAAGTGTTGTCAGTGGTAAAAGACCCAAGAGTTGGGTAGCGGGAAAGGGACAGAGAAATGTTTCGCTGTCCTGGATGCAAGGCTCCTGTCCAGAGCAGAACGGAGTCATCTGGGATTGAGCTTCTGTCGCCCCTTTGCTAATTAACACCTGTAAAGTGACAGACCCCAGTGGACACCTCTTCAAGACACCAGAGGCAGGGGGGTGAGAGCAGCTGTCCACACCCCACAGGCAAAGATCAAGGGTGCCGACGGCCACGGGAGAACTGGCGCCTTTATTTCAGAGTATGAAGGACCAGGGTCTCTGGCTTCAGGAACAAAGTATCATCCCAGAACATGGCTGTGCAGGGGGAGGGGGAGGGTGGCGAGAGGGAGAGAGAGAAAGAGATTGCTTTGCTAATATCTAATAGGAAACTGCCTGTGGCCCAGGCCTGTTATTTTTATCTTGGTCCCCGGCTCACCACAGACAATGCTGGCCCCAAATCCCCTATTTGTTAAACGCTTCCCTTGTATCCAACCCTGAAAACAACGGAAAGACCGCCCCACGGATTTCTGAAATCGGAAGTGTCTTCCTGGGCTCACTCGTAGCTGGAAGGCCTACTACCGCAGGGCAAGGAATGGGCTCAATGGGCTAAACCAGCCCAATCAAACGGATTGCTCATCAGGTCCCTGGAAAGATTTCAAAAAAGACAAATTATGTGCCCCATTCCTGGACATCCTGATGTGATATGAAATCAGGACTTGGATTTAGTTGGGAGGGAGGGGGGGAAGTTTGGCTTATTTTTGTTTTGTTTATTTTTAACCTACCCAGGACGTCTTAAAGTCAGATTTAATATATTTATTTGCTTCTGGATAAGCCAGAGCATATTCATCCTGAGACACAAAACCATTGTTTTTATTTCCCCTGAAACTCCCCATTAACACCAAAGCCTACTCTCTAGAAAAGGGGGAAAATTCCCCAAATTTTACCTATTGTGAGTTTTTTCGTTTTGTTATGTTATCGCCTCTCAGAGTGACTATTACTATGCAAATGTGACTTGAAGAGCACTCAAGTCTCCAACACCTTAACTTGGTCTTTCCTCTGGTTTCCAAGGGTAGCCAGGAGGGTGGGAGGTGAAGGGAAATACTCACCAATGGGGAAAGCATGGCAGCCCTTACCTACTTCACAGTCTTCCCTAATCCATTTGGACTGGCGACAAGGTCATAGTTGTATTTAAACCAACAGCGTGGATCAGGGACAGACGTACCAGCTGGTGCATATGCGGGACCAAAGGTGAAATAGCAGCACTTACCCCACTGTGATAAAACTCAGCTAAGCAGGGGACCCCAAAGACTTGCCAAATTCCAACCCATCCTTGGTGGCTTCTTGTACATTTTTGGGGGGTCTGACTTGGCCTGAAAGTGAGTGACAGACTTGGAAAACCCTTGAGTCGTTGCTCCCTGTAGCGTGGATGGTCTTCCATACAGTTACTCAGCTTCCAAAGCAGGCAGGGAAGGATGTGGAGGGTGAAGATGCTAACACTGGCAAAGTGAGGGAGGAAAAGAATAGCTGCAAGTAACCGGGCTTCCTGAACAACAAAATCAGTTGAGTTCAGCAAAAGCCACCCTTTATGTCATACTGGGATGTGACCTCACTGTAGCGGCAAGCACACACACACACACACACACACACACACACACACATTCACTCTCTCTCTAGCCCTCCCCTGGTGGCTGTGTCTCTTCAGGGGCTATGCACTTAGGGAAAGATATGCAAGTAGAAATTAAAATCAGGTTCAAGGCTCTTTAGAATGTTCCACCTTGAAAAGAGCCCTGGGCTCAGGTTGTAGGTATAACAGCCTAGACATTTGAATAGGGTTCTAGGTGAGAGGATGCTGCTTTCCTTTTTCTGTCAGAGAATTTTAAGGTAAAGATCAGACTTAGGGCCACTCCCCAATTAGTATGTGAGGTCCCCATACCCTGACCCTGATCCATTCCCACACTTCTTTCCCTACCTAACTAAACTGTGCATCTTCTCCTGCATTTATTGTAACTCCCTCATCCAAAAGTAGAAACCATTACTCCCCCACCCAGAATACCCTTCCCTCCAGCTTAGTCTGTCCAAATCGGACCCCTCCTTCAAAGCCCACCTCAGATGCCACTCTTTGTGAAGGTTGAGCCATTGCTTCTAATGAAATCTGCCATTCCGCCTTGCCCACACCGCCGTGGCGATGTGTTTCCAGGTCATACCATATTCCCTCCACACTGAACCCAGTACTTCCTGGGCCTGGAGCCGGTGCCTCTGCGCTCCCTGCAGTACCCAGCACAGCACTCTCCCAACAAAGAACCCAGGGCTGCTGATAGCGGCATGAGGCCTGGAACGCCAACTTTGCCACTGGCGTTACCCTTAGGCCAGTTGCTTATCTGCAGTGATATTCACCTCAGTTAACTGGTACAGCACAGGCCCCACCCATCGGAGGACTGGACCGATTGAACATCCCTTTGTGTGCCTTTCTCATCGTAAAACAGGCACAGTCCCTGCCTGCCTCGCGGGGAGGTTGGGAGTCAAAGCAGACCATACGTGTGAAAGTGTTTTGCAAAGTGGAGTGTTCTGTGTACATCAGGCAGGTCTATTCAGTGGTATTTCCAGGGCTTGTGTGTGGCGTTGATGGCCCTGCCTCAGCTTTCCCTCTGCCCTGCTCCGCGCGGGCTCCCAGGAGCTGACCAAGGGCTTGTGTCCGTCGAACAGGACAAATGGGAGAACTCTTAGGAACAAGCTGTTAGGTCCCACAGACAGGATGCTAGCTTCTGCAGCATCACCCCTTACCGTTTCCATCCTGAAAATGTCAGTTTTTCAGTAGATAAGTTTTGGAAGATCTAATCGAAACCAAAAGCCTAGGAAAGGTTTTCTGAACTTGAAGCTTTTCTCACTTGAGGACGCCTTGCGCTGTTGCACCGTGACCTTAGAATCCAGGGTTCCTGAAGACCTCCGGGCCCCCTGGCTGCTGTTGTGGGTCAGAGGGCAGCTCTGTCTGAACCTGCAAATGGAAATAAATGCCAGGGACATTAACACACCTGGAAAGAACAGTCTAAATCTTAGTTCCTGCTTTGTCCTTATAGTGTACTAACTCTTCTTTTTACCCTTCCTTAAAAACTGTTGTTGTTTTTCCTTCACTATTAGTTCCCTGCATGCCCTCATGTCTCATCCTGGGAATACAAAGCCTTAGCTATTTCTTCCTTCCAAAGACATTTAACTCTCTCCTCTTAGTTAGTGTGCAGGGGCTGTTTTGTGTTTGCCTATGGTTGCTAATTGATGTCTGTTCTTCTCAACCGCGATCTGAGTGAAGGAAAGGGCCGCCGTGTAATGTGTGCAGCCGGAGACCACAGGCTGTAGGAACCGATAGGAAATAGACACAACCTTTGCCTTATCCTTGGAGGATCCCCACTGAAAGGCAATGCAGGCCCTGGGCAGTGTTTCTAAGTGGTTAGAGCATCTGCCCAGGAACTGAAGAGTCTCGGGTTCGATTCCCAGTCAAGGGCACGTACCTCAGTGGCAGGTTCCATCTCTGACCTACTTTCATGCCCTCTCTCACTCTGTGTGTGTGTGTGTGTGTGTGTGTGTGTGTGTGTGTGTGTGTGTCTACCTCTCTACCTCTTCCCTCTCTTCCACTCTCTCTAGAAAAAAATATCCTCACACGTTGGGTAAGGATATAGAGAAATAAAGGCAATGCAGGACTATCACACCAAAACCCCCTAGAATCCGAATGATAAAGGAACCAGGACAATCCTCCGCAGCACCTTCCTGCCACTTCTTAGCTGTGGGAACTCTGATGAGTTCTCTTCCCTCTCTTGAGTCTGTTTCTTCATATGAGAAACGGAGAAACATCGGCCAAGCAGAGCTGTGGTAAGAAGTAGAGAGGGTGTCTGTAACATGGCCCTGGTGGGTGGTGATTATTGTTTGTCTTCTCATTGAGCGGGTAGGCCGGCTCCAGAAACCCGCAAGTGCTAAGGCAAAGGGTGTGCCTCTCACCCTTACCACTCTCGGGACGAGAAGCAGGGGGATAGGGTGGGAAGGGCAGGGCTCCAGGCAAACGACCAGGACTCAAGTCCCAGCGCTCACTCATCAGTTGTGTGACTTCTGGCAGGTCCTCGCCTCTAAAATAACAATACCCACCCCACAGAGTCATCTTGAGGCTCAGATGAGCTAACGTGCAAGGAGAGGGGAGTCAGCGAGAAAGCACTAATAAATGTGTGTCACTAGTGCTTTGACAACAGACTGAGGGTTGCATGTGCCTACGTGACAACTGTCAGGCAGCCTGGATGTTTGGGACCCACGAGTCAACCAGAAATCACAGTGATTTAGACTCAGTTCAAGACTTTGTTCTCCCCCAAAAGATAAGAAAGCTTTCTTATCTTGACTGGTCTCCTGATTATCTCCCTGCTGGGAGGGATGGGGGCAGGACATTGTCAAGCGCTCATTCCGCAGATGAGCAAACTGAGGCTCAAACACGATCAGAACTAGCCCAGGGCTGCACAGTCTGGGTTCAAGTCCCAGGTCTGCCACTTAGCAGCTAACCTTGGGAAAGTTACCTTTGCCTCTGTTTCTTCATCCTTAGATGACCGTAGACCACCGACCTCATAGAGTTAACACATGCAAAGACTCTCTGATGCGCGGGAAACACGCGGGTATGTGGACAAAAAGAGCAGCACAGAGACAGAAGAGCCAGGAGAAATAGTGGGTATTTTGGAGAGAGAATCAGGCTAACCTTTGAATATAGCTCATGTCTTCAGTCAGATGCTACCTTTCCTCCCACAGTACCTACTACTTCTCCTGGTTCTTCTGTCTCCCAATTGGCACCAGCTCATGACTTGGGGTGGTTTGAAACATTCTTATTTGGCTCCTGGCTCCTGGCTCCTGGCTCCTGAGTAGAGGGCAGTTTCTTCTTTCACTCAGATAGTAAGAGGCTCCTCCCCCACCGGTGCAATTGCCTTTTTCGCAGTCATTCCCCGGGCCCTTCTGCGGGTTTCTCTCCAGCACCTCAGTAAACTCTAAGAAATCTTTCTGTCTTCAAGGTCTGAGGGCAGGGTGCACTTAAAACCCAGGAGGGACAGGAAGTTTGGACGGCCCCCAATGGAGCCAGAACCACCCTTGAGGGGAAGCCGTGTCCCGGCTCATCTGCACGGGCCGTGTGACACCCACAGAGGGCAGCCACTCTCTGAGTGGTGGTTAGAGGCAGTGTTGCATGAAACATCGAGATCCCATCTGGAATAGCTGGAGACTAACAGGAGCAAAGAGACGAGTGAAATGGTGTTCTAGATCCAGCAAGGGAAATAAGACCATTCACTGTTCAGTGTGTCACAGTTGACTAACACTTTTCTGCATGCCCTCAAACGTAATCGAATCCTAACTACAACCAAAGAAGGGACAGGAGACTTTCAGAATAACTTCAGTCATGAAAGACTAGGCTCAGCAACACAGCTAAACGCTCTTTTTCACTTTAGGCCAGTGGTCGGCAAACTCATTAGTCAACAGAGCCAAATATCAACAGTACAACGATTGAAATTTCTTTTGAGAGCCCAATTTTTTAAACTTAAACTTCTTCTAAAGCCACTTCTTCAAAATAAACTCGCCCAGGCCGTGGTATTTTGTGGAAGAGCCACACACAAGGGGCCAAAGAGCCGCATGTGGCTCGCGAGCCGCGGTTTGCCAACCACGGCTTTAGGCAATCCATGCGATGATGCCTGATGATATGATGATGTTTTGGGCACAAGTCTCCTCACCGCAGAGAACTATAAGCCAGGGACAGTTTTTATGGTGAAAGCCCAATTTGTGCTAAGACTGTGCTCAGTATATTGCTATTTTATGTCAACATTCCCCAGTGGCTTCAGCCCTGTTCTGCACTGGAATGGGGTTACCTGGGGCTCTTAGGAAGAAGCCACACGTTGAGTTTCTGGAGAAGGCGGAGTTTGAGGCTAACCAGTCTCAGCAAAGCCTTGTTTTACAGGAAGTTCCCTAAATTGCTGCCCCAGATCTTCCTCCCCGTTTGTTTGCATCCTTTTTCTTTGGGTCCGCTCCTCCTTTGCTGGCCTCTCTCCAGCCACCTGCTGGCAGCTCGGTGTCCTCCAGACCCTGCCGCCCGTTGGCCCCACCAGGCACATTCCTGCGGTGCTGTGGTGGGGATGACCCCTGTGTGTGAGCCAACGAGGCTGCATCACCGAAGCATCAAACCCCAGCTTCACTGCTACCCGTCCAGGTCATGTGATTGTTCCCAGGGCGAATGGGCTCCAGAGAAGCAGCCACCCCAGGAAGTTCAATGGGTGCTACCTTCCAGCAACGGCTCTGAGAGTCTGAGGTCATGGAGTCATCCCAGCCAGATCTCTGGGTCTGCCGGGCCGCCGCAACCCCTCCCTCCTCTTGTTACTTAGTGCCAGCCCAGCCTCCCAACCCCCAGCCCCAGAACTGGAGCCAGTTTGCAGAACCCAAGAGGACAGCTGCCCTCGCGACTTCTAAGGCCCCTGATTCCTCAGACGTGACAGGTCTAGTGGAGATGGCAATCCCCAAGGAAGGCCTGTGTCTTGCTCAGCAGAAGCAACACAGCTAAAAGCTCTTCTTCACTTTAGGCAATTCATGCGCTTGGTTAGACATTTATAGATTGCAGTCGCTCATCCAAAAAATCTAGGTCACCCTTCACACAGAGCTTCGTGCTTCTGCAGAAGCGCCGTGCCCAGGGAGGGATGTGCCTGCTGCCGTCTGGTTTGGCTGAGGGAGTGGAGTGTCTGCCACAGAGGGGCCAGCACAGGGGCTGTGAGCTCTCAGGGGACTTGGTATTTTCACCCACACAGCCCTGGCTCACAGGCTCTCTGGTTTCGAGCTGTCCTAGCTAAGCGGTGTCAGGAACAGCTGCCTTGTGTTGATGTTATGAAAAGTGGCGGCGTTATGGGTTCGGATCTCCAGAGAGATGTTTAGAGTACATGCACCATAAATGCAGCGAGAAGGGGGAAGAGGTTGGTCTGAATGGGTGTGGGGCTTCTTGGGGAGAAAGAGAAGTGGGTAGGGGCTTAGCTTTATAGCATGGATGGCTGAAAGTTAGAGCTCTTCCCTATATAACTAGTCTTCACCGCACTCGTCTCTTAATCCCTAAGGAGAGGCAGGTTCTGAGGAAAGAGCCCGAGGCTAGGGGCCCGATGGCCATTCCTGTCCAGGAGCTGTCACTCACCAGCCCTGGGGGCCATGGCCAAGGCACAGACCTTGGTTTCCTCATCTTTAAAACCCTCAGCAAAATGGGAATAGAGAGATCATACCTCAACATAATAGAAGCCTTATATGACAAACCTACAGCCAACATCATACTCAAGGGGCAAAAACTAAAACCATTGCACCTAAGAACAGGAATGACACAGGGATGCCCACTTTCACCACTCCTGTTCAACATAGTACTGGAAGTGCTAGCCATAGCAATTAGACAAGAAGAAGAAATAAAAGACATCCAAGTTGGAAAAGAAGATGTAGAACTGTCATTATTCACAGATGACATGATACTGTACATAGAAAACCCTAAAGACTCCATCAAAAAAATTATTAGACTTAATAAATAAATTCGGCAATGTAGCAGGATACAAAATTAACGCCAAGAAATCTATGGCATTTTTATACACCAATAGTGAACTTACAGAAAGAGAGACTAAAAAAAAAAAAAAAATCCCATTTACCATCACACCAAAAAAAAATTAAGATACCTAGGAGTAAACTTAACTAAGGAGGTAAAAGACCTGTACTTGGAAAACTCCAGGACACTGAAAAAAGAGATAGAGGAAGACATAAACAGATGGAAGAACATACCATGTTCATGGGTTGGTAGAATCAACATCATTAAAATGTCCATACTACACAAAGCAATCTATAGATTCAATGCACTCCCCATTAAAATACCAACGGCATATTTCACAGACCTAGAACAAACTCTCCAAAAATTCATCTGGAATAAAAAAAAGACTCCGAATGACTGCAGCAATCCTGAGAAAAAAGAACAAAGTAGGAGGGATCTCAATATCAGATATCAAGCTGTATTACAAAGCCACTGTTCTCAAAACTGCCTGGTACTGGCACAAGAACAGACATATAGATCAATGGAATATAATAGAGAACCCAGAAATCGACCCAAACCACTATGCTCAATTAATATTTGACAAAGAAGGCAAGAACATACAATGGAGTCAAGACAGTCTCTTCAATAAATGGTGTTGGGAAAATTGGACAGATACATGCAAAAATATGAAACTAGACCACCAACTTACACCATACACAAAAATAAACTCAAAATGGATAAAGGACTTAAGCATAAGACAGGAAACCATAAAAATATTAGAGAAATCCACAGGCTGAAAAATCTCAGACATATGCTGAAGCAATTTCTTCAACAATACAGCTCCTAGGGCAATGGAAACTAAAGAGAAAATAAACAATTGGGACTACATCAAAGTAAAAAGCTTTTGCACAGCAAAAGAAACCATCAACAAAACAACAAGAAAGCCCACTGCATGGGAGAACATGTTTGCCAATGTTATATCCTATAAGGGTTTAATGTCCAACATTTACAGGGAACTCATACAACTTAACAAAAGGAAGATAACCCAATAAAAAAAAAATGGGCAACGGACGTAAATAGATACTTTTCAAAAGAGGACATAAGGAAGACCAAGAGACATATGAAAACATACTTAAAGTCATAATCATCCAAGAGATGCAAGTCAAAATGACAATGCGGTACCATATCACACCTGTCAGAATGGCTATCATCAACAAATCAACAAATGACAAGTGCTGGCGAGGATGCAGAGAAAAAGGAGCCCTCGTGCACTGCTGATGGGAATACAGACTGGTGCAGCCACTGTGGAAAAGAGTATGGAGTTTCCTCAAAAAAACTAAAAATGGAACTTCCATTTGACCCAGTAATCCCACTTCTAGGAATATATCCCAAGAAACCAGAAACACCAATCAGAAAGGATATGTGCACCCCTATGTTCATAGCAGCACAATTCACCATAGCTAAGATTTGGAAACAGCCTAAGTGCCCATCAGCAGATGAGTGGATTAAAAAACTGTGGTACATCTACATACACAATGGAATACTACGCTGCAGTAAAAAAGAAGAAATTCTTACCCTTTGCAACAGCAGGGATGGAACTGGAGAGCATTATGCTAAGTGAAATAAGCCAGTCAGAGAAAGATAAGTATCACATGATCTTACTCATAAATATAATGAACAATATAAACTGATTAACAAAAACAGATCCAGAGACAGAGAAGCATCAATCAAACCGTCAAACCTCAGAGGGAAGGTAGGGGTAAGGGGGAAAGATCAACCAAAGGACTTGTATGCATGCATTTAAGCCTAACCAATGGACACAGACAACAGGGGGGTGAGGACGTGAGTGGGGAGGGGGGCAATGAGGGGATAAGGACCTTAATTTAAAAAAAAATTAAAAAATAATAAAATGGAGCCCACAGTCCCTGCTACTGCAGAGGTGTGCAACTTGTGTTCAACACAGGCAAGGGTTTCTGAACCCAAGTGCTTTAAGAACATGATGTGCTGCTATCAGGTGTTCTCATCTCAGGAGAATAGTGGTTCTCCAGGGCTGGCTAATTTCAGGTGCTTGCTGGTGTGTGTGTGTGTGTGTGTGTGTGTGTGTGTGTGTGTGTGTGTGTGTGTATCTGGATGCTGTGTCACGGCTACACCTGCCCCTCCTCCCCTTCCCGCTACTCTTCTGACCCAGCCGGACAGTGACTCAGTGTCCACAGAACACGGGGAGGCGCAGGCTCTTTTCCTTCACCAGGTGTCTCCCCAGGTGGCCTCTCCAGGACAGGAGAGGAGGGAGGCCTGATTAGACCAAATCCCCTTTGTGTGGGGGTTGATCATCAGGTTTTTCTTCCCTGAATCCCTGGCCTTGGCCATCATCTCACCCCAGGGATTAGGTGGGAGCAAAAAGAGGTGAGCTTGACCAGCTCCTTCTCCACTTTTTTAAGACTGCTTATAGGCCTGTTGCAGAAGTTTGAAAGTGCAGGTCATGGTTAAATTGAGGTTGTGTATTGTCTACATCATGATGTCCCCCGGCCATTGCAAATAAATAATTAAAAGCTAATTATAACCAAGATACTTAGAGCTTCTGGACACTGTACTGGGCCAAGGAATAGGAAATGTTCTGGCTAGTCATACATGTCCTCACTAGCGTGGCAGGCCCCACACCATCGGCCTGGGCAAGACACACCAGCTTGTCCCGGAGGGAACAAGAGCAGGGCTAGATTTATAAGAAACTGGGAGCTGGCCGAAACCGGTTTGGCTCAGTGGATAGAGCGTCAGCCTGCAGACTGGAAGGTCCCGGGTTCGATTCCGGTCAAGGGCATGTACCTTGGTTGCGGGCACATCCCCAGTGGGGGGTGTGCAGGAGGCAGCTGGTCGATGTCTCTCTCTCATCGATGTTTCTAACTTTCTATCTCTCTCCCTTCCTCTCTGTAAAAAATCAATAAAATACATTAAAAACAAAACAAAACAAAAAAAAGAAAGAAACTGGGAGCTTCTCTTCTCCCAAATCTCACCTTACATTCATTTTTTTGTCCTTGGCTTGGAGCACTAGCCACTCCAAGAAATCCCTATCGCAATGCAATGCATATCTGAAAGGATTCACCCTTGAAGTCCAGAGGAATTTGTTGATAGGGATTAACTCCTGAATCACCAGGCCAGGCCCAGAGGGCATAGGTCAGGGGTCAGGTGGAGAGTGCAGTGATTCAGGAGCATCCGGGAGCCAGGACCCCAGGTAGGAAGGAATACAACAGGAAGCTACGCAAGCACTGACCCTTGTGACCTCAGGTCCGCGCTGAGACCTGCAGCCGCACCTGGATGCAGAGCTGACGGCAAGCATCTCTCCCCAGCTCCACAGTCAGTGGCTTCACGTTGGTGGCTTGGAATGTGACGTAAAGGCAGTGTTGACACCACGGAAATCTGCAACCACTACAAATCAGGGTCCCCTTCACCCACCCCCAGGAGAGCTGTTATTTAAACTGCCCAGCACCACACTGGCAGCCGCCAGACTGCTTCTCACACTTGCCCTGTGAAGTGAGACTCCATCCTTAGCAGATAGTAGCTTTTTCTGATTTTTCTCCTCCCCCGTTGAGGGGCTGGGGACAGAAACAATCATGCTGGTGGCGGATACCTGTGTGAAGCTGCTCGGGTAGTAGAAGCTATGAGAGTTCCAAGTATGTATCGCCGTGTTCTTCACATGCACTTCCTGCCCCGTTTGCAACTGTCGGCACTAAAAACAACAAACAACAAACTAGTGACCTTCTTTTCAGCTTGCCGGCTTTTGTGTACTTTGCACACAGGATTTAATGAATGTTGTAGTCTTGCTGTCAAGTAGGTTTTGTTTCTTTGAAGCATTTACCACATTGTCATACCTGAAGATTGTGTGTGTGTGTGTGTGTGTGTGTGTGTGTGTGTGTGTTGTGTGTGTGTGTGTGTGTGTGTGTGTGTGTGTGTGTGTGTGTCGTGTGTGTCTGGGTCCCCCCAGAGCCAGTCTTCTGATTTATGAAGATGTTGACCTCCAAGAGCCGCGTCAGCCCTGCCATAGGCTGCAGATCTAACTCTGCCCGCGTGTTTTTCTGACACTGGCTTTCCCATCACCATCTTCTGGGCCCTGTTTTGGACACTCCTGTATTTTGTGTTATGCCCCCAATGCTGACAGCCTGCCTGCCCTCCATATACCAATTTCTGACATCTGCCTTTAGAATACTCAGGATCCCTTCGCACATCCGCAGATTTCCATGGAAACCAAGACAAAGGGGAAGGAAAGACTGCTTTGGAGTCTCTCTGGTGTGGGATGTGCTTTGTGTCCATTTTGCAGTGAGTAGTTTCCACCACATCCCCCAGACAGGCCCCCACTGTAGGAGTCACCCCACCTCTCGTCAGTATGAAGCAGGTTCAGGCATGCAGCCCTTTGCAAATTTCCTGTCACAGGATTCTAACCATCAGGGAGCAGTTCATTGCTCTCAGGGGCAAGCAGCTTATTTAAGATTAAACCACAGAAAGGGGGGGGAAAAAAGAGTGTGCAGGCTGATTTAGAGGAAGAGGGCTGGATCATAAGGCCTCTTAAACCTTGAAGTTCTGGGTCACCTCACCACGGATATCAAGAGATGTTTACTGAGCCACCACACTGGAGAGGATCTCTCCCCTCTGAACTTGACCACTATTCCACCGCTTCACTCTTCCTATTTACTGTCTAGTATTGTTTGGGGTCTTGGGTGTGTGTCTCATTCCCCAACTAGACTGTGAGCTCCTCAGTGGCGAGTTTTTTGTAGCTCTTCAGGTCTCCTTCAGGACCTAGGACGGTGCCTTGCACAGAGCGGATTAATTATCAGTGTTGATTAATTGTGTCCAAAACTGTTTTTAATCTAAGTAGAATGAGAAGTTGCTATATAGAAAAGGAGTATCCTCTCAGTGGAAGGGTACAAGCAGAGGCTAGATAGCCACTTATCTGCGACACTTTTAGAAGGAAATGATGCATCGGATGGAAGGTCGAGGTAGATGACTAAAGTCTTTTCCACCCCAAGATTCTGTGATTCCATGAAGTGTCGCTATTGCTGCCACTGAGTCTAATGATGGAAAATGGGTTGTTGCTTCAGAGACAAATGACTGTCTGGAAGCCACGTGACTTTCCTGTTTGCTTGAGGAACAAATGGTCCCCAGGTTGGGTGGATCTTTAAGTTGTATAGCTCTCTGGCAGCATCCTTTATTCTCCAAGACAAGTATAGAGTGTGTAAGACTGACATTTTGTACCCACTGAGTTTTCACCCCTTTAAAGAAGTCTTCCCCTGAAGTGTAAGGAGAAGCAGATGGGGATGAGAAAATCTGCATATTTTATTATGCATTGCACATTTTACTTATTAGAATTTTTAGTTTGACACCTTGCATTTTTAAAAAGCTTCAAGATGCAAACAAAATGAAATTATTCATTGAAATATTTAAATCACCTTACACCAATTACATCAAAATATCAATAAAATCCAGCAGCCTGGAAGGTAGATTCCCCTTGACTTTCAAAAAGAGGCTCTCCCCCTCAAAAAGGAAGAAGTGCTTGTTCTGAGAGGAGGTCAGGAAGGAAATGCATCCATGGTGAGGTCACGTGGGGAGAGATCACGGTGGGAGGAGGGCAAGTGATGCACCAAGGCAATGGTCGGCAAACTCATTAGTCAACAGAGCCAGATATCAGCAGTACAACGATTGAAATTTCTTCTGAGAGCCAGATTTTTTAAACTTAAACTTCTTCTAACGCCACTTCTTCAAAATAGACTCACTCAGGCCGTGGTATTTTGTGGAAGAGCCACACTCAAGGGGCCAAAGAGCCGCATCTGGCTCACGAGCCGCAGTTTGCCGACCACGGCACCCAGGCATTCTCCTGCTGAAAAAGGAGAGCCAAGAGGGGAGTTCAGGACCCAGGTGCCCAGGTGCTTCTTCTGCCGCCCGGTCCCTGCTGCCCCGTCCCTGCCGCCCCATCTCTGCCGCCCTTTGCTGAGGGATCATCCCCTCCTGGCCTTGCCCTCACTCTACAGAGAGCACCTGAGGATTAGCAAGCCATAGCGGGGAGCGTCACGGAACTGAGTAAAAGCGAGTGCGAGGTGAAATGATTGTGAATCTTAGACACAGCATGCTTCTTACTTTAAAGGCAACTTTAATGACCAATATCAATTAACCAAGGCTTATAAGAGATTTTCAGAAATCACTGGACTCCCAATCCCACATCCCAGTGACATCTCTTAGACTTGTACCCTGAGGACGGGAAGAGATCTTTTAGCTCATCCACTTCAGCCTCCCATTTAACCCTCCAGTTCCCTATCCTAAGAAATGGTTGTGCCTCGTGCAGCCGAGCGCAGCGGAAGAAGCAAAGGTTCCAGAATCCGACAGACCTGGAGCAGATCCTAGCTCCTCCGCCCATTGTCTCTTTCACCCAGAACTAATTACCCGATGTCACCATGCTTTCATTTCCTCATCTGTACGCCATGAACAATAGCAACATTGCAGAACTGTTGAATTAGACATGACATTGTTAAAAGATGCTCGCCAACCACAAGGAAGAGCTGAGTCACAAGCCTTAGATTCTATTCTGTCCACACGAAAGAAGCCTGGGGCTGTGTCCATAGCTCCTTCGGACATGCTAATGCCCTACAAATACATTTCACAGTCTTTCCTGCTCTTTACCACCCTACATGGGAATATGAGCACTACTAGCTCTGTGAGGAAAGCTGCGTCATGAAAACTATATTGTCAGATACTGAATTGAAAAGTTACCCCTATAACTGTAGTATCCTTGATTGCATAAGTAGGGTGTGGAGAGGAGTGATAGGGTATGAAACAGGAAATAAAGTGGGAAATGGCAAAAGGGGCCAGAACCTGTGGAGCTCCATTGGCCATTGTAAGGATTTTGAGTTTTCTTACCAGTATAATGGAGCTCATTAAAGTATAGTAAACACATGACCTGATTTATGGGTTTTAAGAGCTCGTTCCTGACTTCTGTGTGGAGAATTGACTATAGAGTGGAAGCAGGAAGGGCATCTAGGCTATTGCCTTGCGATCACGGCTACAGCTAATAAAATGTCAGGGATGGAGAGGAATGGACAGGTTTGACATATAGATTGAAAGTAGCATTTGAAAGACCTCCCATGGAAATAGCAGAGGCTCACTGATGGATTGGCTGTGAGAGGAAGTGAGGCATGAAGGATGACTCCTAGGTTTTTTATTTAAGAGGATGGTTGGTGGTGCTATTGGCTGAGATGAAGAAAAGTGGGGGAGGAATGAATTTGGTGGGGGTCGGGGGTGATGATCGGGAGTTTTGTTTGGATGAGTTAAGTTTGAAACCAGACATCTGAGTGGATTTGCCAAGTGTGTTGGAAAGACTAATTTGGTACTCAGGGCTGAAGATATAAGTTGGGCAGTCATCAGCATATAGGTGGTATTTTAGCCAAAGGACTAGATGAATTCATTTAGGAAAAAAAGAAGTTAATTTTTTTTAATTTAAATTTTAAGAAGTTTTGAATTTTAAAAATTGTTAGAAAAAAGAAGTGGGAGGAATAAACCACAGAGTACAGTGACATTTAAAAGCTCAGCAGAGGAAGAAGAGGCAGAAGAAGAGCCTGAGAGAGAAGCTGAGAAAGTGCGATGTTATGGGAGCCAAGAGAAGAAAGTGTTCCAGGAAAGAGAGAGTTGTCAACGTGGGTTGGCTTGAATGCAACTTGAGTCATAAAGTAAGCTGAGGACAGAGGCATACACTACAGGGTTTGGTGGAGCTGGTTGGTGACCTTGAAAATACAATACATAGTGGAATGATGGAGTTAGAAGTCAGAACGGGATGGTTGAGAAGGAATAGGAGTTGATAAATTAATGACAGTGAGGTTTTGCTGAAAAGGAGAACAGAGAAATGGAGAGGTAGCTAGAGAGGATGCCAGTGTAAGGTTTTGTTTTATTTCGTTGTGTTTTAAATAGGAGAGTCTGATGCATATTTAAATGCCAGTGGGAATAAAGTAGGGGGGAGAGAGAGAGAGAGAGAGAGAGAGAGAGAGAGAGAGAGAGAGAGAGAAGTTGATGATGCGGGGAAGAAAGTCGACAAAGGCAGGATCAGAGTCCTTGAGGAAGGAGACCCAGAACTCAGTGGAAGCCATGGCCTCCCATGGGAACAGCAGGCAGAGATGGAATGTAGGTAACTCAGTGGATTTGGTGATGGCAAGGTGAGGGACCCTGTCAGCTTCCTTCCATTTTCTCAATGAACTATGGCTTTAGGTCATCTTTTGAGAATGAGCGAGGACTTCTGAATCCTGAGTCCAAATGCACTGCGTCTTTTACTTACAGTTTGGCACACTTGGAACGAAGGAAAATGACAACCCCTTTTGTATAATTTATTTTAAAGAGCTATCAATGATAAAGCAATTCATGTTTATTCTTTCATTTGATAGTTTATCCGGAATTATTCAAGTTCCCAGCAGAGAATAGAATTCGCATGGTTTGTTTAATTGAAGGCACACAGATGAAGGAGCTATTTACAGAGATAAAGTAAAATTAACAGATGTTGCACCCAGAGACTGTCAACAGCCACAAGCCATTGCTACCCTTAGGGCCAGAGGGCCGGGGGCCAAGGGCCATGGGCCAAGGAGATGAGCCGTGATAGATCCCAAGGGAAGCAGGAGTCACGAGGGGCCAACCAGTGGGATGGTTCGTGGGAGAGACCTGCAGCTCCTTTCAGGGAAGTGGTGCAGAGCAGAGAAGGGAGCGCAAAGACTTGGCCTGTCTTCTCTTTTCCCATCTCTTGCTGATGCTTCCTCCTGGCTGAGCACAGCTGGAAGCTAGCTGGCACTGGTGATGCGGTCCACGGTGAAGGACAGAGAGCAGGTCTGGCAGCAAAGGACCGGCACAGTCCCTAGTACTTCATGCCATCACTATTGAAAAGATTTTGAAAACCCCTCCAAGAGAAATCTTTATACCCAATGCCAGTGTATAGAATGCATCTTATTATGTGACATCAGCTGGGCTTTGGAAAACCTAGCTAACCATGCGTTTGGATATAAAGCATCATGGATCCTTGTAACTCACCCATAATCTCCACATTTACTGTTTCCCAATCGTCTTCCTCCTTTATTGTCACGCAGAGGCATCCCGCCCACAAAACTAGGGGAGCTTGTTTCAGAGCCCCTCCGCGGCCCTGGGAAAGCCCTCGACATGTATTCAGATGGTCATGTTTTGGCCAATTCCAAAAGTAAGGCATTTTAACTGACATCTATTAACACTGTGCTTTTGGGACTGTGACCCTAGGAAGGACCCGCCATCATATGCACTTTGGGCCCCACAAAACCTGATCTGCCTCTGCTTTCGGGGGCACTGGTGCGAATTTTACCCCTTTCCCAAGATTCCACCACCTCCTGATGGGTGGGTGATGGGCATCAAAATGGACATTTTGGGAAGGGGAGAATACAGCAGGAGGATAAGAAAAGCAAGGCAGGGAGGGAGTGTGGCCAGAGGCAGCGAGAGAAAAGCACTGTGCCTGGGGACTCCCACCGGGCCGCACCGTCGTGTGATGGCGGGTGGTCAGGGCTGGTTTCTCTCTGGGGCCTCGCTCAGATGCTGCTCTCTCTGTTTCAGATGCAGATGGAAACCTGTGTCGAAGTAACCAACTGCTGCAAGTCGTGCTGACCATGCACCGAGTTATCATTTCCTCTGCGGAGCTGCTCCAAAAAGTGATCACCCTATATCCTTCCCACAGCCCCAAGTGGGAGTGCTCAGAGGAGCTGGAAATCGGAAGTATGCTTTAATTTGATTGGTTTGGAATAATCCTGAGTGGTAAATGGGTAAATGGGTTCACATGTCATGGTGTGTGTGTGTGTGTGTGTGTGTGTATGTGTGTGTGTGTGTGTGTACATACATGTGTATGTGTACCTTCGGTTGGGTAGGGCGATGCTATTGATGCTGATTGCTCGGGAAGCAGTCAAAGAAATCAGCACGCAGTAGTAACAATACTTTTCTTGTACATTCATCCAACTTCACAGTCGCCCTGTGCAGATTGACAAGGGTGCAAGCATGACTCAAGTGATGACATGCATTCTGGCTTTCCTGACCAATTCTGGAACCTTCCCCAGGTTCTGGCCAAGGCTTCCTGGTGCCACAGCAACTGGAGTCTGCTGGTGCCTTTTGCCTCAGGCAGCAAACCCAGCTGGACTGTCATCTTCTTGTGGGGTGTGAACCGAGCAGGGTGGGGAATTGCCTGCCCTCTCCCTCTCGCTGATGGCACTGTAAGCTGTGGCCTCCGAAGAGAACCTGTGGGCGGGTGAGACTGTTTAGCACCTGAAGCCCAGATCCCCGGCTCTGAGTCATGACTTGCAGCTCTTCTCATCTTCACCACCTCTCCTGACCCTACCTTTTCATCTTACGGCAGGCATGCTCTCTCTCTCTCTCTCTCTCTCTCTCTCTCTCGCGCACACACACACACACACACACACACACACACACACACCCATACCCATCGGGACCGAATCCCTTTTCTAAACCCACTTATATATCTTTTTTTAAAAATAATTCTTTATTTTTGAAAGTATTATGTATGTCCCCCTTGTTCCCCCATTAACCCCTCCAGCCCGCCCCCACTCCACTTATATATCTTTACCTCTCCTCTCAAAGGAGGTGTCTCCAGGGCCTTCCAAGGGCGGGGCATTGGGAGGGTTCACGTCATACGAGGCGCAGGTAATAAGTGGTGTCTCATCTGCAGAGAATTTTAAAACCGTAATAAAACCGACTCAGAGTTGGTCTGCTTTTTATTAACTCCATGTACCAGCAATTCTAAACAGTGCCAGGGATGAAGTATTTCTCACTGGAAAAATTGTTTGTTGGTCTAAGGACTACATTGTACCTGAGATGCCCACCCACACGGCGAATGGACGCCTCTCCCCTTCCCCGCTTCCTGCCCCTGGTCACAGAATCTACCCCACAGTGACCTCCCCTCTCCTGTACTCTTAAACTGCCTCGTCAGTGGCACCTGCCCCTCAGCCTAAAACACATCGAAATGCCTCCATCCTAAAAATAAACTCTCAGCCCCACCTCCCCTTCATTCCATTGTTAGGGTTAGAAATTTGATGTACAAACTTCTTAAAATAGGCTGCACCCACTATCTCCAATCTCTCGGCTCCCTCCCACTCCTAATTCAGCCATGGCCCCCACCCCTGCACTCAAACTTTCCTCTGATGTCACCAGCAACCTCCCAATGGCTTTTTTCCATCCTGTCCCAGTTTACGCTGAGAGAAGCCCTGCCTCTCCAAACCCGCCCCCCAGGGCTCCGGAATGCCTCTTCCTGGCTCCCCTTCCTCCCCGCACCCCTCCAGCTTTCCACCCCGCATCTTCTCTGAGGGCCTCTGAACTATCGGATAGCATCCTGGTTGTTCTCTCACTCCTCTTCCTTCCCTGGGCGATGTCTCACCAGGATTTTCACCACCATTCCTCTGTGTTGATGACTTTCGAGTCTAGATTTCTCTAACCCAAGCCATTTCTTTAAAAAGTTTGGGCTAGTTTGTCCTGTAGGGACATCAATTTTAATATGTTCAAAACTTAACTCATTAACTCACCACCCCCTCTCCCCAACTACCACCCTGTTAATTCTGCTTTGACACCTGTATTTTCATTTTCAGTTTCAGTTAATGGTGTCATCACCCACTCAGTGGCCTAAACCACATCAGAAGCGCCCTCGACTCCTTCCGGCCTCTCACCTCCTTCAGGCCTTCGGGCCGTCACCCAGTCCCAGGGTTTTGACTTCAGAAATGACTCTCATCTGGTCTCTCCTCTGCATTTCCATGCCACGGCTGGCCACTGGCCATAGTCCCAGGGTCTTCTCACCTGTGTGCCTTCTGTCCCCGCCCCCGCCTCCCCATTCCTTGTCATCCTCTGAGGTTACTTTCCTAAGAAAGGGGGTAGCCTTTGCTTCAGAGCCTCTGCCCACTAGGGGGCTGACGTCAGACTCCTCAGTTGCCAGGAGACGGCCCTCCAGGGTCTGACCCAATTCAGTGTCTCTCCTGCTTTGTCCTGCATCTCCCAGAAACCCTTCCTGCCCAGCCAGTGTGGTTCAGCAGTTGGGCATGGACCCAGGAGCCAAGAGGTCACTGGTTTGATTCCTGGTCAGGGCACATGCTCCGGTTGTGGGCTCCATCCCCAGCAGGGGTGTGCAGGAGGCAGCCAATCGATATTTCTCTCATCGATGTTTCTCTCTCTCTCTCTCCCTTCCTCTCTCTTTAAAATAAAAAATAAAATAAAATAAATTTTAAAGAAACCTTTTCCCCTCCACACTGAGCTTCTCCACGCCCCAACTGTCATGGGTCCTCACCCAGTTCCTGGTCTGGAGCGCCTTTTCCTCACTGCAAGCCTAGCAAATTCTTTCATGACCCTCTGAAATCTTTCCTGACCTCTCCATCCCCTCCCCCTTGGAAAATACATCTCGTGCTTTAAAATAGTGGCATTGATGTGAAAACCTATTTAATTCCGGTGACTCTCGTTCTGCATCATGTAAGTGGTCAGTGTCTCTCTCGTGTCTGCCTGGGTGTCATCTCATCTGCCTTGAGGGGCTTTGCATTCTGTTCCTTTAAATACATTGATCTGCCTAAACTTCAGGTTGCAAGTTCTGAAATGTAATACCTATATTCTCTGGTATTTATAGATGACATTTAAGGAAAACTCAAAACCTTTGTGTCTAGTTGCTGTAGTTTGAATTGTGTTAGTAATATGGAATTTTACAAGGGTACTGAAAAATTAAATTACAAGTTACTTTAAGAGAAAATAGATATAGTTTTAACCTATATACACACACTGTATTGTAACTTACCTATTTATGAATTGTCTCCCCCAGCAAACTGTGTGTCCCCTCAAGGGCAGGAACCAAAGGCATATTTATCTTTGTTTCTCTAGAACTTAGCTAAGTGGCCATCTCACGGCAGGGCTCGATGAATGCTGCACTGTTGTGGATGCAAAACACTGAGTTACTTTTTCTGTATCTGTCAGGACCTTTAGGTGAGAAACCTGGGCTTTGCTCAAGTCTGGGGTCGGGGGAGGGATTCTAAGAAGGGAGTACCAAGTAAGATTTTCCGTCATTGAAACCCAGGTTAAATATTAAAGGCAAAACTATTTTGTCTTCACAGTTAGTTCCCCTGTTCTGGCTTGGAGGTAATGGAATTGTTAATAAAATAAGCTCAGATGGTTTCTTGCTTTTCCATTGTTTGAAAAGAGAAAAAAAAACAGCAACAACATGCTTTGAATAGTTCAGCTGCCTGAAGGGCACAGTCAGAACTGCCCCGGTACTTCCCAGGCTCAGGACCAGAGGGGTGAAGGGAAGGCAGAGGGGTGGGGCCTGAACTGTCAGCAACGGGGACCTTTCCCAGGTCGCAGTTGCCCAAGCCTCTTGTTGCTGGCCTGTGTCATCAGCACTGGCTTCCAGCTCCTCAAGTGAGAAAGCGGGTGCCCTGCCTCACTTTGGGCTGCCTTTGCTATGCATCGGGGCTCCGATGGCCTTGGGAGGCCCTGCCATCCTGCCTGGCATCCCGCATGCCCACAGAGGCTCAGCCCCTGGCTGTAGACCACTGGGTTTGCAGACGCTACCCGCCCCCATTTGAAGAGGATAAGAAACCACCAGAGGCAGGTAAACTCCACATAAAGGGCACCACGTTGATTCATATGTCCGTTTAGTTGTTTTAAAATAGATTGGTTTTTGTGCCTTCCTTATTAAAAAGGAAGAATAAACATTTCAACAAGTTGGTCAAATAATGAAAATATAGAATCTAAGACATATCTATCTAAAACGTGCCTTCTGCGTGAACCTCTTTGCGTTCAGGGGATGCATTTTCTTAGCGATGTGGCATTAAGACACGTAAAGTCATCTCATTTCCACTCCTACCTTTTAGGCCCAAAGAAAGGCCGGGGTCCGAACCTGTTACTTCATGAAGTTTGCCAGTTGGCTGGGCTTATTTTAATTTCTATTTCATTTGTCAATGTGGGTGTGGTTTTGTTTTGGTGCCATCAAAGACAGATTTTATAAGCAGTAAATCTATTAAAATATGTTTTTAAAATCAAAGTAATTTTATTGAAAGTACAAATTTCATAACCGTAGTTTTTCTTTAGGGACCCGGTTTTAGCTTAAAAGTCGTATTCTTTCTATAAGTCTCACATGTTCCACCAAATATTTTTAAGGGGCCTTGAAAATTTTTTGGTTAATTTGGAAAATGCTAATTAAATACTCCCAATGGTTTTAAACAATTATGAATTTTACATTTTAGTTTATTTTTAAAGACTTCAGAGGCTCCCCTGAATTCGAAATAGTTTTTATAACTCTAGTAGATTAAAGTTATAAACAGGAAAGCTAACATTATCTTAGATGTGCCAAAGCAATGCATAAACTTAATAAGATTTCAATTTAAGACCACAATTAATTATATATTCCAAACTGGAGTTTCCATGCTATCATTCTAATATACTCTTAAACTTTATAGCCATATAAAATCTCAAACTGCACAGATGCCTTCCTAATAAAAGCATCAATAATATGCTTTGGGCTGTCTTTTACTTGGCTGTAGTTAACTCTGAGTTTTGCAGGGGGTACAGTATGCACTCCCACTGAAGGAAGGCCACTCCTGTCCTGGTTACTTGAGATCTCTGCTGGCTTCTCCCTGGGTTCATCTCAGGGGCCGGCTGCAGATGAGACCTATATTGCAGTTATTATGGCACAGTTTTTAGATGAGAAAGAGGGCAGAGTCTTGCAGGGCACACAGCCTACATGGCCTGCTGCTCATTCTGTTGGTGGAAGATGGTAGGGCCTGCACAGGTTCATCACTGGATTGGATTTTGCATTTCTTTTAAGTGAATATTCTTTCCATCTAAGCTCTAGAGCAGCAATTTTCAACCAATGTGCTTCAAGACTTTTTAAATCATACAATACCTGACTATTTGGTTAGGAGCTCTGACTTCTGTTTCCTTAGATTGTCAAACAAACAAACAAACAAACAAAAAATGACAACAGCCAACACAATAATAATTGTCCAGTGTGAATGAATTAAAATTATACCTTTTTATTTGTCAAATGGGCAAAAAATAGATTTTTTGGTGCACTGCAGAATTTTAGTAATCAGTTAATGTGTACCATGGGAGGAAAAAGGTTGACAATCGCTGCTCTTCAACATGTGAACTTGATGGAATCTGCTATTCTTTCATATTCTTAGGATGGCACCATTTCATGGAATATTCCAGATGGTATGGATCCCTAACATGTCTCTGATTGTATTTTGGCTTTATTCACATTAGTCACATGGCTTTGTCCAACTTGTCATCCAACTTACAAGGTGAACCTCCTAACATCCTCTAGGCATATATTGTCATTTTCCTATTATTGTCATGACACTATATCTGAATACTTATTCCTTCCCCCACTTCTCTAATCCACCGCACAAACTGTTTACCAGTTATTCGAAGCATTGTAAATGATGACAAGGGGCTGCTCTCTTTAACTGGTCTCATTGGACTCCTGGTCTCCTGGTCTCGGGCAGGAGGTCATGGCCGCTCTGGCACTTCTTATAGTCACCTGTGCAGGGCTTTCCCCGCCATGGACTTCCTAGCTCCACTTCTGCAGAGGAGACGCTGTGGCCTCCTTCCACCGCCATTTCAGCGTGAGCGCACCCCAAGTTGGTGTTTATCTATGGCCGGAGAGATAAGAAAACATTTTCCTTTGAAATTTATTTCGGGAGGGAGTTGGTTTTAGCAAACACTTCCACAGCTGAGCAGCTGTTGGGTTGGTGTAGCAGAAGCTCCATTTGCCTTAACCACAGCCCACGTATAAGGATGCCTGGGCCAAGAAGTCACCAGGGCTGTGCCTGAAGATCTGCTACTTTGTAAGGTAAGGATTCTGCGTGCATTTGGGTCTTTGTGGCCTGGGGTGAAAGGAAAGACTGCAGCAAGGTGATCTAGTTCTTCCTCCTGCCCCTGCCTTCCCCTTCCTGACCGTCTTTCTGCGGGTCACCTCTGGGCGGCCTGGGAGGGCAGGCGGTACTGGAAATGGAGCACAGCCCGTTCTCCCTGGTGTGCCTGAGCGTAATATTTTAGACCACGGCTTTCTTCAGTCTCACAGTATTTTGGTATCAAACGACATGGGGAGAGGTTATCTTGTTTGTGTTTAGTCTGAATCATAAAAGTAATATAGCTCATATCAGTGCCTTTTGAAAATACAGAAAAGAATATGACTATAGTAATAATCTCTCCTATCCAACTACCTGTTTTGGCATTTTTTCTTTGTCTTTTTTCCAAGCAGATTTTTTAATCATAGTTGCAGTTTAAAAACATATAAAGTTTTCTATCTTATTGTTCTCACTTAACTTTAGTATCATTGAAAGTGCTTTAGTCATGAAAAACTTTTGTAAGTATTATTTTTAATGGCCATGTAATAGTCTGAGACCTGGTGAAGTGTAATTTACACATACGTGCCCACCTTGGGACCTTCAGCTTGTCTGTAGTTGTCTTATTTATGCTTATCTCTGATGCGCATGGCTGTGCCTAGACCTGCCATGGCTATGAGACACCTTATCCTATCCAAGCCTTCAATACGAGGAGGGGCAGAGAGCTGTAGACAGGTGGTTTTTTTTCCCTCCCCACTCCCCCGCTCCCACTCATTATGTTCTATGTTAAGAATATATATTCCAGCCTGACCGGTTTGGCTCAGTGGATAGAGTATCGGCCTGCGGACTGAAGGGTCCCAGGTTTGATTCCGGTCAAGGGCATGTACCTTGGTTGTGGGCACATCCCCAGTGGGAGGTGTGCAGGAGGCAGCTCATCGATGTTTCTCTCTCATCGATGTTTCTGACTCTCTCTCCCTCTCCCTTCCTTTCTGTAAAAAAATCAATAAAATATATATTTTTTTAAAAAATAAAAGAATATATATTCCATGTTCCCAGGAATAGAGAAGGGCAAACCCACCTGTCTTTTTGTCAGTCCTCTTTGAGGGAAGGACGCACCAAAGTGACCCTTGCCTTCGTTTTGGCTTGTGTTCTAACCCCCGCCGTGCAGGTATTGGATAACGGAATTCTGGACCATGTTCAAAATGGATGCCAGCTTGACAAACACCATGGAGGAGTTTCAGGAGCTGGTGAAGGCTAGTGGGGAGGAGTTACACTGCCGCCTGATCGACACAACTCAAATGTGAGTGCCAAGGTGTGGAGGCATCTCTGCTCCGCTGGCTCAGATACCCACCCAGCTGTGGCTGTGGCTCTGCCGCTGGGAGAGGCCCCTCAGAGAGGCAGGTTCAAACCACCTCAGCAAAGTGAAAAGCTTGACATTTGACAAGCAAGCAGAGACGCCCTGGTGATAAAGCTGTGGGTGACTAATACTCACGAGCAGAAACGATGTAAGACCCAGTCAAAAAGAAATCAGGTAGCAAGACAGTGACTAAAACGTGCCCAGGTTGTGAGAAACTGAAAGCACAGTGACTACACGCACGCGGGACGGCAGCTAATGCCCGGAGGCCCCTGAACTTGAAAATGGGGAAGGACTGCTGACGGTGTATTGAACAGAGGGCGTCTAGCCTGTGGAGTGTGTGAAAGACACGTGGACTTCGGGAGCTGGGAGAGAGCGCAGGGATATTTCCCATTACTTCGTGGATTTCTTATTTATGAGGTCAACCCACTCTGGAAATACGGCAGGGGAGAGTGCACACATTGCATACTAAAATTTTCACAGAGTGGCCACTTTATTTCACAATAGTGCAGATCCTTAGAATATAGAATTCTGGAACTGAAAGGAATTCTAGAGATCGTTTCATCCAACATCCCAGGAAACACACTCAGCAAGGTTGTCTGGCTCGTCTGGGGTCACACAGCATGCTAAGCTCGTGGCCGGACAAAGCTCAGTGCACTGGGTCATAGCCGTGCAGAAAGGTAAACGTCACATGTCATAGTCCCCGATAAATCCATTTGTCACTTTGGATTCTCTGTACCTCTACTTAGAATAATACAACTCAAAAGATACAAGAGATTTTCAAGTAACAATTTCCTCATTTTAAAGATGCAGAACCTAGGCCCCAGGGCACTTCTCAAACCTTAATCTCCTTGTCCCAATACATTGCCGGTGTGACTTTCCTCTACCAATATCTCCCAGTCTGTTCTTTAGGAATTAGTCAGTGAGATATAGCCTGACCAGATACATTTGAGAAATGGTGAGTTAAACTTGCAAAATTTGCAGTGCATCTCGGAGGCTGTCATATGCTCATTGGACAATAGGCTGCAGAATTTGTAGCATCTCCCAAACTCATTTGGCCACAGAGCCCTCTGTAGAGACAAGGTTCTCAGGAATACCAGTTTGGGAAACACACATCTGCAACCTGCTACCTCGCAAACGGCTTTTCCCTTTGCTTCCTTAGTGTAGGAAACAAGCTGAATCAGACACACATGGCTTGGTTACAAGAAAATGGGGGTGGGGGGGTGGGGAGCGCTAGGCTCTCTTGGGGACATCAGCTGGGAAGTGGAGGAAAATGCCAGCAGTCACTCAAAGTGTTCCTCGCCATGACCCCTGCAGCAGGACATCTCCTCGCCTGGTTCTCTGTGCCCTTCCAGCATGAAAACTACCTTCCCACCTTGAGATTTCCAACCAGTAGAGTCCCTATGACCCTTATGAGAACGATGGGACACCGAGGAGGCATGGAGAGAGCAGACGTGCTGGGACTGAAGACCAGGAAACTGGGGCCAATGCTTGAACCCTATTTCCCACAGCCCATGGGAACCCTTTTCCCCAGTTCCCACGTGCATTCTGAAAGTTCACAGGAAACCAGCCAGGCTTCCTAGTTGCTGCCATAGAAAAAGTTGATTTGGAAAAACTCTGTTGATACGTTGTTTTGGCCAAGGAAAGTGAGCTAATGGTTCTTTGTATATTCTCATGCAAAACTGGACTGACTTGTATTCAAAGGCAATTTTGATGTATTCTTTTCCCCCATCTTCTCTCTTTCACGTTTACCCACAAAAGCAATGCCCGTGATTGGTCCAGGAAACTTACTCAAAGGATAAAATCGAACACCAGCAAGAAACGGAAAGTCTCTCTGCTCTTTGACCACCTGGAACCGGAAGAGCTGTCGGAGCACCTCACCTACCTGGAGTTCAAGTCTTTCCGGAGGATCTCCGTATGTACCCAAGGGGCAGGAGAAGGCTCCCCTGGGGCATTTCTGCAGAGAAATACAGCAGCCCATTCACCTCCTAACCCCCCGAGGCCCTTGGTGCTGGTGGGCCTTCCCGTTAGACTTTGTACCGTCCAGAGAACCAGTGCTATGAATTCCTGGGCGGTCCCTCCCCCTCCATCCTCCATGCCCACCCCACCCCCAAGTGACAGTACAGTGGGCATACATGTATACGTGTGTACACACACACACACACACACACACACACACACATACACATACTTTTTAACCCTGTGTGTCATTAGGTTGCCAGAAATTTTTTCATTTTCCTCCCCCCAAAATGGAGATATCCTCTAAGACTTTGAGTTCATTCTAGGGTAGGTCTGAATGGCTGTGGGGCATGCCAAAATAAAGTAGATGTTACTGGTTCAGCCCAGAATATACCTAAATTCATGAAGTGGTGCTGACATGGCCCAGCCATCGCTGATGATTCTAGAGATAAACTTTGCTGACCCAAACTTGCTCCTTACATCTCCATACATGATGCCAAAGAACACTGGTGCCACACGAGACAGCTTGACTACACGCAGGTGCCAGCAGACCCTCACTGACCAATATGCTTTCCTGGGGAACGGCACCTTCAGCCCTGCCCTCCCCCAAAATGGTCTTCAGCTTTGCTCTAAAAATAGAGACTGCCTCGTTACTGGATTCGTTTCTTAGAGTGACAGAGTGACCCGGGTTTCCCAGATGAGGGGATGGAGGCCCAGAGGGGTGGCTCGACAAGGTCACAAAGCTTATTAGATTAAGAGCTGGGGCTAGAATTACATGCCTGTCTCAGTCACTCAGCACCAACTTACTGAGCCTGGTTCTATTTGTTGTTGGTTTTTGTGTGTTTCTTTTTTAATCCTCACCTAAGGATATTTTTTCTATTTTTATAGAGAGGGGAGGGGTAGGGAAGAGACAGAAACATCCATGCCATTGAGACACATGGATTGGTTGCCTCCCACACGAGCCCCAATCGGGACCAGAGATAGAGCCTGCAACCGAGGTACATGCCCTTGGCTGAAATCGAACCCAGGACCCTTCAGTCCGTGGGCCAACACTCTAACCACACTAGCCAAACCCGCTAGGTAGAGCCCGGTTCTACTTGAGAGGAGTCCAGCAGCCAGGGGACAGGTTATTTCATCTTTCTCCCATCATATTGACATCTGCTTTTACACAGCAGTTTGCCCAGCCAGCCAGGGACCTCCCAGCTCCCTTTTGGAAATTAGCCTCCCAGCGTGACTCTGCACTGGCCCCGGCCCCCTCCGGCACCCCTGACAGAACCAGGGGACTTGCTGGGAGGCCCCACCTGGGGAGTTTCCATTTGGCAGTGCCTTCCCGTCACGGGAGGGACGCTGAAAGGAGCCATCCTCAGACTGAAAATTGCGCTGCGCCGGCGCCCAGCTGGCAGGGCTGCTGGGCCGCAGGAGGAGAACCCCGGGCAGAGCAGGACGCCGAGCCCCTGCTCCCGAGGGTGCGGCAGTGCTGTTTGCAGAGCAGCAGTCATTTGGAACCCTCCTGGCTTTTGGATGGTGCAGCCCCTCCGAGAAGACGGCTGCCTGGGGACTTTGTTCTTCCTACACAGCTCTCAGCAGCTTCCCAACCAGCAGTCTCCCCTCCGACTGGGGCCAGAGGGAGATGTCTCCCTGCTGTGAACTGATGGCATTTGATATTTCCTGTTTATTGTAATACTTGGGGGCGAGGGGAGCGAGATTACTGGGATAATTCTTTTAAAAAACAAGTAATTTAGGTGTTATATTTATCGTGGGAGGAATATATAAATGAATTCACTGGAATGAGTCGCGGGAATTTTCTGTTAGAACCAGGAAGATTTTTGCTTCGTGTGTGTCTCCTAAGGAGTAGTTTTGGTCCTACTCAGAGTTTTCGCCCGGAGTCATCACAGCAATAGGGCTCTGCTCATTTGCATTTATTTTATTTAGGTTGTTTCTCATCAGTGTACTCTTAGTCTCCATGGCAGGACTAATATATACTGAAGTAACCCCCAGCTCCTCCCGCACACTCCCAGTGGCCCGACAAAGCAAAAGTGTATTTTTCACTCACACGACATACGTAACATGGGTCGTTCAGGGACCCAGATGCAGAAGGCTTCATCTTTACACAGCTTCTGCAGCTGCGGACCGGCAGCATGGCGGATCGTTCAGTGGCTCTTACACCTTTCCCTCAAAAGTCCCATCACTTCCACTCACATGCTGCTGGCCCAACTGTGAATGTATGGTGAGCAGCGCCAACGTCCAGAGGAGCAGCGGAGCAGGCAGGCGCCGCCTCCCTTTGGTTATCCTATTGAGCAGGAGTGTTTGGGACGAGGACACGATAGCTCCAGTCACCGCTTCTACAGCGGTCCCTGGCACCTCTGTTTCACATATGCTGTTTGATTGTCAACCACAGTCAGTGCTGTTGTCCAGTTGGGAAACTATGGTCATGGAATTAGCTAACCAGGTTTCATGTACCCAACTCACTTGGCCTCTGTTCAAGTTCAAATTCAATTCAGGCATGTTTGTTTCAGCATGAAGGTAATAATTATCCTATTAGCACCACCTCACATTGATGTAGCACTTGGAAAAGTTAAAGTTTCATCTGCTAGATAGAGCAGATGTTATCCCATTAAGGTAAGAAAACAGCTGTCGGAGAGGGAGGGAGGGAGAAGAGGAGGGAGATGGAGAACAGGGAGGAGAAAGTCTTGTGAATTCCTTTTTTCCCTTAACTTCAGCAGCAGAGGTGAGATTAGTCCTGAGATTTTTCTTCTATTCTTTAGAATTTAGAAGTACCAATATCAACCCAAATACAGTATTTGAATTAAGTCATGTGTTGGATGAATTAGTTCACATCCATGTATGCCTAATGACTTTTGGTGTAGAGACCATGCTGTGGGTAGATTTCCTTCCCACCATTTTTGTCAGCCAAGTAGAGGACATACAGGAGAGGTGGGCTCCTCGGTCCCACAGCAGGTCCGAGCCATCAACTGGATGCCCCTCAGATGCCTCAGAACACCAGAGCAGTCCTGATGGGGTCCTTTTCCCGCAGTTCTCCGACTATCAGAATTACGTGGTGAACAGCTGTGTGAAGGAGAACCCCACCATGGAGCGGTCCATAGCCCTGTGCAACGGCATCTCCCAGTGGGTGCAGCTGATGGTGCTCAGCCGCCCCACCCCGCAGCTGCGAGCTGAAGTCTTCATTAAGTTCATCCAGGTGGCGCAGGTGAGTGGCGGAGTCCGTGTGGCCTGGGCTGAGGTGAATTTTCCCCTCCTAAGCCACAGTGGGGTTAGTGTCCTTGAACTGTCCTGAGGTCTAGATATGGCAACTTTTCTGGTTCCCACACAAGGGCACTATGGAGAGGACCATCTCAGGGCTCGGGACTCCGTTTTAGATCTGTTTAGATATTTAACATTTCTTAGAAGGTGCTTACCAGCCTACATGGTCTTCTCAAATCTGGCCCCCATGACAAAGGAAAGGGCAAGTCCAAGTTTTCCTGGGGCTGGAGTTGTCTTAGGTCTTCAAGCCCACAGTTAAATGTCTGAGCTGAGTGTTTGAGGGGCAGCACACTAAGAATTTGATAAGAGGAAACGGTACACTAAGTCCTCAGTGCTGTCAATAGGTACTATGATGTATAATGAAACCAGTTTTAATAGGTTAATATAAATTTATTTAATACGCTAATTGACATGGCATTTCATCAACATAATAATGAAGTGATGTTGACTGAAATGGTGTTATTCAAGGACCTACAGTTCTATGAACACGTATTTGAAATTCCCCAGAGATTCTAGGTTCTTTGTCCCAATTACTGACCAATACAGGCACTGGCACTTTGTCCTAAAAAATAAAACAGGTTGTTCCGTGTGGAAGATATATAGGATTATGCTTATTTGTCCAGTACTAGATGGTCCAGTGTTCTCAAAGTTTGGTACATGGCCTGCCTGCTCTGATATTAACTAATGGGGTATTAAAAGCTCAGATCCCTAAGCTCAACCCCAGATCCAGGCAATCAGAAAATCTGGACTTGGGTCCAGAAACCTGGTGCTAACAAACAAGTACTCTGGGTGGTTCTTAGAAACCACTGACCTAGGTGGTCCGGGGCCAGCACAGAGGGAGGGAGATGGGATCTCCTGGTCTGGATTAAGCCTGAGGGGAGAAGGGAACAGGAAGCTGCAGCACCTGGCTGCTAGTGCTCGACAATGTAAGGAAGATGAGGCCCAGAGGCGAGGGCGGCCTCTGAGCTCGCATGTAACAGGCATGTTCAGTGACTGTTCTCACCTGTTTTGTGTGTCACAGAAGCTCCACCAACTACAGAACTTCAATACTCTGATGGCTGTGATAGGCGGCCTGTGTCACAGCTCCATCTCCAGGCTCAAGGAGACAAGCTCACACGTCCCCCACGAAATCAACAAGGTCAGTGCTACTGTCTCTTCGGAAGCCTCAGCACATTCCTGGGACAGCGCCCTTTCCTCCTTCAGGGGGTAACCCAGGAAGAAGCATTTGCCAACCACACCATCCCGTCAACCGGGCAAAATACCAAGGAGGCAAACCCCGAGGAAACCCACGGAGTGGGGATGTCACACATCAGAAAGTGCCTGTGATTCAGTCTCCCTGTCGCTGCCAGTGTCCCTGCTGGTCAGGTGAAATATGTGCCTCCTCACCATGCTTATATGCCACTGAATGTTCATTTTGTTGATAATCCTCACCAGAGGATTTTTTCCATTGATTTTTTAGAGAGAGTGGGAGGGGGAGAAACAGAGATAAACATCAATGTGAGAGACATCCTGATTGGTTGCCTCCTGCACATGCCCAACCAGGGCTGGAATCAAACCCAGGACCCTTCAGTCTGAGGGCCCACACTATCCACTGAGCCGAACCGGCTAGGGTCAGTTATCGCCTTTAATACTGACTCCCTTGCCCAGAATATTTTCCCCAAAGGACCAGTGGTTCCGTCTGCATGTCAAGTACACTTATATAGGGAAACAATGAAACCCTGGCTCTCCAGGTCCCTTGGAGTGACATTCTGGGTAGTTGAATTTTCCCAGATAATTGGAAATGAGCTTTTCAGGTGCCATTTTGTAATAGTGTTTCATTGAGGAATATTTTTCTCAAGTGTCCAATGCATTTTCTTACATTCTTAGATTTTACAGGATCAATGTTAATCCCTCATAAGGCTGTTATAAATATAAGCCACGATGGTATACCGAAGGCATCAGTGCAGCTGTGTGGTCTGAGTTAGATAATGACTGCTCTTTGAGCATTTTCACTAATTTAAGAGGGCCACCCCTCCCTAACCCCAAACCCCACTCCTCCCAAGCTGGCACAGAGACTCTCTTCTTAGGGAGAGACATCTGTGCCTCGTGGCCTCATCTGTTTTCCCAGGTGTTCAGCCTCCTTTTGGGGGTCTCCAGTTAATCACCCCTGCTCTCATAACGCTTGGCTATGAGGATGCTACTCACCCCCTCCCAATGGTCTGGTCACCTCATAATTCCCTAGGAGTTCTGCTGAGACCAGCCCAAGTCTCAGAGGTGACAGAGGAAAGCCACAGAGACTAACATGCCTTCGTGTCATTTCCTTTATAAGATACAAGCTCGCTCCTCTTCAGCTCGGGGTCCCACCAGTGCTTCCTGTCTGTGGCTTCCCTCAGGGTGGTCTGCATAATCAGTTAAGTCCAGCTTAAAGCAGATGTCCCCCAGTAGTTTACTTCACCTTCCAAGGAGAACAAAAATATATCATTTTGCTGTTGGTCTCTCACCTGTGAGCACCTTCCCTACTCACACGCCCCTGCACTGTTTGCTAGAGAGTGTGAGGAGGAGGGCTTGCCAGCTCAGTGGCTGAGGGAGGCTAATCCAGAACCTCGGGCTCTTCACTGGAGAGAAATGGTACACTTAGGCCACAATTTCATTAAAAGAATCTGTGGCACAGTGTTTAAAAAGGCAATTTTGTGTTGTAACGTGGTTGGCAGACAGTCTTGACTTCCCATCTTTGCTTCTGAGAAAGCTGGTCAGCACAGTGGGGAACGGGGTTCTGTGACCGGCTGGCTGACGTGCGCCAGGCGTGGCAGAAAAGAACCCCAGGTCGGCTGCTGCCTTTTGTGCTGGTGAGCAGCCCTGCCCCTTCCAGGGCGAGGGAGGGTGCGTCCTCGGCCTCCTCCTCCGCCTGTCCTTTCCTGGGAATTGGTCTGGTCTCTTCAGTCTCTCCGGGTCGGTCTCAGTGGGCAGATGGAATGTCACCTGCTTCCTAGACAAAGGCCCATGGTGAGCGTCACTGAGAGAAGGCCCGGAGTGCAGCATGAAGGGTAAACTTCAGGAGACTGAGGCTCTGGTGCCTTCCCCAGGCCAGCAGCACTGTCAGCACGTCCAGTATCACACTCCAAATGTTTAACAATGTCCTTCTGGTCTAGGACTCAGAAGACACAGGGGAAAGGAAATGCGTGGCTCAGGGACAGAGGTCAGAGGGACACACTAGTCTCTGTCTACTCTTGTACCGTTTTTACTTTCATATCAGATGCTTATGTACTTTTTAATAGAAAAACTTTAGTGTAAAAGCAACAAATAAGACCTCAGTTTTCCAGTTGTTACAGAATCAACTAAAGCACACCTGTGTTTGTAAGTACTCTCTGAGCCTTTTGACATAAGCTGGAGTTTTAATTGGGGATCATGATCTGCACCTTTTAGGTGAATCACCCCTTCCCGACAGGTTAGGGGTGGGGTGCAATCATGGTAGAGGCTGAAAGCAGACAATACAACCTGCCTGGCAGGTGCAGTGATGGGGTCTCCTCTTCCGCTTTTTAGGTCCTGGGTGAGATGACTGAGCTGCTGTCCTCCTGCAGAAACTATGACAACTACCGGCGAGCCTATGGGGAGTGCACCCACTTCAAGATCCCCATCCTGGGGGTGCACCTCAAGGACCTCATCTCCCTGTATGAAGCCATGCCCGACTACCTAGAGGATGGGAAGGTGAACGTCCACAAGCTGCTGGCCCTTTACAATCATATCAACGAACTGGTCCAGCTGCAAGAGGTGGCCCCGCCTTTGGAGGCCAACAAGGACTTGGTGCACCTGCTGACGGTGAGGCTCACCTGGGAGACGATGACTAAGCAGTGTGTGTGTGCCAGGCATCACTCTCTGCACCTTACCAAATATTAGCCCAGTTAATCCTCATACAAGCTAGGACGTAGATACTGCTATTATCCTCTTTTTATGGCACAAAGACATAATTTCCCGGAGGATCAGACATTAATAAGCAGCAGAGCCTGGATTCAGACCCAGGAGGTAGGACCCTAGCGGCTGTCCTCTAAAGCAGCATGCCTTTCTGACTCCTGGAAATGTTCCCCTCTTCCTGCAAAAACAGTCCTCAAGCTCTCTGGGCGGAGCTGAGAGCAAATCAGGATACAGACTTGGTAAGAGATGGGGACTAAAACAGGTTCATTATTTGATTCCTGTTCCTGAAGTGTTCGAGCTAAGGGGAGGCAAACACTGGTGCAAGGACCAGGATCTGCACTTCAGGTGCAGGGGGAGAACAGATGAACTGCCTTCCAGCCCAGCAGCTCTGTAGCTCACCAGCTGTGACTGTGGGCACCTAACTCTAAATCCTGTCTCCTCCTCTGTAAAATCAGGATTATTCTGTGAGATGACTTCTAACTTCTTTGAGTCCTAAAATTATACAATTTTTATTGTGCTTTTTTGGCAGAATGGGATTATAGCCTCTTCCTACCTCACAGTATGATTCCAATGGGGCCCTGAGCTTTGCATCCAGCTAGTGTTCTAATCCTAGCCCTTCCTCTAATGGCCAGGTGACCTTGGTCTTGGCCTTAGACGTCATCTGTGGAAAGATGTACAGAATCCGAACTTTGCGGGGGTCACAAATCCTATGATGAAAGCTGAAATGTTCTTCCCAGAAAAAAAGATACATAACCCAAGTATTTTTGTAGGATCAGAACAAGATTATTTGTAAGACCTCTCTCCTCTAAAATGTTCAAGCTCTACTAAATATGGAATTTATTAACTCTGAATATGGTTTAATAATACCGTTATTTAAACTGGGTTCTGGTGCAAGAACCAAATTTTAATAGTATCAGACCACACAAATTACCCTTTCAGATCATCTGTCTGCTTTGGGGAAGAACAAGTGAGGTGGGGACCATTTGACCACACAGGGCCTAAATTCTACATAAAGGCTTACAGATTAAGTTGTCGTTTAAATGAGGGCATCTTGAGATTTGTCCAAAATTTAAAAACATTTAACAAAAAAGAATGCTTGCCCCATTGCCCTACTGTGAATTTTAAAAACAAACTACTAAGAGCCTAGAAGAGTAAACCACTGGAGAGGAAGAACCAAGAAAGAAATACAACATCCTAGCAGTTAACCCTGTTGTTTTGATCCACAGTTATCCCTCGATCTCTATTACACGGAGGATGAAATCTACGAGCTCTCCTACGCCCGGGAACCAAGGAACCACAAAGCCCCCGTGAGTTTTCCTATTACGATTCTTGCAGGTAACAGGATCGGCCTTTTAGTTCAGTTTTATGAGTATTGTGTGTCTCCTTTGTGCCCCAACCTGTGCTAGGCACAGGGAAAGCTTCCACATGTGTGAGGAACAGTTCCTGACCAAATAGTCTTCTTGAAGGGGTAACTAATGTGTGAACAGTAAATAACTAAATACCGTAAGAGCATCAGATTGCATGGTGGATTGGCCAGTGGTTTGCAGATTAGAGATGGGAGAGAATATTGAGGACAGAGGGCCCTCTCCCTCCTATGTATTATAAAGTGGCCCCGCATCAGTTTCCCTCCTGTGATTTGTTGGTAAGAATGTGGCAATATGCAGACTATTGGAAGCTAACTTAAGAGGATTCCCAGCTGGTAGACAGAAAAGCCCCATCGTTCTGCAGTCATCTGGGTCAGAAAGAGCAGTCTACTGAGTTTTTTGACCCCCAACAGCACAAAGCTAGCACTGCACAGTCCGAACATACCAGGTTATCTGGCCCCACCTCTCCTACAGACAGGTTTAATCATTCATCTTCCTTCTGAATGACCAGTAACTCCCCACAGTGGTACTCCTCCCTTGAGTACCACTTCCCAAAACAAGTGGTACTCAAGGAAAGATATGCCCCCACAGAAGAAATGCAGCTTACCTGTGGCTAAATTTCATTGTATTTATACAGATCAAGTTCTAGCTTCCTATCGTAATTAACAATGTTCACTGAAAATACCTGATAGATCCCATTTTCAGAATGTTAGAAGGATTTCAATGGAAAGGGTACCTTCTCCTGTTTTTAGAAGAGCTTTTAATTTGGGCCAAGTCTTAAATACTTGAGTGGATTCCATCTCAGCTTGTCTAGGCCACAGATTCTTTATGCACCTTCCAGCCTTTTAGCTATTTTCCTCCTCATCCTCTATTAGGTAGCCAGTAGAGAACGGAGAGGAAATTTAAGTGATCCACTTTACTCTTTGTTGATAGCTTTGACAAAAGGTTTAAATGGAGATGACATATGTGAGGAGTGTATTGTAAACAGTAAAACATAATGCTTGTGTAAGCCAAGATTACTGTTCTAACTTTCAGTATGTGGGCTCTCTGCTCCCTTCCACAGGCATAGTTGGGGGTCGTCCGCAGCTGGCAGGTGGTTGTAGCCTCAGGTGGTGGGAGAGGAAGGAGCTGTAGATTATACTGCATTATAGTCATAGGGATCTCTTTGATTATTTCATTTCAGCCACTAACACCTTCAAAGCCACCAGTAGTAGTAGACTGGGCCTCTGGAGTATCTCCCAAACCTGACCCAAAGACTATAAGCAAGCACGTCCAGCGGATGGTGGATGTAAGTACAGCTTTCACCAGACAAAAGCAAGGCAATGCCTGGCTTCGTTTTGTATGTGGGGATAAGGGGAGGGGGCGCAGTGGTAGAAACACAACATGAGAATCTGGAGACTCATTCCTGTGTGAGCCCAGGGACAACTTGCTTCTCACACTGTGGCTGCAGAACAGCTCAGAAGTCACATTGTGCCCACACACTTTGGCCTTATGTAGGGGGAGGTGAGCCTCCTCTTAAAGACCTAGCAGGAGAGAATACATTTAAAGTTTGTCAGTTGATTTGGAGGCAGGAAGGTGTTGGGAAAGGTTTGAGTAAAAGATAATGAGAATCTAAAACTGAAAATCTTGGCACCTGTTTGAGTGCACTGTGCTAAATGCTGAGGGCAGTACATTCGGTTCATATTTCTACACTTATCCCTATGGACTATTCCAGCATAACAACAGAAAGTAGGCCAGAGTGACAGGACAATGAGTAACTGAGGATTAAGAGGGGAGGGAGCTCTTCCAACTGCGCTACAGCTTCACAGAGGAAGTGCCATCTGAGCTGAGCAAGGGCAGAGCGAGGGAGAACACCCCGTGCAGTGAGCACGCACACTGGCCAGGGTGGCGGCATAACTGCTGTGCTAATGGATCGAAAGCCCCTGGCCACCCTCGCTTTGCAGCAGTTTCACAACACGAGCATTTCTTCATCCCTGTCCCTCAGAGGGGGAGGAGAGGCTCCTACCAGCCACCCCAGCCCCTTTGTCACTTGCCTAAAGAGTGATCACCAAAGAAACTCCTTTTTCACAGTCTGTCTTCAAGAACTATGATCATGACCAAGATGGATACATTTCTCAGGAAGAATTTGAAAAAATTGCTGCGAGTTTTCCGTTTTCCTTCTGTGTGATGGACAAGGACAGGTGAGTTTGTGTATGGGAACGTGGCTGTGAGCCCTTCAGTAAAAGTAGTTTGTGTGTCACTAAAAGAACTTACAAACTTGGATGTGTCGCTGCTATGATTACTTAATGAATATTCAGGCTAAGAGAGCAATCATCAAATGAATGCCTGCCTATCTGGCTTTGGATTGGACCACAAGCAATCATGAAGCCAGTTTAGTAATAGTCAACTAAAAGTTTAGTCTCCTTGTTTTGTCCTTACAGATATGAAAAAGTAGTATTTATTAATAATATACATATTTACTTTTCATAAGATTACATACGTTCTATCTTGGTTCTCTATATAAAACCAAATATATGGTTGGTGGGTTCAAGTTAGGTATTATTACTGTCCGAAGTCAGAAACTGCAGCATAAGGTATTTCTCTCTATATACACACAATTTCCATAATTTTTTTAAGTCCTGTAGATAGTGGTTAAATTAGTTGGGAAAACCTAGGTTAGCCAAAGAACAACTCCATAAAAGTAATGCTGTCTCCACTACTTATTACAAGCTATTCATGTATGATTAAAAGGACGGCTCATGGCGGTAATTATCAGGTAATACATAATGTACTTCCACTCAAGGATGAAAAGGTGAGTTCTCCCCCTCCCCCCTCACATCCTGGTCTGTCGTTTGCTGGCAGGGAGGGCCTCATCAGCCGGGAAGAGATCACGGCCTACTTCATGAGGGCCAGCTCCATCTACTCCAAGCTGGGTCTGGGCTTTCCTCACAACTTCCAAGAGACAACCTACCTGAAGCCTACTTTCTGTGACAACTGCGCTGGATTTGTAAGTTGTCCTTGGAGTGCTTCAGGGTTGAACTTGGGGAGGGGTACAAAACAGGTTAAATGACTAAGCCAAGCACAGACCTCAGAGCCCTTATCAGCTCATCCCAGCTTAGAGCCTAAGCAAACACCTAGAATAACCTAGTCCTCAAACGCATTTATGTGCATTCGTCTTTTCCCATTCCTTCCTGATTTATTTTTCCCTCTGGTACGGGGCCTTGGATAAATGATAAGTATTAAATTTGGGATATATATTTTTAAGTATTATATATTCCTATGTTGTTCCAAATGTTAGGAAAAAACATCCTCACCCCTCCCTACTCCCAAGGGAATTACCTTTAAGAAATCATCTGGGCTCTGCCCATCCTCTGTCTCACCCCTGACCAACAGTTTTCTCCAAACCCAGTCCCTGACCCGGGGGTTCTATAGACTTGTTCTTAGTTTGGGGTCTTGATATGATTCCGCTTGTGGCCTAGAGAAGTCCTGACTCATAAATCCTGTGAGCTTCTGGAGAACATTTGACTGATCAGCACAAACTCTTCCAGTTTTTAATTTAAGGTCAGGGGGACAATACATAAGAGAAATGAGGTTTCCCTCCCTCTTGAGGTAGGAAGTAGAATGAAGGAAAATCAAGAGTGATGTCACTGCCTAGCCTCCTACCAGATAGATGAGTGACATGTGGTGCATTCTTTCTCTTGTCTCGTAGCTCTGGGGAGTGATCAAACAAGGATATCGATGTAAAGGTAAGGCCTGGCTTTGTCGACTGCATTGTTTTCCCTGGTCTTAGGTATTTTCCTATAAAGATTGTTTGTTCATAGTAGTTGTCCATTCAGTCCACAACTTCTGAGCATAGCCTCATCCTCAGACTGGCTTCCCTAGAGCAGTGGTTCTCAACCTTTCTAATGCCGCAACCCTTTAATACAGTTCCTCAGGTTGTGGTGACCCCCAAACATAAAATTATTTTCGTTGCTACTTCATAACTGTAATTTTGCTACTGTTATGAATTGTAATAATATCTGTGTTTTCCGATGGTCTTAGGCTCTACAGCAGCGGTTCCCAACCTGTGGGTTGCAACGAAAATAATTTTATGGTTGGGGGTCACCACAACATGAGGAACTGTATTAAAGGGCCGCGGCATTAGAAAGGCTGAGAACCACTGCTCTAGAGGGTCTCCTTAGAGTAGGCAGTACGTGTGGGATAATCAAGACACCACCTCTTCCCTCCGAGGCAACAGGGGCCGCTTCCTCAACTTGTGGTAAGGGCTACAACAGGACTGACCCAGGGAGAATGCTGGGTTCACTAGGTGTCCTCGCTCCAGAAGACAGGGCAGGCATGTGTGACAGAGGGCCCCAGAGAAGAAAGCGATGTGCGCTGAAAGACTTTCTGACTGGGGTGTCTTGTCCACAGACTGCGGGATGAACTGCCACAAACAGTGCAAAGATCTGGTTGTGTTCGAGTGCAAGAAGCGAGCCAAGAACTCAGCAGCTCTCACAGACAACAGCACCTCTGTGGGGCCAACGTTCAAACTCTGCTCATTGGGAGCCAAAGATCTGCTCCATGGTAAGGAGGCATTGGGAACATCTATCTTGGAAAGTGAAATGGGAAGGATGAAGTTTTCAAGGAGGAAAGATTACCTTTACTCTTCTCTTCTTTTTGTAAATATATTTTATTTTAGAGAGAGAGAAACATCAATGATGAGAATCACTGATTGGCTGCCTCCTGCACGCCCCACACTGGGGATCGAGCCCACAACCCTGGCATGTGCCCTGACCAGGAACTAAACCATGACCTCCTGGTTCATAGGTCGAAGCTCAACCACTGAGCCATGCCATCCATCCTTCTCTCTCTTAATAGAAACCAGCACAAATACCATTTTGGAAGATATGCCTGTATATTATGTACCCTATATTTTAAGAGTTACATCATTTTTGGGCACAATTGCCACATAAAATGAAAATTTTCATGCAGAGAATAACACAAGAGCTCTGTCTAGGGCAGTGATGATGAACCTATGACACGCGTGTCAGCACTGACACGCGTAGCCATTTCTGATGACACGCGGCCGCCTCAGTGGCCGCATGCCGAGGATGAAACATTTGCTGCTCCTGAGGATGAAACATTTGCGAAATAATGTTTTTTCCTCAATGTGACACACTACCCGAGTTATGCTCAGTTTTTTGGCGAAGTTTGACACACCAAGCTCAAAAGGTTGCCCATCACTGGTCTAAGGTCTCAGCATGAAGTCTGGAAAAAAGCTGTATCTTTTTATACTTACCTTACTCCTCCAAAAGAGACAGTGAAATTATTTTAGAGTAAATATAACAATTTAACAACAATTAAATAACAGTATAATTATGAGCTTTATTTGGGTAAATATTTAATGTTAATTTAAATTATGTTCCCCTAGAGAAAAATTAAACTAGGTAGGATCCTTAAAAGTATTACAAGTATTTCTAGTATTACAATTGTTGATTTAAATTACAATGCTAAGTAAAAAACTTTCACTGTCCAGAGCCATTTTACTTTACCAATCCAATGTCTTAGCTGGAAAATTTGCTAATAGAAAAGCATATTTTAAAATTATTGCTGAGTCTTTGCAAAGCAGTAAACATAGATGATCTGCTGCCTATCTTAAAGCCTACCACCCATCTCAAATTCATCTGTTCCTACTCTTACATCTCCAGGAACTTACTTGGTTAATATCTAGGCTGGGTCCTGGATAAGGCTGTTGGTTCAAAGAAGAAAACCAGAATGACTCCTCTCTCCTTTTCTAATCATATCAAAGGAGGGCAATATATTTGCTAGAACTTCCCTATCACAGTTAAGCTGTGCCTATTGTACAAATTTGCAAATAGGTGCCACAGAGAATTCCTAGCAGCTAATCAAGGCCATCTGTATCAAGACCAAAACCTGAGTGCTGACAGCTCCCAAATCCCAGGGTCTACTGAAGGTACTTATGAAACATGACAGCCCTGAGGCAGGGGCTTCAGTTTTCCCTCTAGGCAACCTTTGTGCAAACAGAAAAAGATGCTCTTTCCTCAGGGTGAATGCAGCCCGATACCAGCAGCCACAGCTTGGCCAGCAAAGTCCCTGAATCTCAGTCCCTTTCACCCTCTAAATTGGGTGCCTAAAAATGAGCCCATTTGGGGCCTATGGGCTTTCTGAAACTAATGTATCAATATGAGTCTCTGCTTTTCTGAACTAGAGCATTAACACGTTTCGTGTCTTCCTACAGCACCTGAGGACGGACCTTTTCCATTCCCTAATGGGGAGGCTGTGGAACAAAGTGAAGAAAGTAAAGATCGGACCATCATGCTCATGGGAGTGTCCTCACAGAAGATTTCTGTTCGGCTGAAGAGGACTGTCGCCCACAAGGCCACCCAGACCGAAGCACTGCCTTGGATGGGCAGCGAGGGCCCTTCTGGTCCTTTTGCGCTATCTTCCCCAAGGAAGACAGCCCAGGACACTCTGTACGTGCATCCTAGTCCTACATCTCCATGCCCCAGCCCAGTCTTGGTCAGAAAGCGGGCTTTTGTCAAGTGGGAGAATAAAGACTCCTTCATGAAATCAAAGGAGGAACTCCGTCACCTCAGACTCCCAACTTACCAAGAACTGGAACAGGTACCTTTTCCTTTGTTTTCAGACTCTGAAAGAAATGTGGCTAAACCAGGGAAGGGATCATAAACTGAAGATTCAGTCCAGGTTGATTACTAGCAGATTAAAACAAGTAAAGAGATCCTGGCTTTCTCTCAAAGAAACAAGTGGGGGCACTGAGTCACATTACATGACTACAACAGGATATATACAGGGCTCCCTACTGCCATAGAAGTGCCAGGGCCCAAACTGTTCACAGTAGGCTCCAAAACTACTACTGACCAGTTTTACAGTGCTGACCTCACACCCCTTTTCTACATGGGACTTAAAGTGAACTTGCCTAAGTCCTCCTTCCTTATAACTTTTACTCTATTCATCGTTATATTTGGGGACCTTCATGGTTACCTAGGCATTTTCCTAAAAGAAGGTAGGTGATCAGTGTGCTACCAAAAAAAAGTGTACCATAACTCACCAACTGAAAAGGCCTCCCTCTTAATGTAAATGAGGGAGATCATTTCTAACACATCAGGTAATGTGCTGAAGAGCTAAATCAATAGTACTTGGCATATGCATAGCTGAATATAATATACAGCAATATAATCCATAAAATGGTAAAAAATTGTGCTGCTTTTTTCTGTTAGGCTCACAATGTCTAATAAGGTACCTAATGGTGGGAAAAGGAGTTTGGGAATGTGGTGCCAAAGATTTGAGAGAAGGGAATAATGAGGTTAAAAAAAAAAAAAAAGGAAAGCAGGAGATAGAACAACAGGTAGTTTCCAAATACTCTACTCTGTAGGGTCAATTACTAGCATATTTCTTTTTACTTAGCGTGCAAAGCTCATAGTGAGCTGGCTTACATAGACCTCTTGTTTATAGATATAGTTTCTTACCAATGGCAGGTAAGTCATTTTAGAGATCATTCACTTTATTACAGGAGAGGAATGCCTATCTGCCCCCGCCCCGCCTCCCACAAGCATCAAGGTTGGCAATGTGTTTTTGGAGATCTATCACTACAAATATAAAACCAGCATTCACCTAGGTAGAATTCCTTACATAAGTCTATATAATACACAGTGAAGTTGTGCAAGATGGCCTTAGGATTCCCACCTTGTTCTCAGTGTTGTACCTTCCCTGTCAAACTCCAAGAACTGACTTAGGGGCACATTTAAAGAAACAAGTAAGCCTGGCATGGCTCAGTGAACCAGGAGGTCACAGTTCGATTCCTGGTCAGGGCATATGCCCAGGTTTCGGGCTATCCCCAGTAGGGAGCATGCAGGAAGCAGCCAATCGATGATCCTCTCTAAAATCAATAAAAACATATATATATAAAAAAAGGGAAGTAAGTTACATACATAATAAGAAAATCTTGGTTTGGTGTCTGGAACAAAAAGATATAACATTAGTAGAAACATATGAAAAAAGAACAGATTTTCTGGATGAAAGGTACTCTCTTGCTCAGAATATTTTTAAGACATGTTTTAAGTCAATCAAAAGGTGAAAGAAATCTTGAAAAGCGAACCCAATAGAGGAGAAAGAACTTCACAAAGATTTGTGTTTCTAGTCCCCAGATGTTTCTTGAAAACTACCCATTAAACTCTGTGACCTATTTGGTCCTCTGTAAAATACAGGGCCAGGATTGCATATGCTCTCTTTATGGTTTGCTTCAGATCTTGACATTTTACATGTCCATGAAAAGGAACAATGTAGATGGCAAGAATGACTTCCTGATGCAAGAAATGGGTGGTAGAGAGATTTCAGATGAGATAGGTCCAGAATAATTCCTACCCACTAATACCAGAACTCATAATCCCTCTTAGCATTTGCCTCTCTTTACATTTATTCTTGTCATAGGGACCTAGGGACAAGAATTCACAATTATGTTTAAAAAAAACAACAACCACACACAATGAGTCCCACTTTCCCATTAAGTAAAATCCTTACATGATTAGTCTACCTGCAATTCAATAGCCCCATCCACAGCTCACCGTAAACTCTAAAAAGAAGTACATTATTAGTATTGACCCTATAGAATAGAGTATTTAGAAAACTGCTATTGGCCCAGTTGTCCCATAACCTACCTTCCTACATTACTCTAGCAATAAACAGAATTAGAAAACCTATTACTATATATTAGAAAGGTGTTAACTACTTATTGTAGTACTAGAGGCCCAATGCACAAAATTCGTGCAAGGGCCTCAGCCCTTGCAGCCGCCACAGCTTTCCTCAGCCCTCGCAGCCCCGGCTTCGTCCGGAAGGTCATTCAGCTGTCTGGTCTAATTAGCATATTACACTTTTATTATTATAGATAAGGAGTATTAAAAAGAACTATTATCTAATTTAATGTCTCAATGAATTCAAAGCATAAAGAGGTAAATTGTGATATCAAAAATATAAAAGGGGAGAAACTTTATAGACAAATGAAGGTGCTACCAGCATAAAAGGACTATTTTATCTATGGTATGTTTTTTATAAGCCACATGGTATCCACAAAGCAAAAATCTAAAGGAGAGTTATGAAACATAAAAAGGGGAGACTAAGCAAATTACCATGGAAAATTACTTTACAAAGGTAAACTGAGAGAAAAAGAAACAATGGAGATACACAACAACCAGAAGGCAAACAATAAGATGGCAGTAATAAGTCCTTATACATCAATAATCACTCTAAATATAAATAGATTAAATTCTCCAATCAAAAGGCCATATGGATTTAAAAAGAGACCCAACTATATGCTACCTATAGCAAACTCATTTTAGTCTAAAGACACAAGCTCAAAATGAAGGGATAGAAAAGGAATATTCCATATGAATAGAAACTAAAACAAGGTGGCCATAGCCACACAAGACAAAGGTACAACAATTGTAAACATATATATGCAGCCATCATTGGAGCACTGAAATATATTAAGCAAATACTAACAGATCTAAAGGGAGAAATAGACCACACAATAATAGTAAGGATCTTACTTCAATACCCTACTGCCAGCAATGGATAGATCATCCAGACAGAAAACTAACAAGGAAATTTTAGAATTGAACCACACTCTAGAACAGTGGTTCTCAACCTTTCTAATGCCGCGATCCTTTAATACAGTTCCTCATGTTGTGGTGACCCCCAACCATAAAATTATTTTCGTTGCTACTTCATAACTGTAATTTTGCTACTGTTATGAACTGTAATGTAAATATCTGTGTTTTCCGATGGTCTTAGGCTCTACAGCAGCCGTTCTCAACCTGTGGGTCGTGACCCACAGGTTGAGAACCGCTAGCAGGGTCACCTAAGACCATCGGAAAACACAGGTATTTACATTACGATTCATAACAGTAGCAAAATTACAGTTATGAAGTAGCAACAAAAATAATTTTATGGTTGGGGGGTCACCACAACATGAGGAACTGTATTAAAGGGTCACGGCATTAGAAAGGTTGAGAACTACTGCTCTAAAACAAATCAACTTAACAGACAGACATACATAGAAAATTCTCTCCAACAGCAGCAGCAGAATATAAATTTTCCAGGATAGATCATATGATAGGGCACAAACAAATCACAGCAAATTTAAAGGCTGAAATCATACCAACTATATTTTCAGACCACAATGATATGAAACTAGAAATTAACAAGAGGGAAACTGAACAATCATTAAGTCAAATAAATCAAATCCTATCTAATAAACTGGTAATATGCAAATTAACTGTCACTCCACCACAAGATGGGGGGTGGCCGCTGAGAGTAGGCAGCATGAGCGGCCTGGAGGAATGCTTGCTTCGTCGCCCCGGCAACAAGGCAAGCGTTCCGCGCCCAGCTGTGGATGGGCCTCCTGCCAGGCCAGGGCATGAATGGGCCTCTGGGCCGTGGGCGTGAAGTGGCCAGGCCCCTGAGGGAGCTACTGGCACACAGATTTGTGCGTAGGGCTACTAGTGGGAAATAAAAAATTACCTCTACACAAATGGAAATATAACATATCAAAACTTACAGGATGCACCAAATGCATATCTTAAAAAATCTCAAATAAACAACCTAACTTTACACCTCTTGGGACCTAAAAAAAGAACAAATTAAACCAAAGTTAGAAGAAGGAAGTAAATTATTAAGATCAGAACAAAAATAAGTGAAATAGAGACAAGAAAAATAATAGAAAGGCTTGACAAAACTAAAAGCTGGTTCTTTGAAAAGATAAAATTAGAAATGCAAAATGTGATATTACAACTGTTACTACACAAAAAAATGACACCACAAGAAACTATTATGAACAATTATATGCCAATAAATTAGATAACCTAAAATAAATGGATACATTTCTAGAAACACATAATATATCCAGACAGAAATAGAAATCTGAACAGACTAATAATGAACAAAGAGATTGAATAGTAATGAAAAACCTCCCAATACAAAAAATCCCAGGATAATGAAATGGCTTCACTAGCAAATTCTACTCAAAGAAGAATTAATACCAATCCTTCTCAAACTCTTTCAAAAAATTGAAGAGGAGGGAATACTTCCAAACTCATTCTACAAGGGCATTACAAGAAAACTACAGACCAATATCACTGATAAATATAGATACAAAGATTATCAACAAAATATTAGCAAACCAAATTCAAGAACACATAGAAAGGATTATATACCATGGCTAAGTGGGATTTACCTTTGGATGCAAGGATGGTTCAACATATGCCCACTCTTATTCAGTATAGTACTGAAAGTCTCAGCTAGAGTGATTAAACAAGAAAAAGAAATAAAAGTCATCCAAAACAGGATTGTCTGTGGATAATATGAGTCTGTACTGGTATATAGAAAAATCCAAAAGACTCAACCAGAAAACTGTTGGAACTAATCAACAATTTCAGTAAAGTTGCAGGATACAGCAATCAGCTGACTTCCTATACATCTAAAAAATCCATTCACAACAGCATCAAAAACAATAAAATACTTGGACTATATTTAACCAAGGAAGTGAAAGATCTATACAATGAAAACTACAAGACTTTGCTAAAACTGAAGAAGATATAAATAAATAGAAAGACACCTGTGTTCGTGGATTAGAAGAATTAATATTGTTAAAATATCCAACTATCCAAAGCAATCTATAGATTCAATGCAATCCCCATCAAAATACCAACGGCATTCTTTAGGAAATGGAAAAAATAATCCTAAAAATTGTATGGAACCACAAAAGATCCCAAATAGCCAAAGCAATCCTGATTTAAAAAATTTTTGGAGGTACCACACTCCCTGATTTCAAACTTCACCATAAAGCTACAATAATAAAAATAGTATGGTACTGGCACAAAAATAAACATGTAGACCAATGTAACAGGAAAGAGAGCTCAGAATGAAACTCCTGCTTGTACAGGTCAGCTAATATTCAATGAGTGAGCCAAGAGCACCCAATGGGGAAAATATAGTCTCTTCAACAAATGGTTTTGAAAAAACACATGCAGAGCAATGAAACTGGATATCTTATACTACTCACAAAAATTAACTCAAAATGGACCAAAGACTTAAACTTGATATTATAGAACTTTTGAAAGGAAACATAGGGAAGAAGCTTCTTGATATTGGTCTTGACAATGATTTTTTTTGGATATGACACCAAAAGCAAAAATAAAAGTAAAAATCAACAAATAAGACTACATTAAACATAAAAGCGTTCCCAAAAGAAACAGCAAAATGATAAAGAATGAGAGAACATTTATGCAAACTATATATAAAATAAGGGATTAATGTCCAAAATATATATTTTAAAAGACTCAAACAAAAACAAAAAAATCCAATTAAAAAATGGGCAGCCCTGGCCTGGTGACTCAGGTTGGTTGAAGCATCATCCCATACACCAGAAGGTTGTGGGTTTGATTTCTGTCAGGGCACATACCCAGGTTGCAGGTTCAATCCCCAGTCAGGAGCGTACTGGGGGCAACTAATTGGTTTCTCTCTCTACAATCAATAAACATATCCTGGGGGAAGGATTAAAAAAATTGGGCAGAAGAACTAAATAGACATTTTCCAAAGAAGACATACAGATGGCCAACAGATACATAAAAATGTGCTCATCATCACTAATCATCAGGGAAATGCATATTAAAACTACAATGAGCCCTGGCCAATTTGGCTCAATGGATAGAGCGTCAGCCTGCAGACTGAAGAGTCCTGGGTTTGACTCTGGTCAAGGGCACCTGCCCAGGTTGCTGGCTCTTCCTGGGCCTGGGCCCTGGTTGGGGCATGTGCAGGAGGCAACCAATCAATGTGTCTCTCACATTGACGTTTCTCTCTCTCTGTCTCTCTCCCTCCCTTCCATTCTCTCTCTAAAAAATCAATGGAAAAATACCCTTGGATGAGGATTAAAAAAAAAAAAAACTACAATGAAATATCACCTCACACCTGTTAGAACAGCTATCATCAGATCCCACTTTTAGGAATTTATCCTAAGAAGCCAGAAACACTAATCAGAAAGAATATATGCACCCCTATGTTCATAGCAGCATTATGTACAATAGCTAAGATCTGGAAACAGCCCAAGTGCCCATCAGTAAATGAATGATTAAAAAACTGTGGTACACTTACACAATGGAATACTATGCAGCAGTAAAAAAGAAGGATCTCTTACCCTTTGAGACAGCATGGAGGGACCTGGAGAGTATTATGCCAAGTGAAATAAGCCAGTCAGAGAAAGACAAGTATCACATGATCTCACTTATATGTGGAATCTAATGAACAAAATAAAACGATGAACAAAAAATATCCAGAGACATTGAAGCATGCAAATAGACTGACGTATTTTAGGGAGTTAGGGGGAGCAGGAAGTGATTAACCAATGAATTTATATGCATAGACCATGGACAGACAATAGTGCAGAGAAGGCCTGGGAAGGGGAAGTGAGTAAGGTGGGGGGAAAAAGGGAAACCTGTTAAACTTTCAACAATAAAGATAAATGTTAAAAAAGACAAGCAATGAGTGCTGACAAGGACATGGAGAAAAGGGAACCCTTGTGCACTGTTGGTGGGGATGTTAATTGGTACAGCCACTGTGGAAAACAATATGGAGGTTCCTCAAAAAATTAAAAATAGAACTATCACATGATCTAGCAATTCCACTTTTGGGTATTTATCAGAAGAAAACACTAACTGAAAAACATAAATACACCACTTTGTTCACTGCAGCATTATTTACAATAGCCAAGACACGCAACAACCTAAGTGTCCATAGACAGATGAATGGATAAAGAAAATGTGGCATACGTATACAATTGAATATTATTCAGCCATTAAAAAAATTAAATCTTCCTGTTTGTGACACATGGATGAACCTTGAGCACATTAAGATAAATCAGACAGAGAAAAACAAATACTATACTGAATCACTTATATGTAGAATTTTAAAAAGCCAAACTTATAAAAGCAGAGAATAGAATAGTGGTTACCAGGCAATGGGGGTGGGAGGAGAGGACAGATGTTAAGGTACAAATTTACAAGTGATAAATTAGCCCTAGAGATATAATGCACAGTACAGAGATTATAGACAATAATATTGTATCATCAAACTCGTTAAGAAGACTAGAATTATTCCAACTTCTAAAAAGAATTATGTAATATGATGGAGGTGTTAATTATAGCGACCATGGCAATCATATTATAATATATAATTATCAAATTAACAGGTTGTACACCTTAAATTTATATAATGTTATGTGCCAAGTATATTTCAATTTTTAAAAAATGTCAAGACTGGAAACCAACTGCTGTCCATATAATTAAATCACTGAAAATTAGATAACTGGATTCCAGTTTAGAGACTGGGATAAAATACCTGTCTTTGCCTAGAGTTCATTAGTTTTCAATGATTTGGGGGTAAAAACACTTGAAGAAAATGAACTATGATATATCATATTACAGTATTCTGAATCACTGCTTTCATACCTCAAACCTGACCAGAGACTTTGTTTCTGCCACGTTTAGGTCTCCTGCTACACAACTTCCATAGGTTGTGTCATTATCCACCTACTGCCTGGGAATGGTTAATTCTGCCTGTTAGCCACTCACATCTTTGATATGATTAACAAAAACTAATTGCTGTTTGCACATGTTCATTTGTTATTTAACTTATTATTTTATATTAAGGGTAAAATAACTGTCTGGAAAATTTTTTTTAATACTCAGCCACAATGAATGGGAGATGCCAATCAAGTGTAGTACTCCCGATATTGTAACTGATTTACTATTCATTGCTGCTTTATTAACATACCTCATTCTCCTTTCTCTTTAGGAAATAAATACACTGAAAGCAGATAATGATGCTCTAAAGATCCAACTGAGATATGCACAGAAGAAAATAGAAAGCCTTCAACTTGCAAAAAGCAATCATGTCTTAGCTCAGATGGAACAGGGTGACAGTTCTTAGCCCAGAAACTCAAGGAGCACAATCTGTAGATAAATGGATTAGAGATCTCATTTCCCAAACCAGTTAACACAAAGATTGGGGAAGCTTAGAGTGACCAGTTTTAAAGGGGGTACTTTAAAAAGGAAAAGCTAGTCTTCCCCCCTCCCGCCCCCCGCAATGTGTGATATTGTTTTCTCTTCCAGTCAGTTGAATCGAAGGGGAGTAAAACTGAAAAATGCAAAATTTTTGCCATTCATACCACAAACATTTTTCCCTGAGACTAAGGGCAAAAGCATGATAAAAACATGACTATAGTTTTCTGATAAGGAAGCTTCTCCTATGTGGCCTGCCTGGCTGCTGCTTCTTTAGAACTAAAATCCCTGGAAAATGAATTTGCTTCCTTCCCTGGGGTTTTTCTGTAAACTGGGGAATTGACTTTGTTACACTCAAAGCTTACTTATAATATTAAAGTAGATTCACTTCCTCTACATTCCAGCATTCTTTATGAATCTGGTTCCCGATTCACTACCTCAAATCTAATCAATTAGCCCTTCCCCCACCCCCATCCTTCCTCACTGTGCTCATCATATACACAAGGGTATCTACCTAGAGCTGAACTTCTAGAATATAAGTACAAATTTGTGGGGGCTTATTCAACAACATGACATTATCCAGTTGTATATCAACTAATAGTTTGTCACAAAGTCATAATAAAATAAGTAATCAAATTAAATACCTGAAAACATGGCTATTACCATTTTATACATGACTGACTAATTAGCTAAAATAAACGTAATGCAAACATGTCTGTCCTCTACAGTGGATAGAATTAGGACTTTATGGCTATTTTTTTAAAAACAGAGTCTGCTTAGCTCTTCATGTGCCATCTTTACCCTTTTTTTTTTAAAGTAATTTTTTGAGCTGAATTTGTGCTTACCAGTATACTGCCTTCACTATTAATACTATTTAGAAATAAGCTAATTGGATCAGAGCCTTCAATAACAGCTGACAGCGTGTATATATGTGTATATATTATGTATATACAATATCAGGCATGCATGTGACTTGGAATTTTGTTCCCTCCTTATAAAATGTGGAAGTTAATTAAACAACTTTTAGTCATTTACATAAATTCACAAATATAAAGTTCAGTTTGTTATAAGATGAAGAATTTACTCACAATGTAAATTGTATTGTTTGCAAACTCACAAAAGCCCTGTGAGTTATCTATTAATGAAAGTTAATGATAAATGGGCTCATTTAGTTGTCTGGGCAACTGATCACAAACTCCTTTGTTAGACTCTTTATTTCTCTAAAAAAGTCCAATGATCATTTTCTTTTTTTGGGGGGGGGAGGGGGGGAATGGGGGGAGACACGACTTACCTTCCATGCTTGGAAAGCCTAGTAACAAACTGACTTGAAATTCATAAACAAGTTGAACAACATGCCAAGAATATAATACCAGCCTTTAGAAGTTCCAAACTTAAAGCCAACAACACCAAGTCTTAGAGTACAAAGTACATATACACAGTGTAGCTTCCTTGGAGGATTCAGACCATTTAAGAAGTTTATTTGATGAAAGACTAGTTCCTATCTGCATACCTCCTTATACTGAGCTTTAGTGACAAAGCTAGTGACTAGTTTTCCTTTGTGTTTTAAAAAAATCACTTTACACACAGACTTACTCTTTCCTAAGTCTAAACTCAAAAATCTCACCACCTAATATGTAAACTTACAGAAGCTACTCTACTGTGCTACTTACATTATATGGAACATAAGTTTATGATCATCTTTAAAATTCATATTCTTCACTATTATCCTTTTCCTCTGATATAAACCAAAAACAGTACAGCTCAATTTTCTTTAAACATAGCCACATAACAGTAATTTTTTCGTTTTTCTTCCCCTCCACCCAAAATACAGATTTCAGGTTAGTTTCTATGTAAATAATTTATAATCTATAGGAATTTAAAAGGTCAGTCCTCTTAGTCAAATTAACATGGCTAAAGGATCTTACCACTGAAATGGATAGGAAGCAGTAATTTCATCACAGGTTTTTACAGCCCACCTAGGGCCAAAGAAGTAGTGTGTAAATTAATATTATTTGTGTGGAATCTACAAAAATAATCTGGAATAGACTTTTGGTTGTTAAGCCTAGGATACAAATTTTTGTGTCTTGTACTGACTTGAATAAGTTTGGGCATATATTTATCTGCCAAAACAATGACAAGTTTTGTTCTGTTAACAGCAACGTCACTTCTCATTTTCTTTGGTAATTGACTTGCCTTTTTACTGGTTGTGAATTTCTGTCTAAAGATGTATTATGTAAAAGAACTACAAGGAAAAAACAAATGTACAGATTGTAAAGTTTTTTATATCTAATGTAAGTTTTCTTTGTGTAATATTTATATGATAAAAGACATTAGGATCCCTATAGCATATATGTCTTGTATTTCTTCTATAGTTCATGAATATGTAGAAGCTTCACCTGAATTTTTATTATAATCCACATCTGAGACCACTCCCCTATTGTATTACCCAAACAGTTCTGGAAGAAAAAGCAAAGCAACTAACTAGTTAGTAAAATTTTTTCTAAATCTTTTTATAACACAAAGAAGTAACAGTACAGAAATATTCAACCTTTTCCCATCTTACTGCATTATGACTTAAAGTGATCCCTAAATATTAGGAGTCTATAAACATTTAACACTGAAGGAGACAGATCTGAGGCTGTCATTTCTCTGTGGCTTTGGTCTTTAATTCCACAGTTCTTTCCAAGAAAACTGGCAAGTAGAGAAACTTTGAAGCTGTGGGTGAAATTGGTAGAGAATGATGGCTCCATCTAGTATACGACCACCCAGAGCAATTCATTTGTGCTCATCATTATTTAGTGACTAGAGGCCTGGTGCATGAATTCATGCACGGGTGGGGTCCCTCTGCCTGGCGATGGAGGCCTATTGGGAGGGCCAGCTGGCCAGGGGGAGGGGCTGCAGGAGGTTGGCCAGCTGTGGGGAGGGGCCATGGGAGGTTGGCCGATCGGTCCCCCAGCTGGGGGGAGGGACCACAGGAGGTTGGCTGGCTGGGGGAAGGGGCCACAGGAAGTTGGCTGGCTGGCTGGGCGAAGGGGCCGCAGAAGGTTGGCTGTGGGAGTGCACTGACCACCAGGGGGCAGCTCCTGTATTGAGCATCTGCCCCTTGGTAGTCAGTTCATGTCATAGTGACTGGTCAACCAGTTGTCCGGTCATTCGGTCATAATGGTCATTTAGACTTTTATATATATAGACTAGTAGCCCGTTTGCACGAAGATTCGTGCAATAGACCTTAATTCACCTGGCTGCCTGCACCAGTTTTCTGCCGGCACCGGGGACCCAGGCCTTGGCTGTGGCCACCGCCTTCTGCCTTCTTTCAGGGTCCGGGCTTGGCCCTGGGCGGTGGCCTTGGGCTCGGCTGCACCCAGCGTCCCTGCTACCCGATCGCAGGAGCCGACCCCCAGTGGTCTCCTGCGATCGGCGCCGGCACCCCGCTGGCGCCCAAGGCCAGGAAAGCCTCGGGCGGCTTTCCCGGCCTTGGGCTTGGCTGCACCCAGCGTCCCTGCAATCGGCGCAGGCACCCCACTGGCGCCCAAGGCCGGGAAAGCCTCGGGCGGCTTTCCCGGCCTTGGGCTCCGCCGTACCCCAGCGTCCCTGCGACCCGATCGCAGGCTCCCCGCTGGCGCCCAAGGCCGGGAAAGCCTCGGGCGGCTTTCCCGGCCTTGGGCTCGGCCGCACCCCAGCGTCCCTGCGATCGGCGCAGGCTCCCTGCTGGCGCCCAAGGCCAGGAAAGCCTCGGGCGGCTTTCCCCACCTTGGGCTCCGCCACACCCCAACGTCCCTGCAACGGTTTCCTGATGGGCGTGGTTGGTGGGCGTGGCTTTGGTGTAGCAAAGGTGCGGTCAATTTGCATATTTGTCTATTATAAGGTAAGATATACACTGAGTGGCCAGATTATTATGATCGCTGAACACATAATAATCTGGCCACTCAGTGTGTGTGTGTGTGTGTGTGTGTGTGTGTTTGTGTGTGTGTGTGTGTGTGTGTGTGTGTGTACTAGAGGCCCGGTGCATGAATTCGTGCATGGGTGGGAGGGAACATGGGCAGTTGGCCAGCTTGCCTGCTGGTCGAACTCCTGGTCGAGGGGACAATTTGCATATTAGCCTTTTATTATATAGGATATACACTGAGTGGCCAGATTATTATGCATTCAGAGATCATAATAATCTGGCCACTCAATGTATATAGATTAGAGAGAGCCATAATTTCCCTTAATCCCCAGCCAACTTCTGTGTAACCAGACCAATGAAGGAGGAAGAAAAATTCCAATCACTGAAATCCCAATACAGAATGAATTCTGATACACTTGGATGTGGGTATAGTCATCATTTTGGCAATTCATTATACTGCATACAAAATAATTAAGTCACTCTGACAACCTAAACCTAAAGAAGAAATTAAATTTCCTCTCCTCCAGTCCCAATTCCCATCCCAAATCTCTATCCTGTGCTCCTTACACGATATAGATAGTATCACTGCTTAGAACATTCTCTGGTCACATAACTTTTATGGAGTTTCAAACCTTCTTTTGACACAAATACAGACAACTAAATGTTTTTGGTTTAAAATGTTTTGTGGGTTTTTTTCTGTTTAGTGAATAAGGTTTCCCTGATCTGCAGAACACAAGGGAATAGGTTCAAAGAAAACACATGACCCCCTCTTTTGCTGAGAGCTGACATGTAATGTGGTGGTGGTTATGTATGGACAGGACTTATGTTATTTATACCAGTGCAGTCCAAATGTGAGGGTAGTTACCTTTTTTAACACAGAAACTCCCAGTAATGACATATCTATAGATGCTATTAGATACCAAAGGCTAGACCAATGCAAGAAAAATTAAAAAGGGGAGGGAAAACCAGGTAATATGAAAATGAGAACCAGGCAAAAAGGAATGAAGCAGCACACAAAAAAAGGTATTGAACTTTAGGAAGCAGTGAAATACCATTCATCATACTCTACATTTGTATTACACTCAATTTGTAAAACATTTTCACATTATGGCCTTTCAATAAGGCCCCAGATGGCCTTATTGCTATTTTATTATTTTTTAAAATATATTTTTATTGATTCAGAGGGAAAGGGAGAAGAAGAGCTAGAAATATCAACGATGAGAGAGAATCATTGCTCAGCTGCCTCCTGCATGCCCTACACTGGGACTAACTACAGCCCACAACCTGGGCACGTGCCCTGACCAGAAATCAAACTGTGACCTCCTGGTTCATCGGTTGACACTCAACCACTGAGCCACGCCAGCTGGGCACCTTAGTACTATTTTAGATACTGCTTAGCACACTCTTCTACAAATAAAATTTTTACTGAACAAAGATTATCATTAAAATTTAGCTCAGAAGAAAGAATAAGATATTTGAGTCTAGACCACTCAGCTTTTATTCAAGTGAAGTTTATAGGAATGTGTAAATGTGTTGCTCCAGCTCTGACATGATTCCAGGAGCAAGTGCTAAACCTGGATAAAATTTACAGTGAGTCCTGTGGATAATCCAACAGCACTCGTATGAAGGTACAAAGAAATCTTACAGAAATTGATGAACTACTGTTTCGGTCATTATTCATAAACATCTAGTGATAAAAGTTGAAGGTAGTTATAAGCTCCTTCTAAGTCAGCAACTAAAGCTTCCGAAAAGAAATAAAGCAGAAATGTAAAAGTTTGAAATGAATGTTTTAACTAGCAACTCTCTTGAAATACTTTACTCCAGTGGTCTCTGCTTATATATTTTTAAAAATTATTTTTCAGAGTTCATAGCTACTCATAAAAATGTTTTCTTAATTATGGAAAACATTCTTCTCCAACAATCACAAATAAAATTAAGTCTTTTCATTAAATATAAGCACATTTAAAAATAATCTAAGTTTACAAATAATCAAAAACATTTGTTTTCCTATATTTAACAAATTTCTTTGAAGAGTTATCTTGAAAAACACATGGCCAAGACTACACACTATGTTTACTTTTAAAGTTTTAACATTATTTTAGGTTTCTCCACAGGGTTTACTATAAAACAAAATAAAACAACAAGAACTGCCAAATACCAATATCCACTGGTACTCAGCTTTCTATCTATTGAGTTGGTTAGAGCATAGAAAGTTGTTATGCACAGGTGTTGACCAGAAGCCTACATCGGGACACAGGCTTTACAGTGGGAATTTAAAAATGGCTATCACTTTTTCTCTCTCTCTACATTAAGAGAAAAATGCATAACTTGGCCCACTTCTTAAACCATTCACAATAGGCACACTATAAATTCCCAACAAATTTCACTTGTACTTAGGTCTATATGAAACAACCTGGATAGGGCTCAAGCATCACATACATTCCTCATCTGACAAATGAGGACAAATCAATCCTTGAGATCTTTGATCGTTTTAGCCCACAGCACCCCTCAGCTAGCGCCATAATTCAAATTCACAACTCGTAGTCACCAAGCCTTTGACTGCTCCAACCACATATAATGCTTCTCTAACACTGAATTTTCCAAATCTAATTGTGAATCAGAACTACCAAGGGATGCCTTGGCCTACCTGATTTATTAAAACTGGAAAGTACTGCTCTAATCCTATGTAATACAGTTCAGCCTGCCATTTAACATTCTAATATCTAAAATGATGGCCCAAAGGATGAAGAAACAATTTATAAGAATATTTTTTTACACCATCATGTAAAACTGGTTCATGTCTTTGTCCCTTCAGAGTAATTCTGACCTCAATCAAACTTTGCTTTGTCAAACAAAATCACAAATTTCAAATCCAGTTGGAAACTAAATCAAATATGCATACCAAAAAGTAGACCCAGGCTTCAATTAGTGGAATTTTAACAGAAACCTGGGCAGAGGAATCACTTCCTATAAAAGAAAAAACAAGTCATGACAACTACCTATTGAACAAAACTATCAGTCCCTTTCCCTATTTTGTGAAGTAAAATTAATAAATATAAAACACAGGAATACAGATGAGGCAACAGTCTAATAACAAGTGGGGTCTGTTTTATGTGTGTCAAACCTGAATAAAATACAGGTAACAATCTAAATTCAATCATGACAATAAAATACTTTCCATTTTTCCAAGTCTGATGGTAATATTTACAATTTTAAAAATAGCCTTTGCTCATTTTTTTTTTGTTTTTTAAAAAGACATAACATGCTCAAGGGTACACAGATATGAAAAAAAAATTCATCACTCTGTCCAAGAGATCATACAGTATAAAACAATGTTCTTACATATTAACCCAATTCAAGAATGATATCAAGGAATCTAACAGTGTTTACTTCATAGATGACATTCAAATATGTTATTTAGAACACTATGCCTAATGTAGCTATCAAAACGTAAGCACTGCTATCCAATTTCTGTACCTTTCAGTATCTTCTATATCCACCACCACCACCTCCTCCATATGGATCTCCATAACCTCTTCCACCATAGCCTCCTCTCCCACCATAGCCCCCTCTCCCACCATAGTCTCCCCTCCCACCATAATCTCCCCTGCCTTGGAAACCGCCTCCTCTACCACCCCCTCCCCCACCTCCTCCCCAGCCTCCACCCCCTCCCCCACCACCTCCCCAGCCACCTCTTCCACCCCCACCACCTCCTCTACCCCCACCTCCACCACCCCAACCACCCCTTCCGCCGCCTTCTTGTCTCTTTTGCCAAGGTGGCATTTCAGGGGGTGGTGGTTCGATTTCATTCGGCCGTCCTCCCCTGTCAGGCACCCTTCCCATCAGCACCTGTATGAAGAAACATTTTCTTTCAGTTACTAATATTTTAAAAGTTAAAATTTACATAGAGGACTCAAGTAATACTGAAATTATTGTTCTAATAAAGAAAAAGAAGCCAAATATTTAAGGACATGAAAGTATCAGAATGACAGTATGAATTAATATTGAAAATATAAATGCAATGCATGACAAATTCCTCACAATGTGGTATTATTTTTAAACAACCTAGAAAAATATTTCTAAAACTTAAAGGCTTGTAAAGGCTTGTTATTTTCTATTGTTTAAATGTGTTTAGCATATTCTGTAACAAATGTAGTACCCATCATACTAAGAAACTTTTTTAGCAAAACATTAATATACTTAAACTACAGACCTTAAATTAAAATCATATCCATTTATACAACAACTCTGGACTTTCCATTGTTACTGGTTTGGTAATGGACTATCCAATAAAAGACTGTATTTTTTAAGCACATTTTTATTTCACAAGTATGAAGTATATGTGATAACATGTGGCTAGGTCAGAGATGAATATAATGACTATAACCCAAGGTAGCATTGCAAAGAGATACAAGGATTCTCAGTGAGTTATTCCTCTCGTATGAGAAACCTAAGTTTACTAACTTTCAATGATACTAGCTATTATAAAAAAAATAGTTGATGTCCTTCCTTAACCATGCTTTATAATACTTTAAAGGATAAATCAAGAATTTGGTTTAAGACCCCAGACTTCTATAGAAAGGCCATACTCTATATGCCCATGAACAGAGAAAGACAGCTGAGAGGAGGGTGCCTCCCCACCAACCACAGCCAAGGGTAAGCCAATAGCTTCCTGCTGGTCTCTTTCAGGAAAGAAGGTAAAACAGTAACTGCCTCAACCAAACTGACCTATAAATCAGTTAGGTTCTACTTCTATTGATCTTCTAACCAAAACTATGTTTTAGTAATTTATGTCATAAAGACAAAAAGTACAACATTCTCACTGTGGGACAAGATTCAAAGTATGTAAACATTCTTTTAAAGTCAGCAATAATGCCCTCATTACCAAATCCAAAAATTTGCTTTTCTTGGTTGTCATTCTCATTGGTCTCTCCACCAAACATGCTACGTTGGTGGGTATACGGGGACGCTGCTCCAAGAACTGATCGTAAGATTGCTTTCAAAAAGATGTTCTAACATTTCCTCTGTTCATCTCTGTCCCCCTGAAAAAGTCCCAGAAAGAACCCATCAATGTTCCTCCTTAATGCCTAGGTTTCCAATACAGTTCTGTTCTATATCACTTTAGTAGCCTCTTAAAAGTATTTTGAAAATATGGAGTTCAAAAGTACATTCTGCCACGTGGGTGTTTTAGAACACTGGCCTAGCTACAGGGCTACATAACAGATTATACATGGTAGCAGCACTGGTTTGATTAAAGTTGCTACCACATAAAGTATGACACCACATAATGTGTGCTGGGGTGGGTATGTGAACACTTTCTACCCTGGAATAAGATGATTTAAAAACTTCTTCTTGGCTTTGCACCATGTCCAAAGGGTTGAGTTGTATTTGCAATAGAGAGAAAAAAGCCATTAGGTTAAGCAAATGATTCAGAAGAAAGGGGATGGAAGAATGATGGTAGATACCTGCTGGGGAGGTATGCTGAATGCTGTCATCCTTATGTTTATCCCAAACCAACCTTGGCTTCTACATACATTGGCCTTGTTTGACCCTCTTATTTTCCCTTGAAGGTTTAATTAAGTTCGACCATATTCTGTCAACTGTTTCAGTTTCAGTGGAATCTTGTATTTCTGGTTTAGTATAACAAGAAATTGTTCCCTCAAATGTGAAAAAAAAACAAAAACAATTGCCTCAAATAATTAGGCTGTAAATTATAAACTCAGAAAAGGGATGGACAATTTCACTTAAAGAAGTAGAACTCTTGTTGCTGTAAGAGTAAATAACCTGATGCAAGATAATGAGAAACATACAGGGTGGGGCAGAAGTAGGTTTACAGCTGTTCATATGGAAAATAATACAATAATCCTATATAATAAAAGAGTAATATGAAAATTGATCGAACAGCAGAATGACCAGTCACTATGACGCACACTGACCACCAAGGGGCAGATGCTCAACGCAGGAGCTACCCCTTGGTGGTCAGTGTGCTCCCACAGGGGGAGCGCCATTCAGCCAGAAGCCGGGCTCACGGCTGGCGAGCGCAGCATTGGTGGCAGGAGCCTCTCATGCCTCCATGGCAGTCGGACAACCCCTGAGGGCTCCCGGACTGCAAGAGTGAGCAGGCCAGGCTGAGGGACACCCCTCCCCGAGTGCACAAATTTCATGCACCAGGCATCTAGTTAATAAATAATAGTATGAGAATAAACTCTTGTGTTTTGCATACTCACAACTATAAAATTTTGCCCCCACCCTGTATTTAAAGACAGAACACTTTCAGAAGATAGAGAAGGTTGGTCTAAAATAGAAGTAGGAGGCATGAACACTAGTGCCTAACTGAGCCACGATTAGGCAAACTGACTTTATAAACAACCATCCAACTGGCAAGATATCCTGCATCAAGGATATATTTCTCATTAAACTGAGTGAAAAACTGTTTTAAAATTACCCAAATCCATTACTTCTGCTCTTTTGTAAAGTTGTCATAGGCTGCTCTATCTAAATGAAGAGTACTTTCTAGTTGAGCTAACAAGTATTTCAGATTAGTTTATTGTTGTTAAAGTAAAAACTTCAGACTCTATGAACTTGTTTAAGACCGAGCTTGTCAGAAAACTTGATCTATAGTACTATGAGTCAGGAAACCTCCAAAAGATTCAGTAATTTGCCCATGGTGATTCCTCTAAGTAAATGAACCCAGATTTGTATGACTCCAAAGTATGTACTCTTCCCTTTACACCAAGGATATAGGAATTTCATTGACAAAGAATGATTGATTACATTCTTAGAAAGAAATAATTCTTCCTAAAGCTATTGATAAAAACAATTCTTAATTCCTCTAATTCAGATAAAACTTTGGTTTAATTAATGAGTATAGAGATTCAAATGAACATGCACACACAAAACTAAGGCTAGATGGACTGAAGCCCTTACACCACTGTCTTTTCTAGTGCACCAGGACATAAAAGAAAAATGGATTAACATCTGTAAAAACAGCATCAAATTGAAAAGGGAACCCACTGTATGGGAGAACATATTTGCCAATGATATATCTGATAAGGGGCTAATTTCCAAAATATATAAAGTTCTCATACAACTCACCAAAAGGAAGACAAACAATCCAATCAAAAAAAATGGGCAGAGGACCTAGACACTTCTCCAAAGAGGACATACAAATGGCCAAGAGACATATGAAAAAATGTTCAACGACACTAATCATCAGAGAGATGCAAATTAAAATGACAATGAGGTACCATCTCATACCTGTCAGAATGGCTGCATCAATAAATCAACAAACAACAGGTGCTGGCGAGTATGTGGAGAGAAAGGCACCCTAGTACGCTGCTGATGGGAATGCAGACTGGTGCAGCCATTACTGGAAAACAGTGTGGAGTTTCCTCAAAAAATAAAAAATGGAACTGCCATTTGACCCAGTGATCCCACTTCTAGGAATATATCCTAAGAAACCCGAAATACCAATCAGAAAGAATATATGCACCCCTATGTTCATAGAAGCATTATTTATAATAGCTAAGCTCTGCAAACAGCCCAAGTACCCATCAGTAGGTAAATGGATAAAAAAGCGGTGAAATTTACACAATGGAATACTATGCAGCTGAATAAAAGAAGGATCTCGCAACCTTTAAGACAGCATGGAGGGACCTGGAGAGTATTATGCTAAGTGAAATAAGCCAGTCAGAAAAAATCAGTATCACGTGATCTCACTCATATGTGGAATCTAATAACAAAGTAAACTGACAAACAAAAGAGATCCAGAGAATGGAAGCATGGAACAGATTGATGAATATCAGAAAGAAGGTGGGGAGGGGGGGGGGGGGGGGGAGAAGGGAGGAAGTCAACCGAAGATCTTATGTACGTATATGCATAACCCATGGACACAGACAATAGTAGGGTGAAGGCCTGGGGAGGGGATGAGAGTGGGGAGGAGGGGGTCAATGGAAAGAAAAAGGGGGACATCTGTAATACTTTCAACAATAAAGATACATTTTAAAAAGTAAAATAAAATCTGTAAAAACATCAAATGAGGATATTATAGATTCATTCTCCACTGTACTGAAAGAAAAACCAACCTTATTAATGGCACATGCCGTCTTCTCCCGGCTAGAGCCACTACTTGTCCTAATGATCTTGGAAAGATCTTCACGAGCAGCAAGTAAATGTGCCAATGTAATCGTTGTCTTGGGTGACAAAGCATAACGCTTAGGCTGATAAATTCTGGCTATGTCATCTGTTTTCACCTAAATGACAAAAGATAGGGGAAAAAGTGAACCAAAGAACATTTCAATGAAAGAGCAATAGCAATCATAAATATCTGATGGTTTATGTCTAATGAAAAATGTAAACCAACCGATGCTAAAAGAACACATGACTACCAGGATCAACTCATTAAAAACTCACACACACACACACAAAAAAAATACCTAAAAATACCAAAACCACATATAGGACCTTTAAAAACAACAACAAAAAAAAAAACCCGGTAAATCTTATAAAAACTTGAAAAAATTGGAGAGAAATACTAATTTTCTGGATGGGAATACTGAATATTATGTGTTTTCCCCAAAATTAATAATAGATTTACTGCAATCCTATTAGAATGGTTTTTGAAAGGATAAGAAGGAAAAAAAGGAATCTAAAGATAATCCAGAAACTAAATATTTAAGAATGATAAAAACAATTCTGGAAGAGTTCTACCAGATATTAATATGAAATATGAAATTATCATTGTCTTAACTGCTCACATTCATTGAGTACTTATTAAATGTGCCAGGATACTATTCACTTAATAGTCATTTTTTAATTCTCAAAATACCCTTTTAGAATGGTTGGATTTATTGCCCCCTTTTGTATCTTGAAAAAATGAGGCTTAGAAAACTTAAACAACTTCCCCAAAATACAGAGAGAATCCCAGTTTTGTCCACTTACTAATAAAGATCTACTTGACCCACAATACAGTATACTATCCTACCTCAGTCAAATTACATGGAACTTGGGGAGAAAAAAAAGAGATTGATGAAGCAAAATAGGCAACTGAGATTCAGAGTCCCATACATGTATGAATGCAATAAATAATAATTAAAGAACAGTGAGAAAAACAGATAAATAATTCTAAAATGGTGCTGGAATAAACTGTTGGCTATTCATAAAAGTAATAATAATAAGGTATACCATATTGAAATTCCAAATACATTAAATAAAGAGGTAATATGCAAATTGACTGTCATGCCCTTGCACAAGACGGCCGCCCCCATGTGGTCACAAGATGGCCAGCAGGGGAGGGCAGTTGTGGGCAATCAGGCCAGCAGGGGAGGGTAGTTGGGGGGGGGGGGACCAGGCCTGCAGGGGAGGGCAGTTAGGGGAGACCAGGCCGGCAGGGGAGGGCAGTTAGGGGCGACCAGGCCTGCAGGGGAGGGCAGTTTGGGGGGACCAGGCCTGCAGGGGAGGGCAGTTGGGGGTAACCAGGACTGAAGGGGAGAGCAGTTAGTGGCAACCAGGCTGGCATGGCAGGGCAGTTGGGGGCGACCAGGCCGGCACGGGAGGGCAGTTGTGGGCGATCGGGCCAGCCAGGGAGGGCAGTTGGGGCAATCAGTCCAGCAGAGGAGCAGTTTGGCGTCGATCAGGCTGGCAGGGGAGTCGTTAGGGGGTGATCATGCTGGCAGGCAGAAGCAGTTAGGGGCAATCAGGTAGGCAGGCAGGCAGGCAGGCGAGCGGTTGGGAACCAGCAGTCCCAGATTGTGAGAGGGATGTCCAACTGCGGGCCTAAACTGGCAATTGGACATCCCCCAAGGGGTCCCAGATGCTAAGAAGACAGATACAAAAATCCACATACTGTATGATCCCATTTACATGAAATGTCCAGAATGGACAAATCCAAAGAGACATCAAGCAGATCACAATAGTGGCTTCCAGGGAAGGGAGAGGTTATTGGGAATGACTGCTAATGGGTGCATGCTCCTTTTGGGAGTGATAGAAATGTTCTGGAATTAGAAAGTGGTAATGGTCACAGAATGCAGTGAACATATTAGAAACCACTGAATTGTACATTTTAAGATGGTGAATTATATTTCCAAAAATAAGAAATTAATTAAAAATTAATTTTGAAATAGAGTTTTTGAGATATGAGACAATGATCAGGACATGTTAGGTGAAAAAAACAAACTATAAAATTATACTCACAATCTTATCTCAATACTAGCAAAATAATAATAAAAAATAAATCAGGTTAGCCATACTAATAAAGGTATATAACATTTTTGAAGGGTAACTCTGGAGTACACATCAAAAGCATTAAAATCATGCATATTCTGAGTCGTTTGCCAGCAGCCAGGAGGTTGGCTGAGCCACTGGCCTCAGGTCTCCTCCCCTTTTCCCACTAAGGATGACCCAGAAGGAGACTGCCCTACCGCCCAGCAGCCAGCTTAATCTAGCATGAACACCCTAACCCCAGAGAGCCTACCACCCCATCTTCACTTGTCCTGAAGAGCCACTTGAATGCCAAAGCTGCCCCTGGCCAGAACAGCATTGGGACACTTAATGGGTCCTTCACAATTGATAACTTTGAGATTGGGCATCCTTTGGGTAAAGGCAAATTTGGAAATGTGTACTTGGCTCGTTTCATTGTGGCGCTCAAGGTCCTCCTCAGTCTCAGATGGAGAAGGAAGGTGTAGAGCACCAACTTCTCAGGAAGATCAAAACCCAGGCCCATCTTCAGCATCCCAACATCTTGCATCTCTACAACTATTTCTATGACTAGTAGCCCATTTGCAGGAAGAATCCTGCAAGCGGCCGCTGCGGCCGTGTGTGCTGCCACTGCTGCCGCCGCTGTTGCGACCACCGCGCCTGCACCCGCGCGCCACTGCCGCCAGTCCCGCTCCGCCCCGCCCCGCTGCGCTCCGCCCCGCCCGGGCTTTCCCTCTGGCAGCCACCTTGCTTTCTGCTTTTCCCCCCTCCCTCAGTGTATGCAAATTAACCGTCATCTTTGTTGGGTAATTTGCATACTCGCCCTGATTGGCTGGTGGGCGTGGCTTTGGCTGGTGGGCGTGGCTTGGGCATAGTGAAGGTGCGGTCAATTTGCATGTTACTATTTTATTATGTAGGATTATCAAAGGATCTACTTGATTCTGGAAAATGTCCGCCCCTAGACAACCCTCTTTGCCCACCCCACACTCCCCCCCGCCATGGGGAGCTCTACAAGGAGCTTCAAAAAAGCGACACTTTTGACCAGCAGTGCACAACCACGATTAATGGAAGAATTGACATGCTCTGCACTGCAGGAAGAAGGTGATTCACAGAGAGATAAAGCCAGGAAGAGCTGAAAATTGCTGACTTTGGCTGGTCTGTATTCACCCCCCTCTTTGAGGAGGAAGGCCATGTGTGCATATTGGACTACCTGCCCCAGAGTTGACTGAGGGGTGCATGCACAATGAGAAGGTGGATCTGTGGTACATTGGAGTACTCCGCTATGAGTTGCTGATGAGAGTACTTCACACAATGAAACTTATCAGCACATCATCAAATTCCCTGTTCTGTGTTCACAGGAATCCAGGACCTCATCTCCAAGCTGCTCAAACATAATCCCTTAGAACGTCTGCCTCTGGTCCAGGTCTCAGCCCATCCCTGGGTCCACGCTCATTTTAGAGAGGGTGCTGCCTCCCGTGGCCCTTCAGTCTGTTTCATGAATTGTCTGTCATTTACTCCATTGTGTCTGTATTTTACCAGGTGTACCGGTTAATAATGCAGATTTTGTAATCAAGGAAAACACAGTAATTTCAAGAGAAACATCAAAAGTGCTTTATTCAAAGTAATGTCCATCGCTAGCTACACATTTCCCCCATCTTTCTAAGTCCCATAGAACTTTTCTTGTTTTGAGGGAAACCATTCAGAGACCCAATTTTCCACTTCTTTGTACGTTTTGAAGTGCTGCTCATAACGTGTGTGTGCCATCGATCGGAACAAGTGGTAATCTGAAGGAGCAAGGTCTGGTGAATACAGTGGGTGGGTTAATACTTCCCAGGCAAAATCTTTTAACGTGTCTTTAACTAGTTTTGAAGTGTGTTATGGTGCATCATCGTGAAGCAAAATCACTTTGCCGTGTCTTATGGCCCATTCTGGTCATTTCACGATCAAAGCATAGTTCAAATTGATTATTTGTTGTTGGTAGTGATCAGTATTAATAGTTTCACCTGGTTTTAGAAGCTCATAACACACCACACCTTCCTGATCCCACCAAACGCAGAGCATTGTCTTCTTTCTGAAGCGATTTGGCCTTGCAGTCGATGTTGATGGTTGACGTGACTCAACCCATGATTTTGTGCGTTTGGGATTCTCAAAATAAATCCACTTTTCATCACCAGTCACAATTCAATGCAAAAAACCTTTCTTTCATGTTGAAGCAACATTTTACTGATGACTTTTCGGTTTTCCATTTGTCTTTCGTTCAGTTGATGTGGTACCCATTTTCCTTCCTTTAAAGTCTTTCCCATTGCTTGTAAACTATCGGAAATTGTTTGCTGAGCAATGTTTAATCTTTCTGCAAGTTGTTTTTGAGTTTGACATGCATCTTCATCCAATAATGCTTGTAATTGTTGGTCTTCCAACTTTTTCAGTTGACCTGGACGTTCTTTGTCTTTCACATCGAAATCATCACTTTTAAAGCGTTTAAACCAGCGTTCACAAGTATCTTGAGCTGGAACATGTTCAACATAAGCTTCCCGAAGTATACAATAACTTTCAGCAGCACTTTTCTTCAAAATAAAGTAATGAATTAAAACTTCCCACAAATGCTCTTTTTTTGGCACAAAATTCGACCTTTTTAAGTGTAAAAATATCTATTATGTTAACACCTTCAGCAAGTTTGACATATGAAGTTTTGAAGCTTGCTGTCAATACAACAAAACAGCATACATATCAAATCGCATATATCTCAACATATGTGTAACTCCATCTATTGAAAAAAAATCCTCATTATTAACTAGTACACCTGTTACGTCTATATATGTGTAGTTGGAAGGTGGGATCCCTGGCCTATTTCCTTATCTGTCTTCCACTTCCTTCTTATTTAATAAAGATTGAAGCTAAAAAACAAACAAACAAACACACAACACACACACACAAAAAACAAACAAACAAACAAAAACACACCCACATGCATATTCTCTGATCAAGAAATTCCATTTGTACTACAAAGACCCCAAATAGCAAAGTAATCTTGAGAAAGAATAAAGCTGGAGGCATCATACTCCCTAATTTCAAACTATATTACAAAGCTTTGATAATCAAAATAGTATGATACTGAGATGACACAGAGATCAATGGAACAGAATAAAGACCCCAGAAATAAACCCACACATGTATGGTCAACTAACTTATGACAAACAAGCCAAGAACATACAATGAGGAAAGGACAATCTCTTCAATAAATGGTGTTGTGAAAACCGAATAACATGCATCAGAATGAAACTGGACCGCAATCTTAAACCATAGTCAAAAAACAACTCAAAATGTATTAAAGACTTGAATATAAGACCTGAAACTTTAAAGCTTCCAGAAGAAAACATAGGTTGTAAGTTCCTTGACATCGGTCTTGGCACTGATTTTTTTGGATTTAATACCAAAAGCAAAGGGAATAAGAGCAAAAATAAACAGGTGGAACTACATCAAATTAAAAAGTTCTGCACAGCAAAGAAAGCCAACAACAAAATGAAAAGGAAACCTACTGAATGGAAGGAAATATTTGCAAATCTTACATCTGACAAGGGGTTAACATCCAAAATGTATAAATAACTCATATAATTCAACAGCAAAAAATAATCTGATTTTTAAAAATGAACAGAGTTCAAACAGACATTTTTCCAAATACATAAAGATGGCCAACGTGTACATGAAAAGATGCCCAACATCACTAACCACACAAATCAAAAGCACAATGAGATATCACCTCACACCTGTTAGAAAGGCTGTAATTAAAAAATCAAGAAATATAGTATACCTGAAACCTATATGATCCTATTAACCAATGTTTAATTCAAGAAATAGCAATGCTGCCGAAACCGGTTTGGCTCAGTGGGTAGAGCGTCGGCCTGCGGACTCAAGGGTCCCAGGTTCGATTCCCGTCAAGGGCATGTACCTTGCTTGCAGGCACATCCCCAGTAGGGGGTGTGCAAGAGGCAGCTGATCGATGTTTCCCTCTCATCGATGTTTCTAACTCTCTATCCCTCTCTCTTCCTCTCTGTAAAAAATCAATAAAATATATTTAAAAAAAAAAAAAAAGAAATAGCAATGCTGGCAAGGCTACGGAGAAAAGGGAACCCTGTGCACTGTTGAATGTTAATGTAAATTGGGACAGCCACTATAAAAAACAGGTTCCTCAAAAAATTAAAAAAAGAAGTACCACATGATCCAGCAATTCCACTTCTGGGTATTTATCTGAAGAAAACAAAATCACTGACTCAAAAAAGAGATATGTATCCCCATGTTCAGTGCAGCATGATTTAAAAGAACCAAGATATAAAGTGTCCATCGATGGATGAATGGATAAACAACATGTGATACATACACACACATATTATCCTATCTAATAATAGACAAATATGCAAATTGACCATACCTCCGACACACCCACAAGCCACGCCCACCGGGATCAGGCCTAAATGGGCAGTCGGACATCCCTCAAGGGGTTCTATATTGGAGAGGGTACAGGCTGGGCTGAGGGACAACCCCCCTCCGTGCACGAATTTCGTGCACCGGACCTCTAGTTTAGCTATAAAAAAAAAATCTTGCTATCTGCAACAATATGGATAGACCTTGAGTTCACTGTACTAAGTGATATAAGTCAGAGAAAGACAAATGCTATATGATCTCACTATTAGATGAAATATAAAGAAAATAAAACAACTCCATCCTGTGTCCAAAAAAAAAAAAAAAAAAGAATCAGCTCATAGATAGAACAGACTGTGGGGAGGTGAGGGGTGTGGAGATAAGGAGATGCAAAATGGCTAAAGAGTTAAAGGTATAAACTTTCAGTTAAAAAATAAATGTTATGGGGATGTAATGTACAACATGGCATCTACAGTTTATACTGTATTACATATTTGAAAGTTGCTGAGAGTAAATCTTAAAAGTTCTCATCACGAAAAAAATTCTGTAACTTATTGTGCTGATCATTTTGTAATATATACAAACTTTAAATAACTGTGTTCTACACCTAAAACTAATATATGTCAATTATATATCGATTTTTTAAAAACAGAAATTTTAGAAATGTATCATGGACATGCACAAAAATTTAGCTGCCGAGGATTTCATTAAAGAGTCAAACAAGAAAAAAATATTAAAGAAAACCTCAATGTCAATGAATAAAGTCTATCATTCTAGTGATAAAATTTTCTGTAATGTTTTAAAATGCTGTAGAACAATCTATGATGTCATTCAATAATATCAGACATACTGTATAAGGGTATAATCCTATATAATAAAAGCCCAGTGACCGAACAGCAGAACCAGAATGACCGTTCGACCAGTCGCTATGACGTGCACTGACCACCAGAGGGCAGACACTAAACGCAGGAGCTGCCCCCTGGTGGTCAGTGCACTCCCACAGTGGGAGTGGGGCTTGGCTGACCAGGATAAGCGGTGCTCCCACAGCGGACCAATCCCCGCAGGCCACGCCCTCCACCAGTGCACAAATCCCATGCACTGGGCCTCTAGTCTATCTATATAAAAGGCTAAGTGACCGACTATACGTCCAATGACTGTCCGACCGAACTACCAGCAGGTACATATGACGCGCACTGGCAATTTACATATAAAGCTCTCACTGGCGCCAATCGCATGTGTGTATTTTGATCTGTCATTGTCGATCATGAATTTGGTTGACACTTCTATTATAGAGAAAGGGCGAACAACGATATTAAAATATTTCTTCTAATTAATTTCCTTTTTAAAAAAAAATATATTTTATTGATTTTTTACAGAGAGGAAGAGAGAGGGATAGAGAGTCAGAAACATCGATGAGAGAGAAACATCGATCAGCTGCCTCCTGCACACCCCCTACTAGGGATGTGCCTGCAACCAAGGTACATGCCCTTGACCGGAATCAAACCTGGGACCTTACAGTCCACAGGCCGACGCTCTATCCACTGAGCCAAACCGGTTTCGGCTAATTTCCTTTTAATGTGCACGAATCCGTGCCCTGGCCCACTAGTGATAAGTAAATATTAAATTTACAGGAAATTTAATAAGAAAACTCAGGGTATAAATGCATATACCCATATAATCAATTGGAAAGGATCAAATGAAAGTCCTAAATTAACTTATAAATAGCCTAAGGAAAAAAAATTTAAAAATTTATTTCACACTAAGGAGAAAAGAACAAAAACACAACCTCCTTGTCCTAAAACATGATGAAAAAAGACGAAGATGAAAAGATAAACTATCAAGGTATTTCCTAAAGGCAAAATTTCTCAAAGTCCCCAAGTTTAAGGCTAGTAAGCATCAACATGCCCGTAAATCCATGCCACTCTGAATGTTCAAAGACAAGAACATGTCAAAACTCATTTGTTTGGGATTTCTCTGTAACCTTAAGGCCAACACTGTAAACATCCTCTAACTTACGATGTTAAGAAACTTTTAATGCACTACTTTTCACAATTTTCCTTATATTCCTAAATTCCTTTTCTCATTAAAAGTCTATTAGGTTAAACCAAAGATCCAACTTGTAAACAACCTCCATTAAGTTTCCAGAAGTCAGTAAAACCAATACCTCTCATACATCTAAACTTTACTTCATTTCTTGAGGTCAGCAATCATGTCATCTACTTCTTTGATAACTCACAACTCTTGAAGCAACTGGGCTTTTTGTGTACAACAGTCCCTTCAATGACATGGACACACACACATCTCTGTAGTTTATCCTGGCATGCATGCAGGAGAGAAATAGGCTTTAACCATCTGAGAAGCTGATTATGTATTACAAATACAGAAATCTTCTAAAAATGTTCTACACATAATCACATAGGGTACTGAAATGCTCATTCAGAACCAGGTGCATCATAGTGCTTGACACATGAGATGCTGAACAAATGTTTATTGAAAGAAAATACATAAATGACCGACTTCAAGTCTGACTCACAGCTATTCTATTATTATGCTAAAAATGTTCCCTGAATTAATAATAGTTTTCATTTCACCAGCAACCCTGTTCTAATCACGCTTCAATTTTCTACATCTGTCAGGTATTTGGAAGGAGGAAGTATTTCCTACATATAATACATGAGGGAGTAATTCTAAGTAAATGAGTCAGACTGACCACACTAGGTTATAAAAAGGCATACAACAACAAAGAGAAAAGAAAAGAGAGATACATATAAGAAGGGAACCAACATCTCAGAAAATGAAATATGGAGGCAAAAATAGAGATTATTTGTAGAACAGTCTATTCCTCTAGCCCCTGGTACCACACTGCCACTCTTCCTCCCCTGGCCAAAGAAAAAAAATATACAGAAAAAAATGAGGTTTCCCTTCTTGAAAAAATGAGCAGCTACTGAGAAAAGATCTCTACAAGTTGGCATTAGGAATTCGCAAAGCATGATAGCCAATTCCAAAGCCTCATGTCAACAATTCCAATCAATGACTGGAGTTCCCCATCAGTTTTTCAGTATCAAGCTCTTTAAAATGAACAACCAGCAACCATTGTGCATTTGAAGAAAGCCACAAGAGAAAAAAAAAAAATAAATAAAAAAATAAAAAATTACCCTGTAGGAAACAAAAATAATTTGAGGCAAAAAATATGGGGTTTTCTTTTTGACATTTTTCATCCTCATTCAAGAAGATAGCATTATCACCCGGCTGGTGTGGCTCAATGGTTGAGCATCAACCCATGAACCAAGATGTCATGGTTCAATTACCAGTAAGGGCTCATGCCCCGGTTGTGTGCTTGATCCCCAGTAGGGAAAGTGCAAGAGGCAGCTGGTCAACGTTTCTCTCTCATCAATGTTTCTCTCTCTCTCTCCCTCTTATTTCATCTCTCTCTAAAATTCAATAAAAACATATTTTAACCTTTTGCACTCGGATGTCGAGTGTGACTCGACACGGTTAGCATCGGTAGCAGCTCGAGAAAAAAGCAAGCGAGTGCAAAGGGTTAAAAAGATAGCATATCCATAAAACAAGAAAGAAAAATTCAAGAATCAAAAAGAAGTTCTGGAAATTAAAAAATGATTACAGCCCAGCCGGTGTGGCTCAGTGGTTGAGCAGTGACCTATGAACCAGGAGGTCACAGTTTTATTCCAGGTTAGGGCACATACCAGGTTGTGGGCTACATCCCCAGTAGGGGGCATGCAAGATTCTCTCTCATCACTGATGTTTCTCTCTCTCCCTCTCCCTCTCTCTCTAAAAATAATCAATAAAAACATTTATATCTTTGTAAATATATATATGTATTTAAATATATCTATACTTATAAAAGGGTAATATGATAATTAGAGTGGATGTCTCCTGGACATCCTTCCGGACAAAGCCACAGTGGCTGAGAGGGCTGAGGGCAGGCAGCCATGGCGGCAACTACGAGGCCCAGGGCTCAGGCAGCAGTGGGCTCAGGCAGCCATGAGCCCCAGTGGCTGCAAGGCCCAGGGCTCAGGCAGCCATGAGCCCCATCGGCAGGCAGCGACAGCAGCAGCGGGGTGATGGGGGTGGCGCCTTCCCCTGATCAGCCTGGTCGCCTATTGCAGAGGGAGGCCAGAGGCAGCAGCAGCCAGGGGGTGATGGGGAGCATGCCTAAGCCATCAGTAAGACATCCCCTGAGGGCTCCCAGACTGTGAGAAGGGGCAGGCTGGGCTGAAGTAGCCCCCCCAGTGCACAAATTTTCGTGCACCAGGCCTCTGATCTATAATAATAAAAGCGTAATATGCTAATTAGACCAGACGTCCTTCCAGGTGACCTTCCAGACAAAGCCACAGAGGTGGGGGTGGGGGCCGAGCCCCTTGCACAAATTTCGTGCATCGGGTCTCTAGTATATATATAAATATATATATGCATATAAGTATAAAAGAAAAAGAAAAAAGAAGCAACAGCACATGTTAGTAAAAAAATACAGTGCAAGAAAAAATAAAATCCAATTAGAAGGAAGGTGAGACATCTGGTAAATTGAATAATAGCCCCACAAAGGTGTCCACATCCTAATCACTGAAACCTGTGAATATGTTACCTTGCAGGTGCAGATGTGATTACTAGTAAGTTAAGGATCTTGAGATGGAAAGATTATCCTGGTTTATCTGGATGGGCCTTGAAGGATTCTTCTACGAGAGACAGGAGTGTCAGAGACAGGGGCAGGTGAAGTGACAATGAAAGCTGAGAGAAAAAGGTCAAATTTTCCTACACTATTGGTTTTAAAGATGGAGGATAAGATCAAGAGCCAAGGTATGAGGTGGCATCTGGAAGCTAGGAAATTCAAGGGAACAGATTCTCCTCTGAAGTGTCTGGAAAGAATGCAACCCTGCCAATTATCTTCACTTAGGATTGTGAACTTTAGAACCATAAGAGAATAAATGTATCTACCAGTATATATATAAAACCCTAATATGCAAATAGACCGAACGGTGGAACAACCGAACAACCGGTCGCTATGACGTGAGCTGACCACCAGGGGGCGCACACGGAACATGGCGGGCAGTGGCAGCAAGAGGCAGAGCACGGAACATGGCAGGCATCAGCCATGGAGCCATGGTGGAACGGTGGAGCAGATGAGCGGGGGCACCAGACCAAGGCAGGGCGCCAGTCGCTGTCATCAGGGCGAGCCTCTGGTGCTTACTGAAAATTCTTTGCTCCTGCATGCCATGGTCCTGCCAGGTGCTCACACCTGCTGCCAGCGCCAGAGCCGCCGCTTGCACCTGCTGCTAGTGCCCGGCACCGGTCCTGATCGCTTGGCGCCGTCAGCAGTTGCGAGCAGCGGCTGCTAGCCCTGATTGCCCCTGAGAGATTCTCCACCTCACCCTGCTCCTGAGGGGCGACTGGGGTACCAACCGCCACTCGCGCCTGCTGACGGCGTCGGCCCCACTCACAACCCCTGCTGGCACCGGCCCCAATAGGTCCGCACCATCAGCAGGTGCGAGTGGGGCCAGCGCTGTCAGCTCATGGGAGGCCTCCAGTCCAGGCTACAAACTGCGGCTGGCAGGCAGGGGACCAGGGGCCATGGCAGGAGAGGCTGGGTGGGGGTGCGGAGGATGGGCCAAGAATTGCCCCTGTGCCCACTGCAGCCTTGCAGCACACAGTTCCTTTCAAGGTGCACAAATTCATGCACTGGACCCCTATCCTATATAATAAAAGGCTGATTTGCATATCGACCAGTCACTATGACGCGCACTGACCACCAGGGGACAGACCCACAGAGGGAATGCTGCTCAGCCAGAAGCCAGGCTCACGGCTGGAAAGTGCAGCAGCGGTGGCGGAGCCTCTCCTGCCTCCACGGCAGCGCTAAGGATGTCCAACTGATGGCTTAGGCCTGCTCCCTATGGGCCTAAGCTGTCAGTTGGACATCCCCCAAGGGCTCCCGGACTGTGAGAGGGCACAGGCTGAGCTGAGGGACCACCGCCCATCCCCCGAGTGCACAATTTCGTGCACCAGGCCTCTAGCCCTATCTAATAAAAGAGTAATATGCAAATTGACCATACCTCAACTACACCCACAAGCCACGCCCACCAGCCAATCAGGAGCGAATATACAAATAAACCCAACCAAGATGGCTGCGGCCACTGAGCAAGCAGGAGGGAAGCCTGGGTTTCCACAGCGATGGAGGAAGCCAAGCATTCCGCACACCCTGGCCAGCCCAGGCCTCCAGTCCAAGCTACAAAGTTTCAATTATAGAAGATAAATAAATCCCAACAAAAATGGCAGCAGCCACAGAGCAAGAGAGAGCAGGAGGCTAGGGTTGCCCCCAGCAATAGAGAAAGCCAAGCTTCTGAAGCCCTGGCCTGCCTTGGCCTCTGCTTAAGGCTACAAAGTTTCAATTATAGTAGATAAATAAATCCCAACAGAAATGGCTGCCACCACAGAGCAAGCAGAAGGCTTGGCTCCACTCCAGGCTACAAAGTTTCAATTGTAGAAGATAAATAAATCCCAGATACCAGGGCGTCCGCTTGGGTCGCCAGGGGGCGTGGCAGGCCTGCAAACCACCACAGGCCACCCCACACCCCAAGGGAACCCCCACCTTGATCCGGGACACCCTTCAGGGAAAACCAGATGGCCCCCACCCATGCATCAGGCCTCTATCCCAGTGGTTGGCAAACTGCGGCTCGCGAGCCACAAACTCAAGGGGCCAAAGAGCCGCATGTGGCTCGCGAGCCACAGTTTGCTGACCACTGCTCATCCTATCTAATAAAAGAGTAATATGCAGATTGACCATCACTCCAACACACAAGATGGCTGCCCCCATGTGGTCAAAGATCCTGCCCCCATGTGGACACAAAATGGCCACCACAAGATGGCCAGCAGGGGAGGACAGTTGGGAGAGACTAGGCCTGCAAGGGATGGCAGTTGGGGGTGATCAAACCTGCAGGGGAGGGCAGTTAGGGGTGACCAGGCTGGCAGAGGAGGGAAGTTGGGGGTGACTGGGCCTGCAGGGAAGGACAGCTGGGGGGGACCCAGGCCTGCAGGGGAGAGCAGTTGGGAGGGACCAGACCTGCAGGGGAGGGCAGTTAGGGGTGACCAGGCCTGCAGGGGAGGGCAATTAGAGGCAATCAGGCTGGCAGGGGAGCAGTTGGGCATCAATCAGGCTGGCAGGGGAGTGGTTAGGGGATGATCAGGCTGTCAGGCAGAAGTGGTTAGGGGCAATCAGGAAGGCAGGCAGGCGAGCAGTTGGGAGCCAGCAGTCCTGGATTGTGAGAGGGATGTCCGACTACCCGTTTAGATGTTCCAAATGCTCGCCTGCCTGCCAACCTGGATCAGGCCTAAATGGGCAGTCGGACATCCCTCGAGGGGTCCCAGATTGGAGAGGGTTGAGGCTGGGCTGAGGCGACATCCACCCCCGGGCACGAATTTCGTGCACCAGGCCTCTAGTATTATATAAGCAACTAAGTTTGTGGTAATATGTTTCTACCGCCATAGGAAACCAATGCAAGACACCACATGGAGAGACCACATAAGAGCCAAGAAGACAACCAAAGCACCCCAGCAGACAGCAGAACCCAGACACATGAGACAAGCATCTTGCATGTTCCAGCCCAGCCCAGGCATCAGCTGAAGCTGCATAAATGACCCCAGCTAACACAACATGGGCAGAAGAAATGCCCAGTTAATACGAAGAGTAACATGCACAGATTTACTTTACAACCTGAAACAACTTTAAAACTGGACAACCCACATGAACCAGTGAGTTTTCAGACACTGGGCAACAAGGAGCACAAGACAGTGCTCCCTGAAACAGGGGAAGCAAATGATTCCCGACTTACTGTTTGGAGAGTTTCCAGAGTATGTTGCAAAATAGGGCAGGGAATCCTAAACAAAGCCTGGGTACAGGTTAAAGGCATAAAATGGCAGTGATGAGAGACAGCTCTCTAGAAATCTACCTGTGGAGATTCTACTTGTGGATGCCTCCATTCTCCAACTCCCTCTTTAACTGGACCATACTCCACAGCCTTAAGACACTTTTAAGAAAAATGTTCAGGCATCCATACTACCTGTATCTATTCTTAAATCCTGCTTTCTTGATCAGTGGCTCACTATACCTATCGGTTTCATTTGATGCCTTCCTTAATGCAATCCTTGCATAAATCAAAAGCTATGAGTTTAAAATGAATGTGAAACATTTGGATAGAAATTAAGATAACTGCAAACAGGGATTTACACAAGGTTAAGATCTTTATATAAGACCAGTAGTTGGCTTGGGTATGTGTTTCAGATATAGTGAAAAAGTGCAAATGTGGTGCAGTTACATATTAAGAGACAAGGGAGTCTGAAGAGCTATCACAGAGTACCACCTACAGGACACAAATGGGAAAACAGCCTTACCTTTGCTCTATCAGACCATCCAAAGGACTGCACTGTTACATCCAATCGCTTCATCAACATCCGCCGACGGCACTCATATTCACAGGAAAGAGCATCATTGATTCTTTCCAGTTGTTCCTAAAGAATTTGGAAACAAATATCATAAATTTTAGATTCTTTCATTTTGCAAAGAAAAGAAGTTTTAAAATTATGGTCAATACTTCCTACTGATTCAAAAGATACTGTACTTGAGGACCATTTTCTGATCCCATGAGACTTTTCATTAAATTATACAAATAATAAAGAGTATTTGATAGAACATTTGTGATATTCAGAATATAATAAACATATGTTAAATTTTACAATTGGTGAATTTATCTCATCTTCAATCAAATGTGTTAAGTAAAACATCTACTTGCTAAGTAATGAGGACCAAAAAGGAAAGAAAATACAAATAACATCCTATCTTGCAGGTTTTGAACTACTATCCTTTTCAAATCATAATTATACTAACATCCTGGGCACTATAAAAACTCTTGGCTAGATATTTTTAAAATTAATAATCAGATTGAAGATTGAAGAAGTGTTTGGACTTATCTATATACATAAAACCCTAATAAGCAAATAGACCAAATGGTGGAACAACTGAACAACCAGTCGCTATGACATGTGCTGACCACCAGGGCGTGTGCACGGAACATGGCAGGCACTGGCTGCAGCGGGATGGTGGAGCAGGTGAGCAGGGGGCACCAGACCAAGGCGGGGCGCCAGTCACTGTCATCGGGGTGAGCCTCCGATGGTTACTGAAAATTCTTTGCTCCTGCACGCCGCAGTCCCACCAGGCACTCACACCTGCTGCCGGCGCCGGCCTCGCTTGCATCCGCTGCCGGCGCTAGAACCGCCTCTCACACCTACTACCGGCTCTCGGCGCCATCAGCGGATGCGAGGAGAGGCTGTCAGCCCTGATCGCCCCTCAGAGCTTCTCCACCTCCCCCTGCTCCTGAGGGGCAATCGGGGCAGCAGCCGCCAATCGCACCCACTGATAGCGTTGGCCCCGCTCACACCTGCTGCTAGTACTGGCCCCAATCGCTCCGCTCCATCAGCAGGTGCGAGTGGGGCCGGAGGGAGCATGGATGCCGGCAGACAGAACCGGGGGCTGCGGCGGAAGGAGCCGGGCAGGGGTATGGAGGATGGGCCAAGATGCACCCCTGTGCCCACCACAGCCTCGCAACCTACAGTTCCTTTCAAGGTGCACGAATTCATGCACTGGGCCTCTAGTTATTCTAAATATCAATTCATTTTAATTTCCCAAAATAACATATGCACGCTACACACTGTAAACTCTAAATGCTTATTTATAAAGTTAAGTCATATTCACTAGGTGAATTACACACAACTAATAAAAGGCAGGTGATGGGGACTTACTGTCTGTTCCAGATTTAAATCCATTTTCAACAGTGGTTTTCCCACATGATTTTTCTGGACTTTTGAGAGAATATCTTTCACCTAAAAGTAAATGTAATAGATTGTGAAAATGTATATTCTCTAATTTAAAACAATCTTATTCTTTAATGCTACAGAATAAATATAATGTTAAAGTGAAATAACCTTAGCTCTAACCAGTTTGGCTCAGTGGATAGAGCATTAGCCTGCAGGCCAAGGGTCCTGGGTTCGATTCCAGTTAAGGGCATGTACCTTGGTTGCAGGCTCCTCCCCAGTCTGGGCTCTGGTCGAGGCTCTTGCAGGAGGCAACCAATCGATGTGTTTCTCTCACATCAATATTTCTCTTTGACTTTCCCTCTCTCTTCAACTCTCCCTAAAAATCATGAAAAATATCCTCGGGTAAGGATTAACAAAAACAAAAAACAAACAAAATATAACATACTTTTACATACTAGGAAAGAATATCACTACAAAGCAGAATATCTTTTTCTCTTTCTTAATATATTTTTATTGATTTCAGAGAGGAAAGGAGGAGAGACAGAAACATCAATGAGAATCATTGATTAGCTGCTTCCTGCACACCACCTACTGGGGATTGAGCCAACCCAAGCAGGTGCCCTTGACCAGAATCAAACCTGGGCCTCTTCAGTCAGCAGGCGGATGCTCTATCCACTGAGCCAAACCAGGTAAGGCCAGAATATCTTTTACAAAGAGCATTAGTGCTGGAGGCTAATTCCAGCATGTCATAATAAGTGCAAGAAGTCCTCTAAAGGTTGATGGGCTTCTATATTCAGCAGGGCTGAATCATATTACCTGCTCCTGAGACAGCCGAAGGCAGTTCCCCCAACCTGACAATGCCTACTGTATGCCAAACCTTATTTTTTATATGTATATCTGCTTTGCTTTAGGACAATTTGTGTTTATAAAAAGCTAGGGGTCCAGAGATTCGAAGAACTTGGTTACTGAAGCTAGGTCTTCTCTGGCTCCCCAAAATGCCTTCCAAATTTATATTTCATGTCTAGTCTCTTTATTAATTTACTTGCAGCCCCTTTTCCAGATTCCTGAACCCTTCTACATGCTGAGAAACAACCCGGCAATTAGCTATATTAATTCAAGCTATAACACACCTTCTTTTCCAGAATAAGAAATAATGTACATAGACAACTACAGTAGTTACAGGTTTTGCAATAAGAATTACATGTTTTATGTAAAACAATTTTGGAGTTTCTTCTTAAGATGGCACTCTCTTACATTCTGGTAAATGCTCTAAAAGGATACCTTTGACGAGCACATTGATTTTTCTCAGTTAAGTACCATGTATACATTCCAATTATAAGTATTCTGGTTTCATTGTTCAGCAGGACACCATAGGAGACCAAGCCCACTCACTTATAGTCACCACATACAAATTTCATTATTTTTGCAAACACATAAAAGAAAAAATATGGAAATATTTCCTTTTGATAGGTACTGAATGGAAAAGGAAGTCCTTTTACCAGTAAGTAAATATTTAGCCACAATGACCACAGTAACAACTACCTTATAATTAACCTGTCAGCATTTGAACACAGGCACTATAGCCTGCCTTAAGGAGGGAAAAGAGGTTTGGGGAAATTATTAATACTAACTGGAACCCATAAAAGGAAAGGAAAAAGCTTTTAGAAAGAGCCCAGAAATCTGTTTCATTTTGAAACAGTCCCAAACATTTTAGTCAATACCAGATCATTCCTAATCCAGAGGAAATGAGGGGAAAAGAAACATTGAAGAGTAACTTGTTAATTCTAGACAAATGTTATTGAGCTGGGATTTCCTTATTCTTTTAGCTGTGCCCAGCTGGTATGGCTCAGTGGTTGAATGTTGACCCAGGAACCAAGAGGTCACTAGTTAGATTCCCACATGGCTTGCAAGTTCTATCTCTGTCCCCCAAAAAAGTTTCTAATATTGCTTTCATCTTATTAATACTAAAATTCTCTCACATTCATTAAGGCAAATATTTTTTATTTTTTAGTTCATAAAAAAATCAATGCAAAAAATAACTTTATTCAAAGTCTTAGTTTAAAGCAGTGTGTCTAAACATGGAGTGTTAGTACCTATTCTTAAGGGTGAGAATTTTCTTTTCCTTTAAAATGAACCCTATACTATTCCCTTACAGGGCTCCTACAAAACCTAGAAAGTAGGTCAGAATTTAGTCTGTGAGGGTAGAATTCTCTCTAACATATGGCTCGACTAAGAAAAAGGGTAGTTTAATAATTGAAAATAATTCAAAAAGCTTGAAATAGGTAGTTTGTGGTTATTTTCACTCCACTCATTCATTAACTCTACAACAAACATTTACTAAATACTTATCCACCAGAAATTGTGCTGCCAAAGAGAACTACATTGCAATTCTATTAACAATATCCACTAAAAAAATTTAATTTGCCTTTGACCTTATAGGATAATTCTACTTGTTTCACTATGTTGTATTTCAACCTTATTTAGGAAAGGAAGACTTAAATTTGCAAAGTGATTTCTATCATGCAACTCTCAAAAGCCTGAGGCAGATTAGGTCACATAGATATTAACACCAAATCCAAAGTTTAGTTTTCAAGAAGACAAAATCTCTTGAAATGGAATGTATATCTTATACTTAAAGGAAATATTTTCATTTTTAATACATTTATATGTTAGCATTTAGTTGAATTTTGGGAAAAGAAAAATAAAACAAATACAATACCTTTGACTCCACTTGGTTTAACATAAGTGGAATGTCAGAAGTTGCTGAGTTGGGAACACCAAGGGTATCACAGATAGCTTGAACTTCCTGATAAATTTCACTGTTTTTATCTAATTGAGAATTTTTACGTTTCTTGTTCTGTAATATCTGTAAAGCTTGAAGTTCTGTACTTAAAAATACTATAAGAAAAAGGAAAAACAAATAATGTTAAAATGTACACAAACTCCTTAAAAATCCCATTTCTGGGTATATATCCAAAGGAACTGAAATCAGGATTTCAAAGAGATATGCATTACCATGTTCACTGCCATATTGTTCACAATAACCAAGATATAGAAACAACTTGTGTTCTTTGACAGATGAATGGGTAAAGAAAATGTGGTATAGCCGAAACCGGTTTGGCTCAGTGGATAGAGCGTCGGCCTGCGGTCTCAAGGGTCCCGGGTTCGATTCCGGTCAGGGGCATGTACCTTGGTTGCGGGCACGTCCCCGGTGGGGGGTGTGCAAGAGGCAGCTGATCGATGTTTCTCTCTCATCGATGTTTCTAACTCTCTGTCCCTCTCTCTTCCTCTCTGTAAAAAATCAATAAAAATATATAAAAAAAAAAAAAAAAAAAGAAAATGTGGTATATACATACAAAGGAATATTATTCGGCCATTAAAAAGAAGGAAATCCAGCCATTTGTAACCACATGGATGAACCTGGAGGCCATTGTGCAAAGTGAAAAAAGTCAGACACAGGAGCACAAATACTACATGTCACTGTGATGAGAAACCTAAAACAGTCAAACTCATAATACAGAAAGTAGAATAATGGTTGCCAGGGGCAGGGTGAAACACAGAGTTATTAGTCAAATATAAATTTTTTAAGAACTAGTGATCTCTTTTAATGAACTTTTAAAATCAGAGGGACCTTGGCATAAGTCCCTATGAGCCAAGTTGGATACATAGTGATCAGATTATATAACATAAGTCCTAGAGATCCACTACTTCATAGAATTGTGGCTACAGTTAACAGCACTGTACTGTAATTTTTAAATACATTTTTTATTCTAATATTTTATTTTTTTTTATTGAATAAATCTTTATTGTTTAGATTATTACAATTGTTTCTCCTTTTTTTCCCCCATAGCTCTCCTCCACCTGGTTCCCACTCCTCCCTCTGCCCTTACCTCCCCTCCACAGTCTTCATCCATAGGTGTACGATTTTTGTCCAGTCTCTTCCCGTACCCCCCACACAGACACCCCTTTCCCCCTGAGAATTATCAATCCACTCCCATTCTATGCCCGATTCTATTATATTCACCAGTTTATTCTATTCCTCAGATTTTTAATTCACTTGATTTTTAGATTCACTTGTTGATAGGTATGTACTTATTGTTCATTATTTTTATCTTTACTTTTTTCTTCTTCTTTCTCTTCTTAAAGAATACCTTTCAGCCTTTCATATAATACTGGTTTGGTGGTGATGAACTCCTTTAGCTTTTTCTTATCTGTGAAGCTCTTTATCCGCCCTTCAATTCTGAATGATAACTTTGCTGGGTAGAGTAATCTTGGTTGTAGGTTCTTGCTGTTCATCACTTTGAATATTTCTTGCCACTCCCATCTGGCCTGCATAGTTTCTGTTGAGAAATCAACTGATAATCGTATGGGTGCTCCCTTGTAGGTAACTGTTTTTCTCTTGCTGCTTGTAAGATTCTCTCGTTGTCTTTTGCCCTTGGCATTTTAATTATGATGTGTCTTGGTGTGGTCCTCTTTGGATTCCTTTTGTTTGGGGTTCTGTGCGCTTCCTGGACTTGTAAGTCTATTTCTTTCACCAGGTGGGTGAAGTTTTCAGTCATTATTTCTTCAAAAAGGTTTTCAGTATCTTGCTCTCTCTCTTCTTCTGGCATCCCCATAATTCTGATGTTGGTACACTTGAAGTTGTCCTAGAGGCTCCTTACACTATCTTCAACTTTCTGGATTCTCTTCTCTTCTTGCTTCTCCGGAGGAGCGTCCTTTGCCTCTTTGTATTCCAAATCTTTGACTTGATTCTAACGTTCCTCTAGTCTACTGTTGGGTCTCTGTATAATATTTTTTATTTCAGTCAGTGTATGTTTAATTTCTAGTTGGTCCTTTTTCATATCCTCGAGGGTCTCGTTAAATTTATTGGCCTTTTCTAGGAGATTCTTGAAAAACTTTATAACCGTGGTTTTGAACTCTATATCCAGCCGTTTGTTCTCCTCCATTTCTTTCGTTTGTGATCTGTTTCCTTGTTTCCCTCATTTTCGCTGCTTCCCTGAGTTGGTAGGGTGGTTTTGTGTGCTAGGTGTCCTTATATGGTTCAATGGGTCAGCCTCCCAGTTACCTGAGGTGGACATTCTTGGTGCACCCCTTTGTGGACTATGTTTACAGCCTTGTTGTAGTTAGGTCTTGATTGTTGTTGGTGTCACTGGGAGGAATTGACCTCCAGGCCAATTGGCTGTGAGGACACAAGCTGTGTCTATAACGGAAGAATTGCTGTGCTGGAGACACGTTTATGGGGCAGGACTTGTTCCAGTGGGGCTTTGGTGCTCACTGAGTCTGCCTCTTGAATGTGTCCCTTGTGAGAGTAGTTGAAATCTGGTGTCATCTCACACAGACCACTAGATACACTAGTTTCTGGATCTCCAATGGGGTGCAGGTCAGCTACTGTCTGAGGCCACCCAGCAGGAGCTATAGCAAGAACTACAGTTTTCTCCTCCTTGCTTGGGATTTGGAGGTTTTGGAGCTGTCTGACTGGAGTTGCAGTTTATTTGGTTAAGCTTCGACAGGGCAGGCCATTTATATGCAATAGACGCTGCGCTGAGCTTGGGTGTGTTTGTAGATTGTGCGGGGCGGGGTCTCAGGGTGTCACCAGGCTAGGGTGTGGCAAACAGCAATGGCTGCTAGTCTGCTTTCTCTGCCTTTCCGCGTTTCCAAGTCCCCGCGTCCCACGCCGCAGTAAACAATGATTGCTGGGCGCACCTCTGCAAAAAAGTCACTCTCACTTTCCGACCCGATGGCCGACAGTCCAGCTTCTCCCTGTAGGCATCTGGGTCCCCCACGTCTCCCCAGAAACTGGATTTCAGAGAGATCGGGAGCTTGTCTCCCTTCAGGTTGACAAAAGGCCGCGCGCCCAGTCGCCCGCCACCAGCCCGATTCGCGTGCCTCCGTACCTCAGCTTTTCAGCGTTTGTGCTCCTTTCTCTTTCCTTCTAGTTGTAAAACTTCCACTCAGCCAGCTTTCCCGTGGTTTTGGGTGGTAGACGTTTTGTCTTTTAGTTGTAGTTTTGAAATTGCTGTGTGAGGCGGCAGTCTAGTTGTTTACCTTTGCCGCCATCTTAGTTTCTCTAATTTTTAAATACTTAAACATTTGCTAAGAGGATAGATCTTATGCTGTACTCTTATCACACAAAATAATAATAATAAAGTGGAAAGAAACAAACAAAAAGACTGTGCCTACCGTAGTTTAAAGTGCAATAAGAGAGACACACCAGTAAATCAATAATTTAAGAATGTATAAAAATGTGTAATATTCTGATAATATATTCTCTCTTTCATATGCACAGACTGCTCAAGCCAGGGGAGAACGTATAACTCTAACTAATCTATCTACAAGAAGATAAAGTAATCTGAGTAATTATTTGCCTTCAGGATAGACCACCCCTTTACTGTCACCATTTCATTTAAGTCTTTCAACAAACATATTTAAGAAAATTATTCAAAATCTTAGATGGTTATAGTCTTATTTTAAATTAACTTTCACCACAGTTGTTAAAATATTAGGATTCTGCTTGTTTTTATTTGTTTAAAGTTACACATACACACACACACACACACACACACCCCACAGTTTAACACAGTAATTTCAACTTCAGCTAAGCAGAAGTATCTGAGAAACTTTAAAAGTATACTACTAAGTGCCAGGATCCCATCCTCAGAGATTCTGAACCAGATCTGAAGTAGGAGTAAGACATCTGTGTGGTTTGTTTTACACCTAAGGTGATTTTCATGGGCAGACAAAATTGAGAGACACTGATTTAAAGACTTCTCCATGCAATCTACACATCAGACAGCCTAAAGAGCCCACAAAAAGTTAAGACCAATAAGTATTAAACTTTGCTTATGAAGATATGCCAAGGTCCCTCTGATTTCAAAATTTCATAAAAGAAATCACCAGTTCTTCAAAAATTTATATTCTTTCTAGAACCTTGACTGAAGGTTCCTTGTTCTATGGAAGCATGCTCTATGTAACAGTACAAGCAAGAGTTCAGGCTAGTATTTAAAATGCTAATCCAGATGGTAAACAATACAGTAAAAGTCTTCTTCCCACCACAGATCCTCAGATTCCCCTTTCCCTGAAGCAATGACCATTAGTTTCTTGGCTATCTTTTTAGGCATATATGTATATGTATATTTAGTATATGTATCTACCACCTATGCACTTTAATTTCTTCTCTACAAGACATACTACAAATGTTCTGTATATTCAATTTTTATTTGCCAATATAACTTAGAGACCATTCCACATCAGCACATTTGATCTGTTCTCCTTCTTATAGCTACAAAATGGTATCACTGCAAAGATGTGTATCACTGCAAAGATGTACCATCAATACTTAACTACTACAAACAATGCCATAGTGAACATCCTTTTCATATATCTTTGTACACTTGGGGAAATAAATATGTATACCTAATCATAAAATTGCCAAGCCAAACGGCAGGTGAATTTCAATGGTATTAATAAACCCTTCCAGAGGTTGTGCCAGTTATTCTCCCACGACACTCTAATGCCTATCGTATATGAGAATGCTTATTCTCCCAAACTTTATTATGACTTAAAAAAAAATTTGGGTGGGGAGGGGGGTATTGGCTAGGCTGATAAGTGAAAAAAAAAAATGATATCCTATCATTTTATTTTTTTATAACTCTTTAACTTTGAGGGATATTATGCATCTTTTCGTGTTTAACAGTGATTTAAAAAAATTTTTTCTGTAGAATGCCTTTGTCTTATGTGCATTATATATTTTTCCAGATTTTTTTCTTCTTGATTTACAAAAGTCCTCCACATAGTAAGGAATTTGGCCCTTTTTATTTTATACATGTTGCATACACTTCCAAGAAGATGAAGAGGTTCTTATATATGTTTTCAACACAGTCAAACCAAAGATAAAAATGGAATAGATGCTTGTAAAATTGTGAACTGGTATAACCTTTCTGGAGCAAAATATAGCAATATATACTTAGACCAGAGATCTTTTTTTTAAATGTTCATAATCTAGCCCTAGCCCGTTTGGCTCAGTGGATAGAGCATCAGCCCTCAGACTGAAGGGTTGAGGGTTCGATTCCAGTCAAGGGCACGTACCGTGATTGCAGGCTCAATCCCCAGTCCGGGGCCGGGGCACGTGCGGAAGGCAACTAATCAATGTGTCTCTCTTACATCAATGATTCTCTCTCATTGTCTCATTCCTTCCACTCTCTCTAAAAAATCAGTGGAAAAATATCCTCAGGTGAGGATTAACAAAACCAAGTTCATGATCTAAGTAAAAGTAATCCAAAATTATAAAGAAATTAATGTAAAGTAGAAAAAAATAAAACACCCAAATTTGCCCTAACCAGTTTGACTCAGTGCATAGAGCGTCGGCCTGCAGACTCAAGGGTCCCAGGTTCGATTCCGGTCAAGGGCATGTACCTTGGTTGCTGGCACATACCCAGTAGGAAGTGTGCAGAAGGCAGCTGATCGATGTTTCTCTCTCATCGATGTTTCTCTCTCTATCCCTCTCCCTTCCTGTCTGTAAAAAATCAATAAAAATATATTTTTTTAAAAATCACCCAAATTTGAAACCTATTAAATAAATGTATGTCCATAGCATAGAATGTTATGTAACCAATTTAAATATTTTTAAAATATTATGTGATGGGGACATGCTCACAATATATTAATTGAAGAGGAAGAAGAGAAGGAACTATATCTGTAACAAGATCTCAATCTTATTTAAATGTGATGGACAAAGGAAAAGAGAGAAGGAAAAGAAAATATGCCAAAAAGTAATGCACAATTCTCTCTGAGAAGTGAGATTATAAATGATTTTGTTCTTTACAATTTTATCTACTCTGTAAGATTTCTATGATAAGCATGCAGTTTCTTTATAACATCATAACATAAAATTTACCATTCTATTTTTTAAGTGCACAATGGCATCAAGTACATTCACATTGTTGTGCAACCATCACCACATCCATCTCCAGAACTTTTTCATCTTCCCCAGCTAAAATTCTGTACCCATTTAACACTAACTTTCCAACTTACTCCACCCCCAAGCATGTATTTTCATAATCAGAAAAGCTATACCAACTTCTCCTATATCTCCTCTTTAATTTTACTTGCACCAGGAGCCTATCTTACCATTACTGCTGAGCTTCTTCACAGTTAAGGCAAAAAGGGAAAGATGATGAATTCCATAGTTCTCACTGACTGGCATAAAGAACATTCAAGTTCCTCTTCTAGGCCATGCTTCTTAGCTTCCTTTCTATTACAGTATACCTAAGGGATACTATGACCTCCCATTAATAACAATGGTTCATTAAGTCAGTGACTCACACTGAATAAAAGGAAGATGGGAAAATAGTATAAGAAATGAGGGGGAAGACATAATATTTATTCCACCCAACACACAATGTAATTCAAATGTCAACACTTCCAGCATCATCACTAGTTAAACACACACACAATTCCTGCTCTAGTGCAAGAAACATTACTAACACTAGAGCCTACAAGGAATATATCACAGGGATCTTTTTATAAATGGTACAACCTAAAACAATAGAAATCTTCAATAACAGATGTTAGAAAAATTATTTCAAATGGTCATTTTTTGCAGAACTTTCAAAAAAACATAAAATTTAACTGAACTAAAAAAGTTTTGAAGGGACCCAGTGCAAATAAATGGATTTTTATTAATGGTAGTTGTTTGGATATAGGGTAATTTTACTCCAAATTAACCCCTGATGAAAATAGGCCACACTTGCCCAGGCCAGGTAGCTCAATTGATTAGAGCATCGTGCTACTCCAAGGTTGTGGGTTCAATCCCCAGTCAAGACACATACAAGAATTAACCAAAGAATGTGTAAATAAGTAGAATAACAAATCGATGTCTCTCCCCCCCCCCCCCCCCGCCCCTTATTCTCTTTCTCTAAATCAATAAATAAAAACCTTTAAAAATGAAAAATAGGCCACACTCACTAGAACTCTTGTGGTCCAAGGGTGCAATTTTTTTTTTTTTAATTGATATATCCCTAATGCCTAGAGTAGTTTCTGGTACAATAGTAAGCGATCAATACATATTTCTGAACCTACCACTATCACTCAAAGACTATCACTAAAGCAAGATCTAATAACCTGCTTAGTAGGCTAGTTTCAAAGAATTTTATGATTAAATAGAACTTTAGAGATAACCAACTTTAGCCACCTAGCCACAAATGCTAAGAGATTCATTAAGTGAAGGAAAAAAATTATTAAAATACTCCATAAATCACAAACAGGTCAAATAAATCATAAGTATTAGAAATCTTACACTAGAATTCATTAGTAGAATTTATACTACCTTTATATAAATATTCGAGTCAGCTTCATATTTTAAGTCAAATATTAAAACCTTTTAAATTTAAATATATATCTAATGCTTCATTAATAAAATTTTATAACTTTTGACTTAAAAATTTAAAACAAAGATCAAATACATGCATTTAAATGTTCAAAGAAAGAACTTACATAGAAGTTTCAAGCAGTCATCCTTCTTTTTTAGACGCTCTTTAATATCTCCTGATATGAGTACAGAATATGGACATGCCATTTCTTTTAAAAAACCACTTATCTCAAGCTGGAAGCTTTCTAGATCATCTCTCCCTTCAAAAAAGAAAAATCACAAAACATTTACTGAATATTTACCATATAATCTAATACTATATAATCTACAAGTTCATTTCAATTTCACATTCAATTCTAAATTTTCCTTTTGACATTAAATCCTTACATGTGTGACCCCAAAACTTAGGTAAAGGTGACCAAATAATTTCTACATTTAGAAAGTCACACTTAAATTCAGAAGCATAAGTATCAATTTAAAAATATAAATGTTATTGTGAGATTATATTTTTATATTTAAATTTGATTAGTATTTTCCAATATATGTTCCATAAAGCAGATAAAATGGGAATATTTTTGTAAGAGTAATGAAAATATTAAAAGCATTATTATGGCTATAATTATTAACTGGCTTCAGAGCAAATGATATTTCTATGGATTCAGATTATAAATGCAGTCATCTAATTAAGCCTCACTGCTTTTCTTTCTTTCATAACCTAATTATATGGGAGCCTGTGTCATGTGTTTTGAATTTAGCTTATCTTACTTAGTTTCAAGGGAATTCTATTACATTTGGCAAGAAGAAAAAAAAAGCAATATAAAAAGACAGCTTCAAAAGGGAACTCTACTTTGTCCCCTAGCAAATGCCCAATAATTTATTTTTTCATTTTATTACACCATCTGAAATTCTACCAAAGACCCACAATGAATCCAGTTACCAAGACAGCAATGCATTAAACTTTATGAACAAGTACAGGAATCCTATATAATAAAGAGGTAATATGCAAATTAACCCTCACGTCCTCACAAGATGGCTGCCTACGACCAGGCTGGCAGGGGGTTAGTGAGGGACAATCAAATGACTGAACAGCAGGCTGCAAGGGGCGACCAGGCCGGTGGGGTGGGCCGTGAGGGGCAATCAGGCTGGTGGGGGGAGCAGTTGGGGGTGATCAGGGGGGACATTTGGGGGTGACCAGGCCAGCAGGGGGGGCAGTTGGGGGTGATTAGGCTGGCAGGGGGGGGACAGTGAGGGGCAACTAGGCCAGTAGGTGGGGCAGTTGGGGGCGACCTGGCCGGCAGCAGGGGCAGTTAGGGGTGACCAGGCAGGCAGGCAGGCAGGCAGGAGAGCGATTAGGAGCCAGTGGTCCAGGATTTTGAGAGGCATGTCCGACTGCCGGTTTAGGCCCGATCCTTGGGCTCCAAGGATCGGGCCTAAACCGGCAGTCAGACATCCCACGAGGGGTCCCGGATTGGAGAGGGTGCAGGCTGGGCTGAGGCAACACCCCCCCGCCCCATGCACAAATTTCATGTACCGGGCCTCTAGTATTTTATAAGAGCATTCCTATGTGAATCCAGGTCCTGAGTTATAGGCTCTGTAATACAACTTAAATTAGGGATTACATGTACTTAAAAAAAAAACACACAAAAAAAAACAACAAAACCACACCTTAATTCAAAATAAGCAGCATTCAAAAATTAAACTTCTTAAATAACCAAATTCAGAGTCTACTTTTTCTTAAAAATACTAAGATTAAGACAGTAGATAAACAAAATTTGTTTATAATCTTATACAAATTTTAAGAATGAATTTTGGATTAATATAACATTTAATCCAAATATATTTAATACAATATATTAAAGTTCTTAATATCAATGATTTTTCTTTGTATAGATTTTTCTTTTTCTATTATATTTTAGATAAAACTGAAAATCATAAGCTATCATTTCATTTTACTATTAAACAAAAAAGTAAATAAAACACAATGGCAAATACCAGCTGAAGTGATACTTTCTTCCAAGGTGCATAATGATTTTATTTGAGAGCCTAACCAAACACAGAGCTCTGAAAACTCAGGTGAAGATAGTCCACCCTCAGCTGCCTTGGAAAGGGCTTGCTCTTCTAACAGTGGTCCCTTATACCTAGAAAGAAAGACATAAAAGGTTAAAAATTAACAAAAACCTCATATTCTTTATCACAGCCTACTGCCTGTTCTTGTAAATAAAGTTTTATCAGAGTACATCTGATACATGTATCCATTTACAGACTGTCTCTGGCTGCTTTCACACTGCAATGACAGAGTCGAGTCATTGTGACAGAGATAGCATGGCCAGCAAAGCCTAAAATTTCTACTATCTGCTCTGTTATAGAAAATGGTTTACTGATTTGTGCTCTATATAATTAACATTTGGCTTTTTCCCTATATTTTAACATCTTTTAGTAAAATTATCAACCAATTTTAAGAGAAATATTACATATAATAAAGTCAAATAGAGCTAAGTCTAATAATTATACTGGTTACAAGAATAAGAAAAAAGGAATTAGTGACTAAACAGATGCAAATTTTAAATTTAAAAAATTAAAGTTGAAAAAGACCTATGAGATCATGTTAATCTAAACCATTTATTTTGTAATTTTACTAGAGGTCCAGTGCACAGATTCATGCACTGGGGGCATGGCCTGTGGGGATCGGCCCCCTGTGGGAGCACTGCTCATCCTGGTCAGCTGAGCGGTGAGCGTATAACCCCTAGTGGTCAGTGGACGTCATAGCAACTGGTCGACCAGTTGTTCTGGTCATTCTGCCATTCGGTCACTGGGCTTTTATGTATACAGATACTTTCAAACACTGCTACAAAGTGTACTTGAATAGTACCTTAAATTTTTTAACCATCTTATAAATTATCTTAATTGAATTAGATATCAGTTTTCTACTTTAGTCCTCTTTCTGCAATTGAGCTTTTATTTCACATTATAAACTTATAGATTTTAACATATTTGATGAGTTTTAATCCACTGTAGTTATTTTTCTTTTCAAACAGTCCTATCTTTGGTTAGTGAGAGGCCACTCTTGTTTGATTTATCCCCAGTATTCTTTGAATACTTTCCTTGATTTCTTTGACATGATGTTCTTGTCCTGTACTTGTAATTGGCCATTTCTCCAAGAAGCCCTGATTCTTTTTAATGGTATTTAGAGTTCACAACCTGGTACTAAAGGTTAGTCACTGTATCTGAAGTTTTTTCAAAGAATTTATATAAGGATTTCACATTGCTATTTCCAATTCAAACTTAGAATTGTGGGTTTTTTACCTAACTTGTTTTGTATTTTTATCTATTTTCTCTAAAATTGTGGTTTTTACTATTTTTATCTATTTTCTATAAAAAATACGGTTTCTAATGACATTTATATAATCCTAGTAAAAAACATAAGTTACATATAGTTTCAGAGTAGGAAAATCAGCATTTTTACTAACAACAAAATCACTGAAAACAATTTATGTTTTTATGTTTTAGAATATATTCCAGTAAGGATATATTTTTAAAAATTCCTTTCTGTGATTAAACCACCTACTCAACATATTGACAGACCTTTGTTTTGCTTTAAAATTTAGAAATTTGTCTCTCGTTTTGTCCTGATTTCATTTTTAATTTTGCTTTATAATTATGTAAGACATTTATATGGTTTCAAAGTCTAATTTACAAAACAAGGTACATTCAGACAAATCTACTTAACAATCTCAATTGTGTTCCCTCTACTCTAGTTCCCTCCCTCCCCCAAAGGTAACCATATTTATTAGTTTTGGGATGTCATTCCACAATGTTTTTAAAAACAAACATAAATATACTTTTCCTTTTTTTAGATAAAAGGTAGCCTACTACATACTGTCCTATTCCATGCTTTAAGCACATATATATTCACATACACATATTTACATACTAGTGGCCCAGTGCACGAAATTCGTGCACTGGGGGGGGGGGGTTTCCTTAGCCCGGCCTGCACCCTCTCCAATCTGGGACCCCTCGAAGGATGTCCTACTGCCGGTTTACAGGGATCGGGCCTAAGCCGGCAGTCGGACACCCCTCTTGCAATCTGGGACTGCTGGCTCCTAACTGCTCACCTGCCTGCCTGCCTGATTGCCCCTAACCACTCTGCCTGACAGCCTGCTTGCCCCCAAATACCCTCCGCCACCAGCCTGCTTGCCCCCAAATGCCCCCCCTGCCAGTCTGATCACCCCCAACTTCCCCCCTGTGCCAGTGTGCTCACCCCCAACTGCCTCCCCTGCCGGCCTGCTCACCCCCAACTGCCCCCCTGCTGGCCTGCTCACTCCAAACTGCCCCCCCCCCACTGTCCTGATCACCTCCAAATGACCCCCACTGATGGCCTGCTCGCCCCCAACTGGCCCCCCTGCTGGTCTGCTTACCCCCAATGCCCCGCCCCCCACCAGCCTGATCACCCACAACTGCCCTTTCCTCTTGGCCTCTAACTGCCTCTACCTCGGCCCCACCACCATGGCTTTGTCCAGAAAAACGTCCGGAAGGTCTCCTGGAAGGTCTCGCAGTCTAATTAGCATATTACCCTTTTATTAGTATAGATACTAGAGATCAACAGAAATACTACTCAATCATTTTCATTGTTATATAGTACCTCTCTGTCTGGATGCACCCTAGTTTATTCACTATGCCCTTACTGAAGGACATTTGGGTTAGTACATCATTTTCCTATTATAAAAACTGGCAGATTTTTGTCAGTATATATCTGGGATAGATTCCTGGAGTTGGGACTGTTAGGTCAAAGAGTAAATGGATATGTAATTTTGCAGGATACTATTATATTTTCCTCTACAGGGGTTGTGTAAGTACCCATTCCTCATAATTCACCACAGTTGTCAAACATTTGGATTTTTGACTATCTGGTATCTCAGTATAGTTTTAATTTACATTTCTCTTATGAGCAAGGCTGTACATCTTTTCACATGTTTATAGGCCATTTGCATTTCTTTTTCTCTGAATTCTCTGGTCATATCTCATGAAGTATATTTTCAAACCTCCATTTTACAGGTAAGAAATTAAGGGTTAATGAGGTTAGGATACCTGCTTTATAAATACTAGGCCAGGCTCAGTGCTAGTCTATATATATATATATATTCATATTTATAAATATATACTCATATTTATAAATATATTTATTTATAATTCGTTTAATGTTTACAGCAATAATTTGAAGTTAGTATTATCCTAATTTTGGGTCAGAAAATAACTATATGATGACATAATATAATTTAAACCCAAATATGACCCCAAATGTTCCATGTGAACTATAAACTTCTGCCTACACTAATAAGGAAACTAAGCCAATAACCTGGCTAAGTTATGCAGTCAGGTAAAGGCAGAGCTGGGACTAGACCACTGTCTTTGCTCCTTTAGCCAAGACTGTTTCCTCTATGCAATTACCTTTCTTCCATGTCTCACAGTGCCTTTCATTGAAATTTAATTCATAAACATCTTTATTTCCCCCTACTTGCTTGCATTTCTGCAATAATCATAAACTCTTGAATAAATGTATCTAATTCATATAGTTGGTGATATTTTCACTCAAATGCCAACCATAATTCAACAAAACTGATTAAATCACCAGAAATAAAGAATTTAAGAATTAAAGATTGTGAGAAAACCCCACAATCTTTAATGCCTCTGGGTTCATCAGATCGATATAAAGAAAAAAAAAAAATGCATTTAACAAACCTAACTTCTAATAACAATCACAATACAACTAAAATTTATAAACTGCTCTATGGTAGGCCAGTGTTATGTGCTTTATGTATATTGCCTCATTTAATTGCCATAATGTCCTAAAAGGTATTATTAGTATGCTCTTAAGTTTGTTCTATATATCCTTATTTAATTAGGAAAGTGCTACTCTTAATTCCAAACATTGGAGATACCTCCCCTAGGCCCAGACACCCCCAGGAGTCCCCCATACAGTGGAACCATAGCTGCTGGTCTGACACTTCAAACTGGGTGATCCAATCTTCGGTCTGTTAGGGCCATTAGCAAACCTACACAAAGACACAGCCAGATCCTAATTTACTTTGTTTTCTATTTTTATTAGGCAGTATACTAGTATAAAACATGAGATCCTTTCCCCTGTCATCTGCCCAACCTATTGGCTTGCCTCTGATCCAGTTCTCCACTTCTCCCTGCTTCCCAAGTTCTTCCACTATGTTCCATCCATAAACAGCAACTGTCCTATACTGTCAATCTCTTCTCAGAAAGATTATCCCAACCACCTCTAGCTTTGGCCAGTTTACTCTCTCAGATGGCAGGGTTTGTCCTCCTTGCTTCCCAATATAACATCCGTATCATTGCTCCCTCATATTCTTAAAAATATCTCCTGCTCTCTCCTGGCTCAAGCCAGTCGGATTTGCCACCCTCTTTCTCTTGTAATTTTCATCTACCAATCTCTTGGGTACTCCCCAACATTCCCTGTGCTCACTTTTCCTTTCCATTACTTTTTTTTTTTTTCATTATATTAAGTTTCTTCAAAGTCCACACGTATACCCTATCCAGTACCCTGAGCTCTCAATTCTCTAACTTCCTCTTTTCCATCCTTTGTCACTACATCCTAGACCAGGGGTCCTCAAACTTTTTTAAACAGGGGGCCAGTTCACTGTCCCTCAGTCCGTTGGAGGGCCAGATTATAGTTTAAAAAAAAACTATGAACAAATTCCTATTCACACTGCACATATCTTATTTTGAAGTAAAAAAAACAAAACAGCAAAAACACCCGCATGTGGCCCGCGGGCCGTAGTTTGAGGACGCCTGTCCTAACCTTACTATCACCTGGAACTACTCCACCTTGGAAATCATTAATTCAAATATGTCACTTCCTGACCACAACCTACTATCTACCTTTTCAGCTTGCTCTTTTGACCACTCACCTACAACTACTCTTTTACTAACCTCCATCCCATTGGTTCCTCCACATTCTCTGCATTTACTAGCTCCCTGCTGTCTTCACTTTCTTCCCTATTCAATTTAGATTCCAATATATTTATTGTGGTGCTAAATAAATACCTATTGCAGAAATGAATCCTTGACACCATCATCTCCTTCAGCTCTAATATCCAATCAATCACTAAGCCCTATAAATGCACTTCTTTCCATGTTCACTGCCACTAAGCAACCATCGCTTCTTGCCTAGACTGACTAAATTCTCCAATCCACTCTCCACCTTCAGACAGAGGTAACTTTTTAAACTAGACATCTAATCACTTCCTTTTTTAAAATCCTTCAATCATAAAGATGGTGGCATAGGTAAGCACAGTACTCGCCTCCTTCCACAACCACATCAAAATTACAACTAAGCTACATAACAACCATCATTCAGAACCGCCTGAAATCTGGCTGAACAGAAGTTCTACAACTAGAAAATTAAAGAAGAAGCCACACTGAGACTGTGAGGGGGACGGAAAGGGGGAGGACTCCTGCACAGGAGCTCTTCTGGAAGAAGAGAGGGAGCAAGAAATTGAAAACCTATTTGAAAAAATAATGACAGAAAATTTCCCTTACCTGGTGAAAGAAATAGACATATAAGTTCAGAAGCGCAGAGTCCCAATAAAGATGAACCCAAAGAGGCTTACACCAAGATACATCATAATTAAAATGCCAAAGGTTGCCGAAACCGGTTTGGCTCAGTGGATAGAGCGTCGGCCTGCGGACTCAGGAGTCCCGGGTTCGATTCCGGTCAAGGGCATGTACCTTGGTTGCGGGCACATCCCCAGTAGGGGGTGTGCAAGAGGCAGCTGATCGATGTTTCTCTCTCATCGATGTTTCTGGCTCTCTATCCCTCTCTCTTCCACTCTGTAAAAAATCAATAAAATATATTTTAAAAAAAAAATAAAAAAATAAAATGCCAAAGGTTAAAGGTAAAGAGAGAATCTTAAAAGCAAGAGAAAAGCAGTTATTACCTATAAGGGAGTGCCCATATGACTGAGCTGATTTCTCAATCGAAACTTTGCAGGCAAGAAGGGGTTAGCAAGAAATATTCAAAGTGATGAATAGGAAGGACCTACAACCAAGATTATTACTCTACCCAGCAACACTATCATTTAGTATTGAAGGTCAGATAAAGAGCTTCACAGACAAGAAAAAGCTAAAGGAGTTCATATCACCAAACCAGTATTACATGAAATGGTGAAGGGTATTCTTTAAGAAGAAAGGAGGAAGGAGGAGAAGGGAAAAGAAGAAAGAGGGAGGAAAAGGGAGGAGAAAGGGGGAGGTGGAGGAAGAGGATAAAAAATATGACAGCAAAATGTCAATAAATATAAAAAATAAATGAACAAGGAATCTAGTGAACAAAATAAACTGATGAATAAAATAGAACCAGAGGCATAGAAATATGGAATAGACTGACGAATCTCAGAGGAAATGAGGGAGGGGGCGTGGGAAGAGATTAACCAAAGAATTTACATGCACACATGCATTACCCATGGACACCGACAATAAGGTGATGAAGGCCTGGGGTGGAGTGGAATATGGGAAGAGGGGGGCAATGGGGGGGGGACATCTGTAATACTCTCAACAATAAAGATTTAAAAATAAATAAATAATTAAAACCCTTCAATTATGTCCCATTGCCGTTATGACAAATAAGGAAGCCACAACATAGCCTAAAAGGTGCTGCATGCCCTAGTCTTCACCTAACTCTCCAATCCAATCTTCACCACTCTGGCCTTTGCTCTCTGCCCTCCGGCCTCTTAGCCTCCTTCCAATTCTTCTAATACAGCTCCTTTCCTCTTGTTCTCACTGTAAGGACACCTTTGTCCTCCCTTCCAACCCAACGCCACCTAGTTAACTCCTATTCACCCTTTCTTTTTCAATTCAAATACCACTTCCTCAGAAATCTATGACTAAACTCCCTGAGACTCTATAGCTCCTCCTGTCATGTTATGTCATCCTGTTCTTTTCCTTTAAATCACTTGTTATTAGAGTTAATAAATATCTGTGTGATCATGTCTGTTTCTCCACTAGACTATAGCTCCACAGGACAGGGACCTATTTTGCATACCACGGAATTCTCAGAACAGTATAGAATTGTGCTCAATAAATATTTGAAATAAACTTCTCTCCATAATGGTGGTTTGCAACCTAGGCTGTGAAGCTTGTTTTTAAAAATGCATGCTTGTACTGCATCCCCAAAAAAGATCATGATTCACTCAGCTTATAGCATATACGAGACCGGAACACTTTTTCACAAGCTCCATACATGATTATGATGCACAATGATGGTTGAGATTCACTGTTCTACAAAATCAGAGACTCTCAGAATTGAAAGAGACTTCTGAAATCTCTGCTCCTTTCACAGATGAGAAAACTAAGTTATTTTTACCCTACCATTTATAACAGACCATATCACTACACTGTTCTTTCACATAGATGTCCACTTTTAATTCCTCCCTTTAGTTACCTGACAAACTAAAGTACCTCCATGATTCTCATGTTTCAATCACAATAGAAAATTACTTACAATCTACATAGACAGTATTTTAACTGTTCAAGTATAACACCTATTCAATTATAACACCTATTATAAGTATACAACAACTAGAGGCCCGGTGCACGGAATTCGTGCACTGGAGGGGGGGAGGGTCCCTCAGCCCAGCCTGAGCCCTCTCACAGTCCAGGAGCCCTCGGGGGATATCTGACTGCAGCAGAGGCAGGAGAGGCTTCCGCCACCACAGCTGCGCTCGCCAGCCGTGAGCCCCCCTTCTGGGGCAGCTCCTGCGTTGAGCAACTGCCTCCTGGTGGTCAGTGCACATCATAGTGACCAGTCATTCCACCATTCGGTCGATTTGCATATTAGCCTTTTATTACACAGGATAGTAACTTTTTTTCTACTCTTCATTATCATTGTAAGAAACTTCAAATTCTTGTCCTCAGTTATTCCAGGAAAAATCAATTCTAAAGTGTGTAATTTTTACTTTCCATATTGAATACTCTGAAACTAATTTTCCTTAATAAAAGTCAAAGTTATAGCAAACTTCATTTTTCAAGCACCTATAATATAAACAAATTCAAGGAATAAAGAAAGCAAAAAGGGGACTGACTTTACCTTTTTCATAAACTACAGAATCCCCACTATTCTTATCTGGAATACTTAGGAGCTCAAAACATTTGAGGCCTAAACACTTCAATTAAGTATTTTAACTTCTTGTTCTGGTTACTTCCTTAACCAAGCTAAGTGAAAATTTCCAAGGGATTTCACAGAAGAAGAAAAAAAAGCCCCTAAATAACCAGTGGCTCTCTTCTTTCATTTGGCAAACATTTACTCAGGATCTACTAAGTGCAGGGCTCTGTAACTTTGGGTCACCTGCAAAGTAGGTGTTAATCAGGGTCCAAAAGCAACAATTGATAAAGGATCAAGTGCAGCTTCAGGAAAAGATAAAGGGAGTGGGGGTTCAAGCTTCACAACAGCACCACAAGGCACAGTCAAATCATTCAAGAAACTCCAGCATGTGGGAAGGCAAACAATCGGGCAGATGGCTCCATTCTCTTTAACGTGCATTTTTTTTACTCTAAACTACCTGGTCCTATGCTTACCTCTGTGCACGCTCTTTTTTGAACTTTTCTTCATTCATTCACCCACTCATTCACCCACGATTTATTGTGCCAGACACCACTGTAGGATGGTACTGGGACTAAGACCAGAAAAGCACCTGTTTTCCTGGAGCTGCCTGGGATGAGGGCGGGCGGGGGCATTCCAGATACAATGTGCAGGTCAAGATAAATTGTGAAAAGAATAACAGCTATGAAGAAAAACAGGCTAAGTCTGAGGGAGAGGCTACGTTGTATAGATATTGCGCCCCATGCCTGGAAGCATTAGTACCATCCCAGGAGTTCCCACAGCACTCACTAGCATCACTCTGAACAGTGAATACCACACTCCATGGAGCCCCCACGACTATGTAAACTAGAAGTGATCTGAAACCGGCTCTTTCTCCGCCTAGCACATAAATAAGAACACATTAACAAGAAGTAAATACGCTGTGAACGAACGGTGGCTGAATGAATGGACTGAACTAAAACATTTTCTACCGTCAAGGAAGCTGGAGAGATGCGCTCCCGAGGCCTAATTAAGCCACAGGTGAGCCCTAATTAAGCCACCGGTCGCACCCCGCAGGAGACCCCAGCACCTCCCCTCCGGGCGCCGCAACGACGGAGACAAAAATATCCCCCGCGGGCTAGGGACGCGCGTCCCGGGAGGGCTGATGCTGGCCGGGCCGCGAATGCTGGCTGAGGCGTTCCAGGCCAGGAGTTTGGAAGAGGGGCCACGCGCCCCGGCTCTCCGGCCACACTCCACCCCCAGGCCCCAAACGGATTTCTTTCCCGCCTCCCGCTTAACTCCGTCGGCGCCGGAGGGGGCGAGGCAGGAAAGGAGGCCTGCACGGAGCTGCCGGAGCCCAGCAGAGGCCCACAGGTCGGGGCTGCTGCAGCCAGGCCGAGGGAGAGCTTACGTTTTCGGGGAAAAGACGTTCCTAGGAATACTCACCCCAACGCCTCTAGTGTGTCCAGAACGTCCCCTTCCATCGTGGGTTCGGGACCCGGCTCCGGCCCTCTCATGGTCCTCCGGGAAAAAGCTGTTCGCCGCTCTAAGGAGCCCGCCGGAAACCGGCGTTACCGCGCCAAGGTTCCGGTCGGGATCTTGACTAGGATTGCCTGCGAGCGCCTCTGACTGGGAGCCCCAAGGTTCCCGGCCTGGAGGCAGTCTGTACTCAGACGGCTTTATTTAAAATAATAATAGAAATAGTAATAAAAAGCGTTAGTTCTTATCTGTGGAAGTTCATCTTAGCAAACATCGCGATTCTACCCGAGTTTTTCTCAATCTATCAGACTCCAGCCCCCTCTTTTTATAACAAAAATACCGAAATAGAATAATTATCTGAGCTAAAGTTTCATTACAAAATGTGTAAGATTGATGAAGCTATCAGATGTTTGCATCTATCTGCAGAATCTTATACACAATGTGTGTCCTATTGCTGATAAAGTATAGGTGAATTGTATAAGAGACATTAATAAAAGTTGCATGTCACCATCTTAGAGTATTCACTAAAAGAATAATTAAATGTAAAACTTACAACTAACAACTAAGAGAAGGGGGAAACAGAATAATGAAGAAAAACACACATAAGACTAAATCTAAAAACAGGAAAAAAAAGAAAATAAGTTAAACTATAAGACAGTGTGTAGAAATATTAACATCAGAAAAAAATAGCTGCTAATGCAGGAAGTATCAGAGAGACATAAAGAGGGACATTTCATAATAACAATAAAAGTATCAAGACCACAAGAGGCTATAACAATCCTAAATGTTTATTTGCTTAAATAACCAGTCTCAAAATATAACCAAATGAACTTAAAGGAGAAATACTTAAAGGTGAGACATTCTGTGAACTCTCAGTAATATGTATTGTAATAACTATGTACGGTGTCAGATGGATACTGGACTTATTGGGGTGTCTCTTAAGTTATATAAACATCTAATCACTATGTTGTACATCTGAAACTAATATATTGTATGCCAACTGGAATTGGAAAATTAAAAATTTTGTAAAGTAAATTAATTGTTAAGTAATTTTAAGAAACAAAAACATATGATCAGAAAACATCCTCTAAGGAACAATTTAGGGTAAAGATTAAACATACAGGCTTCTTCCTCCCATGACTCTGTTAAAACTTAATTGGCCACCACCAAGAACAAACTTATAGTCTGACAAAATCAGATGTATTGATTTTCAGTGAGGGAGCACACTGCAGAGGAACTGTATTAGTCAAGAGTCTTCAGAGAAATAGAAACAATAGGTTATATATGAGATTTATTATATGGAATTGTCTCATGCAGTTATGGAGGGCAAGTGCCACAATCTGCTGTCTGTAAACTGAAGAACCAGGAAAGCTGGTGCTATAATTTAGTCAGAGTCTGAAATGCAAGAACCAGGAGCTCCAATGTCTGAGGGCAGAAGATGGATGTCCCAGCTCAAGAGAGAGTTTGCACCTTAGCTGGTTTGGCTCAGTTTGTTGGCAAGTCATTCCATACCTGGAGTTGTTTCTCTCTCTTTCTCTTCCCCTCTCTCTAAAAAATCAATGAACATGTCCTCGGGTGAGGATAAAAGTAAAATGAGAGAAAGAGGGAGAATGTGCACTTCTTTCACCTTTTTGTTCTGTTTGGGCCTTCAACAGACTAAATGATGCCCGCAAACATTGCTGATGTCTACCTTTACTCGTTCTACTGACTCAAATGGTAATATTTCTGGAAATATCCTCACAAACACACTGAGACATAATGTTTTACCATCTATCTGGGCATTCATTAGCACACTCAAGATGATACATAATTTAAACATCACAGGAGCTGTGGCATGCCACTCAACAAGAAAGAGAAAGAAACATCTTGAGTAAGGTTTGGATTCCACTGAAGGATTCTAGAATGTGGCCATCAGTTCTGGATTGGTTGCTGCTTCTGAGGTAGGATTAAAAATGGGAATCAATGAGGGATTAGGCGCTTAAAAGCAACTCTTGACTAATGCAATCCTATTAACATTTCCTAAGTTTCTGCAAGCCAGACTGGTCTCCAGACACTTTTTCACCTGAACTCCAAAGAAAAGTTTGCACTTGCCCTCCATCCTCTCTCTCTCTCTCTCTCTCTCTCTCTCTCTCTCTTTCTCTCTCTCTCTCTCTCTCTCTCTCTCTCTCTCTCTCTGTGTGTGTGTGTGTGTGTGAACATGCATTCATGCTTATGTGGATGGGGAAGGGTGCATCTCATAGTACATGCAATTGGTATTGAAGAATTATTCAAATCTACATACTCTGGATATTTATAGGAGATTATAAGCTCAAGTAACTAATAAATAAGCACACATATTGTACAAGGTGCTGAACTATACCCCGAGAATAAAATAGTGATCCAATATCATCCATGTTTTCAAAGATATGGTTACACAGCAAATCATAGTCAAGGCAAAATGTAATGTGGGCAGTGAGCCCTCATAGCACTTCAGAAGGAGGGGAGACAATTGCAGTCTGGCAGAGGTGGAGAGAATTCCTATCAAGTACAGGATGGGAGCTGGGCTTTGACTGAAGAGTAAGATTTAAAACGTAAAGTGTGAAAGAAGACATTTTTAAGGGATTTAGATGAGGGGGTAGAAAACAATTAAGGAAAGGGTGACTAGAACAGTTTGGGTCAGGAGAAGAGCTCCTGAAGAGAGGAAAACAGTATGTTTGGAAATGTAAGTTCAGATCAGTCTGCTGAGACCCTGAGGATTAATGTCTTATTTGGTAGGAACTGGAAAACCATTGTAGATCTCTGATTAGAGCAAAATCAAGACAAAAGATCTTTTTAGAAAAATGTACTTTGTAATTCAATGCTTTTTACTGGGAGAGAGAATGGAGACCTTCTGGATGCTACTGTCTAGACATAAGGTGATAAAGGTATGAATGAACCTTGGGGCAGAAGGAATGAAAGGGCAGGGGCAGCCAGTGTATTTACTGAAAGAAGGAAATAGACATCTCACCACTGATGAAATGCAAGGGAATGGAAGAAAAAAGAATCATAGAAGAGGCCATATGTTTTTTTAAACTAAAGAACCCTTGGAGAATACATAACCGAGATCCATTTTACTGGTGAGCTGAATTCCAGAGAGGCTGAGTAACTTGTCCCACGTCACACTTGTGGTCATGACTAGAGCTGAGGAGCTGCCATGAAACCCAAGCCTGTCCCCTTTGCTCAGCCTCCTGTGGGTGCAGACCTGGTAATCAATAAAGATGGTCATAGGATAGAGCAGTGGTCGGCAAACTCATTAGTCAGCAGAGCCAAATATCAACAGTACAACGACTGAAATTTCTTTTGAGAGCCAAGTTTTTTAAACTTAAACTTCTTCTAACGCCACTTCTTCAAAATAGACTCACCCAGGCCGTGGTATTTTGTGGAAGAGCCACACTCAAGGGGCCAAAGAGCCGCATGTGGCTCGCGAGCCGCAGTTTGCCGACCACTGGGATAGAGTAATAGAGAAGACTGAGAAGACTCCAGAGAATGGCAGTGTGGATAATAGTCAAAGAAAAACTAAAAGTGGATGAGATAATGGGCCAGGGAGGAGAGGAGGGTACAGGAGGTTATATCTATCTAACTATTCCACCCACATCTCCAGAATAAAAGCATAAAAATATTAGGGAATGGAGCCTAATCCCTAGAAGAAAAGGGATTATAAATATCTGAGAGCTGGTAGGAGTAGGCCTTCTGAGAGATTTGCTTGAAGCAAATACATTCATACCATTTGAAGCTGGTTAAGCTCAGAGAGAGGAATCTAGGGGCTACAGTTAAGTTTGAACCATCAACTTACCTTCTAGCTTGTCCACCTCTGTTCACCAGGAAGGGTCAGGAGTAAAAATTACATGCCAGGGCCAATGTCTGGCAACAAGGACCATGTCTAGCGCATCATGGGCTTTATGTTCCAAGAAACAATGAAGAAGTAGAGGTGAAGACAGTACTAAGAGTCCCCTAACAGGCAGCCTCCTGGGCTTCTGATTCCTGCCAGCAAGAAGGATGGTGAGGTTAATAGAAACTGGGAACTCTCCATTGGGCAAGGCAGAATAAAATGAAACACAGATTTATAAAGGCCCCCTCAGAGCCCTGGGGGTTCCTCCTAGTCCCCCTTTAGTGGAGGGGAGGAGGCAGCTAATCTTGAGTACCTTTACCTACCACACCACCACCAACTAGAGCAATTCTAGTTTATCTTCCCCTTGTCCTCACAGTTTACAGATCAAGCTAGCACATTTCAAAACAAAAATGTCTAACTTAAACATTGTTTGAGAACTATTACTGCAAGGCATCATCCCAGCTGCATTCGATTCCCTGCTTTTTGGTGTTATTTGATTAAAAACACAAACACAGGGATTTGAATTACTTCATCTGCGCTGTCCCAGAAAGCAGGGACGTCTGCCACTGAGAATCACCTGGAGAGCTTTCTCCACCAACACACATCTGAGCTCTATCCTCAGAGATTCTGATTCAGTAAAAGAGACTAAGTCTAGGAATTTGTATACCATTGGCCCTTGAACAACATGGGTTTGAACTGTGTGGGCCCGCTATATGCAGATATTTTAAATAAACACAGAACTATGTATTTTCTATTCCTTATAATTTTCCTTAACAACATTTCCTTTTCTCCAGTTTACTATAAGGATACAGTATATAATATATAATACTATATATATATCTATAATACATATTATAAGATACAGTATATAATATATAATACTATATATATCTATTATATATATATATATATATAATACTATATATAATATATATAGATATAGAGAGAGAGAGAGAGAATTATATATTATGATATATATATATGATATATATATATATATATATCATACAAAATATGTGTTAACCAACTGTTTGTTATCAGTAAGGCTTCCAGTCAGCAGACTGTTAGTAGTTAAGTTTTAGGGAAGTCAAAAGTTATATGAGGTTGCTGGACTTCATGGGGGTCAGCATCCCTAACCCCTGTATTGTTCAAGGGTCAACTAATATATATTTTAAAGTTCTTCAGACGATTCTCATGAGGAGTCAGACTTGGAAAATTCTACTGTACTAAATATTTACATATATTTTGAATTTAAACAATAACATAAACAGCTAACTTCTCCCTTTTAAGTTGTACATATTAAAATATTAAAAATAAAATTTAGATAAAAAAACCTCATGGACACAGACAACAGTGTGATGATTGTGGGGGTGGTGTGCAGGAGGGTATGGGGGATACGTGATGATGGAAGGAGACTTGACTTGGGGCGAACACACAGTACAATGTACAAAAGATGTGTTGTAGAATTGTGCACTTGAAAACTGTATAATTTTGTTAAGCAGAGTCACCCAATAAATTTTTAAAATGTTGGGGGAGGAGGGGAAGAAGGTAAGGAGACTTAATGGCATAACTTTCCTTATGCTCCAGTCTTTCCAATTCTCTAAATATGCACGCGTATGTCCTTCTCTCTCCAACTGGTCATCACATGCAACTTTTATGTCTGTGTTTATTACTCTTTAATGCTTCGCCTTTCCTGTTGTTGTTTTCAGTCTGAGCCACAGCTCCAACAGCCACTGAGGAGCTCATCCTTGTTACCTAGACCGGTGACTGGCCAGCCCAAGCCAGGCTGTTACAGGCTACTCAGGTGATTCAAATGAGCAGCCAGATTTGGGAACTGCAGGCTAAGTGCTATTTTCAACAGCCTACCTTAGGTCTTACCTATCTTACCATAAGGAAAGAGTGTTGTGTTCCTTCCAGGTGAATGATACTACAGGAGATAAAACCTTTTCCTTTGTAAGACTTGGAAACAAATCAGTGAAACAAAACATTAGGTTCACAATCTGAAGCACATTTCTTCACACAGATATCAATACAGCCATCCAAACATCTAAACCAGTGGTCGGCAAACTCATTCGTCAACAGAGCGGCAAACCGCGGCTCACAAGCCGCAGTTTGCCGACCATTGATCTAAACTATGAATAAATGCATTAACTAAAACCTATTTCCCCACGCTCGAAAGAAGAGATAAGACCTTCTTATGGGCATGTGTGTGAAGAAAGAGGGACTTGAGTTATGAAGTTTCCATACTGAGTTAGAAATAATGTGAACTTAATATAAATTGATTAAAAGCACTTGTTTAGATTTCACTGGGTAAATTTCAAATGTGATTGGATTTGTAACTGGAAGGCAGCAGGTTCTGAATTCAAAGTATTTCTTAAAAACAAAACAAGCAAATGCTACAATGCATCAACTTAAATTCTGCTAAGCCAGCAGTAACTTCTGAAAATACCTTTTAGAAAGATGAATGTTTCCCACATTTTAGAGCAAAGTGAAGCTTCTGATTGAAAAAGCTTCATTGAGGGGATTTTTGTGTTTTTGGAGGCTTAGGATGTCTAAAACGTTTCTATTTCAAACTCTAGGATGTAGAAGAAAAGACTAACATTAGCAACAACCAATATACAATTTGATCCCCTCAATTGAAGTAGCCATTGAATTCAGGAAGAGAAGAAAAAGAGCAAGGATATTTTTAAGGTTTCATGCTGAATAAAATATATTTTGAGCCTGTGCCAATTGTGATGGGAAAGGTATGAGTATTGAGTGCAAGTTACAGAGATATGTACTAATTAAATGATATAATTAAGACATGGGTCAGTTTAAAGTATAACTGGTAATAGGCCATGATTATTAAGAAAAATACTATATTACTATATTTCCTTAATTATGATGTAACATTGCTTGAAAGAAGCAGTTTTTATTAAGGTGCAGGATGTATATGTAGATTGTAAGGTTTTCAAATAGCAAGATATCCAAATAGTGAACATAATAGAAAACAAAAGATAGGATAATTTGTTCATAAATAAATAGTCCTTAAAATAGACATGTTGACAAAAATAGATAAGTTGGACTTCATCAAAATTAAAAACTTTTGTCCTTCATGAGACAATGTTGGAAAACCAAGATGGTGGCATAGATAAACGCCTGCACTCACCTCCTCCCACAACCACATCAAAATTACAACTAAAATACAGAACAACCATCATTCAGAAATGCCTGAAATCTGGCTGAATGGAAGTCCTACAACTAGAGAAGTAAATAAGGAGCCACATTGAGACTGGTAGGAGGGGCAGAGGCATGGAACAGGCTGGTCCAACAACCACATTTGGTGTTTTTTTAAATCAGGAGGAATATCTCCAAGGCCTCCTGTGAGAAGTAGAGGGTCCCAGCTGCACACCAGACCTGCAGCCCAGGGCCCCAGAGCTGGAAAGAGAAGTCCCCATAACTTTGAGCTGTAAAAACTAGCAGTCATTGTGGCTGAGTGACATGGAGGCTGCTGGAGTCCCATGTAATCCTCTTAAAGGGCCTGAGAACGAATTTACAGGGTCCTGCTTCCTCTTGTTATAGGCTTTATTTTAAAGTCTGTTTTGTCCAGCCCAGCCAACATGACTCAGTGTTTGAGCATCAATCTATAAACCAGGAGGTCATGGTTGGATTCCCAGTCAGGGCACATGCCCAGGCTCGATCCCCAGTGGGATGCGTGCAGAAGGCAGCCAATCAGTGATTCTCTCTCATCATTAATGTCTCTCTCTCTCCCTCTGCCTTCCTCTCTGAAATCAATAAAAATATATTAAAAGTAAATAAAGTCTGGTTTGTCTGATATAACTATTGCTACCTCAGCTTTTTTCATTTCCATTTGCATAAAATATTTTTTTCTTCATCCCTTTACTTTCAGCCTGGGTATGTCTTTCAATCTGAAGTGGGTCTCCTGTAGGCAGCATATGGGTCTTGTTTTCTTACCCATTAAGCAACCCTATGTCTTTAGATTGGAGCACTACCATTCTTTACATTTAAAGTAATTATTGATAGGTATGTAGTCAATGCCATTTTTTAAGTCATGGTTTTAATCTTTTTTTTTCTTCTTTCTTCTTAAATAAGTCCCTTTAGCCCAACCAGTGTGGCTCAGTGGTTGAGCATCGACTCAGGAACTGGTGGAGTTGATTCCCAGCCAGAGCACATGCCTGGTTGCAGGCTGGGGCGCATAGGAGGCAGCTGATTGATGATGTTCCTCTCACCAATGTCTCTATCTCTCTATCCCTTTCCCTCCCTCTTTCTCTAAACATCAATAAAAACATATTTTAAAAGTCCCTTTAACATTTCTTGTAATATTGGTTAGGTGGTGATGAATTCCTTACCTTTTTCTTGTCTGGGAAGCTCTTTATCTCTCCTTCAATTCTAAGTTGTAGCTTTGCTGGATAATCTTGGATACAGGTCCTTGCTTTTCATCACTTAGAATATTTGATGGCAATCCATTCTTGCTTGATAAAGGTAATTTTTAATCCTCATTGTAATAAATCCTGTATCTACCTCTCACTTGCTCCCAAACTCTGGAGAGAGAAAGAAATGGCTGTTACATACTGACCTTTAAAATGCCAGCACAGCCTGGCCAGTGTGGCTCAGTGGATGAATATCAGCTCATGAAAAAAACTCTCCAGCATAGAGTTTCAGCTTTTCCTTCAATTCCATGATCGATCTCCAATTTTTCAATAATTTATTTTTAACTTTCAATTTATTTTATAGTTAGTTTCTGTTGCTTGTAACCAACCAAAGCAAATGGGGGGGAAATCACTCAATAAATATTTAACTGAAGCTAAAATTTATAATAAAATCAACATTAGATTTAGGAGTATATGTTTTAGGAAAATATTTAGCTGCATTTAAAAGGAAAGAATGCCGGCATCAAGAGTCCTTTAGCTGCTACCTATAACTTCAAAATACCCTAGAGTCCAGTCCTGTGTACGTAAGTCATACTATTGACAGCAGGACTAATTTTTTATCCCCTTCTTGTAAATCCTATTATTAACTTGGGATGCCATATTTTTCCTAAATTATAGCCAGTTCTATGCACTATTGTTTTGTGGTTTATTTCAAATTGATTGCAAGACGAATGTAATGATCATTAAACTAGAAAGGAGCATGATAAGGTTTCTGAAAGTAGGTTAATTTTACCTGGAGTCTGTATGTGATGTATTTAAAATATACTTTTTTTCCCAAAAGAAATAATATCAAATTATTTCTTGCTCTAGTAAATCATTATGTAAAGTTATTTTTTAAAGAACCGAGTAATTTTCCTGTCACTCTAAAGTGCATGCTAAAATAGAATTATATTAAGCAAGATTTAGCACAGTTGGAAATGAAGTAATCTCTTAAAACAGAATTAGTATCTTTGTATCTGAAATGAGCAAAAGTATAAGTATGTCACAGGTATTTCCTTAGCCCATTCTTTGTGTATAAATGTTCAATGATTATGGTCTCCTGAAGTGCTGAGATAGATGTTGGTCCCTTTGCTTAGCGTGATGAGGTCATGTGGAACTGTTTGCTGCAAACCAGGAGTGAGACATAAAATGAAGAAACACTGAAAGGACACCCTGAATATGAGATCACAGGAGAATTTTGGAGAAAATTTTGAGTCTTGTTATATACAAACTCTATCAAGTTCAATTATTCACAAGCAGAGAATGTTAAATTGCTGATTATCCATGTGGATTTCAGAAGCATTGTCAGACCCCATTATTCCAGCTCCCCAAATCATCCTCACCCATTTACTGATTTCTGGAATGCCACCAGACATCCTGTGTAAACTCTTTGGCTTGAAATTGTGTCTGTGGTTAAAAAACAAACGCCACCCAGTTCTGGGATTTAATAATGGCTTAAGAACTTGGCCCCATGGAAAGAACCTCTGCTTTAATCCTACCTCAATCACATGCTAGGCTATAGAAACACCTGCAACAGGTTTAGGTTCTAGTGGTACATGCCACAGCACTGATTATTTTAGTAGAGCTCTCAGAAAGAAGACAATCCTCCCATCATTCTGCTCCACAAAGAAGGTTTCAGACCTCTTTGAGATCAATTCTTTCAGATCACACCTTGACCATTCCCAGGAGGGCTCGGAACTTCCAAAGACCCAGACCACATCATCCCCCAAGTCAGTGCAAGACTTGTCCACTTAACTCATCTCTTCGCTGCTTTAGGTCAATTTTGTTTCAAAGGGCCCTTAGCCATCTCAGTGGTCCTTCTCAATAGGACTCCCTAATGCTGACTCTTTCAGAGTGTAGGGTTTGAGATATTAGTTCTTTCTATCCTGGGAGACCCTGGTTTCCTTAAACCAATTGGTCAACCTCCTCCCCAGAGACTTTACTTTCTGGTTCAGATTGCTTCCCAGTTTTTGAAGAACAACAACAAACTGCAATATCTGGCCAAATGAAGACTATCAGGAGATGCAGAGAGTGTTGTGACCCGGTGACAGAGTTTGCTGGATAGTAGCAGGTATTCTTTCTGTTCTCACCAGTCTTGTCCACTTTAGCAAGGTAGCAGCAAAAGTAGAGCAGAAGATCAAGACAATGCCAGAGCAACAGATGGGGGTATGCCAAAGGGGGGTCTCGGGAAGTCATGCCAAACCAGGGGTAGGGGATCTTGTTTAGGAAAAGCAATGCCTGGCAATGAGCTGAGATCCAGGTGATAGAATAGCAGAGGAAAGGGATATCAAAGGGGTTGGAAAAGCATGCATGAGATATTGTAGCACAAGAAGGGAACAATTTCCTCAATGTATTAGTACTAGTAGACTGGGCCGGAGGTTAGGGTTTAGTTGTACTTATTCACAATCGTCCATCTAAATTTTTTATTTTTAAAACAAAACCTACATTGATTGACTTGTAAGACCAGAATATTTCAAAATGTAGAGTAAGAATCACAGACTCCTATAACAACGTTAGCAGGGACCTTAGACTTTATCTAATTCTGCCCTAACTCCCTGTGTTGGACTTTTCTCTGCACCATCCCTGATAGAGGCTGCCATAGCCCCTCCTTGGACATCATTCCCTCAAATAGCAGCACATTTGGATTGTTAGATCAAATTGTCAGATCGGTAGACTCTCTATAAGAGTCCAAAATGGATGGACTCAATGTCCCCACATCACCACTATTCAGACGTCTGCATCTTAGATGAAAGCAAACCACGTCACAGTCTATGAGCGGGCACGGTCTACACTAATAGTTTTCGGTGTGACCCCAAGAAGAGATGAAAAAACAGGAGTACTTTTTTACTGAACAGTGTTTATCTCCTCAGGGACTATTTTCAAGTATTCAAATGACTCTGAAGTGGGAGTATGCCAAAGGAAATAATGTATTTTCCCTATGAAACCAGAATTGAGATGGGGTGTCATATACTAGTACACACATGCACTGATTCCTTATTCTATCCACTCAACTCATATTAAGCTCATACTATGGGCAAGACTTTACTGCTCAGAGACAAAAGGGTTCAGCACTCAATGGACTAGTCTACAATTCAGCAGAAGAACTTTCTAGGGCCCCAGGTCTTCTAAGATATACCCCATCACTCTCAGAGGTTACAATAACTGCTTAATTCTCTTGCAGCTTAGGGGCTTGGGAGCAGAGATCAACAGAGGTGTGCTCCCAGAGAGCTAGGTTTTCCGGAAGTCGGCTATTGGAGGTGCTGTGTCCTGAACCTGCACCTTCAGTGTCTCTGTACACCTGACCTCACTTGTGTTCTCTTGGGCAGAACATGGGAAAATTTTATCTGAAGGGAGCAGGAACTAACGACACGAGGAAATGAAGAATTTCAATTACCTACTGTTTCCATGCTTCAGGGATTTTTTTTTTTTTTTCATTTAAAGCCATGCAATATGGAACAAAGAGCCCTGAATACAACTGATTTCAGAGACGCAGAACTTGCTGTGATTCTCTAATTCAAACACGCTGGAGCCGCCAGCTGGCAGACAGTGCAACCCCACTGAATAAGGAATAAGGAGGGACTCTGGAGGAGACATCGCCGCGGAGCCACTAGGGGGGGACCGCAGCACCATGAGCAGCGGGATACTCCAGCACACATCACACACACGAGGATGCCACAGGAGGCTGCCTGTTGCATTACTTTTGTCCTTTACAATTCTTGACCCACGGATTTCTGCCTCTTCTTCGTCCACAAATAGGAGAGCACGCAGTGCTGCATTTATACATTATGAGCAATCATTAAAAATAGGAGGATATTAAATGAAAAGGTCCATGAAGGGGCATGACGTTTAGGGTCTCATCTCAATCTGTCCTTTTAATTCTGCTATAATTTTATCATGAACGTAAAATAAGACACAAATGAGGTATAAACTATTGTGCACGTTGTTAGGGGGTGGAGATGCTGAGGGGATGGGGGGGCTGATGGGATCAGGGTGGAGGCTAGAGCCACAGCCCAGCACTGCTTCACCCCGGGCAAAAGCCTTTAATGCAGCCGACTTTGCTACAGACGGGTGAAGGGGATGTTTTAGAGGTGAGAGGCATTTCTCTCAGTTGCATCTTTATCAGTCCAAGACTGAGGCCTGCCTTTCCCTATAGGGCAAATGCTTAGGCAATAGCACCCAATAGACAATGGGCCCAACTTTCAGAAAATTCAAAATAAATGTGAGATCAGTCAGAACCTAGAAAACAACAAAATACAAACCCCTGTTCACACCACAAAAGAGCTAACATTATAAAAGCATCATTACTTTTTAAAAGAATGTATTTGTTGTGGGATTTCATTTGCAAGAAACTTTCCTAGTATATTTAAAATAAGTAAATTCCTGAAATTTAAAATAGATGAAAATAACAAAATTTAAAACATACTTATTCATCACTGTATTAAATTATATGCTGCATTATACTTACAATGGATTGGGGGGGCATCACCTTTATAAGAGATCAGTGCCATTACCATTATTTTTTTAGTCTAAGGTTAGTTTTATGTGCTATGTAATTACCTCATAATGGTGATATTAAAATGCTAGATGTAAGAAAACATTACAATTTAAATTTGAGAAGGGAAAATGCCAATCAATTGTTTAAAGACCATGATGGCCATGGCAGGTGTGGCTCAGCTGGTTGAGTGTCACCCTGCACCAAAAGGTCACTGGTTCAAATCCAGTCAGAGCACATACCCAAGTTTCAGGTTTGATCCTCAGTCAGGATGTATATGTGAGGCAACTGACCAGTGTTTCTCTCTCACATCTATGTTTCTTTTTCTCTTCCTTTTCCTTCCTCTAGCTCTAAAATCAACGAAAATGTATTTAAAAAATATTTGATGGGTAAGTTGAAGTCAAGCTTAAAAGCAATGGGAACAAAATTTCTGCTCAAATTGTTTTCCCCTTTGTTCCTAAATGTTTTAATACTTTGACTTTTTAAACTATTTAAATGCAAAGATTTCCATTATATTGCTGAACTGGAAATTGCTGAGATCTGTCTTCAAAATTTTATTTATGAAGGAAAAAGGTTGTATGAACCCTACACTAATTAAAGCTATGGGTATATATTTTTCAGGTAATGTTTGAACCCCAAATTAATAATCTCTGCTTTAGACTGAGGGTAACATAGGCTATAGGAAAAGATAAAATATACGGAAGCTGAAAGGCCCATCAACCCCAAAATAGCATCTGTTCTTCCCGCCCCCTAGGCAACCAGAGTGTCAAGCCAAGAATGCCTGGCAGGGAATCTGTAGGGTCTAAGCTTTGCACAGGAATGACCCAGAGTGGCGGTCTTCACACAGGCCTGCCGAGGGCTGAGCCTGCTGGTCTGTTGTGGGCAGTGAGGGTTAAACTGAGCAGCTGGACCTCAAGTCTCCTGCCTTCAATCCAAGCAGCTTCATCTGTTTACATACAGGGCTTCTGAGTACAATTTTGAAGGAAAGTTTTGGATGCTACAAAATATGACATAGAGGACGTAAAAGTGCTGAAAAGGTTATCTCCGGGTGCTTTTATTTTTTTGGATCATCCGTGGTTGTTTTGCTATTTTTGCTTTCTGCATCTTCTAAATTTTCAAAAGTGAAAAAATGTTAGTTTTGTAATCAACATGCACACAGTTACATTAAAATAAAAGAATAAGCTTTGCCTACTTCTCCAAAAAAAAAAAAAAGTGCTGAAAACAGCCTTTCCGTTGGGATCATAGCATTTTGAACGTGAGTTGCAGTTTTCAAACACAAAGCACAGCTGTTTTGTCTCTTACTCTGAAGCTGTGAAAAAGGGAAAAGATTTTGAAAGCGGGAACAGGAAAAGGCTTGAGAAAAGTAGCTGCTATTTCTGGGCTAAAGTCTCCCTGGCAACAGTCTTCTCAGAAGCTTTGTCTTCCTAGAGGGACATAGGGTTTATGAGTGATGATTCCAGAGAATACATGGGACCCAAAGTCAGCAGAGACCAGAAGAGATTGGAGACAAAGCAGAAAGTCAAAAACGGGCCACAGAGATGTGACAGACAGACGGTAGGTAGCCAGTGAGGAGTAGTTGTCAGTACAGCCACACCGTCCACAGAGAAATGCAAGAAGATAGAGAGGCCACTGGGTCTGCAGCCATGCAGGTTAAGCTGAGGTTCCTGATTTGCAAGAGGTCCAAAGACCTCAAGGGCTGTGGCTGAAGAAATGTGCAGCTTCAAGAAATAGTTACAAAGAGCAGAAGGTGAGTTTTGTCAGCAGTCGGCCAGGTCAGGGAAACTGCAGCATCGTGAAAAATGGGTAGTGGAAAATTGGGGGTAAGAAATCACTTAGAGGTGACAAACTCTAAAGCCACCACCATTATCACAAGAATGCTAGGGCCAGTGCAAGCTTAGAACTAAGTGCAACAGATGAAAAGAACAGTCATAGCTTTCCAGACTAGATCACAGATGTTCCCAGTCCAACTAGGTAAAACAATGAATAAATGCATGCATGCAATGAAAAAGGTAAGTTAGAGATTTAAAAAACCAAAACAAGAAACTTACATCAGAAAAGGCATAAAAACGTACAGAATGGAAACTGGACTGAAGCCCATATAGAGAGAGCCTGAATCTGCTTCACAATTAGTGCACATCTGAAGCAATGGTTCTCAAAGTGCGGTTCCCAGCCCAGCAGCACCAGCAGGCCCTGGGAGCTTGCTGGAAATGCGAATTCCCAGGCTCCACCTCAGACCTACTGAATCACCAACAGTGAGGCCCAGGAATCTGTGCCCACCAGGTGATTCTGATACACGCTGAAGTGTGAGAACCATTTAGCCAGAGGCATTTAAGATGACCTGGAAAATCTACCTATCAAACCCAGTACAGCAAAGCGAGGAACAACAAAAGAGAATTATGTCAAATATAACCAATCAAGAAAGTCAACGATGGCTAGAATCCTTACCAATCTCTCCACCCTAATTCAAGTCACCATTGCTTGTTGCCTGGACAATAGTTCTTTGACTATCTCTCCTGGTTTGAACCTCTGGTCCTGGTATAATGATTAAAAGTCTCCCTTTAAGCCCCTCTGGTGTGGCTCAGTGGTTGAGTGTCGAACCATGAACCAAGAGGTCATAGGTTCAATTCCTGGTCAGGGCACATGCCCGGGGTTCAGGCTCAATCCCCAGTGGAAGGCATGCAAAAGGCAGAAGATCAATGATTCTCATCATTGATGTTTCTCTCTCTCTCTCTCTCTCTCTCTCTCTCTCTCTCTCTCTCTCCCTTCCTCTCCCAAGTCAAAATCTATTGGGGGGGAGGGGAGGAGGAGTCCAGCGGGGGAGGGAAGCAGTCACTCATAATCAATTCTAGTTGACATACAAGATAAAGCCATTTATGATTTCTGTGTTCTAGATCATTGTGATTCGGGCATTTCTCCATGTTGTCAAAAACCTTTAAAAACATCACTTTTAAGGCAGAATGACTTTTCCATTTCCTAAAGATAATAATTTAAGTAGTTCACAATATTTTACTATTATAAATAGTACAGAGCTATTTTTAAATGATATAATGCTGTAATGAACAACATAAGTTTTGTCTTTATTTCTAATTTTTTTCTTTAGTATAGGTTCCATCCAATAGGGAGCATAAATGTCAGACCTTTTATATCACAACATCACAGCCTTCCCAATATTCCGCTTTTCATTTTCATTTATTTCTCAGGCAGCTGCATGGCGGGGGGCGGGGGGGGGGCGGTGCGGGGGCAAGAAGGGGAGGAACAGATGGATGCAATGGGGAGAAGGCGGTGCTTCTTCTTTACTCCCCATGTCACCAGTGGAACACTCTTGACCCGTTTCCCTCCCCTCACTCACTTTCCCTGGGTGGGGGTGGGAGTGCCGCAGTGACTTATTGGACCAGCAAGTTTGGGCTAAAACCGAGACCAGGCTGGACTTGCCCCATCCTTTCTGAACCAAGCCTGCCCTCAGGAAGCTTCTGCTCTGCCCAGACCCTCCATGCAGGATGTTTCCAGAACAGACACTGACATGGGGGAGACATTTATGAGAACAGCTTCTAGTCCTCGGGTTCAGCTGAGAAATCCAGTAGTGCACAGTACGGCACAGCCTCCAATGTGAGCTTTATTAGCAACATAAGGGGATGTTGTGGCCCATCTGCCCGACTTCTGACTATTTCTAAGTCAATTCAGAACTTGGGCTGAGAAGATGGGTGCTGCTTACTGTACCCCAAACCCTCAATAAGTTGGAATCGCTATAGTCATTTTCACGATATTTCCTAAAATCGAACATATGAAATTATCTTGGCATTTTGACAGAAAGTTGTGCTATGTATAAATTTATTTCGAACCATTTAGCCTCACAACTTTGGCAATTTTGCTACATTGTCATGGGGCATTTTGTTTTACAAAGTGAAAAGTCTGGGGCCAGCCTGGATGCTGTTTCTTATTGTTGTTATTGTTTGTTTTAAATTTATCTTTATTGTTGAAAGTATTACAGATACCCCTCCCATTGACCCCCTCCACTGGATGCTGTTTCTTTGTAGCTAATTTTCACCCTGCATGAATGTTTTAAAAATCATTTTTCATTTTTTTAAAATTTCAGGTTATGCCTGAAGATTATTCTCTTTTCATTGATTTTTGTTTGGAATGTGGTAAGCTAGTTCTATTTACCTACCACATTTATTTGTTTTTACTTTTTAAACTTGGGAAATATTTCTTTGATCATGGTCTGTAGTCCAGTTGTCTTTTTTTTTTTTTAATCACAGAAGCATCTATTATTGCTGGATTAAACCTCCAATTTCTGTCCTCCACGTCAATCATCTTCTCTCTTTTTCATCTCTGTCCTCCCTGCATTTTTGAGGATCTTTCAAGTCTGTCTTCCACATCTCTGACTCGATGTTTACCATGTTAACTCTGCTCCTTACCAATTCTAGTTCTGTTCTTGTTTCATATGTGAACAGTAAATGTTTCCTGAATAAATAACAAATGAATGGTTACTATGGGGTTTTAGTTTTTCTGTTTGTTCCTTTTCCCCCTCTCCTGTATGCCTCTTCATTTCATGCCATTGTTTCTAGTTTTTTCTGCCACTTTTTTATACCCATTTTATAGAGTCATGTCTTCCTGCATCCTAGGAGCACACCTGGTTCTTATGACAAACCATTTTTCAGAGGTCTGTCCTTCCTCTGAGTCTTCAGAGTGATGCTTTCTTCCTTTTACTTGGCAATGCTTGCCCCCTCCCCCTGAGACCCATATTTCACACGATCTCCTCATGATAGAATGAGGTGAGCTCCACCAGACCGTGCATTGCTAATACCTGCATAGTATGCATGCTTTTTACTTGGTCCCGCTGCAAGTGGGGTGGATTGGGTCACCTTCTCAGATCTATGTCTGACGTCCATGTGTGATGAGTTGATGCACACATTTTTAGCTACTTCCTAATTTCTAGCAGGAGTGCATCTAATAGAAATACGCTGGAATGAAATAGAAGCTTGCCCTGCCCCACTGTGTGACTCTCAGATGTCCCGGACACATGGAGTTCATAAAGTGCAGCGGTCCCCATGTGCCGACAATGCTTCCCGAATGCTCCCACCGCAGCGCTCCACTTGTGGGAATCAAACCTCCCAGGATGAAATTCCGTCCTCTCTTACTTCCTGCCCAGTTGTTTCCTGAAAGTGTTTTATTCTGCTGAGCGCAGAAAAAAAAGAGGTACAGATGGGAACCAGGGACAGCACTGGCTGCTTCAAGAGAAAGCTCCAACACAGGGGAGGGGACTGCCCAATTTTTTCATTTGGTACAGATCTCCCCTTAGTGAACGACAGACAGATATGCGTCGTCCCATCTTTGTTCTAGTTGGTCACCAGAACAGATCACCATTCGCGTTCAAATCGGCTTCTTGGGCTTTAGAAATGTGGTAAAATTCTTCCAGATTCTGGCACTGGGCTAACCAGCTGTCAACCAACACTTGGTGATGGTTTTCGAAGTGTTGGCTTCTAGAGTCAGAAGGGCTTCCATTTGTACCCTGGCTCCTCCACTCACCAGCTTGTTGACCTTGGGAAAGTTATTTTAGATCCAGGCCTGGTTTTCTCATCTGTGAAATGGGGATAATGATAGTACTACTCTATCAGTATGTTGTAAGAAATAATTGGGTTAAGCATCTGTAATAGAGATACTCAGTACATGCAGATACTCAGTACTATTCTATATTTTTGGAGCTACTGTAAGGTTGCATCTTCATCTAACTTTGTAGATATTATCAACTAATTTTTATTTTTCTTACACAATTAATGAAATGTTCATTTTAAGAAATTTGGAAACTGTAATTAAGCAAAAAGAAAAAATATAAAGCACCTAGAATCCTATCATTCAGAGGAACCACTTGGACATTTTGTATGTTTTTTTCCATTTTCTTCCCATGAGTGTGTGTGTGTGTGTGTATGTGTGTGTGTGTGTGTGTGTGTGTGTGTGTGTGTGTGTTATGAGGGGAGGGTCTATAAACAAAAGTAAGCTAATACTATTTTCTAAACTATTTTTTCACTGTTCTCCACAAACATTTTCTTTTTTAAAATATATTTTTATTGATTTTAGAGAGGAAGGGAGAGGAAGAAATAGAAACATCAACAATGAGAGAGAATCATTGATCAGCTGCCTCCTGCAAGCTCCCTAATGGGAATTGAGCCCACAACCCGGACATATGCCCTTGGTCAGAATCAAAGTCTAGACTCTTCAGTCCACAGGCCAATGCTCTATCCACTGAACAAACCAGCCAGGGCAAATATTTCCTATGTTACTATTTTTTTTTACATACTTGTAATGGCTGCATGGTATGCCATAATATGGGTATGTCATAGTTTATTTTATTTAACCTATCATTGAACATTTAGAATTTCAAAACAAATTTTTACTACCAACAACACAGAGATGGATATTCTTGTAAACTTTCCTCTTTCATCTGTATTCATTTTCTTACATATTGCCAAATTAACCTCCACAAAGTTCACAGCAACTGCCAATTTGTATCACCTTCAACAATGCAAAAATAACTGTGTTTTTTTTGTGTATAGAATTACAGTAAAAATGAGCATTTTAATAAGTTTATTGGCAATTTGTTTTTTTTTTCCTTTTCCTGTAAATTTCCTATTTGTGTTTTTGTTTTTAATGATGAATTTTTTTCATTGACTTTTTGGAAAGCTATTTATTTAACAAGAATTTTAATCCCTTATCAGTAATAGATTTTTTTTTATAAATGTTTGGTATAATTTACTGGTGATGTTATATTGGCCTGTAGTTTTCTTTGTGGAAAGATTTTTAATTGTAGATTCAATTTCTTCCACTGATACAGGATTTTTCATATTTTCTAATTCTTTTTTAATGAATTTTGGTAAATTATGTTTTTCTAGCAATTTGCACACCTCATCTAAAATTCCAAATTATTTGCCAGAAAAAGAAATCATATCCTCTTTTTGTCTTTCTAGCTTTTAAGATATACACCGATGTCCCTTTTTTTAAATTCCTGTTGTTAGTTATTTGTGACCTCTTTTTTCCCTTGGGGACGATCCATTTTCTTAGTCACTTTATCAGTAGTATACTGAGTTACAAAAGTTTAAGAAATAAATCTATCCTTTTCTCTCCTTGAGATTTCTTTCTTTTCATGTTTTCCCCTCTCAAACTCAGGTAATTATTTGTATTTTCTTTTAGTTGTTTTTATTTATTTTTAATTACTATTGAATAAAAATTTTAATTAAAACAATATATGCACATGTTTAAAGAAAATATACCAAAAAGTTCAGAAACGTGTAATATGAAAAGTAAATTTCTCCCTCTGTTCACCCACAACTCCCAGTTTTGCTTCTCAGAACTCCTGTATGAGTTTATGTGCATACTTTCAAAATATATTTATACATGGGCCAGTGTGTGTGTATCTGTGTGTGCGTACCACATGTAGTATATATTATTTTTATATTTGGTACAGATAGTTCTAAATACTATGCATGTATTCATATGCTGTTGTGTTAGACATTTGCTTGCAGGAATGATTTTGTTCTTCTACGTTAGTGATTCTCAAACTTTAACATGCATCAGAATCACCTGCGAAGGTTACAGATTGCTGGTGCCACCCCGGAGTTTCTAATTCAGTAGGTCTGGGAAGGGGCTAGAGAATTTGCATGTTTAACAAGTTCTAAAGTGTTGCCGATCCTGCTAGTCTGAGACCACTCTTTCAGGACCACTGCTCTAAATGATTATTTCGAAGTCAGGAAATACCCTCATTTAAGTGTCTTTAATGAAGAAGAGTGGAGCCTGGGGTGAGAGCAGTCACTGATATGATGTGACCTACTCAGGGAGTCCCTCTACTGTGACTGCCAGCCAGCCCCCTGGTCAGACAGACCCCACTTTCCAAATGGACATACACCCAGGGATTGTCCTTCACTTATTTCCTGATAATACAACACTGTTGTATAATCAAGTGCTAATATATTACTGGAGAGACATGAGTTTAAGCCATTGTTATATGCGACCATCATGCATGGCTCACAGGACACATCATTTCTGGTGGCTTGGGAGAAAGTCTAGAGGAAAACTGTGTGCAGAGTGCAGTCCTCAGAGCTGCATCAGCATCACTTGTTTGGAATGAAGAGACCCCTCTAGCCCTAAGAATCTGGCAATGGGACCCAGGGATGCGCATTTGTAAAAGTACCCAAGGCAATTTTTATGCATCCTCACATTTTATAACTCTGGTCTGAGGAATAGGGCAAATGGCAAGACCCCAGGGGCAAAGGTTAAGGAAGCCTCCAGAAGCAGGGAGTGGCGCAACAAAAGGGGGGGTGGGGGGTGGGACTTGAAACAAGGGACTGCCTACCACCACAACTGCCATTGATTAGGCACCTCCTATTTTCCTAGCACTCTTTTAGGCACTTCATGCACATTACCTCCTTTTGTCCTCATAAACTAGGATAAAATGCGGCTACAGAGTTGAAGGAAGAACTGGTAAGTGGTGGCACTGAGATCTGAACCCATGATCCACCCCAGGGTCTGTGTTCTTTTCTGTTCCATGCTGCCTCCTTCCGCATTTCACCCGAGTGAAGCAGGAGGTGGGTGGGCATGCTACCTCCCATACATGGGCTGCCCTTTGAGTGGGGAGGTAATGATCGTGGCAGAATTGTGGGTGCTCATTATGTGAATGTGTCAAGTGATGAGGATAAGAATGGCCGAGTCACTGGTGAGCCTGGTGATATGGAGGTGCAACCTGAATGGGGAGAGCTCGAGTAGAGTGTTCAGTCTGCATTGTTCCATCTGGCCACTGGCAATGCCTCATTTCTCAGACAACTACTCAGTCAACCGTCCTGTGAGTCACCATCACAGAGAACCAAATGTGCCTATGCCGCCAGGCACCAAGAACAGCACAGCATTTGGTGTCTGGGAAGGCCCCAAACTAACATTGCCAAGATCTCTTTCCTTCTGAGTTTCCAATCCATATGTGCTTCTTGGAAAATTTAATCCACATGGGTTGGGATCACTTACACTTAACCCATCCACATGCAGTTTTATAAGAGCCATTTGATGTCTGAGGGGCCTGATGTGCTTCCCCTTTCTTTCTTTGTAAGCACAAGGCTCTAAAAGCTCATTCTTTCCCACCCTTCTCCTCAATTTCTGAAGCTGGAAGTTATAGTTTGTCAATAAAAATTAAGCCTAGAAACTAAAAACAGGCAACCTCAGGCCTAACCTAGCCTATGAAAAGTGACAAGTTTGAAGTCTGGACAAATAGGTCCTCTTGTTTTCCAGAAAAGTGCCCTTGCAGCTGTGGGAAGAAAGCCCGCCATGCTTCAACTTAGCCTCCTCCACAGACAGCCGCCGCCTGGCTGCGGAACACAGATGTATTCCAGACCCTTGTTTTTAATTCAAAGAGAGCTCTGCCCACTTTTCTCAGGGTAGCATACTGGCCGCCCAACTTACTGATTCATTCCAGTGAAATCCGCAGGATACCAAACCATGTGTGAACTCCACATTGTTTCCATCTCAGCCCTAAGGGAGTGTTTCTCTGGGAAGAGCAGCCTAACCTCTTCAGGGACACCTGAAACAGCCTGAAATAGAAGGGAAATGGTGAGCCTTATCCATGGCACAGTTCTGAGTAGGAAAAGAGTAATTTTATTCAAATCTATCGTTTGTTTTTTGTTTCATATACTCCATTTCCCTTTTGCTTTGCTAGGTTGGTTGTAATTGCTATATAGCTTTCCAAATTAGGGCTACCATGAAATTACTAGCAGTCCTTCAAAAGCAAACCCAAACCCAGGGTGAATTGTTCCATAGTCTGAGATTCCATTTTAAGTTAAAGGGAATATATTGATAGAAAACACTATGATGATATCTCAAGAAATTAAAAATAAAATGACCATATGATCCAGCAATTCCACTTTGGGGTATATATTGAAAAAAAAAAGTCTTGAAGAGTTATTTTGCACCAATGTTCACAGCAGCATTATTCACAAAAATGGTAGAAGCAACCCAAAGTGTCTATTGACAGATAAATGGATAAACAAAATGTCACACACACACACACACACACACACACACACACACACACTAGCATATTATTTAGCTTTAAAAGGAGAACAACTCTTGACACATGCTACAACATGGATGAATCTTGAAGACATTACGATAAATAAAATAAGTCAACCACAAAAAGAACAACGCTGTCTTATTTCATATATATGAGGAACCAAGAATAGAAAAATTAATAGAAACAGAACGTAGAATGGTTGTTGTCTGGGGCTGGGAAAAGGAGAATGGGGAGTTATTGTGTAATGGGTAGAGAGTCTCAGTTTTGTAAGATGGGAAGAATCCTGGAGATTGGTAGTGGTGACAGTTACACAACAATGTGAATGCAATGAATGCCACTAAACTGTATACTTAAAATGCCTAGAATGGTAAATTTTATATTAAGTCTATTTTACCACAATTAGGGGGGAAAGGAATAAGTTGAACCCAAGTAGGTAAAGAGAGATTTGAGTTTATTTTTGTGACTCGTCAGCATCTGCCTTGGGAAGCTTAATCTTGTTTTGTCCTCCACCTTGGAAATCAGTTTTGATCGGGTAAGTATACTAACAGCTCCATGGTTTTTATTGTATCTGCGTACTATCATCACTGTTTCTTAGCCTTAATATTAATGCAGAACTGGTAAGGCCTTATTGAGAAACTGACTTTGAGAAGTGATCAGTTGAATAGTTCATTTTCCCACCTCAAAGCTGAGGGATCCTAACACCTTCCAGAATAGAATGATAGAGTGAAGCCAAATTTTAAGTTTTATCCCTCAAAACCAAAGAGCAATGATCTCAAAAATACTTAAAATCAAGTAAGAATAATAGGAGCACAAACTCATGCTATAATCTTTAAAAAGTGGTGACCAAAGAAAGAGAACAATTCAGAAGCTGACTTAGTACTCCTACCTTACCCCTCCAACATAATCATCTAGAACAGCAGTGGGAAAAAAGGACTGAAACAACTCCCCTGAATCAATAAGTTTAGGAGTGGGTTGTGCTTTTATTTTATGTGTTATCTTTTAAAATATGGTTATACTCTTGAGTTATGGCAACGACTGATAATCAACTCCCTGATTCCCTTTTGACCTTCATCCATAACATTTTGAATGAGGCAAGAATTTAGGCAGCCTGGAGAGAGATGTCATGTAGATGTAGAACATCAGGTCACTCCAGACGAAAGCAATTGCAAAAGAAGAGACATTGTTCAGTATCAGAAATTAAGGGTGGTGTGGAGAACAAATTTAACAATGATTTAGGGAAGAAAATGTGTGAGAATACATGAGGGGCTCTAGAGACTGACCTGTGAACGAGAAAGGAAGCAGCCAAAGAAAATGTGGGAGAAAGGTTTTGATCACAGACTAAATCCTGGGAGACAAGCATGTGAATTGTTACCCTCACCTCTTGATTATATGTCTGGAAAGTCAAGGTACAAACCAGAAGGACTTGAAAGTTGATCAGGGGAAAGCTCATAGTAGAAATAAAAGAATTTGAATCTTTGCCTTGGGAGTGTTCAGGGATGACTGATGAGAGGATCCCCGAGCCATTCTGTCATACAACCAGAATAACACCTAAGTTCTCCCACAGTGAGGTCCTTCTTGAAAACTGTATCCAGAAACCACAGCCTTCATTTGATTCTTAGCCACTGCCTGACCAAACAGGAAGCTCGTCCTAAATTGTACAGAATTCAAACTGTTTGTGGAAGGTGCAAGTTTTGCCAGCACACAATGAGTCAGCCGCCAGCCATCAACCAGAAGTATGAGTGAGAGCAACCACTTTGGACAATATGTTATTTTGGAAGTGAAGATTTCTTTTATAACATTTGAGCCTGGGAACATGGTGTGCTTTATATAAAGCAGAAAATAAATAAAAGATTTCAAGGAATTCCTCTCCCACATGACCAATTCAAAAACCCAAGCTGACAAACCCAAGTACTAAAAGATTCAATGAGCATGCATCGAGTCCAACTTTAAAAATACAACCCATATGAAACTAGTTTAGAAGTTTTTCTTCTAAAAAAAAAAAAAGGAAGTCACTGAAATAGAAACAACTGGCCACAATAATTTGGTTTTTATGAAGTATGTGCACTGCCTCTGATATTTTCCCTAGATATATAGGAAAGTTATTAAGAGAGTAAATCCTAAGCATTCTCATCACAAGGAGAACTGTTTTTATTTTCTTTTTATTGTATCTACTAAATGAGATGATGGGTATAACTAAATTATTGCAGTAATCATTTTACAGTATACGTAAGGCAAACCATCATGCTGTATACCTTAAAGTTAAAGTGCTGTATGTCAATTATTTCTCAATAAAACTGAAAAAAATACATAATAGACAATATATAAAGAAATGAGCATGCCTGTGTTCCAATAAAACTCGATTTACTTACTACATATTTATTACTTTATGTATGTATATATGTATGCATTTTACCTGTGTTGAGTTAGCTGAATTTGTTTGGCTCACATGCTATGGTTTGCCAACCTTTGGTCTAGAAGAACTGAAGTCTCCAGACTCAATTCTGTTCTCTATACTCTGGGCTAAGTTACAAATAAATAAATAAAACATAAAGTCTGCAGTAAGTCTCCCTGCTAACTGGATTGTGCTCCCAAACACTGACTCAAAAGAAAGAAAAATACCATCCTTGAAGCAGAGCCTCACTTTCCTATCCATCACTACCATCTCCATTGATAGGGGTATGGCATCTTTAAAGCACTCTGTTCAGTGGCATAGATGCCATTAAAAATAGCACATCCCAACTGTAAGTAAACATGATCTCTCAATGAAGTTGAACAGGGGAAGAGAGAAGGGAAGAAAAGGTATTCCTCAGAAACTCTTTTCAAAAGAAGACATTATCAGACATGATCCTGAGCAGAGTGGTTTTTAAGTCAGTCTTTTGGTTTTAAATACTTCAGAAGAAAGCTGATATTTCTCATTAATCTTGTGTACTAGATTAACTAACCAATACAAGTTAGTAAAGATGATAATCTATACCAATAATAGAGGAATATGCAAATTGTCTGGGACGCCATCACAGTAGCAGTAACGATTGAACAGTAGGTTGCGTGGGGCAACCAGGCTGGCAGGGGGGTTAGTGAGGGATGACCAAATGACTGAACAGCAGGCTGCGTGGGGTGACCAGGCCAGCAGGGGGGCAGCTGGGAGTGACCAGGCTGGCGGGGTGGGGGAAGGATTGGGGGTGACCAGGCCCGCAGAGGGGGGCAGTTAGGGGCGACCAGCCAGCAGCAGGGGCAGTAAGGGGCGACCAGGCCGGTGGGGGGGGAGGGGCAGTTGGGGGCAACCAGGCCAGCGGGGGGGCGGGGGAAGTTAGGGGCAATCAGGCTGGCAGGCAGAGGCAATTAGGGGTGATCAGGCTGGCGGGGGGGGGGGAGCAGTTAGGGGCGATCAGGCAGGCAGGCAGGTGAGCAGTTAGGAGCCAGCGGTCCTGGATTGTGAGAGGGATGTCCAACTGCCAGTTTAGGCCCAATCCCACAGTCAGATATCCCCCAACGGGTCCTGGATTAGAGAGGGTGCAGGCTGGGCTGAGGGGAACCCCCCCCCATGCACGAATTTTGTGCACCGGGCCTCTAGTATCTAATATTTAATGAGCCTTTAGTGTGTGTCAGGCATTTTGACACAACATGCAATATCACATTGAATCCTTGCAAAAACCCAGAGAGTCTCACAGAAAACACCCCTATAAGCCCTGGAGAGAATGTATGGAGCAGTTGTTTGAGTACTCCAGAAGATAAATGTAGCAGGAGAATTGAGGAAGAAAACCAGAATTCATTCAAAAAATGAAGTGTACCATTTTCTTACTCTCGGGGCTTGAGCTCAGTGCCAGGAACCGGAAGTGGCATTGATGCACACGGAGCTCTAGGAGACACCCTTAGATCTGGCTTGGGAACAGAAAAGGGGACTCCTAATGCTCCGAGAGGTAGAGGTCCCCCTCTACCAATTTTCTTGCACCCTGCAATCCACGGTAGTGGTTGTGGAGGCTGCAATTCAACTGGAGCCAGAAATATGAGAAAAGGGAGCCTTCCTTTCCAGTTGGTAGAGCTGGGATCCCCAAGAGGGTGGACAAACCCAGATGCCTTTGTTTTGTTTTCTCTTTCCAGTCCTGATAAAACTGTGACCTCAGGGAAGTTATAGAAAGTCTGCATACCTCAGTTTTCTCATCTCTAGGAAGGGCCAATAATAGCATTTTATTTACTTACTAGAGGGCTGGTGCACAAAATTCATGCGGGGGGGGGGGGTCCCCTCAGCCCAGCCTGAACCCTCTCCAATTCGTGACCCCTAGTGGGATGCCCGACTGCCGGTTTAGGATCGGGCCTAAACCGGCATTCAGACATCCCTCTCACAATCCTGGACCACTGGCTCCTAATTGCTCACCTGCCTGCCTGCCTGGTCGCTCCTAACTGCCCTCTCCACTGGCCTGATCGCCCTTTACTGCCTCTGCATGCCAGCCTGATCACCCCTAACTGCCCTCCCCCCCCTGCCAGCCAGGTCACCCCCAACTGCCCCCTCCCTGCTGACCTAGTTGCTCCTAACTGCCCCCCCATTGGCCTGGTCACCCCTTACTGCCCTCCCTGCTGGCCTGGTCACCCCCAACTGCACCCACCCCCCCCCGCCCCGCCGCTGGCCTGGTCGCCCCATGCAGCCTGCTGTTCAGTCGTTTGGTCATTCCTCACTAACCTCCCTGCCAGCCTGGTCGCCCCACACAGCCTGCTTGTTCAGTCATTTGGTCATCCCTCACTAACACCCCTGCCGGCCTGATCGTAGGCAGCCATCTTATGAGGGTGTGATGGTCAATTTGCATATTACCTCTTTATTATATAGGATTATTGCCACCTGACTTCTGAGCGCCCCTCTTGTGTATAGTTGTCCCCTTGTCAATTGTAGGAATCTGTATGGAAGCCAAAGGGGCAGCTAGACAGGAGTGGCTGTGGTGGGACTGAGCACCCAACCTTCCACCTCTAGGCTCTGTAGCTGGCAGAGTGGGCAACTAAGACACTGCATTCTGTCCAGAGGACCAAAAAGAAAGCTCTGGGAACCAGAGCATACAGGAAACTTGCAGAGAGGAAAAACCTCTGCAAAGTAAGCCTATACGGTTTTTGTGAACCACTGGGCTCACACCCTAGTTGTGTTCCCATGAATCTGATCTTAATGGACATACCAAAGACTTTGAGAACTGGACTTATACCCCACTACCCATGTTGCAGACCAACAGCTTGGTGGTGCACATGCAGAAGGTGTGACTATAAAGAATTAGCAGGAAGAAACTTATCCTGGTGTGAAATTGCTCTGTATCCTGATTGTGGTGATGATAATGAATCTATGCAGGTATGAATTTCAATAACTGTACACCAAAAAATACCTGATTTGGCATGATAATTTTAAAAATAGAATTCACAACCCTGGTGGATGGCTCAGTTGGTTGGAGTATCCTCCGACACACCAAAAGGTTGCTGGTTCAATTCCTATCAGGGCACATTCCTAGGTTGTGGCCCATTGGGGAACACCAATCGATCTTTCTATCTCGCTCTCTCCATTCCTCTCTCAATAAAAACATATCCTTGGGCGAGGATTAAAAATAATAGAATTAACAACAACAAAATCATAGTGAGATAGTGTATCTCTCACATTTCTCAGATGCAAATATCAGAACTGTCTCCAGCTAACTTACTGTGTTTTGCTGTGCATAGGACACTATTTTTTTCTGAAATCCTTACACTGAAAATCGAGGGGTGTCTTATACATGGAAGTAAGCTAAGGAGGGAGCCGGGAGGGTCCATAGCTGCCCATACCTCAATCAGGCTTCCTCCAATGACAAGTCTTATTATTACTGATGCCAGCTGATGCTGTAATTGGAGGAGGAGGTGGAGAGTGTGTAGATGCAACAGGGACCAGAGCATTCTGAGTCCATAAAGAAGTCAAAAAATAAAAAGATAAATACAGGTAAGTGATTGTCTTACTCTGCAAAATTCAAACTGAATGTAATCAGCTATGCAAAAGAGCATGGAAATAGAGCTGCAGAGAGACAATTTGGACCTCCTCCCACTGCATATATGATAAAATAGTGGAGAAAACAAGAAGAACAACTCCTTAAGATACCAAAAAAGAAGAAGGCCTTAAGAGGAAAACCAGCAAAATGTTTAAGATACTGATTTCTTAATTTGGGGTTCGAAAAGTGGGGGTGTCTTATACACTGGAGTGTCTTATACATGGAAAAATACGGTAGGCAGAAAAGTCTTTTTTGAAGACTATTTGTTGATTCACAGAACTGACAAGAAAGGCAAAGAACTAAGACTGGGAAGGGGATGCTATAGAAATCTCTTGCCAGCATTGGGTGCTCAGTCCTGTCTAGCTGCCCCTTTGGCTTCCATACAGATTCCTACAATGGGCAGGGGGACAACTATAAGCAAGAGGGGCACTCAGAAGTCAGGTGGGAATAATCCTATCTAATAAAAGAGTAATATGCAAATTGACCTACCTCCGCTACACCCACAAGCCATGCCCACCAGCCAATCAGGAGCAAATATGCAAATAAACCCAACCAAGATGGCTGCAGCCACGGAGAGCAGGAGGGAGGCTTGGGTTTCCCCGGCAATGGAGGAAGCCAAGGTTTCCACCTGCCCTTGCCAGCCCAGGCCTCCACTCAAGGCTACAAAGTTTCAATTATAGAAGATAACTAAATCCCAACAAAAATGACGGCAGCCACAGAGCTGGAGAAAGCAGAAGGCTTGAGTTGCCCCTGGAGATGGAGGAAGCCAAGCTTTCTACCTGCCCTGGCCGGCCCAGGCCTCCACTCCAGGCTACAAAATTTCAATTATAGAAGATAAATAAATCCCAAATACCAGGGCCTCCGCTTGGGTCGCCAGGGGGCGTGGCCAGCCTGAAAACCACCACAGGCTCCTCGCCCAGGCCACCCCATGCCCCAAGGGAACCCCCACCCTGATCTGGGACACCCTTCAGGGCAAACCAGCCAGCCCCCACCCGTGTACCAGGCCTCTATCCTATCTAATCCTATCTAATAAAAGAATAATATGCAAATTGACCATCACTCCAACACACAAGATGGCTGCCCCCATGTGGTTAAAGATCCTGCCCCCATGTGGACACAAGATGGCCACCACAAGATGGCCAGCAGGGGAGGGCACTTGGGAGGAACCAGGCCTGCAAGGGAGGGCAGTTGGAGGCGATCAAGCCTGCAGGGGAGGGCAGTTAGGGACAAACAGGCTGGCAGGGGAGCAGTTAGGCATCAATCAGGCTGGCAGGAGAGTGGTTAGGGGGTGATCAGGCTGGCAGACAGAAGTGGTTAGGGGCAATCAGGAAGGCAGGCAGGTGAGCAGTTGGGAGCCATCCGTCCTGGATTGTGAGAGGGATGTCCGACTGCCCGTTTAGGCCCAATCCTACTGGGATCGGGCCTAAACGGGCAGTCAGACATTCCTCGAGGGGTCCCAGATTGGAAAGGGTGCAGGCTGGGCTGAGGGACACCCCCCACCCCCCACCCCGTGCACGAATTTTGTGCACTGGACCTGTAGTAAGTAAATAAAATGTTATTATTGGCCCCTCCTAGAGATGAGAAAACTGAGGTGTGCAGACTTTCTATAACTTCCCTGAGGTCACAGTTTTACCAGGACTGGAAACTTGTGCTCCTAACCACTACAATGAAGGCTGAACTATCTCCAGCCCCAGGAGACCTTTGTGGAAAGGAAGCCAAGTGTGGAAACCAGGGTGCCTGTCTAAAAACAGAGAGAAGTAATTTGAAGCAGAAACTCCAACTTCTTCCTGGCTCTGCAATGCAAGGGAATGCTACCCCGGGTGTTTGTTTTCCTTTTTTAACGGTTTGTTTTGTCATTAAAATATAAACACTGAAATTTTTTAGTGTATGCACTGCGTCTGATATATTTCCTGAAAGCAGTAGCATCCACATTTTTTTGATCATATACCCATAAGCTAACATTTTTTAGCATTATTCCTAAAATATGTTTGTTTATGTTACAGAGTGTGTGCACTATAAGTAACATCTAAAAGGGAAAATGGATGAAATAATATTTTAAAACATTTATTCAAACAGTACAAAATCATTTTTACTTCATTAAGAAATTGCTAATGTGAACAATGTTACTGAATATGCTTCAAATATCTGATCTTAAATTCAGCTTTTACTAGTATACTTGATTTTAGAGCTTTACTTAGAAAAAAGTCATAAAAATATATAAATCCAAATTAAAGAAGTGAATCATTGGCTGTTTTTTAAACTGTGGTGCTTACTATTTAAACCTCATTTACCAATTATATAAGAGTTTCTTTGTGAGGGGGGTGAGGGGGAGAATCTGGTCAGTAAATTTCCATTTCTGTTGCTATTGAGCAAACAATTGGAAGATGTTGCTTTTTTTTTTTTTTTTTGTATTTTCAACAAATGGCTTCAAGATTCACTGAAATTTTTTAACTAAAAATTTTAAATGGGTTAGGAAACCATGATTCATAGTTTTTAACTGCTGTTCAAATGTGAGATTTGATAAGTGCCAACCTGCTATCATTTGCAACAAAATCTTGAGACAATGGAAATGTTTTTCAAACATTCCTTTTAAAAATGCTCCATAGCACAAATTTATTTAGAAAATGGTTCCTTGCTTGCTGTTAAATATCACCTTTACCTTGAAGGAATAGATAGAGCATGTTCTTTTTTAAAATTTTAATTTAAAAAAATCTGCTAGGGAACATAAAACAATAACATGGCCTCAGAGAGAATATCAGCAAATTTGGTACACTTTATCTTTCACAAAATGAATTTCTTATTTCATATTTTCCTTTCAGTGGAATTCTGCTTCCAGCTTAGGTTGTTTCAAAAGTACTTTCTCATTTAAAACAACTAGAAATATTAGACCAAAAAAAATTTTTTTAAGCTGTTTGCAGGTATTCGAGGTGGTGAGGAATTATGGATGAAGACCCAAGAGAGAGATGAGCCCAGAGAGGCAAGCCCAGCATTTAGAGTCAGGGCGCATGTGGGAGGCAACCAATTGATGTGTCTCTCTCACAATGATGTTTCTCTCTCTCTGTCTCTCCCTCTCCCTTCAACTCTAAATATCAATGGAAATATATCCTTGGTTGAGGATTAACAACAGATAAATAAGTAAGTAAATAAGTTATGGGTGAAAGACTAAAACAAACTTTCAACAGGTTCACAAGACTAGGGGAAACAAAAATCAGAGGAGGAGCCCTGGTAAATATTTCAGGGGCTAAACTGAGAAGTAAACTAGAAATAAATCATCTCTCTCAAGGACTGAAGCTTAACTTCAAAGCATGTCAATCCCTGTTTGGATTAAGGTAATCTGCAGTTGATAAAAGTAAATTTTCTTGGTGGAAGATAATCCAGAGCTTTAGGATATTTCCTCAATGTCAAGATCTTAATAACTTAAAAAAAAAAACCCATACATACAAGAAAACAAAGCATAATTGAAAATTAAGAGAAAAAATACACAATAGATATAAATGCACAAGGGATCCAAATTATGAAGTTACCAGGTAGTACCTTAAAATATATGTGATTAATATGTTCAAGTAATTAAAAGACAAGTCTGAGAATGTTGGTAGAGACTGAATCATGAAGAAATAAAAAGACAGAAAGTAAAGAAAGAAGATATACAATATGTAATAAATGTATTTTAAAAATCTATACTTAGAAAAGAGAGAATTGGGGCAAAAGAAACATTTGAAGACATAATGACTGAAAATTTTCCACAACTGATCATAGACATTAAACTACAGATTTAAGTATGTTGACACTTAGGTAAGTAATGACCAAACTTCTGTGCAGTACAAAAGGTTTTTAAACAGTTGTATTTGTATAAAATTAACCTCATTTTATGGCTCTGTAAATTTCTGGCTTTACCTCATTTTGGAGCAATAGCTTGCCTATGAATCCTGTGGAGAATGAATTTCATATATGGTGCTATATTTGTAAGTCTAGAATCCTTTATTTATTCAGGGCAAAGCAGCCACTCGATTTAGTGGTTACATGTATAGAAACTTTTTGTAAATATTGGTATTTGTTATATTTAAAATATTATTTGTTATTAAATAAAATGTAGGTTTTTGCATTGAAACATTCTAGAAAATACAATATACTTTGATATATTAGAACTACCTTACTTGTTCATCTAACTCAAATATCAGGAATTAATCATTGCTGGAAAACTGTAGAGATTTGTACTTTCTGGCTCTATGATTTTCAGTACTCCAAGTATCTCATATAAAAGACAGAAGCTAGGAGGAAACCAAGATGGCGGCATAAGGTAAACACCTAATTGTTGCCTACCACAACAATTTTGAAGCTACAACTGGAAAACAGAGCGCACACCGTCCAGAACCACCTGAAAGCTGGCAGAGTGGAAAACCTACAACTAGAGAAAAAAAGAGAGGGGGACGCTGAGCCTCAGGAGCTGTGGAGGTGTGGAGATCAGTGAGCACGGAAAGGGCAGGTGGCTGAATACGCTGCAGGCTTGCTCGCAGTGCGCGGAGAAGGAGGGCAGCAGACGCTGCGTGGCTATTTTTCTCGTTTGGGAAAAAACAAAACCTCCTGACTGCACTGAAATCCAGCTGCGGTCGGGGAGAAACTGGGCTGTTTGGCAGCAGGCAAGGCTTGAGAGCAGCCTTCTCTCAGAGGCGTGCAGCCATTAATTCGGGCACGGAGAAACCGGCCCTCTTAGGGCGGCGCAGACGGAAACCAAGTTTGTCTGCGCCATTCTGAGACTCCACCCCATCCAAGCTGAGCACAGCCCTCCCAGTGACTGGATTTCTCGTTCGGGAGAAAAACAAAACCTCCGGTCTGCACTGAAATCCAGCCCCAGCTGGGGAGAAACTGGTCTGTTAGGCAGCGGGAGAGGCTCAAAAGCTGCCTTCTCTCAGAGGCGCGCAGCCATTAATTCGGGCACGGAGAAACCGCCCCTCTTAGGGCGGAGCAGACGGGAAACCAAAGCTTGTCTGTGCCACCCTGAGACTCCGCCCCATCCAAGCAGAGCACAGAAGCTCTCCCAGCAGAGACACTGCTGATCCTCACAGCCAACTGGCTTGGAGATCAATTCCCGCCAGTGACACCAACAATCCCAACCACTCTGAACTCCAGTTTCTGGGGACACGCGGGGGACCCAGACACCTACGGGACTCTCGGCCATTAGTCGGAGAGTGAGAGTGACTTTTCTGTCGGTGTGGACGACACCAGATTTCAACCACTCTCATAAGGGACACATTCAAGAGGCAGACTCAGTGAGCACCAAAGCTCTACTGTGTCTCCAGCACAGCAATTCTTCTGTTATAGACACAGCAGGCCCTCACAACCAATTGGACCGGAGGTCAATTCCTCGCAGTGTACCAACAGCAATCAGGGCTTTTAACTACACCAAGACTTTCCACTCAGCCCACAAAGGGGAGTACCAAGAGCGAGCACCTAGGGTGATTGGGGAAGCTGAGCTACCAGCCCCTATAGGTCACCGACCACACAAAGCCACTCCATCAACACAGGGAGGCAGCCAAAATGTGGAGACATCGAAGTATGTCACAAGTAGGAGAGATAGATGAAAGCAAACTAATGGACGACACAGTGTTCAGAACCATATTTATAAGGTTACTCAAGAATCTTCTAAAAACCACTGAGAAACTTGAAGAGACCTTCAAGGACCTAAATGAGAATACCAAAAAAATGGAAAAGGACCAGTCAGAAATTATGCATACACTGTCTGAAATAAAGAATATACAGAGTAGACCACTGCACCCGAAGAGTCAAACCAAAAATCTGGAATATGAGGAAGAAAAAAACACCCAACCAGAGAGGCGGAAAGAAAGAAGAATCCAAAAGTGTGAGGAAAGCATAAGGAGCCTCCAGGATGGCTTTAAGCATACCAATATCCAAATTTTTGGGGTGCCAGAAGAGAGAGAGCAAGATACTGAAAACCTATTTGAAGAAATAATGACAGAAAACTTCTCCCACCTGGTGAAAGAAATAGACTTACAGGTTTAGGAAGCGCACAGAACCCCAAACAAGAGGAATCCAAAGAGGACCACACCAAGACACATCATAATTAAAATGCCAAGGGCAAAAGACAAAGAGAGAATCTTACAAGCAGCAAGAGAAAAACAGTTAGTTACCTACAAGGGAGCACCCATACGACTGTCAGCTGATTTCTCAAAAGAAACTATGCAGTCCAGATGAGAATGGCAAGAAATATTCAAAGTGATGAAAAGCAAGAACCTACAACCAAGACTACTCTACCCAGCAAAGTTATTATTCAGAATTGAAGGTCAGATAAAGAGCTTCACAGATAAGAAAAAGCTAAAGGAGTTCATCACCACCAAACCAGTATTATATGAAATGCTGAAAGGTATTCTTTAAAAAAAGGAAAAAGAAGAAAAAAGTAAAGATAAAAATTATGAACAACAAATACATATCTATCAACAAGTGATTCTAAAAATCAAGTGAATTAAAAATCTGAGGAACAGAATAAACTGGTGAACATAATAGAATCAGAGGCATAGAATGGGAGTGGATTGATCATTCTCAGGGGGAAAGGGGTGTCTGTGTGGGGGGTATGGGAAGAGACTGGACAAAAATGGACAAAAATCATACACCGATGGATAAGGACAACGGGGGGGAGGGAACCGGGTGATGGGGAGATATGGGGGGGAAAAAGGAGAAACAATTGTAATAATCTGAACAATAAAGATTTATTAAAAAAAAAAAAAGACAGAAGCTAGAATGGAAGCCATGGAGCATCCAGGAATGCCAAGGATTTCCAGCAACCACCAGAAGCTAAGAGAGGCATGGAACAGATTCTCTCCGAGCCTCCTAAAGAGCCAATCTTGCTGACATCTTAATTTGTGACTTCTGGACCCCAGAACTTTGGCAGCAGGAAATAGAAGAAAAACTCATTGAGGAAGAAATAGCACAAAGAGTGGAAGAATTAGTAGCCAAAAGAGTAGAGGAAGAACTGGAGAAAAGGAAGGATGAAATTGAGCGAGAAGTTCTCTGAAGGGTGGAGAAAGCCAAGCACATCATGGAAAAGCAGTTGCTCAAATAACTCGAGCAACGGAGCCAAGCTGAGCTTACAGCACAAAAAGCCAGAGAGGAGGAAGAATGTGCAATATGTGAGGAGCTAGAGTGAATACTGGAAGAGAATAATTGAAAAATTGCAGAAGCAACTGGCTGAAGAACAGTTAAGAATTATTGAAGAACAAAGCAATATTCATTAGGAAAGGATGAAATTACAGTAAGAGTGACAAGTCAACAACAACAAAATAAAAAATTATCCTGGGCAAGGGAAGTCCAGGCCCAAACTGTCCTTCTCATGAAACACCTAGGATTAAATTGCAAAAATAAAATGACTCATATTTGCCTTTTTGTGACTGGCTTATTTCACTTAGCGCAATGTCTTCAAAGTTCATTCACATTATAACACATGTCAGAGTTACCTTCCTTTTCAAGGCTGGATTCCATTGTATGTGTATACCACATTTTGCTTTTCCATTCATCTGTCAATAGACACTTGGGTTGCTTCCATGTTTTGGCTATTGTGAATAATGCTGTTATGAACACTGGTGCACATAGTATCTTAAATAACCATACAGGGAGAGGGTCATTATTGAGGATAGTGGATAGAAATTTATACTTCAAAGGGTCTCTTGGCAGTCTCTAATTCTTTGGGCTGACTTCAAGCATTCATTGTTTGGATTCCATTGTATGTGTATACCACATTTTGCTTTTCATGTGGCTGTTGAGGAGCTTGTACTGGCTGCATAGTGCTAGGTCTACCATTCCCTTAATATAAATGTGCTGACACTTATAGTTTTACCTTCAAGCTTAAGTTTTTTCACATAATCTTTTAAAGTCATTTGTCCATTTTATCATGGTTTATTTGTTAAAATTAAATAATATCATCTATTATTCCCCATAATTGAGTATATGCAAATAGTACTTAGTTTCCAAAAGGATAGATAAGCCTCTGAAATGGTGAGTTTCTAATATTGCCTCAGGACACCATTGTTAACATCTGTGTAAGGTGACTAACATACAGACATAGATGGTTTAGTAAATATTTGTAAAGCTTAATTTCTTTTTAAATTTTTAAAACATCCTGGAAATGAATGACAATGAAAACACAACAATCCAAAATCTACAGGACACAGTGAAAGCTGTCCTGAGAGGGAAGTTTATAGCTCTCCAGGCCTGCCTCAAAAACAAGAAAAAATGGTAATAAATCATCTAACTCTACAACTTAAAGAATTAAAAAGAGAGCAACAAGAAAAGCCCATAGTGAGCAGAAGGAAGGAAATCATAAAGATCAGAGCAGAAATAAATGACATAGAGACCAAAAATACAATACAAAAGATCAATGAAACCAAGAGCTGGTTCTTTGAAAGGATAAACAAGATTGATGAACCTCTAGCCAGGCTCACCAAGAAGCAAAGAGAGAAGACCCAAATAAACAAAATCAGAAATGAAAGAGGCAAAATAACAACAGACCCCACAGAAATACAAAGGATTGTTAAAAAATACTATGAACAACTCTATTCCAACAAACTAGACAACTTAGAGGAAATGGACACATTCCTAGAAAAATACAACCTTCCAAAACTCACTCAGGAAGATTCTAAAAATCCAAGAGGCTGATAACGATGGAGGAAATTGAAGCAGTCATCAAAAAGCATCCAGCAAACAAAAGCCCAGGGCCAGACGGCTTCATAGGAGAGTTTTACCAAACAGTCAAAGAAGAACTAAAACCTATCCTCCTCAGACTATTCTAAAAAAGGAACACTTCCAAGCTCATTCTATGAAGCCAGCATTACCCTAATACCAAAACAAGATAAAGACAACACAATGGAAGAGAATTACAGGCCAATATCCCTCATGAACATAGATGCCAAAATCCTCAACAAAATTCTAGGAAATCAGATCCAGCAGTACATCAGAAAGATCATAACACCATGACCAAGTAGGATTTATCCTGGGAATGCAAGGATGGTACAATATCTGCAAATCAATAAATGTGATACATCACATAAACAAATTGAGAGGTAAAAATCAGAGTCATATCAATTGATGCAGAAAAAGCATTTGACAAAATACAACACCCTTTCTTGATAAAAACCCTCAGCAAAATGGGAATAGAGGGATCATATCTCAACATAATAAAAGCCTTATATGACAAACCTATAGCCAACATCATAGTCAATGGGCAAAAACTAAAATCATTTCACCTAAGAACAGGAACAAGACAGGGATGCCCACTTTTACCACTCCTGTTTGACAATGGAGTCAAGACAGTGTCTTCAATAAATGGTGTTGCGAAAATTGGACAGATACATGTCAAAAAAATGAAACTAGACCACCAACTTACACCATACACAAAAATAAACTCAAAATGGATAAAGGACTTAAACATAAGATGGGGAAACCATAAAAATATTAGAGGAATCCACAGGCAGCAAAATCTCAGACATATGCTGAAGCAATATCTTCACCAATACAGCTCCTAGGGCAATGGAAACCAAAGAGAAAATAAACAAATGGGACTACATCAAAATAAAAAGCTTCTGCACAGCAAAAGAAACCATCAACAAAACAACAAGAAAGCCCACTGCATGGAGAACATATTTGCCAATGTTATCTCCGATAAAGGTTTAATTTCCAACATTTACAGGGAACTCATACCACATAACAAAGGGAAAATAAACAACCCAATCAAAAAATGGGCAACTGACCTAAATAAATACTTTTCAAAAGAGGACATAAGGAAGGCCAAGAGACATATGAAAACATGCTCAAAGTCACTAATCATCCAAGAGATGCAAATCAAAATGACAATGTGGTACCATCTCACACCTGTCAGAATGGCTATCATCAACAAATCAACAAATGACAAATGCTGGCAAGGATGCGGAGAAAAAGGAACCCTTGTGCACTGCTGGTGGGAATGCAGACTGGTGCAGCCACTGTGGAGAACAGTATGGAGTTTACTCAGAAAACTAAAAATGGAACTCCCATTTGATCCAGTGATCCCACTTCTAGGAATATATCCCAAGAAACTAGAAACACCAATCAGACAGGACATATGCACCCCTATGTTCATAGCAGCACAATTTACCATAGCTAAGATTTGGAAACAGCCTAAGTGTCCATCTGCAGATGAATGGATTAAAAAACTGTGGTACATCTACAGAATGGAATACTATGCTGTGGTAAAAAAGGAATTCTTACCATTTGCAACAGAATAGATGGACCTGGAGAGTATTATGCTAAGTGAAATAAGCCAATCAGAGAAAGATAAATATCATGTGATCTCACTCATTTGTGGAATATAATGAACAACATAAACTGATGAACAAAAACAGATCTAGAGATAGAGAAGCATCGATCAGACCATCAAACCTCAGAGGGAAGGTAGGGGAGGGTGGGGAGTAAGGGGGAGAGATCAACCAAAGGACTTGTATGCATGCATATAAGCCTAACCAATGGACACAGACACCAGGGGAGTGAGGGCATGAGTGGGGGGGTGGGGGGCAATTGGAGGATAAGGACACATATGTAATACCTTAATCAATAAAGAAAAAATATATATGATTATATGGTTAATGCCTTCATGGTGTTCCAGCATAGCCAGGAAACTGGAAAAAAATATTTTTTAAATAAAAGCAAAAATACATAGAAGTTCTATTATTTTATTCCCATACCCCAGTGAATCATTACTCATTACTCATTACTTGAGTGATTTACCCCTACTCTAACTATGGCTCTAAACATTAAAGAACATCTGAGACTACAGTGTCCTGTTATTTAAGAACTAGAGGCCCGGTGCATGAAATTCTTGCACTCAGGGGGGTCCCTCAGCTCGGCCTGCACCCTCTTGCAGTCTGGGAGCCCTCAGGGGATGTCTGACGGCCGGCTTAGGGGAGCAGGCCTAAACCGGCAATCAGACATCCTTAGCGCTGCTGCGGAGGCGGGAGAGGTTCCCACCACCACCGCTGAACTCACCAGCTGTGAGCCTAGCTTTTGGCTGAGCAGCACTCCCCCTGCGTTAAGCATCTGCCCCCTGGTGGTAAGTGTGTGTCATAGTGACAGGTTGTTCCGCCATTCAGTCAATTTGCATATTGGCCTTTTATTATATAGGATACTTTCCTCATCTGAGAATTCCAAAACATTTAACTATGGTCCCAAAGCTGTGTAAGTAGTAGCTCTTGGCCTTTTTGAGTATGGACTCTGGAGAATTTTATTAATTCTCTGAAATTACACTTTTTAAAAATGAACATAAATCTTTCCTTCCTTCCTTCCTTTCTCTTTCCCAATCTCTCTCTCTCCCTTTCTCTTTTGCTCCCTATCTTCCATCTTAGTTCACTAAAAAAAAAAAAAAAAAAAATCTTTAGTATCAGAGGCCCAGACGAAGAAGTTGTATATGGTACCCCTGGGGGCTGCCAGAGATCCATAAAAGGAAATTATGCCAGTATGGGCAATGGCTTCTCAGAGGTAGGTAGAGAACCCACACAAGGAATATGTGATAAGTGGGGTGGAAGAAGATTGAGCAAGTAGGTACATATATTAAGGATATGGGATTTAAGCTTGTCATTTGAAGAAGGGATTTACAAACATAAGAGGGGAGAAGAATCAACCTAGTTGTGTTGGATTGGAATCAGAGATATCAGAATGAACTTGTGTTTTTAAAATATATATGCAGCTCTGGCTGGGTTGCTCAGTAGGTAGGAGTGTCATCCCATACACCAAAAGGTTGCATGTTTGATTCCCAGTCAGGGAACATGCCTAGGTTGCAAGTTCAATCCCTGGTCAGGGTGCATATGGCGGGCAGCCAATTGACCTCTCTCTTTCTTTTTTTCTCTCTCTCTCTCTTCCTCTCTCTTCTCTCTCTCTCTCTCTCCCCCCTTTCTCTTTTTCAAAAAAAAAAATCAATTTAAAAAATATATCGTCAGGTGAAGATTAAAATATACATATAATGTTTGTACATCTCTGCATGCATATACATACATATATTCCTAGGCCTGTCCATTGAGAAGGCCTGGGAGCAGCAACACTTCAATAATAATGAAGCACCTAGTGCCTAGATCTTGATTTCTAAGAGCCATTCTCCAGTAATAGGTATAAGAGCTCATTGAAGAGATGGCCAGTTCCATGGCTGGAACAAGGCAAGTACATGATGAGCCAGGAACACCTGCTGGGCCAGAAAGTTAAAAAGTGCTCAAACAGTCCTGGCTGGATAGCTCAGTTGGCTAGAGTGTCGTCCAGATATGCCAAGGTTACAGGTTTGATCCCTGGTCAGGTCACATACAAGAAAAGCAATGAAAGTGTAAGTGGAACAATAAATCGATGTTTCTCTTTAGAGAGAGGGGAAGGGATGTACTCTCTCTAAAAATCAATCAATCAATCAATCAAAAAAAATTTAAATATACTTCTCAAACAATGATGGGGCCATGTCAAAGGCACAGAAGTTAGTTTGAAGGGGCTCACACTGGCTGTATCAGCCTCTCTTGATAGAAGTAGTTCCTACCACCCATGAAGTCATTTCACCATGAAAAAAACAAACCTACATCTGGCCATGACTGTTGATCCAATTTCCAATTTACAGAAATTACCAAGTACATACAGTAGTCTCCATTACCCACAGAGGATATGTTCCAAGGTCCCCAGTGGAGGCCTGAAATTATGGATAGTACCAAATCTTATGTATTCTATGCTTTTTCCTGTACATACATACCTACAATAAAGCTTACTTTATAAATTAGGCAAAGTAAGAAATTAACAACAATAATAAAACAGAACAAGATGGCTGCTGAAGGACAGGAGGCACATACGGTGTGGATACACAGGACAAAGGGATGATTCACATCCCAGGGAGGATGGAGCAGGACAGCACGAGATTTCATGCAATGACATGCAATGTAAAACTTACTAATTGCTTAGTTCTGGAATTTTTCATTTAATATTTTTGGACCAGGGTTGACCATGGGTAACTGAAACCATGGAAAGCAAAAACTTGAGTAAGGAGGAGGGGGGACTTCTGTACTGAGAGGTATTAAATCACCATAGAGATGTGATCAGTAATATCCAGGTTGTTGGAAACTACAGAGCAAATGACCCCATTTATTCAACAAAAATCTGAATGGCAGAAAAAGGAAAAGAAATGAAGAGAGACTTAAGATACATATCCACTAATCACAACATTTACACCTTATTTGGGTCTTGATTAAAACAAGAAAACTGGCCCTGGCTGGTTTTGCTCAGTAGTTAAAGCATTGGCCTGTGGACCAAAGGGTCCTGGGTTCAATTCCTAGTCAAGGGCACTTACCTGGATTGTGGGTTCAATCCTCAGCCCTTTTGAGGCGTGTGCAGGAGGCAACCGATTGATGCGTCGATGTTTCTCTCTCTCCCCCTCTTCCCTCCTTTCCACTCTGTCTGAAAAATCAATGGGAAAAATATCCTCAGGTGAGGACTGAAATAATCAACAAACACACAAACAACAACAAACAAGAAGCAAATTGTAAAAAAAAATTATGAGACAAACGAGGAGATATGAACACCAACTTGGGTATGTGTTGATATTAGGAATTACTACTAACTACTTATGACTGTTTTTAATTAAATTTATTGGGGTGACTTGGTTAACAAAATTATAGAGGTTTCAGGTGTATTGGTAACTGCATATGATAATGAATAATATTGCTTATATTTTTATAGTAATCCTTATAATTTACAGATACATACTGAAATATTTATAGGTGAAATGGTATAGATTAAAGCAATCCCTTTAGAATTTTCTTTAGAGTATTTTAGGCGGGGAAGAAAGTTAAGGTATGTATAAATAAGAATAGCTATGAGCTGACAATTGTTTAAGATGGGTGCTTTATTTTTTTCTTCTTATTCGATCTATTTTGTACAAGGACAAGTGTGGACAGAAGCCCTGCCCTGGTCCCTCTTGCCAAGCCATCTGCCTTTGAAGGCAGGGGTGTCAGCAGGAAGAAGAAACTTAAAAAAAAAAAAAAATGGTTGCCTTTGAGGGATCATCCTTTTGCTGTTCATAGTGGGATATCATCCTTTAAAATTGTTCATAAAGGTGACTATCACGAGGCTGGCATTCACGAGCTGGTAGACCACCTCTTCTCTAACTTGGAGAACTGCAATGGAGGCGGCTGCAGAAGCCAGCTGAGACCCCACGAGAGCGAACAGTACCTGTCGCATTTCTCCAAGCAGCAGAGCAAAAGGGGACCTGGCTCACACAAGCTCGTGGCCACTAGGAGGTGCATTACACTCACTGCAGCCTCAGTGGTGGGCGGGGATAAAAGGCATTCCCAGTTCCAGTAAGTGCTTTGGATGAGATTCAAAGCATCCACCTTGCAATTATACTCAAGCCTGCCCGCCCCTAAGGTGGAGATAGCAAACACAGGCTAACACATGCACGCAATACCACCCTGTCCCAAAGCACTCATAAATTCTTGATACCCCCAGGATGCTGGCTAATGTCTCACAGGTGGCTACCCACTGATTCCAGCCAGCTGTGTGAGCCTGTCTGTTCCCAACCTAAACCCATGCTTATTAGGTAACTAAACATTAGCAGCCTAGCTTTCAATAGGTGCATTTCCAATTGTGATTGGCTTTGCCTCAGGTTGCTATTATTTCAGATGCATTGAAATCGCAGGTGTCAGTGATTGCACGTCAGCCTCATCACAATGCAGCACACTCAGCATCCTTCTCAAAGGCTTGGCTTGCACTGAAGCTCGGCTGCACGGCCTCCCACACATTCCCAGGCCGCGTGTGTACAGACAGAAGAGAATGCGGTTCTCAGACTCGCTGCATGGGGAGCCTGACTTCTCGGTTTCCTCCCTGGTGATTTCCCGACTTGGCTTCTGCAGGAAGCAGATCTGCTTTTCTCCCAGAGGAGGCCAAATGTCATAATAGAGGAAAAGGCTGCTAGCAACAAAGGGGCCCTGAATCAGAGCAGGGGAAAGGTTGGACCTAAGATCCTGAACAGATCATTTTACAGGAATGGAGAGAGAGAAACGAAGGTTTTTCTAAAGCTGATTCATTCACTCCAGACAGTTCTTGTCCCGGTGTCCCTGCATTCCTTCCTGGGTTCCGTCCCCCGCCCCCGTACATCCCCTTCATTGCTGGTTCTGGAAATCAGTGAGTGATAGGTTAGCATGGTGCTCATCCCAGGGTGTCACCTAGCAACATGATGTTCATAAATAGCCACAATCATCTCTTCTCCAAAAATGGCTAAAACTTCTTTTAAAGACATCAGGAAAAAAGCTTAGCAATCTCAGCGCTAGTGTGAAATATTCCCATGTCTATTCCCAGCCTTCCTCTTCCCCTCTCAGTGTGACCTCCCAGCATGTTTATTGTTTATACTCTGCCTTTTTAAAAATGCACATTTCCTTCTACAGGGTCACATAACAGCTGTTCCTGTAGAAGTCTCCCAGTAGTTTTGTGAACTTCGTTCAGCTCAAAAACAACTCAAAAGCCAAAAACATTCCTACTTAATTCTCATCCCTTGCACTTTAGAAGAACTCAAGCTGAACGTCCTAGAATACTAAGGCCGAGAAAAAATCACTAGGTAAGTTAAGACCGTACTAATCAGATAAAAGTCTTACACTGTTACTGAGAGCTCAAAAATGCAAGAACAAAAAAAGGTGGCTTTAACTAGACCTCTATCTAGCAAACCTTAATTAACTCATAAATCCAACATACACATTTTGGGTATTTATTATATTTCAAATACTGTGCTAGGTAATGATACAATGATGAACATTGCCACTGAAGGGCTCATCGTGTAGTGAGAAATGTTAGGAAAATCTCATTGCAAGTGGACTAAACAGCATTGGGGAAAAGCCCCAGTCTTCTAATTCTGTAGTTGTTACAGATGGGGAGTCACAGATGAAAGGCCTTCATGTAAAAGCCATGAAGACCCAGCAAAATGTCCACATTTGATAACATAATCAAGCCTTACGTTCTTTGACCTGAAGGGCACCTGATCGTAACTGCTTAATGCGGCCATTGTTGTTGCTTGTGTCCACAGGTAAGAAATCTTTAAACCAAGTGATTTCTGGGTCCGGATTCCCACTGGCTGCACAAAGAACACGCTGGTGCCATGTGCTTTGTATTAACAGGAGTCCTATTCGGGCCGTGTTAAAGCTGCAGCACAGAAAGGTGACCGGCTCTAGGCCTAAAGGGGCAAAGGGAGGAAGGGTGGTCTTACCGGAAGCCAGCGAGAAGAGCTGTGGCCACGGGAAGGGCTGACCTCAGCAGAGGGAAATGTCTAAGCCACAGTCAAAGAGACAAAGAGGAAGACAAGGGGACACATGCCCTGACCTTACTCTCCTCCTGCCTTCCCACCTGTGGTCAATTTTTCCAACTGGGCAAATCCAGCTGGAGGCCAGAGACCAGGCAGCCAGCCTGGTGATGCAGCACATCATGGCCCGCCTCACAGGGCACAGGGCGGGGGTGGGGATGGGGGGCAGGAGGAGAGTGGATCCGCAGGGGAAAACAGAAAATATCCAGCACCTCATCCACATGGAGACATTAAGAAGGCTTTTCTGATTGTTCAAGTCTGGCAGTCAGGGGAGAGGTAAAAATCGGAGATATAAATTTGGGAGCGCCTCAGTTAATGGATGGTAATTAAAGCCCTGTTTCCGGATGAGATCACTCGGGGAAGATAAAAGGGCCGAGGCCTGGGGCGCAATGTACCAGTAGCCTGTTCGCAGAGGAGGAGCCAGCAGAGGCGCCGGAAAAGGAACTACCCCAGAGTTTAAGAAAAGCCAGAACGTGGTATCCCCAGAACTCAAAGAAGAACGTTTCCAGAAAGAAGGAAGGGTTGGCCTGTCCTGAAAGAGGCTGAGAGGTCGAGGAGGAGTGTCCTCCTCTTAGACAGACTGTATAAGGATAAGAAATACCGCGCACAAAGGAACGAGTAGGATTCAGGGGCACAACAAAAACCACTTTACTCCCTTTCTCACAATTGCCTCCGTAATCCTGTTGAGTGGTTCATTTCGCCTCACCCACACAGATGAAATGTAGGCAAGGCCCCTGATTTTTTTTTTTTTTTATCACTCTCAGATATACTAGTAATTTCTTTAATTATTCATGGCTACCTGGATGTTTTTCCTTTTGGTTTTCAGAACTGGAAGGGTCCTTTGAGCTCAGGGACCAGGGGGTGGATGCCCTCTGTCCATGCAGGATCTCCAAGCAGACAGGCAAAACACGCAGAACCAACCCTAGGCAGCAGGGGAAGCCGGCGAGCCTTACCTGATCATCAGCACTCGCCACTGCCCCTCTCGATGTGCACGTGGCACCGAGTTATCTGCAGTATCAAGCATCAAATGGTCTTAGGTGGCTACGCTCACAAGGAAGGCAGATCTGATAACTTGAGGTGTTCTGTGCCCAGGGTACTTGTGCCTCAAGGGAGGACCAGGGGGAGGGGGCAATGTTAACACTAAGGATTTATTTTTTAAAATATTTATTGAGCACCTACTCTGCCAGGTGCTAGGGATTCAAATGATGAACAAGAATACCAGTAAGCATGGTCCCTGGTCTCACAGGAGAGGTGGGTCCAGAAGCAGAACTGGGTTTCTCGCTTGCAGACTGGTCAGGTGTGATGACAATCACTGGTTCCTGGGCAAGGGAAGGGCAGGAGACCATCGGTGATGCGAGGGATGTTCTGTTCTGTATACCGTCTCTCACCAGAACCTGCTTTCAGCCACTTCCTTCCGTTGTAGGCCACCGTTTGTTCAAAACAATCACAAATTTTGTTAAGGAGATAGCAGGCTGCCAAATGCAGCGTTTCACTCTTCAATATGGGCAGGACTTCGCGTAAAACACATCAGCATGTTCACATCCGGCATTTCATGAAGCGTGTTCCCATCCGGCACTCTATTTTATCCTCACCAACATCTCATCAGTCCCCCCACTCCCCCTTATTTAAAGATCGGCGTGTTCACAATCTTGATCGAACTGTGGTGTGTATTTCTGGGCACATCATCAAAAGCCTGCAGCTGCTAAATCCATTATGAAATCTTAGAATCTCAGAGGTTTAAGGGAACATTAGCTCTCAGTTACTTCCAAACCATTCATTTCTCGGAGGCCCAACGAGCTAGCTAGAGGCAGAGGCAGAGCCAGGATTACAGTCAAATAAAACAAGTACATATCCAATTAATACTCCCAATCTCTGATAGCTCCTATATTACTTTCACAGAGGGTTTTTAAAGAGCTGCATGAAAAATTAAGATGCGCCTAAGCATGTCCCCATCATACTAACATGACAACCCAGTCCTGCTGACGAGCGGTCCTCATCCATCCGCAAGTGGCCCCGGGGCTCCATGCAACATGCCGTGTGCTCTAGTGGACAGAAGAGACCCACCAGCCCCTGCCTCTGCCTCTCCTGGATGAGCACTGATGCCCACTGGGCATGCCCAACTGCCCTCTCTTGGATGCTGCCCCTGGGACTGGGACAGAGACTCCTACAAAGCAAGGAGGGACATCAGAACTGTCTGCTCTGGCAGGGACCCTGGGCAGTTCTCTGAAGGTGCGCTAGGGTGTTGTAAATTGGGTGGTTGCCTGGAACTCACTGGTTAGGGAACTTGAGGACAAATTGCTAAAGGGAGAGGAGGAAATTGATGGGTGGTGTGGTGATACTAAAATAAACGAACACAGCAAGCTTTATAAATATCACATCAACCCCAAAACTCCTAAGACCACAACAGTCTTCAGAATTTTTTTTTTTATTCCTTTACTCTTCAAACTTGCCCTTGATGTTTATTTGAATCTGACTTGTTCTGCAGAAAAATGATGGAGAAAGGAATGAGAGAATTCCAAACAGAGAATTTGCCTCAAACTTCAAGCTTATCCCTCCCCCTCAGGACTCCATCTGCCTCGGGTCACCACTTCAGCAACATTCCTCGAATGTGCACCAGTGCAAGGCTTTGTCCTAAGATCTGGGGATTGATGTGACCGTGGAAAGTCACCCTCCCTGGGTTCAAGGAGACCACAGCCTAGCAGGGGCTCCGACTCATGAACATACATCATCACAGGCTTTTTGGGGGGTATTAGGAGAGGTTTTGTAAAGGAGGTGCTTTTCAGTGAGTTTTGAAGACTACATATGATTTGATATCGTGTGTGCAAAGGGCACAGAGACACGGAACCGCTGGAAAGAGATTGGCAGGTAGTGGCAGGAGATGAGAGACCAGATGCCACAGGGCTCCCGGGCCATGCTAAAGAACAGAAGCAATCCACCGCAATGTGTTCTCTGTATGCTCAGGGTCTTGGCACATAGTAGATGCGCATTTTGCTACAGTCATGCTGAGGAACAAGAAACGTCCAGCCAAAACCGGTTTGGCTCAGTGGATAGAGCATCGGCCTGCAGACTGAAGGGTCCCAGGTTCGATTCCGGTCAAGGTCATGTACCTTAGTTGCGGGCACATCCCCAGTAGGGGGTGTGCAGGAGGCAGCTGATCGATGTTTCTCTCTCATCGATGTTTCTAACTCTCTATCCCTCTCTCTTCCTCTCTGTAAAAGATCAATAAAATATATTAAAAAAAAAAAGAAAAGAAAAGAAACGTCCAAAGCTCAGTGGCTTGCAACATTAAAAGTTATTTGCCATTCGTGTTACAGCTGAAGTTCAGCGGCTCTGACTCAGGCTCGGCTCTAGGTTGCAGGTGGAGACGTGAAATTCAAATTTCATTGTCCATAAATTAGGTGCTCCTAGAACATAGCTACACTTACAATGTAAAAGCCCTTCTTAGCTTGCAGGTTGTATAAGAACTGATGTCAGACCAGACATGGACCATAAGCTAGTTTGCCAATCCTTGCTCCACGGGTAAGATATCCAGGAGGGTGTCTCCACTGGGAATTGGAGATTTCATACTCACGAGCAGTATCTGAGCCAGAATTAGATTTAGGTGTCACCTACATATGGGTGGCAGCTGAAGCCCCCAAACCAATGAGGTTTCTCCAGCAAGTGGGCAGTGAGTGGGAAGCAAAGATATCCTGGGATGGAAAGTTTGGGGCTGCAACATTCAAGGGGTGAATAGAGATGAGGAGCCCATGGAGAAAGGTCAGAGGACCACAGCCCAGCCCTCACCCCGTCCCTACTCAACCTCCCACCCCCAGTCACTATTTTCAAAGTTAGAGGCAGAGAGGAAGGCCTATTACACTTGAAATGTGAAGGAGAGGTTCCGCCCATTCCTTTCTGTCTGATTCATATAATACCTCATGAAATCATGTTATTTAAATATTAGAAGGCATGATTACATTTTAAAGATTTTTTTTAAAGAAAGCTGGTATAATAGGTATTTTATCCATAATGATTTACCAAATAGAAAAACAGACCAAGAAATTGAACCGTATGAATTTGAATACATTTTTATTTGCACCTTACTGAGAAAATAAATTTCTCTAGAGGATGCATTTTATTGAAGTCTTTTGTGAGAGAATGAAAGTCGCTGAACTCTATTTTCTCCACTCCTTTAGTCCTTCAAAAATGTGTTCAGTCCTAGGCAGTTTGGCTCCATGGATAGAGCATCGGCCTATGGACCAAAGGGTCCTGGGTTTGATTCTGGTCAAGGGCAAGTACCTTGGTTGCAGGCTCTTACCCGGCCCGGGGCCCTGGTCAGGGCTCGGTTGCAATCGATGTGTTTCTCTCACATCGATGTTTCTCTCTGTTTTTCCCTCTGTCTTCCACTCCCCCTAAAACTCAATGGAAAAATAGCCTCAGGTGGGGATTAACAACAAAAAAAGTGTTCAGAACTTCTTCAGAGAAGGGACCCTGACAACACTGAGTAAATAACTGAAGTAATGAATGTATTTTTATTCCCTGTTAGGGAATGGGAAACGGTAGGCTTTAAATAACATGTGGCCAATTATTGATGGATTCAGCAAATATTTAGTAAACTTCTAAGTTGCGCTACAAATCAAAATGAAGAGTGCTCTGTGGGGCTGAAGGACAAACATTTTAATAACATTCAGTTCCTGCCCAAGTGAAATTGCACTTTGTACAATTCATATGTACAAGGAAGGATTACTCTGGACTGGGACATCAAATTTTCTATTGAGCTCCATCCAATGACTGAAATTAGTGGAGTCAGAAGCCCTGATGAAGAAGACTGTAATTTCAGAACCCAATTTGCTTGCGGTGCTGAGAGCCAAGGAGGTTGGCACCTTTAAGAAAACACCTTACTGAGTGTTTTTGTGTTATGCAAGTTAGGTGCTGGGCCCAGTCTGGAGAAGGTTACTTTAGAATTTATAGTGTAAATATTTACCAGTCTGCCTTCAAGTGATAACATTTCACTTATAGTCTAAAAATCTCATCATTCCATGTCTCCCCTCCCAGCTTTTGTGCTATTGCCACAAATTTTATTTCTACACCTGCGTTAAACCACATACTACATAGTTTTTATTTCTGGTTAAACAGTCACGACTCTTTTAAAAAGAACGGAGTATGAGTAAAGCATTTATTTAACCATGTAGTTACTACTTCTGGAGCTCTTCGTTCCTTAGGTCCAGATCCCCATCTGTTATCTTCACTCTGGCTGAAAGACTTCCTTTTACACGTATGGCAGTGTGGGTCTGCCAGCGACGAATTCTTTCAGCTTTCATATATCTAAACAAGTCTCTATTTCACCTTTGCTTTTGAAGTATGTTTTTGTTCGCTATAGAACCCCAATTTTCTTTATTTGTCCATTGATTTGATCCAATATTGCCAGAGCTTTATTAATTTTATTAGTTTTTTCAAAACCAGCTATTGGCTCTGTTGATCTACTATATATTGTGCTTCCCAGTTTATTAAATAATTTGTTTCCTTATTTTCTTCAACTTTATTATTACTTTTCTAACTTCTTATATTGGCTCTTTAGTGGTAGTTGCTCATTAGTTTTAAGATTTTCTTCTTTTCCAATATTAGAATTTAAAGTTATAAAACTTTCTCCAAGTACTGCTTTAGCTATACCTTACATGTTTTGATATTTGATATGTTATTTTTATTATTGTTCTGGTCTAAAGAATCTTAAATTTTATTAAGTCCCTCTTTGAACCAGTAATTTAGCACTGTGATTCTAATGTTTCTTATATATATTTTTCTAAATATCTTTTTATTTCCTAACTTCCTAAAGATCAGAGATATGGCTATAACCAATCTTTAAAATGTAATAACATATGTTTTATGGCCCAACATAGTCAATTTTTCTAAAATTTCTTAATGTGTTTAAAAATAAAGTATATTCTGTAATTTGGGGGCACAATATGTGTTCACAGATCAAGCTTATTATCTACTAGGAGCCCAGCACGCGTTTCGAAATTGCGTGGTGCCGCCCACCCTCGAGTCGCCGGTCTGGCCCTGCCTCGCTCCCCGGGCCCCGGAGCACCCACGGCTGCAGGTGCACTGAGGCCCCTGCTGCCCCGCCCCTGACGCTGCGTGCGCAACCTCCATCTGTCAGTTAGACCCGTTATGGTATCCCGGTTAATTAGTATATTTCTCTATTTTATATATATATAGACTAGAGGCCTGTTGCAGGAAGATACCTGCAAGAATAGGGCTTCCTTGGGCCTATTCCTGTAAGAATAGGGCTCCCATCTCCGCTGCCCTGCCTGCTTCCCTCCTGTCTCCGCCGCCCCGCTTGCTTCTCCGCAGCTTCGCTCCCTTCTGCAGTGCTTGGCTTCCTTCTATGCTGTCTTCAGTCTTTGCTCCGTGCCTGCGTATGCAAATTAACCTCCATCTTTGTTGGGTTAATTTGCATACTCGCTCTGATTGGCTGGTGGGTGTAGTGGAGGGATGGTCAATTTGCATGTTTCTCTTTTATTAGTGTAGATATATAAAAGCCTAAGCAACCATCTGACCAGTAACTATGACGCACAATGACCACCAGAGGGCAGACGCTCAATGCAGGAGCTACCGAACTGTGGTGATTGGCAGCTGCAGTTCTCAATTGACGTACCCGGAACCAGAGAGGAGGGAGTCAGATTCCAGGGTGTGTCACCCAAGAATCACCCTTTCACAATCTGGGAGCCCTCAGGTGATGTCAGAGAGCCGGTTTCGGCCTGATCCCCGCAGGCCAGGCCGAGGGACTCCACTGGTACATGAATCCGTGCACCAGGCCTCTAGTGTAATTAATAATCTTATGAGTTCCACAAAAGGAAAACTCAGTCAAAGCAAAACCATTTATATACCAATTTTACATCTTTAAACCTGGTTGTTCCTCAAAACTATATTTATATATTTAAGCCTCTATTCAACTTCTCCACTTGGCTGTCTCAAGGTCACCTCCAATATGATATAGCCTTTCTTCACACCCCTACCAAGGCTTGCTCCCTTCCCAAGCTTGCCCACATCTATATCTCTCCAGACTTAGGCCCAAAGGCGATTCTTTTTCACTGATTACCTCCTCCTGTCCATCCCATTTATGTAGAATCTGTCCACTTATTTTAATCCTTACTACCACCCTGCCCCAAACAATAATTCACAATAAGACTACTATAAAAGCCTCTTAACTGGCCTTCCTGCTTTCTGTTTTGCCTCCTTCTTCCCCATCCAGTTTTCTGTGTAATTGTAAGAACATCACACCCCACTTCAAACTCCTCTATTATTTCCTCTTATACTTATAATAAAGTCAGAACTCCTTACCTTATTTTACAAAGCCTCAGACAGGCTTCTGACTGTTACTCTGCTTTGATTTGGGTGTTCTACATCTTCCGGTAACCCACAAATCTCCTTTGTACCTTAGGGCCTACCTTAGATAGCATCTCGAGGTTATGCTTCAGTAATGCTCAATCCACAAATCCCATAAGTACCCAGTGGGGCCAGGATCTCTAGGGCATCTGTTGTCTGGGAGGAGACTCAGCAATTCAGGCTGCCTCAATCCTGAGGTTCCACCATTTCACTGTAGTCTTATCCACAATTGTGGATAGAGGAGGAGAGTTGCAGAGGGTCTTATATCAGCCTGGAAATCATTTCTATAACATCGTCTCACAGCCCATTTTCTAGAACTAATCCATAACCCTACTTACCTGCAAGATGTTGGGGAAGTATAATTCTCCTGATGCCAAGGAGAAGCAAGTCTCTACCACAGAACTGTTCCCTACTTCTGGAATGTACTATCCTCTAATTCTCACATGGCTGGCTCCCTGTTGACATTTGGGTTTTAATCGCAAAAGTATTTTCTTAGGCTGTCGTTGGCCACTCAGGTACTCCACCATGCAACTACATAGTGATTTTCTGTCTATAACTTTCAACTCGCTGATTTAGTTGTTTATTGAACACCCTCTTTCCTATAAACTCATGAAAGCAGGTAGCATTTCTGTCTTGGTCCCCCTGGAATTCCTTTACTAAATATTTGTTGAATAATAATCACTGAACAATGCAAATCTGACTATAGCATCCTCCTCCCATTAATGAGCTTTTATAATCTTCAGGATAAAGTTTAAACTCTTTGGCATGACACATGAGGGGAAGCTCAGGAATGTAGAAACACACATGGATACTGGAAAGCACTAACAATCTCAGCCTTAATCAGGTCACCAATTATTCCTTTAATTCTTTCCATCCACAATCAATCCACTCCCAAGTGAGGCAACCTAAAGTGCCATCCTATTGTTGCACTCAGCTTAATGCCCGGGGTCTCTAAGTGATCTATGTATTTCTCTTCTTTGAGACATGTCTGTTCTCCATAGGTCAGTGAGCCAAGTCAACTTATCTGTCCCTTCCTTCAAGGCATCCAGCATGCAATGCTGAAGCAAGAACAGTATAAGTACAATGAAATCTCTCATTTGAAAAGAGGAGGAAGAGCAAAAATAAGCAATCAATAGTCCACAGCAATTCTCCCACTTGGGAGAAACCAGGCAGATCTCCTCCCTTAGAAGTGGGAAAGAATCTTTAGCCTGATTCTGAGAAAAATAATTTTCTGTGGCAGTTGTAACAAATTACCACAAACTTGTCAGCTGAAAACAACACATTCTCTCCCAGTGTCGGAGGCCCGACGTTTGCGGCTAGAATCACTGAACTGAAACCAGGTGTCCACAGGGCTGCGCTCACCTGGAGGCCACCAGCATCCCTTGACTTTGGACTTCATCCTTCCAATCTCCAGATCTCTCCCTGCTCCTTATCTTTTCCTGTGTGTGTCAACTCTCTCTCTTTCTTATGAAAACACTTGTAACTGTATTTAGGATCCACTCGAATAATCAAGGATAATCAATCTCAATATTCTTAACCTAGTCATACCTGGAGAGACCTTTTTTTTTTTTTTTTTTTTTTGATATAAAGTAATGTTTATAGGTTCCAGGGATTAGGATCTGTTATCTTTGAGGGGATCATTCAGCCTAATATAGGAAGTTTTTCCTTTTTTTTATACTCCATCTGAAGGGGGATTTTGGAGGCTGCAATTTTCTCAGCCTGCTTCTTGCTGGTGAAAGTTTAGTGGTCCAAGGATTATTTAGTTGTATACACCATTCTTTCAGAGTTCTTGTTCTTAATTCAGTTTTCTTTTATGATTCTATGAATAAGGTGACTTTTTGAGGAGCAAAGGGGAGTTTGAAAATTAGATACTAATACTACTAATAAATAATTTAGCCAGTTAACTGCCACAATATTTTGAATTTAATTAAAAAAGGTCCACCGTTTGCATCTATAGACGCTTATTGTGTACAAAGGTTACTTCTGGTTGAAAACCCTATCATGTATTATTAGGTTTACCTATATTAAAAATTACGTGAGAAGAATTTTAAAAAGAAAAAAATTAAGTGACAAAAGTATCTAAGAAAAGTATCAATTAATATGGAAGAAAATGATTTTTTTTAATGCTTAAAAGGAGAAATTCTCTATCAAGATACACACAGATCAAATCTACACTGTCATCGGAAGTAGAGATTTTAATAAATTGCATATCAAACTACAGACAGTAAAAGATGGGTGCCAGCATTTACTAAGCACAATAGACTTAATGGTGCCCCATTACCAGAAAGCAAATAAAGCCATCACAGAAACATGTCAGACATTTTCTTTGTACATCTTCAAAGCATAGACTTAACATAGTTAAGTGGCTTTGATATTGATGGCAGTCATGAAGCTAATCCTCTAGACTGTCACTGGAAAACTACTACTTGAGTGTCATTGGTGGGTAAGAATAGGTCAGTGAGTATAAGAGAAAATGCAGAATAATGAGACAAATACAACCGCAGGAATTTGAGGGGGGTGGGATGGGGAAAGGGAGGAGGACTGGCCAGAGACTTAAGGAATACAGGAGGGAGGAAAATCTACAAAGGCAGAATGGTAGCCAGGAAAGAGTGGGAGTTAGAAAGAACAGAGTTTGAATTTCAGTTCCTACCCTTAAGAATGTAGGTACATTTCTTAATTTCTGTATGCCCTCAGTTTCCCCATCTGTAAAACAAATAATCACATCTACTTCACAACAGTATTGAGGAATTAAATACTGTATGCAAATATGTCCAACATAGGCATATAAATGTTAAGCTCTGATTCTTCATTACCTGTTCACAAAGTACAAGTGAGAAGGAAAGGAACAGAGTGAAATAAATGTCAAGTAAAGAAAAAAATAATAACAATTCTAAAACTATGATAATGGAAAAGACAAATATTCAATGAACATAAGGTAATAAATCAATTCTAAAAATAAAAGCCCTCAGGATGGGAGTGGAAGCAGGAAGCTGTCAGAGAAGTGTGGGCAGGAGATAACTGAGGCGTGGACTGAGCTGGTAGTGACGCACATGGTGAGCCCTGTGTAGATTTGCAATCGATATTTGAGTCTCTTGATGAGGAAAGACAGTAATTCTTCAAGCAACTTTGTAAATTTTGAACATTTCTTAAAGTAATGTGACTGATGGTGAAGGTTTGGAGGGGGAAATCAAGAGTTCTGTTTTGGCCTTATTACAACTGAAATGCGAGACATCCAAGAGGAGGCCAAGTAGATCTAAATGAGGTTACCAGCAGCCTGTTTAGGACAGGTAAGGAGGATTGGATGAGATCCCCTAAGAGGGGAGTGTTGCTAGGAAAGGGAATTGATTCCCATACCGAGGAAAGAGGAGAAGGATCTAGCAGAGAGGAGAAACCAGTGAACAGGAGGAAACCAGGATGGCATAGTACCAAAGGAGCAAAGAATGCGTCAAAAGCTGCTCGGTGAATGATGTATAAGAAACGTTCATCAGATTTAGAAACAGGGAAGTAGTGGGGGAGAGCATTTCAGTAGAAAAGTCAGGACAAAGCTTGAGGCAATACCAGCCCAACATCTGAAACCAGAATTGGCTTTTCTATTAAAAAAAAAAAAAAAAAAGCCACTTAGCAGCTAGAGTATGAACTGTCCCTGTTCAAACCTTTCAGTAGATTTCTATTATCATCCTCAGAATAAAATCCAAACTCCTTCCCATGACCTCAAGTCCTCACAAGATCTGGCATCTGCTGCCTCTGTGACTTTACCTCATTTCACGAGCTGCCTCACGCTGCCCTCCACTCATACTCGTCTTCTTGCTGTTCCTTAAAACAAACCAAGCTTCTTTCCATTCAGCGCCTTTGCACTGCTTGCTCTTCCTTTAACCTGGATGATTTTTTCCCCCACTTGTTTGCGTGGCCTTCCTTGACTACTATACCTAAAATGGTACCTGCCCAAGCCCTGGCTGGTGGCTCAGTTGGTTGGAGCATTGTCCCATACACCAAAAGGTTGTGGGTTCCATCCTCAGTCAGGGTCTGTCCTACCCACACTTCTCCAACAGCTTCCTGCTTCCACTCCCAACCTGAGGCTTTTTCACTTTTAGAATTGATTTATTATCTTACATAGATGCTTCTCTCTCTCCCCTTAAAAAAGAAAACAGAAACAAAAAACAACACCCCCCCCCCCCAAAAAAAAAGCAAAAAAACAAAAGAAAAAACCACACACACATATCCTCAGGTAAGGATTAAAAAAATAATAAAAATATAAATAAAATGTCTACCTGTCCAACATCCTTGAAGTAGTCATCCTTGTCTGGAGATGTGACCTTCAAAAGGGGAAATCTATACTAGGTAGTCAGTTTTTGATGTTGCTAAGGGAAGAATGATTTGTAAAAAGCAAAGAAAATCTTTTAAATGTGGGCTCACTTGCTTATGGAGTTATTGATTTACTTAAAATACTATTAGCAGTAAGATTTCAAAGGTTTCCAGTAATGGACTCTTTTCTTTACCCAAGCTTTCAGAAAACCACCACCACCACCACCACAGACAACAAGCTTACATCATGTGAAAAAAAGGAATGGGTTTGAGAAAAGGTGAACATATAAATAGCTTAAAGTTGATCATTTCTGTAAGCTTGCACTTTGCAGTTCAAGTTACTCTTAATTCTCTAGGTGGTTCTAGGTGCTGAATTAGTCTTTAAAGTCACCATCCCTTGATTCCTCAATCCTACCACAAATCATTTTTTGTCTGAATCTTGGGATATTGGACTCTGAAGATCTCAACTTTTTATTACTATTTTTTGCAGTTTTAAGCTATTTTCACCCCCCAATCCTTTAAAATATAGACCATTTCTTTAAAAACTGACGCCCAAGTGACTCAATGCCAAATCCCCAGCGTTAGTAGTGTGAGATGACTTCTCCCAGGACAGTGGCAGTGAGGACAGACAGGGGAACATGGACAGATGTGAGGGACACTGGATTAGGAAATGGAACTGTAGATAATGGAGAATCGATGGTGAAAAGTGAGGGAAAATGAGAAATTAAGGATGATGATCAGGCATCTGGTTTAGACCACTGTAAGGGCAACGGTGCCACCATCTATCAAGACAGAGAAGAGGAAAAAAAATTTAAAGAACAGAGAAAATCAGTTTGGGGCATATTGAATTTGAGGGGCCTGCAAGAGATGCGCTTCAGGTAGTTGGATGTCTGGGTTACATGTGCAGGTTGTTACTATGACGTTGCACTAATATCGTAGCCTCCTTGGGCCTGTTTCCACATTTGCAAAATAAGGGTGTTGTACTTATAATCTCAAAGATGTCTCCCAGCCCTAAAACATCAATGAAATCAACTTCATCAGTAAACTTAAGTCATTTGGGTTGAATTCCTACTTCCTTCTTAAAATTGTGGAGTATATGCCATGTGCATTTTACTTTGGCAATTTAACAAGAACTATTCAAGTACCCCGAAGCTAAGGGATTCATAAAACTTTGTTTTTTCTTAAATTTTAAGATGGTGACACACTGGCTTCCCCTATTGATGAAACACACAATTACGCTTGCTGCCCCCCCCCCCTTGAGAATACAATAATAATTATAATAAACTGTTTAAATTTCTTCTCCATGAATTCTTCCCCTTATACTAGTAGTTTTGGAGAAATGTCTGTATATATTAAAAGCCTAAGCGACCGGTTGACCAGTCACTATGATGCGCACTGACCACCAGGGGGCAGACGCTCAATGCAGGAGCTGCCCCCTGGTGGTCAGTGCACTCCCACAAGGGGAGCACTGCTCAGCCAGAAGTGGGGCTCACATCTGGCGAGTGCAGCTGTCGTGGCATAGTGAGCCTCTCCTGAGCCGTGGCAGTGCTACGAAGAGGTGGCGGCAGGCACAGTGGGTTGGAATGAGCGCAAGCGGTGCCCGGCCTGGCTTGGGCTCCTCCCTGACCACCTGCCAGGCTGGCCTGTGGGAATCGGGCCTAAATCGGCAGTGGGACATTCCCTGAGGGGTCCTGGATTGTGAGAGGGTGCAGGCCAGGCTGAGGGAACCCTCCCTCCCCACTCCCCACACTCGTGCATGAATCCGTGCACTGGGCCTCTAGTATTCCTGTAACTGGGGAAAGGAGGGAAGAAAACATAGAGGGCACAAAAAGGGGTTTTTATGTTAGACAAGTAATATTCTTAAGATCTTCTGTATCCCATTTCAAAAGTAAATAAAACAATATAAATAAATAGGTTGCAATTTTGAAATGCAAAATTAAGAAGCAATGGGGACAAAAGCTACACAGGTCTCCCTTAAGTTTCACTGTCCAGAAAGAATTATTTTAATATTAGAAATTCTGAAATTCTTTCTGTCCAACCTCTTTCCTAATAGCACACAGCTTGTAGGTTATTAAAAATTATTTCCAGGTTAAAATTAAGATTGAGGGAGGAGGGGACACTAACCTAATCATTCTTACACATGTGCAAGGAGCCCTGATACCAAATGTAACTTTGGTTCAAAGGCAGGCTTTGTGGGATAACTAACGTATGAGTGGCTGGCCCTTTGAAAAAAAACAGTAAACAGAAGACAGAAAACTCACTTGAGAGCATTTTTTCCCTTACTATCTCAAGAGGAAGTACCATTGCTTGGGTGAAAAAGAATCCCTCTGACTCAAAGTCTTTAGCAAAATACCAGTTGGGCAAGATGAACAATACCACACATTCGACTATATATATGTCTTTAGTGCTTTCTATTGGATCAGCACACAATTGATACATATTGAAGCATCATCCCAATTTTAAGGATCTCCACATGCCATATGACAGGTAGTGCATAACCCAGTAACATAGATAAAAAACAAGCCCAGAAATGAAACAAATTTGAGTGGAAATTAAGAAAGTATTCCCTTAAAAATTATTCATGTAAAAAAATTACATTTGAACAAAACAATGCTTATTCTATAAAAGTAACCTTTGTAACAAAAGGCAAAACTGCACTGTGACTAAAATATGAGTTTTGGAGTAAGCAAATTTCAAATCCTGGTGCCTCTAAGAGATTTTGGGAATATTTATTAACCTCTTGAAGCCTAAATTTCCTCTTTAGTAAAATGAAGATAATACAATATAGGGTTATTTGAGGATTGAAAGTGATCATTTAAAATACATTAACAAAAATAAAGATTGCTAGACAAAACACCGTTTCACCTATGTTTTGCAGTTAAGACTTTTATTATGAATTGTTTTTGAGCATCATTTCAAGGGTCTGAAACTGCAAATTTAGAGCAGCTAATTTTAAAAGAGTTGACTCTATATCTCATATTATTAATACTGACTTTTTTTAAAGGACCACTGTGGTGCATGATACTAAACTGATGACCAAGCAGGAACCCTAGTTTCAATTTATCTGATGTAAAGACCATCCTACTTACTTGTGGGTATTAACTTGAGAAGAAGACTATAAAGCAAATTTCTGAAAAACCTGTAAATAAGCACATGAGATTACATTTCGTAATTCATGGTTAAAGATATAAACGGTTAATTTTTTATTTCAAACAAATACAACTGTATTATAGTAGCCAAGGGTTATTTTGGGGTTGAAATACACTATGATTTTACTAGTAAGGACTATCCCAATAATTTTTCATTTAGATTATTGGCTATCTTTGTTTATATTACAAATTAAGACAAATTCTGAAACTTACTAGAAGACACACAAAAAAATTAGTAGCAGTCTTGGGTTAAACATGTCTCACCTACCCGTTAAAGTGGTTAATCTAGACTTAGCTGTAATGTATTCCCCAACCAATAAATATAATGTACAGTATTAGCTAACAGAATGTAAAAAATCTGGATACAATCAAGGATGAATATGTAAGTCATTAAGATGAACTATACATGAACTCTCAGTTAAAAATATACCTTACAAAATTATGATCAAAAGCTTCCATTTCTATTGCTTTCTCCTCTCGTAATTATTCTCTCTTACGTGATAGTTTGTTATCCTCTAGAAGAGTAAGAAAAAGTCTTTTTATATTTCATGATAGGTTTAATCAGGTAATGAAAACAAATTCTTTGATATCATCTGATATGTCCAATTACATGGGTATGATGTAACAAAAACAGTTACAAACTTATATATGCATATTTACATTATATACCCAAAACTATCAAGCTAGTCAACTATATCTAAGGAGATACATTATGACATGAGTTAAACAATACTTCAATGCTTATTAGAAAGAATGCAGTTAAGCTTTTAATGGAAGTAATATACAAGTGAGGCACTTCTGAGGTCAAGAATATAAAGCAAACGACACTACAGACTGGTAATGTTCACAAAAATCTATGTGTATCTTTAATACATAAGCTTTTCAACTAGGTATTTTTGAAAATTTTCAAAACTAGCGACTTATGCAATTTAAGGAGCTTCCAGAAACAATGGCTAACATCAGTGAATCAAAGCATATGAAAGGTTCATAACCACCTGGCTGCTAGGCAAACAGTACCTTAATACCTTAAAGCCCTTGTTTTTGGTTTACATAAATCACTCCAGGTTGTGATTTCTTTTTTGTTTTAATTTCCTGCACAATATCTCATGATGGTTTACAGACCAAAAAAACGTTACGTACACAACAATGCAAGTTTCCAGTACTTTCCCTTATACTTAGAAATGTGATTCTGGAGGTCAAATTAAGAATGATAATATTTAGTGAAGAATCTGTGTTTTTCAGGTAACTACAGTTTCAAGGTTTTCAGAAAAATGTTACACTTGCTTAATGTATCTTTGGGCTAAAATTAAAAACCCACTCTTAAATACATAGTCTAAAGTGTAATCACAAGACTGAAAACAAATTTCAATATAAGAAACACCCTTAAGGTTCTTTAAATATAGAGGAAAGTACTTTCCTGTATTTGGGGGACTTGTATGGACATTAGGAAACATCTTTGTGGTGTTCAATTAAATGGGGGTTGGAGTTGGGGGTGGGGAAGAAAAATAAAAGACAAAGCAAGACTTACCTAAGATATCAGATGGCACTATAACAAGAATTAAAAGTGCGGTTGTATTACTTCAAAAGTTCATATTAGGCACTGCTGAATAACCAATGAAAATAGGTAATTTCAAGTTTTCCCCTGCCCCAGCATCCCAGAGACATAAACACACACTCCCTCTGAAGTTGTCTTGATGTAGTTAGGGGATGTTTATTTTTTTAAAAAAATTCTCCCTGACTAGCAATGGGAGGAAAAATAAGAATACCATTTGGTAATGGCTTTAGAAAGTTAAAAGAATTGGTTCTATAAATGCTTCGGCACATCCATTAATTAAGGTTGATTGCCAGTTCCAAATGTCAATAAATATTTTAATTCAGGATATATGAGGAAAAAGTGCTTAAAATCTTTCAGCAACCAACAAGACACATTAGGTAAAATATTCCTTTTATAGTTTGAGATATATCTCACTCCTGCTTCCTCCGCTTGGCGGTGATCACCACTTAAATAGCCCTGTACAGGTAACAGTGACGAACCCTGTCAGACCCCAATTGCTACCTCACGGTTCTGGCCTACAAATTATCCAGTAGGTGGTGCTGAAGTTCCACACCTCATATTTCTTCAGCAACCAAGAGATTCCCTCACTAGCCCCCACCTTCAATGCAGGAGAAAAATCATTTCCGAATTATCAGGTCTGAACACAACACACCATCTGACCAAAGTCTTTCTCGTCATGCCATCTAGATGGTTTCATTTTCCATATTTACTATTATGTAAGCAGTTTTGTTTAGCCGTTTGCTTATACTACCAGATTAAAAACAGTGAAAGGTTTTAGAGGAAAAGCCAGCTGGCAGTGCAGTGCCAAATCTGTATGAAGAACGAGAAAATGTCCCTGAACACACCTATACACATTTTAGAGTAAGAAATTTAAACCACCCTTTATTTTTCACATAAGAATTCTAATTTACTCAAGAGAAACTTTCCACATAGGGATTCAGATAACATGTTACTAGTTTTCTAGACCAATTTAGAAACTGGTGTGTTAACTATAAAGATCCAAGGTGAAATAAAAACCATTTTATCACCATCGTTTTTAATGAAGAAACTTGTTTAAAATTGTAAAGGAAAAAAATGGGGGACGGCAAAATCTTAGCAGCAAAGTGGTTAAAACATTTTGAAAATATTAATGCACAAACATTAAAATATTAAAGCATATATGTTGCATATAAAATACAGTACAGAACCAGGAGTTGCACTATACTGATTAGTGCTTAACAGAAGAAATGATTATATTTGTTCTTCCCAGAAATATATACACAGTCCATTTCCACAGATTTTCCTATATAGCCAGCAAGTTATTTTCTTCAGTTATTCACACCTTGCTCAAACCTGAATTATAAACTCCACACTTACAAATATGAAAATTTATTCATAAGGAAAATCAATATTTCCATTCCACCAATAAGAAGTAATTTTGAAAGTTAACAGTCTATTTTAGGTAACCGAGTTTAGCTGAAAACTTCAGGGATGAAGATCATCTGGTGCAGCAGCGTCCAAATATATAAACAGTAAAAATAAGACTTAAAACTGCTGTTACAGTGTCACGTTTGGATTTAGTTCATCCAATTGATTTTTAGTACAAAACTAGAAATAACCTCTTCTTCATAACATCTATAGTTATCAATATATTTTTCTTCTTTTCAATGTGAAATAATACTTCAAGATGATCTATATACACAATGTTGTCAGTTCAAGCTGTCATATAAATATAAATGCTTTCTTAAAAAAAGTATTTTACAGACAGATAGTGTTATATACATTGTTCAGTTTGATCTGGGGCAAAAGAAGACAGCTAACAGAAGCTTAAGTGTGAACGTAAAAAGAATGATACATAAATGACATTTAGAAACGTGCATAGAAAATGAGCTTCAAATGGTAGTGTGATTTTAATGTTTATCACTTCTGAAACTTCAAGCCATTAAAAAGAAAGGCACGCTTCTCAACTTGATCCCTCTAAGGGAATGTTCTTAGAGAACCCTTACTTGATTAGAGTTTAAATGTAACAGTTAAAAAAAAAAAAAAAAGACAATTTGTTCCCAAAGTACTTTAAATAATTGTTGGAACACTTATCCAACTACTTTGTAAATAAAACATCCAGTGATACAATGCTCTGCAAAAGAAATAAATTTTTATGTACAAGGTATTTCATTCACAATGTTGGATTAAATACTTTCCTGGGATAGTTTAGCACATACTTTAACATAAAATAATTTTGCTTTTGGCTGGTTTAAATAAAATGCAACTGAAAAAAGCTACTGGTATTATGTGAATAATGAGCACTGAGGATTAAGCTAAAAAAATTAGTAACACAGCTGAACAAATTCTGGGTTAGCAGAATGATAAACGAGATCTTAGGAGGAAACTTTTACACTAACCATCCAGTTACACTTCTTTGACTTGTAACATATTTGTAAATGCAATATAATTTTTTGAAGGAGGAAACTCTGAAAGAAAACAACTTGCTGGTTGAATACCACAAAAAACAAAACAACAACCCCCAAACCTTTTTTTTTTCTATGTTTACACAATCTCTTTTTATATAAAAATAAGTGTTACGTTCCCATCAGAACATTAGACGATTACATCTGTGCTTTAAAAAAAAGTTGGTCACTCAAGGCTATTAGAATATTTTAAAGAATTTTAGATTACCAGAATGTACAGATAGAACTCAATATAAACCATAGCCAAAGGGAAACAAAGATGGAAATATCAAATCATTCACATGGAATAAAAATGTTGTATTAATTAGATGAGTAAAGTATGCAAAATATAATGGAATGTGACAGTAGATATATGTACATCTACTTCAGAACTAGGAAGGGGAAGAAAAGTTTAATGTCATAATTCGTACCTTATATTTAGTTAAATATAAACATTTGTTATTTATACATAAAACTGCTTTCAAAAAACAATAAATGATTTAGGTGCACTTGTTTAACTTCTTATAATTTCCAAGTGTTAACTTTTCTTAGATTGAAATCAGCTGTTCCCTAGTGCACTTTTAGTTCATGTCCTAATGAATTCAAACCTTTAAAAGTCCCATCACCTAATGCATAAATATACAAAAATGCCAAAAATTAATCCCTTTTAGTCGGATCATATTTTATGATCACTTTTTATAGCCAATAACCAGAAATGGTTTCCTTTCGCAAATACGCTTTACAACCTGTAACAAAACGTGCCATGCGCTCGAGAGAAACGTTAGGCATGGCTGGCATTTGTGAAATGCCAAGAACTGACGAGTGCTGCTTCCTCCAAGTGTGGCCCCTATGACACCAGGCAAGATTTCATATTGCTGGCCGAAAGCTTCCGCAAATCCAAGTTAGCTAATGCCTGGAAACAAAGATTTTAAACTCCTCTTGGCCCTAGATCCTTTCATCCAGCAGCCTTATGTTTCCCACCACAACACCCACATGCCTCCCCACAACGATGGCACATTCTCAGAGGGACGTAGCAGCACATACATGGTACAATGAAAGAAAGAGCTACCAGGGCTAACCATCGCAGGCAGAACTTGTCATCGCTAGTGTCACACGAACAGGGATCAGAAAAGTCTCCCTCGGAGTCTGACATACAATGATACAGCATGCTCTCGGCACAGAGCATGCAACTAACTTGATAGATGCATCTTTTAATAGGGTCTGGAGCATCCTGACATTTCCCCCTGCCGTTTTCTTCGTGATTAAACCTTTCCTGGCAGTATACGCAGCGAGAACGCTCACCATCTTCTTTTCTTCGTTTTGACTTCTTAAATTTTAATGAGGAAGGCTGTGTCTTAAATACCACAGAGTCTTTGAATGAACTTAACTTAGTCTCATCCCCACAAGAGTACAGATAGTCTGATTTTTTACTGTCTGGTTTAGAAAACTGAATATTGGAGTCAGCATCATCTCTCTCCAAGTCATTTTTCCACATGTCAGGATGCCTGTAGTCTGCATAGCGACGGATTAAGATATCTCGAGGATTTATTCTGACAATCTCATCCTCATCTTGAAAGCTGACATGTCGAGGCACCTAAAAAAGGAAGAGATAAAAACTCCAATAAGGACTGTGAACATGAATTTTATGTGTCAACTTTGCTGGGCCATGATGCCCAGATATTTAGTCAAACATTACTCTGAATGTTTAAGTATAGATGTCTCTTGGGTGAGATTCACATTTACATCGGTGGACTATGACCAGTGAAGATCAGCCTCCATGATATAGGTGAACCTCATCCAATCAGCTGAAGGCCTTAATGGAACAGACTGATTGCAACTCTCCCCTGCTTCTCAAGCCCGACAGCTTACCCTGCAGGTTTTGGAGATGTACCTCCACTAAGGAATGTGCCAATTCCTTAAAAGAAACTTCTATACATGTCTTATTGGTTCTGTTTCTCTGGAGAATCCTGACTCATCTATTGGTACTGAGAAGTGGGTTGCTGTAACAAATACCTAAAAGTGTGGCAATGGCTTTGAAACTGGGTAATAGAGGCTCAAAAAGTTTTGAGGTGCACGTTATAAAAAGCCTAGATAGCCTTGAACTTTAAACATAATACTGGATAGTGAAAGGAAGTGGTAAAGAAAAAATGGGAAAGAATTGTATTCCAGTGTTTTGTGGAAGGCAGAAGTGTAAGCATGCTCTGAAGAAAGCACCAAAGGTGTGGCCCTGGCCGGGCTGGCTAGGTTGGTTGGAGCATTGTCCCAACACCAAAAGGTTGTGGGTTTGACCCCATCAGGGCGCAATGGATCTGTCTCTCTCTCTTTCAAAATCAATAAACTTATCCTCGGTTGTGGATAAAAAAAAAGAAGAAAATACCAAAGGTGTGGCTAGACAATCATAGGATAAAGAGGCTATGGTGTGACTCATAGATCCTATCAACCATCTCAGCTGAAATGCTGCCAGGTTGGATCTAAGGGGACAGAGCTGAGAGGAAATGAATCAAGGTTGTCAAAGTAATAGCATTTACGGGACTGGCAAACAGAGCTATCTGGCTGGGAACATGCATTATCTTTTAAGGGAAGAACTGGAAATGTTGGGGCTGTCTCCTCAGTTCAATAGGATGGGGCCACTTCCTCAGATCCAGTGGGCCAGGAAGCCCAAGGGTCAAGGTTGTGGGGCCACCCCCCTGAAGGGAAAAAAAAAAAAATCAAGCCAAAGAGGATTGTTTCTGAGCCTTAAAAATCTAATGAAATTTGCTCTGCTAAGTTTTGGACTTGTTTAAGAAACCCATGACTCCTTTCTTCTTTTCAGTTTCTCCCTTTTGGAATGGAAATATTGGTTCTGTGCCTTTCCAATCATTATAGTTTGAAGCAGGTAACTTCTCAGGTCCCCAGATAGAAAGATATTTGTCTCAGGATGAATCATATTTTGTCTCAGCCCACTCTTGATTTAGATGAAATTTAGATGAGACTTGAGACTGAGTGTTGATGCTGGAATGGGTTAAATTTGGGGGCTGCTGTGATGGACTGAATTTTTGCATGTGAGAAAGGCAGGAATTTAGGGGACCAGATGCTGGAGGGGTAGAATGTTATGGGCTGAACCATGTCCTCTCCAAATTCACGAGTTGAGGCACCAACTTCCACTATCTCAAAAAGTCACTATATTTAGACACAGGGACTTTAAAGAGGTCATTAAGTTCAAATAAAGAGGTCATTAAGTTCAAATAAGGCCCTTAGAGTGAACCTTAATCCATCCAATTTGACTGGCATACTTTTAAGAGGAAACTGGACACAGAGAGAGACAGTGGGATATGCATGAAAGAGCAAAGACCAGTGAGGACACACCAAGAAGGTGGCCACTTGCAAGCCAAGGAGAGAGGTCCTTGAAGAAACCAAATTGCTAACACTTTGACCTTGGACTTCAGTTTCCAGACTTATAAGAAAATAAATTCTTGTTGTTCCAGCCATCTAGTTTGTTGGTCTCTGAAAATAACTTAAAATGCACCACACTACATACACATACATGTATATACATATACACACAACCTCCTTCACCCCTCCTTCTGGATAGACTGTCTCCTTGAGGCCAAGGAGCAAAGTAAATCTTCTGGAGATAAATCATACAAGGTCTAAATCAAAACGATCCTTTATCCATTTAGATGGGCTTCTAGAAGTCAAATTTGTATCTCTTGGCCCCAGTCCCTGGACACAGCGACTAGTCTACAAGTAAACATCTGACCCAGGTTGGGGCAAACTTCTATTCCCCAGATATTTGGTACTGAGACTAAAAAAATTCCAGGTAAGGGCTAAAGGTGAAGTCCATTAAATTAACTATGTGTAATTCTTATTGGTTCTATCTGGTGATAAATACACTGTTGATATCCCCTAGACTCACACTAGAAATTTGGATAGAATTTATGTATTAGGGTTTACAAGCATTTATGTAGCAAACTTATACACTAAATTATTTTTCCTAGTACAATTCAACTATATAGAGAGTTAGAAGGACTAGAAAACTTCACTTATATGTTCATTAGTTATAGTCCATATCAGAAGATAAACTAAGGTAACTTACCTTATTTTGGGACTTTAGGCCTCCACATTCCTTGGATATTTGTCGCTGTGCATATTCTATGCTTCTGCCCTGAATGTCTAGGCTTGGATGAGTGAACGTTATCTAAAATACAAACAATTTCTACTTAAATGACAATTCCAGAATTTCATAACTTATTAGTAGTTAAGCTTTTCAAAATGTTGAGTCATACTATTTATTATATAAAATTAGGTCTTTCCTTATGCATTTAAAATTTAAATTAAAAAGTAATACAGAATTCTGATTTCTGGTTCTCCATGTAGGCACTTTAAAGTTGCCACTCTGTCCTAAGAAGGAAAAACGGAACAGAAAAAAAAAAAAAAAAATCAACACTTCTTGGGTGTGTAAGACAGAGAAGGACACAAGGCAAACCACTGCTTCCAAGACTGGAGAGACAGATAACAACAGAGCAGACTCATGAGTGATCAATGCCATGGAAACCAGTGCTGGGGTAGGAAAAGCTGAACTGCAATTGATGAACTGCTGGAAGCTCACTGTAGATAATGTTGAGATTCACCGCAGGAGCTCCACCAGGTCCCCACAGTAAATATCAGTAAAGTCCCAAACGCTTTCTGTTTTTAACAGAGTCTGCCCTAGGAGAAACTAGTTAACCAGAGCCTGACCTGCCAGGTGTCATCAGAACCTATTTGACCACACCATCCACTCTAAGCAGAGAAGGAAAAAACTGAGAAATACTTGTGAAGTTCACAGTCCAGAGGCATGGCTCAGACTAAAAGACAGACCAATCATAGGGCTATAAGAATGCTACCTCTCCCTACACACTTTACCACTATATTACTAAAGGCCTATTTACTAGCATTCCTTTTACCCAGTACATTATGTGGAGCTATAACACCCCCCCCTCAAAAAAAAAAAAAACCCACCAAAACAAAAACAACAAAACATATGAAAAGGCAACAAAAACAAAACAACAACAACCCATAATTTGAAGAGAAAGAACAGGCATCAGAACCAGACATGACAGGGATGTTGGAAATGGCAGACCAGGAATTTAAAACAACTATCATTAATACGCTAAGGGTTCTAATGGATAACATAAACAGCATGCAAGAACAAATGAGTAATGAAAGCAGAGATGGAAATCCTAAGAAAGGACAACAAAAAGCTAGAGATAAAAAAACACTAAGAGAAATGACGAATGGCTTTGATGAGCTTAGGAGAGAGGAAAAAATCTCTGAGCTTAAGAATATATCAATACACACCTCCAAAACGAAAGCAGAGAACTGAGATAGAAAGGAATGAACAGAATACTGGAGAACCGTGGGACAACTGCAAGAGGTATAACATACATGAAATAGGAATATCAGGAGAAGAAAGGAACAGAAGGAATATTTAAAATAATGTTTGAGAATTTACCCAATTTAATGTCAACCACAGATCTAAGAAGCTCAGAGAAGGCCAAGCACGATAAATGCCTAAAAAAGTAAACCTAAGCATAATATTTTAAAACTATAATAAAAAAGAAAATCAAAGATAAAGGGAAAATCCTGGAAACAAAAGAAAACACAATACAAAAAAACAAAAACAACAACAACAACAACACACACACACACAAAACACAGAGGAAAAAACACTTTTTTTTAAAAAATAAAGGAGCAAAGATGAGAATTACATCTGACTCAGAAACCATGCAAGGACAAAGAGAGTGGAGTGAAACATTTATAAAGTATTGAGAGAAAAAGCCCACCAACCTACAATTCTGTATGTTGTGAAATTATCTTTCAAAAGTAAAATAGATAGATATTAAGACTTTCCCAGGCAAACAAAAATTGAGGAAATTTGTTGCCAGTAGACCTGCAATACAAGAAATGTTAACTGAAGTTCTAAATTTAAAGAGAAGGAAAATAATATAGATCAGAAAGTTGAATCTACAAAAGAATGAAAGAGTATCAAAGAAAAAAAATAAGTAAAAATAAAATAAAACCTTTTATTTTTCTTATTTTAATTGATCTAACAAAAGTTTGTTCAAAAAGACAGCAACAACGTACTTGATAATGTATAGTTACATATATATATATATATATATATATATATATATACACACACACACACACACACACACACACACACATACATACATACATACTGGTATATAAAAGACTAAGAGACCATTATGATGGAACGAGTAGTCACTATGACATGCATTGACCACCAGGGGGCAGATGCTCAACGCAGGAGCCACCCCCAGCCCGCAGGCCCCGATAACCGATGGGGCCTGCCGGCCAACCTCACAGGCCCTCACCCCGGCTGGGACGGCGAACCGGGGGTGGGTGGCGGCAGATGCAGTCCCTTTCCCAGGGGGACTGAGGGCCAGCGGCCAACCTCCTGGGTCACTCTCTGCGTCCCTTCCCTTGGCCAGCAGGCCCCAATCGGGGCCAGCCCCCAGGCTTGAATGGGGAACTGGGGGTGGGTAGCCACAGATGTGGGCGGCTAGCGGGGGAGGCAGGGAACTGAGCAGTGGAGGCGCATGGTCGGCGAGGGAAGGAGGAGGAGGCAGGCGGGGAGGTGGGGAACCACGTGGTGGCGGCGCGCGGGCAGTGAGGAACCGCGTGGGGGCGGTGAGGGAAGGAGGCAGGGAACCTGATTGACCCTGAACGCCTGGCAGGCCTAGGGACCCCACCTGTGTACAAATTTCATGCACCAGGCCTCTAGTATGAATACATTTGTATGCTTATATATATTAAAATGAATGACAGCAATGATACAAGGGATGGCAGGGAGGAATTGGGATTATTTTACTACATAAGATACTTGCACTACCTATAAAATGGTTTAGTATTATTGAAAACAGACAAGAATTAATTGTAAATGTATATTGTAAAATGTCAAGCAACCACTAAAAAAAGTTTTTTAAAAAAGATGAACTGATATGCAAAAAAGGAGAATGAAATGATATAAAATCCTATATAATAAAAGCCTAATATGCAAATTGCCCCTTGGGTGGTAGTTCGACCGAGAGACCAGGAGTTCGACCGATCACTATGATGTGTGCTGACCACCAGGGGACAGTGAGGAACATGGCGGGCATCTGCGACACACTGTGACCTCTCGCTGGCTACCTGGGGGCAGGGGTGACAGGGACAGAGGTGCGGTGAGAATGCAGGGTGTCTGCCGAGCTCGCTCTCACTCCCCCTGCTACCCTCCCCGGGGAAGCCAGGGCTCGCGTGCCAGGGAAGCCCCATGCTCAGGTGCCCAGTGCCTGCGAGGAGCCCGCCCCGCACCTGCACGGCTTCTTCAGGGTGAGCCGGGACCGCAGGGGCTGGTCAGCCTCCCTGTGGGTTTGTGCAGGAGCTGGTCTGCGAGGCCGGCTGGGAGAGAGCGCGCTGTCCGCCCAACTTGTGTGTGGCACCGCTGGGTGGCCCAGGGGCCCACGCTGCACCCCAGCCCTTGGCATCCGGCCACACTCACCACATCAGCGTGTGGGGACTCGGGTGCCGTGACTCAGGCAGAGGGGGGTGCGTGGGGGTCTGGGGGCCCAGGTGCTGCCCAGGGCCCAGAGGTCAGCTGGGACCTGCCCTTCCACACCAGATGCTCGAGCTTCAATAGCTGGCCAGGCCTAGGGACCAGACCCCGTGCACAAATTTCATGCACCGGACCTCTAGTGTTCAATAAATCCACGAAAGACTTTGGGAAAATTGAAATACAACAACAGAAATGAAGAACAAGGGTAACAAACAGAAAACTGTTAAGACATATGATAGAAATTAACCTTTTGCACTCGGATGTCGAGTGTGACTCGACACGGTTAGAATTAAATCCCGAGTAGAATAAAGGAATCGAGAAAAAACCAAGCAAGTGCAAAGGGTTAATGCGACTGTATCAGTAATCACTTTGAACATTAATGACCTAAATATTCTAATTAAAAGACAGAGATTGCAGAGTGAATACTAGCTAATAAAAGAGTAATATGCAAATTGACCATACCTCCACCCTACCCACAAGCCATGCACACCAGCCAATCAGGAGCGAGTATGTAAATTAACCCAACCAAGATGGCTGTGGCCATGGAGCGAGCAGGAGGCTTGGGTTTCCCCGGCAATAGAGGAAGCCAAGCTTCCCACACACCCTGGCCGGCCCTGGACTCCGCTCAAGGCTACAAAGTTTCAATTATAGAAGATAAATAAATCCCAGATACCAGGGCCTCTGCTTGGGTCACCGAAGGGCGTGGCCAGCCTGCAAACCACCACAGGTCCCTCGCCCAGGCTGCCCCATGCCCCAAGGGAACCCCTACCCTGATCCAGGACACCCTTCAGGGCAAACCAGCTGGCCCCTACCCGTGCAGCAGGCCTCTATCCTATCTAATAAAAGAGTAATATGCAAATTAACCATCACTCCAACACACAAGATGGCTGCCCCCATGTGGTCAAAGATGGCTGCTCCCATATGGACACAAGATGGCCACCACAAAATGGTCAGCAGGGGAGGGTAGTTGGGAGGGACCAGGCCAGCAGGGGAGAGCAGTTGTGGGGGACCAAGCCTGCAGGGAAGGGCAATTAGGGGTGACCAGGCCTGCAGGGGAGGGCAGTTAGGGGTGACCAGGCCTGCAGGGGAGGGAAGTTAGGGGCGATCAGGCCTGCAGGGGAGGGCAGTTAGGGGCAATCAGGCTGGCAGAGGAGTGGTTAGGTGGTGATCAGGCTGGCAGGGAGAAGCGGTTAGAGGCAATCAGGAAGGCAGACAGGTGAGCAGTTGGGAGCCAGCAGTCCTGGATTGTGAGAGGGATGTCCGACTGCCCCTTTAGGCTCAATCCCGGACATCCCTTGAGGGGTCCCAGATTGGAAAGGGTGCAGGCTGGGCTGAGGGACACCCCCCACCCCTGCACAAATTTCGTGCACCGGGCCTCTAGTAAAAAAAAATAAGACCCGACTATATGTTGTCTATAAGAACAACATATGAGCAAGGATATAATGATAAAAGGGTCAATTCTCCAAGAACACAACAATCCTTAGCAAGTATGTATTTAACAAAAGTGTGTCAAATTACATGAGGCAAAAACTATTGGAACTGCAAGGAGAAATAGATGTACCCATTGTTGTAGCTGAAGACACATGGACAGATCCAACAGGCAGAAAATCACTAAGGACAAATTGAACACATTAACTCAGTCAATCAAGTAGATATAATTGACATCTGCAGACTACTCATCCAGCAGCAGTATACCCATTCTTCTCAATCTCTCATGGAGCATTAACCCAGACAGACCACATTCTAAGTAAAAAAAACAGATCTTAGCAAAAAAAAAAAAAAAAAAAAAAAAAAAAAAGAATTTATACAATGTCTGATCTCAGACCACAAAGGAATTAAACTAGAAATGAATAAGAGAAAGGTAATTTAAAAATCCCAATATACATGTAGCTTAAATAAAATACTTCAAAGTAACACATCATGGCTTAAAAAGAAATCTGAGGAAACTTAAAAGGTATTTTGAACTAAATGGAAATAAAAACAAATTATCAAACTTTATGGAATGCAGTAAAACATGTGCTTAGAGAGGAACTGATACCATTGAATGCATGTAATTAGAAAAAAAGAAACATCTAAAATCAATAATGTAAGTTCTCACCTTAGCAAAGCAGAAAAAAACTAAGTCTAAAACAAGAAAATAATTAGAATAGAAATCAATACAGAGTATTAATGAAATAAAAAACTAATTCTTTGAAATGATGAACAAAATTGACAAACCTCTAGTCAGGCTAGGTAAGAAAGAGAGGACAAATTACTAATATCGGCAATAAAAGAGGGAACATCACTACAGATCCCATGGAAATTACAAGGTTAATAAAAGAACATTATGAACAACTCTATGCCCACAAACTTGCTAGCCAAGGTGAAATGGATGGATTCCTTGAAAGGCACTATCTGCCAAAACTCAATAGACAATCTGAATAGGACTAGATCTATTTAACCCGTTAAGCGCCCATCCTGTTTTGTCTTCTGGATGGAAAGTATAGTGTCAGTCACCAGTGACTGACTGGGCGCTTAACGTGTTAAGAAGCTGAATCAGTAACTTTTCAAAATAAAAAGCACCAATGAAAATACACCTCTCCCAAGACATACGAAGAGCCAATAGATATATGAAAAGATGTTTAACCTCACTGGCAATTAGGGAAATGCAAATGAAAACTACAATGAGATACCTACCACCTTATACTTGTTAGAGTGGCCATTATCCATAAGATAAGCCATAAGTGTTGGAGAGGTTGTGGAAAAAAGTAACCCTCATTCATTGATGGTGGAATGTAAACTGGTACAACCACTATGGAAAGCAGTCTGGCGATTCCTCAAAATATTAATAGAACTACCATATGACCCAGCAATCCCACTCCTGGGTATATACCCGAAATACTCGAAATCATGTATTCACAGATATATGCACCCCTATGTTCACTGCAGCATTATTCACGGTGGCCAAGACATGGAAACAACCAGTGTCCTGCAATAGAGGACTGGATAAAGAAGATGTGGTACATACACAATGGAATATTCCTCAGCCATAAGAAAGGATGAAATAGGGCCATTTGCAACAACATGGATGGACCTTATACTAACTGAAATAAGTCACTCAGAAAAAGATAAAATTGATTTCACTCATGTGGGATATAAAACTGAAACTCATGAACACAAACAGCAGTGTGGTAGTTGCCAGAGGTAAGGGGGGTAAGAGGAAAAGCAGGTCCTAATATAAGGTGACAGGAGAAGATTAGACTATGGGTGGTGAGCACACAGTACAATATATTGTAACACAGAAACCCACACCTGAAATCTACATGTTCATGTTGAACAATGTCACCCCAATGAACTTAACGAAAGAAAAAAAAAGCATCAGCTCCAGAAGAATATACTGTAGAGATCTACCAAACATTTAAGGAATAAGTTATACCAAATTTCTAATATCTTCTACAGAAGATCCAAACAAGAAATACTCCCTACCTCATTCTATAAGGTCAACATTACCATAATACTAAAACCAGACAAAAACATTATAAGAAAAAAAAAAAATAACTCCTGCAGCCAGTAAGTGAACTATATATAGCAAAGCTGCAGGATACAAGGTTAATACACAACAGCCAACCACTTTCTTATATACCACCAATGAACAAGAAGAATTTGATATTTAAAAAAATATGTACAAGATCTATATGAGAAAAGCCACAAAATTCTGATGAACAAACTTAAAAAAGTAGATGTGAGGTATTCCCATGTTCATGTACTGATGGTAACTTCCACTTTTTTTTGGGGGGGGGCTATGTATTTATTTACACACAGAAATGCATGCATGCATATATGTGGATCTTTAAATTTTTTAACAGGACCTTTTGCACTGTGCCCTGCTTTTCTATACTTAATGATACACCATGGACACTTTTCTATGTTTTCTAAAAAATATTTTTATTGAATTTTAGAGAGAGAGGGAGAGGGAGGGAGAAAAGGAGAGAGACATTGATGTGAAAGCAAAACATCAATCTGCTACCTCCTGCATGCCTCCTACTGGGGAATCAAACCTGCAACCTTTTGGTGCATGGGAAGACACTCAACCAATTGAGCCACAGCAGCAGCCAGGTCAACTTTTCTCTATTTTTATATATATATAATCCTGCTCTTTTTAAAATTTATTTTTTATTTTTTGTTTTGTCTTTTTTCTAACCTTATTCTTTTAGTGTTTCATTGAATGAATAACTTTTAATTTATTTAACTAGTCTAATTAATATACACATAGGTTTTCTCCAGTCTTCGGATGTTATAAACAGCATTGCAACAAATGTTCTTGCACATTTACTTTTAATACACATGTCCAAGTACATATGTATCACAAATTCCTAAAGTAGAATTGCTAAATTTAAAAGTTTGTATACTTCAATTAAAAAAGGAATTTAAATGGATATATCCATCTCGAACCACCTACTTTGTAGTGTCTTAAACAGAGAAGTTTAATAAAATTAAAGACTGAAGAGGTTACCTCATTCCCAACCTTGTTTCCTATAGCTTTAAAATTTTACTTTCATTAGCACTTTAATCACATAGAACATAAAGAGAAAAAAAAAGCATTTCCATTTTAATTGTTCTATAGAACTAAAGAATTGATGTGGGATGAAGTGGATTCTGGAGTTTATGTTTTCGAACCTGTCTTTATTATCCATTCTCCCATGCCCAGTTACCTCTACCCAGGATGAAAAATTATGAGCTCACACTTCCCACTCCATTTACCTTTTAGTTTCAATATTCAGGTATACTGGATGTTCCCCAAAAATGCATACACACTTTATCAGCTGACAGCTCAATTTTGAAAATGAAATGTATTTTAATAAACACTGCCTTTATAATTATTCAAAGTGTGTGTATACCCATACGTTTGATTTCCTAATAAACACATAGTACTCATCTCTATGGGAGGCACAATGAAGTAGAAACACGGCTCTTACCCTCCTGGGTGGGATGACAAAGCATATAAACACAACTCATGGTGAAATATGTAAGGATTCAGTAATTAATGGAGGAAGGAATCACTATGATTAAATGGTCTGAAAAAGATTCACGAAGAAAAAGAAACTGAAAGTAAACAACAAATAAAGTAAGCATTTGTTCAATTTTTTAAAAGATGGAAGAGCATTACAGAAAAGGAAGTAGAGAGAAACATTATTTCCCCCATGATAGATGTATTTCTTATAATATTAAATATATATTCTTGAGGTTTATTTTTATAGTAAAAATGTCCACTTTTTGACCTATTACTCCAATTTCACTTGCAGAAAAAAGTCACAAACAGCACCAAAACACATGCACTTTGAAACTACCCGAGTTAACAGAGTAGTTAATCCTCTCACAAAATCTTTACATGAAAACAAAAAGGGACAATGCTGACTTTTTACCACTATTAAGCACAGATGCTGTAAGATACACCCCAACTCACCCCTGTTTTTTAATGTGATGCTACTGCTACAGGCTTTCAGAAGAATTTCTTAGCTGAAAAAGCCATGGGAGATGCTTCTTCAAAGTTGGTCACAAATGAAATTTTAAAAGGATTACATTTACAACGGCAACGGCACAAAATAGTGCAAAGAATCTTATAAAAAAAATATATCTTTTCATGAAGAAAATTCAAAGCTTTAATGAGAGATACTGAATAGTTAAACAAAGGTATATATCATACTTATAAATATGAAGGTTAAATTTTCCCTAAAACAGATTCAGTGCAATTAAAATAGAAACTATAAATGGGTTTTTCATCAAATTTGATAAGCTGACTAAAAGTTTTGCAAGAGTAAACAACCAAAACTTTTTTTTTTTAATTTAAGAGGAACAAGAATATAGGTAGGGGTACTTTAATTATACAGATATTAAGACTTCTCACAGAGCTAAAGTAATTGTATAGTAAAGAAGACAATATTGCACTGATATCAGGAAAAACAGACCAACAGATCAGGTTAGAGAATCCAAGAAACAAATATGGAAAATTTGACATATGACAGATACAGCACTCCCTGACTCCAATAAACAGTGCTGAAGCAATTAATTATACACATGGTAAAAATAAAATTGGATTCCTATCACAGAAATCAGTTTAAGCTGGGCTATAGACAAAACTAAAATTTTTAGTACAAAATAGGGAGAAAATCTTTAAAACAAGGATAGGGAGGCATTTATGTAAACACCACCAGGAAAAGAATAAATTGCATTAAAATTTAGAATATCTGTTCACCAAACCCATATAGAAAATGAAAAACAACTACAAACTAGGAGATACTGGCCACAAATAAAACTGAAAAAGGAGAAGTGACACAGAACATTTTATTACTCTGTAACAAGGTTATTATATAAGAACATGTAGCTAAAATTAGTTTGTAAAGGAACAACCATGGCTATTTCCATAATCTTTCAAATGCTCAATATATATGGCTTGTACTCATATAACACATGAATCCTAGAGACTTATTTATCCCAGAATCTTTTGTAGCACATCAACCTCAAAAGCCCATTCCTATATACCCTAAGAAAAACCTCTTGTGCATGAATAGCTGGGGACAAGAAAATTTGTACTAGCAGTATGCCTAATAACAACACAATTATGGAAACATCTGAAATATCCACTGGCAGAAAAAAAATAAGTAGTAGAACTATAAAAAAAGCATAGGAAGTCTAAGCAACCAAAATCCAAGGCACTGATAACCTCTAGGATGAAGATACGTGGATAGAAATGGGGGTTCCTTTCTGTAAGTTGTTTGGTGGTTTCTCAGGTGTTCATTACATATATTGTTTTCTTTGTATTTGTATTAAATGTCACAAATCCTTGATCATAAACTCATTGGTGCATGAGGTCTTACTTCTCTATAGTTAAATAAGCTCCAGAAACTTGAAAGGAAAACTGAAAAAAGAGCCATAATGGATTCTAGGGCTATTAGACTTAACTAAAACCTGAATGAGAGCATTAGCATTTTGAAAGATTGTACCTATCCATCAAAGGGATTTAAATAGCCCATGAAAACGTAGTATGTGAGTCAAAAACAAACACTACAGGGAAAAAACCTATGCTAACCTTAAGTGACAATTCTCCATGGCTTGGTCTCACTTCTGCAGACCTAGGAGCAGAGGCACTGTCTGCTTTGTTTCAGACTTTTTCTCAAAGATGTGTGTTTAGTGGAATATATGGTGTCTCCCCTTAGAAGTTAAGATTCTTTACTAGTAGTATCCAGTATAACAAAAACAGTCTTCTTCCATGGAAAAAGTCAGGCAGACTTATTGCCCAGTAGAAAACACCTGGGTTCCCTAAACAAGGAGTGTGTGTGTGAGTGTGTGTGAGACAGAGTGTGTGTGTGTGTGTGTGTGTGTGTGTGTGTGTGTGTGTATGTGTGTGCGTGCGCGCCACATCCACCTGAGCAGCTGCTGAAAGGTATTCTTTAAGAAGAGGGAGAAGAAAAAGGTAAAGATAAAAATTATGAACAACAAATACATATCTATCAACAAGTGAATCTAAAAATCAAGTGAATAAAAAAATCTGATGAACAGAATTAACTGGTGAATATAATAGAATCAGGGGCATAGAAAGGGAGTGGACTGACAATCCTTGGGGGGGGAAAGGGTTGTCGGGGGTGCGGGAAGAGACTAGACAAAAATCATACACCTATGGATGAGGACAGTGATGGGGGGGGGGCGTAAAAGTAGGGGGTGGGGTGGGAACCGGGTGGAGGGGAGCTATGGGGGGAAAAAAGGGGAACTGTAATAATCTAAACAATAAAGGCTTAATTAAAAAAAGTATCCAGCACATAGCAAGTACCAGCTATAATAAAGATTAAATAACTATAATTATTAGATTTAATGAAATATAAAAGTGCCTATTTACCATAGGGAAACATTTTAATCTGAGCTAGAAGAAAAAGGAGGAGGAGGAGAAGAAGAGGAAGAGAAGAAAACTTATCCAACAATTCAGTAATTGCTAACCTAGTGACTTTGTTCAGGTACTTAATGATTCTATGCATGAATTTCTTCATTGATAAAAACTAAAGATATTGGCTCTGTTCAAATAAAATATTGGACTCAAAAGCACTTAGTGAAGCACCGAAGGACTATAAAATTTCATTCTTATTTTTAACAATCTTCTCAATTTCCTAAGACAATTATAGAGGTAGAATAAATTAAGTGTTCCATGAATTTTTCTATTCAACAGCTATTCTGAACACGAGAGTCACCCTCCCCAAAGTGAATGATTCTCAGAAATTTGAGTGTTGCTTTCACTAATATTTTTATTTTCTGTAGAAATTAATGAAAAACACCAGGCAGGAATACAAACAGGTTTCATTATGCCACTTTACATACCATTTCTTCTATAACATATCAGAGGGGAAAATGTCAGGAATATCAGTATAAATTACAGTTCCACTGTACTAGGAAAACAGAAACACTGTGTTTGACAGAACAACAAATAAGACAATCAAACACTACCAAAGAAACAAGAGTCTTCTCCTGTCTTTTGAGAAGAAAAAAATCCCCCTAAGGATGGATGACAAAACTGTTTCAAAAATGGCCAACACTAAAGTTAAAGGGGCTACAAAATCCCTGATATGGGAAAAGTAAAACTTAAGTTAATTTAAAACTATCTGATCACAAGAAATATTTAGGATAATCATCACAAAAATTTAGATAACAGGATCCATACTGTTACTCCTGCTGAAACCAATTCTCCTGAGTGACCAAGTTCCTAGAGGGTTAAAATACTTACTTAGAAAGAAGGGGGTGGGGTATCCCATAGCCACATTAACTATGAGGGCCCTCCCTTTCTTTCCCACTGGGACCCTAAACAGCACTGAAGTCTCCTAGTATTTAATCGATGTCTTACTGAGTCTTTAATCCAGTAAGATCATAAATAAAGTAAATGTTTCAGAAGAAAATTATCTTCTGGAATTAGAAATTGCTATCTCTGGAACCAGATCAACACAGCTACCAGTCAGATCAATTACCGTGCCTCTTCCACTGAAAAACAACACACGTTCACAAGCATATCTGTATCCTCACAAACACACACACACACACACACACACACACACACACACACACACACACTGAGAGTTAACCAACTACTGGTCCTAACCTGAGGCAAAGGCTGAAATATCAAACCTTTGGATCTGATCTGCTGGGTTCCTCTCTCTACTTGAGGAAAGCTCACGATATGTCAGTCCTTTTCAAGGAACACTAAATTATGACTGAAGGCAAATTCCACACCAATTTATGGCTTGTTGTGAATAAATAAATGGCAACAACAACAGAACGCATTAACTATTCACTCTGTCCTACCTATTTTACAGTAAAAACAAGCAGCAGCAGTAACAACAAAATTAGACATCGTTTCTTAAAATATACATATTTCTTCATCTTATATTTTCATACTATTTCAAATCACCATGTTTAGAAAACTTTTTTTCATTGTTCTTCATTTAAATTTATCATTTATCCCTCTTACGGCTCTATTTTTTAAAACTTTTATTTTTTAAAGAATTGTTTTCCCTTTTATGATGCTTTTCTTTATATTTTTACTAGAGGCCTGGTGCACTAATTTGTGCATGGAAGGGGTCCCTCAGAGTGGCCTGCAGGGATCGGGCCCCAGCTCGTAACCTCAGCCTCGCAGCCCCACCTGGCACCCCACCTTGGCCTGGCGCCGCCCCCTCACCTGCTCCACTATCCCACCTGTGGGGTGATCGATTGGGGCTGGGCCCCCCTGCCCAGCTCCCTCAGTGCCTGGGAGCTGGGCGGAAGCCCTGCCCCCCCCCCCCCCCCCCCGCTGGTCACTGTCTGTGGGGCGATCAGGACCCTGCTCGCACCCACCTTGGCCTGGTGCCGCCCACTCACCTACTCCACCATCTCACTGTGGTCCCGACAAGCACATCGGGGCCAACAGCGCCTCCACTGCTGCCTGCTGCCAGTGCCACATTGCCGATGTCTGCCATGGTCCGTGCCGTCCCCTGGTGGTCAGCGCATGTCATAACGAGTGGTCGAAAGACCGCCCAAGGGGACAATTTGCATACTAGGCTTTTATTATATAGGATACTTTTAATTTCCTAATCCACATAAATTTTGGAATTTTGTCTTTATACTTCATCTCCATCATTAAGAAATATTTATCATACTTTTATCCTCAATTTCTCAGTTTGTTCCAAATTTAGTTTTAAAATTTAACTACTTTTTATTTTCATTTACTTATTTATTTTTAACTACTTTTAAAAAGATCTGCTTTTATTTTCTTTTTCTTGATTTTTAAAATTTTATATCTCATTTATGCTGGCTGTCAGAACAAATCATGTGTGTTATAGCCACTAAATAATCATTATAGTTTAATCATGACATACATTATTCAGAATATAAGTGGCTACATGTTCTAAAATGTATGTAGTTGCCCTAGCCAGTTTGGCTCAGTAGATAGAGTGTCGGCCTGCAGACCAAAGGGTCCTGGGTTCGATTCGTCAAGGGCATGTACCTTGGTTGCAGGCTCCTCCCCAGCCCAGGCCCTAGTCAGGGCTTGTGTAGGAGGCAACCAATCAATGTGTTTCTCTCACATCAATGCTTCTCTGTCTTTCCCTCTCTCTTCCACTCTCTCTAAAAATCAATGGAAAAATATCTTCAGGTGAAGATTAACACACACATACAAACACACACACACAAATAAAATAAAATGTCTGTGGTCTATAACACACAACCCTTGGGTATTAGGCAAATCACTTACTCTATACTCTGACAAGAGCGGGATGTGGTAGCAGTGTTGTATTGGTGGTGATAGAGGTAACCTTCCCCAATCTTCTTCATCTCAGATAATAAACAGAATTATTGCCTACTCAACTGCTTGGACTCAAACTCAGAAGTCATCCTTGACTCTCTTTCCCTCATATTCCCATCTAATCTATTATCAAGTGTGTGTTTTTTGGTTCTTCCACCAGAATTATCCCAAATCCAACCAGTTCTCATCCTCTCTACATAATCCAAATCACCAAAATTATTTACCTGGACAAAAACAATAGCCTTCAAATTGGTCTTAATTCTACTTGTGACCATACCCCCTAGCTGTCCATTCTCCACACAGGAGCTGTGCTTTAAAAATGCAAATGAGACCTTTATTGGAGATTAACAACCTTCCAACAGTTTCCCATTAAAACCAGAATAACATTCCAAGTCCTCACAATAGCCTATATACACTATCTAAACACTATCAGGTTCTCTAACTGTAATTTGTATGTATTACTTCCACCTTAATTCACTAAACTATAGCTAATAGGCCTTTCAGTCCTACTACTATTTTCTTTACAATTACTGGGATATATTATTGGTTATTAAAATTTTTTACTGTCCATCTCTCTCACTAGCATTTATATCCTTTGTGAGGCTAGGGCTCACATCTATCTTGTTTACAGCTATTCCTAGGGCTTAGACCAGATGCCTGGTACACAGGTGTTGTAATATTTATCACATGCACACATATCACATACATATCAATGTATGCGTGAATATGAATGTCCTTTTAAAGCCCCTAAAATAATGCTGTGGGAATAAGTTTTATTATTATTGCTATTTACATATGAGGAAACAGGAAGACATAGAGCATTAGTAGCTTTGCAATTCTAAGTAAGTTAAAAAGCCAGGAATTAAAGTTAGATCTGCCTCTGACTAAAGCCCAAGGTCTTACTCAGAAATTTCCATCCAGGGAATAACTTTTCCCTAATGCCTACTTTGAGTCTAAAAAGAGTTTAAAGAAAAATGGCAGAATAACAAGTCTATGCAGGAAATGTAAAATTCACAACTCCAATTTACACAAAGCAGCAAGACGCATCTTCTTACTCAAAGGGTGTAAAGATTAGCCAAGTCACTCTCCTCCCAAACAGCCACAACTATGACTAAACCAGGATCTGGCCTTGGACACAAAGGCAAGCCACAAGCTTATAAGATCGACTGGAACAGCGCTCTGTCTAAAAGTGGCAATGTTGGATCAAGTGCACATCACTATCTCCTCTCTGCCTAATCTGTCCACCCTGTAACCCTGGAATGGACAGCTGTATATGCTATAATATCCTACCCTAAGCCGAGTCAATCAGCTTTCTTCTTGTAAGAATATGGCACTGACTACAGGGATATAATATAACTTCAGAACCAGCTCAAAATGGTTCTATCCTGTTTAATGAAATAGTGAGTTGCTTTTCAGAGACAGCAGACCAAAACCACGAGTCTTCAGCCAAAGCCTGTGCAGAGGAGAGAACTGCGACCTCCAGCTGCACCCAGAGCCAAATCTCGCACCCCTCCCCCAACCAAAGGACCAGGACATAGTAGTAACTTGAACACTGGAACCCTTTCAGAAGCAGAGGGTCCACTGTCTAGGAAGATCCTGTGTTGACGTCCCTTACCATAAATAGCCAAGCTCCAAGGTCCTCCAATTATAACTCGCCAGCACATTCACATACCTGTTCCCCCTATGCCCATAAAATCCTGCTCCAAACCCTGGACTGGGGAGTTCAGGCTTTTGAGCAATAGCTTCTTGTTCTCCTGGGTGGCACCATTCATAATAGCCACTGCAATTCCTGGTGTTCAGTGTTTGTCTCTGCTAGTGTTCTGTAACACGAGGCTAAAATATAGATTAATAACCCTGGTATTTTGATAGTCATGATTGATTACAAACTGATGAGGCAAAAAGAACCCAGCCTATAGATCAAAAGAATGAAACAGATGTGTAATGAGAATCAGAGATAAATGATCATGTGGGGTATTTGTAGGTAAAGTAGAGAGAAGAGAGGGAGTAGGAAAAGAAAGAAGCTACCTAATACCTTTCAGATCTCAAAAAACCTACCTGTATTTACTCTTAAAAACAAATTCTGAGAAATGCCATTCTGTGTCATTAATATAAAGTCTCCTTTTCTTAATCTAGTTTGAATGCATCTGTCACCTGCAACCAAATGATCCTAAATTAATCTAGTTCCCAATAATGAATGATAAGCCTAGGAATAAGCTGAGTTAAACATCATTTGTTTCCAAGGTGAAGCTGTTAGCATTTATTCTTTCAACAAATGTTGCCTGGATGCTTACTCTATTTCAGAAACTTCTAGGTTTCTGAACATCAGTGAACAAAGAAAAAAACACAAATATGAGACATATATAATTCAGGACATGAAAAGTGTTAGGAAGAAAAATAAAGCAGAGTAAGACTATAGCTCTGGAGGGGCTGCTATTTAGAGTGCTCAGGGAAGGGTCACAAAAGAGGGGACCTGAAGTCAGAAGGTAGCTCTGTGCAGATGTGGAGGGAGAGTGTTTCAAATATAGGGAAGAGAAAATGCAAAGCCCGAGGCATAAATAATCTTACTAGTAAAATACATAAAACATAGAATATCACAGTATTTAGGAGACTGTGAGTGAGAAAGATTGATAGGAAATAAATCTGGAGAAGCCAGGAACAAGTTTAAAGTCAAACTTATGGCTCAATTATTAAGTCTGTAGATGACTTTTTGCCTATGTATTTATTATCTAATTCTGGATTTGATTCATTATAAATCACATTCTCCTAGGTTTCTATTGTTGCTGTTTATTTTGCTTGGTGAAGAGCAGATGGCCTTGACCCTTGTCTAACACACCCAATTTCTATACATATGAATAACATACTGGAAAACATTTATCTTCTCACCTGACTGGCTTGGCTTTGCAAGTAGACTCTTCTGGCATTCAGATCTTCAAAGGGAGATGGTCTTGAGCTTCTATAAGGCTCACTGGTAACAACGGTCTCTTGCTGGAAAAGATGATCTTTCACTCGAGAAGTGGGAGTATTCTCTTCAGCAGTTGCCTAATGGGAACAATCCCCAACTCATTAGTTGCCAGAATATAAAAACAACAATAAAAACTTAGATACTTTCACTCTAACAAGTACAAATATTTAGCAAATCAGTAAGAATGTACCACTACCAACACTCAGAATAGCAATTCCCAAAACTCAAATGTACATGATTAGGAAGTCATGTCAAAATAATAATTTAAAAAATCAACTTTATGAACAAACTTATGGAACATAACTTAGGAAGAATTAGAAGGTTAACCATTCCATGTGAGAGAGACATTTAATTATAATGAGCTTTTAATTATAACTAAAGTGCTCTTTTGCAATATAAAAAGAAAGGTATGTACCAAGAATTGTGCTGTACAGCTATTATTACATCTTTCTAGAATTCTTAATACAAGTATGTTTAATCCCTATGCATAAATTGATTCCATTTATATATCAGAGTCTACATAGTACCTTTTTTACTTCATAATTTATCATAAATCTCTTCCCATATCAATATATAAATATGTACAAGTGCTTTGAAATGGTTACAAAGAAGTTCAGTATTTTATATATTATAATAGGAGCTTGGCGTGGGGGGCGGGGGGATCCCTCAGCCCGACCTGCACCCTCTCCAATCTGGGAGCTCTCAGGGGAGCCCTCTCCAATCCGGGAGTTTCTGTCTGTCTTTGCTATCATATGAGGAATTGTCTGAGACCCCAACCCAGTTTGGTTTGTTGCTCACAGAATAATAGAGGCTTTTTTTTTTGCTTTGCTTCATTGGTGGAGATTTCCTGGAAGTTTTAGGATATCTTCCCTTTAATTTTTCCTAGACCCTCTGATTTTACTTATGTCTCTCACCTTTGCTTTCCCTCCATCCCCCACTGCAACAGTAACTTGCTCCAGGCTCACTTTGCTCTAGTGTCTAGGACCGTGGTCGGCAAACTGCGGCTTGTGAGCCACATGCAGCTCTTTGGCCCCTTGAGTGTGGCTCTTCCACAAAATACCACGGCCTGGGCGAGTCTATTTTGAAGAAGTGGCGTTAGAATAAGTTTAAGTTTAAAAAATTTGGCTCTCAAAAGAAATTTCAATCGTTGTACTGTTGATATTTGGCTCTGTTGACTAATGAGTTTGCTGACCACTGGTCTAGGAGATCCGTTTGCTACCAGAACCACGATTCCCAGCATTCCTGGTGCTCCCCACACTCTGGATTTTCCCTTCTTGCTCTGTCTCTGTCCCAAGGCCTCCCGCTCTGACAAGTCCTCCAAGCTGCCAGCTCTCCCTCTCTGCTCTCCATCTGGCAGCTTGGGGAGCTAAGTTCCCCAAGCCGCTCTGCTCTCTGCCAGCTCTCCGCCTGGCGCCTGTGTATGCAAATTAACCCTCCATCTTTGTTGGGTTAATTTGCATACTCACTCTTGATTGGCTGGTGAGCGTAGCAGAGGTACGGTCAATTTACATGTTTCTCTTTTATTATATAGGATATTCCATAGGCAATACTCGACATATGGGCATTGGATTGCTTCCAATATTTTGTACATACATAGCAATGCACACCCCCTTATAAATACATCTTCGTGGACTGGTAGTATTATTTCTTTAGGATTAATTCCTATAAATAAGATTATCAACTAAAGGATATGCATATATTCCAATTATATTACAAAGAGAATTGATCAGTAGTATATGAAAGAAGAACCATTTCCTCATCTCTGCTTACACTGAGCATTATCATTTACCAATCTTTTCCAACCAATTAAGAAAAACATTTTTAGTGTTATTTTCCAAAAAGATTATCTGTACCATTTTCATAAGTAAAATTAGTAATAACCAAAACACTTTCTTAATTTGTATACAAATGAGTAAAAAGTGTTCAGGTTTAGTCAAGTTTGAATGTTTGTTTTTACTGGATTATAATCCCTTAAAAAAACTACTACGGGAACATGGACATAATCTAAAGTTAGGTATTGGGAAATGCAAAAAATCTTCCACAAGACTAGAAAATGTAATACATGATATGCACAGGGACTGTACATACAGTTGCATGATCTTCAGCATTTAAAAATGATATAGAGAAGATGTGTATATATATACATATATATATATACATACATATATATATATATGTGTGTGTGTGTGTGTGTGTGTGTGTGTGTGTGTGTGTGTGTATATATATCTATATCCACATTCAATGTTTTTAGTATTGTGCTGGCATGGACTCATCTGTATTATCTATAGAGTAACCCATGCCAACTTTAATGTTTTCAATTTCAGAGGCTGGTATAATAATTATTCTCCTATGGTTGCTAAGAGATTGTTCAGCTTTTTCTTTTTCCAAGACTACTACAGCAATTTTGTGTGTAGAGGCAAAAGGATGCCAGGTAAAACGAAAAAACAATTTGGCTGTAGCTCTCTACTAGATCACAATGCTAGATGACAGCTGTGAAGAAAATAAAAACAAAATTTGGTTCTCTCCACCTTTGCTCTTCTTCCTGTAGTAATCCTGAAGCAGAGAAAACTTAGGTGTTGCTCTGCAAGCCTTTTTGAAGGTATGTTTCTCAATAAATAACCAATTAAGTATGAGAAAGTAAATATCACAGTCTATTTATTGCTCAAAAACTTCCTTTTTATATATCACAAATCACAGGTTTCAAAAGGTGTGGCTGAGCCATATCCAACAATAGATGTTTTTAATGATTATACTATTAGTTTACTTTAGAATGATCAAAAAATTTTAAATGTTCTTCGATAACGAAATTTTATATTTTAGTACTGCATATACTGAAAATGCTATCAAAGTTATTTTTGGATTTAAAATTATATACTCAAATTATGCAAACTTGGCACAGAAAACAGAAAAAATTGATTAATAATCCATGAACTTAACAAAACCACTATTAAAATTTGGAGTAGCATCCAGTAGAAATTCATTTCAGACTTGACCATAATTGTCTCCTATTCATTCATTAGATTTCTTAGTTTACATTTGATTAGTTTAAGATAAGAGTAAACACTTGAGTTTTAAATTTTGCATTTGTCTATGAGCTTTGTCTGAAAACATTAACAGCATATATAGTATATTGTTTAAGCAACCTAAATACAGTAATCAGTGATGAAATAATATGAAATATGAGAAATGTACCAATATATAATGCCCAGCAAAAACAGAAAAGGAAAACAAGTCCTCCACCCTAAGTTAATAAGCAGAAAAACTAAACTACCTTCCTAATGAAACTTTAGTTTGACTTAAAAATGGTATTAGATTTTCAGAGATTGTTTATTGTCTGCAAATCTGAGTTAATAGGCAATAGTTACATAGTTCCTGATAATTGTGTAAATCTTTATACAATCCTCTAAATGACAAATCTATTTCTAGAATCTAATCCAAACATCACATTCAGAAATACCAACAAAAATTAATGTAAAAGGCTGTGGAAAATAAATTTTGAATGGAATGTGAATGGTTAAATAATTAGTAGTACTGTTACATGATATAAGGGCTAAAATTCAAAGACTGTGAGGTCAGACCATGTGGGTTCACATTTTATGATTTATGCTACTTAAATTCCAACCACCACCATCCCCAATACAAACAAAAATCCTAACAAAAACTCAATCAAAATGGAAAAGATTGATCCTGATAGTGCTTTTTAAAAAAGTATGTATTTAAATACAACATGCAAGAATTAAAAAAGGCCTAACTAAATAAACCTATCTATTAACTTAGTTTTCAGATATAGAGCCTTATTAAAACAGTACCAGCTTTGAAAATTAGTATACGAACAATTTATATCATCCTAGCCTGTAACAAAATAACTTTAAACAATATAAATCACAAACCTTTTAATCATTTTGGCTCAGGAATGACATTACCCAATTCTAAAGAAGGATAAGTTAGTCAAATACTTCTCAGTAGCAGAAAGAAAAGATATGACAACTTTTCATTTCATACCAATTAGGTATCATCTTTCTACTTGCCCAAAGCATGAAATCTGAGATCTTTTCCTCTTACTACCTCAAGTCTGATCTAAATGTAACAATTATTGCCTCCTCTAGGCTTAAAAACTTAGATAATGAGTTACTCTTTTAAAACCATTTTAGTTATTTTTGCAAATAATGACCAATAAAGTAAACCTGACATAACTACTACCATAAATCAGTCAATTTGTACTCAAAATAATTTCAAAATATTTATGCTGGGCCCATAGGTGAGTTATGAAACAAGATGTACTTTACCCTAATAAAATAGTTAAAAAGCCGATTTTGCCCCACCAGTGTGACTCAGTGGTTGAGCGTTGACCTATGAAACAGGTTCGATTCCTAGTCAGGGCACATGCCCAGATTTCGGGCTCGATTTCCAGTAGGGGGTGTGCAGGAGGGGGCTGATCACTGATTCTCTCTCTCTTTTCCCTTAGAATGTCAAATTAAAAAATGATGACAGCAAACACAACAACAGCCGTCCGATGTAAATAAATCAAAATTACACCTATATTTCTGGCACATCAGCAAAAAAATAAAAATAAATAATAATAATAATACATTTTTGGTGTGCTGAATTTTAGTAATTAGCTTATGTGTATAATGAAATGAAAAAGATTAAAAATTGTTGAGTTAAATGAATTTGAATACTTTATACTTCCAATATCTTATTCCAAAATAAGAATGTCATGCAAAAATTTTGGCATATCATGAAATAATAAGGTAAAATTAAGAGTCTTCTTTGGTAGTTTTAATTCTGGATGTTGATTCTTCTTCACATTTTTCAAATAGGATGTCCAAAAAAATTTACCTCACATATTTACTAGCCTCTCAGTATCTCTCCCTGCTTTTTTTGTATGTGTTATATGTCACTGAGTTGGCTCCAATTCCTGGCGGCCCTATGAAAGAGTGAGTGATATCTAAATCTTTTTTTAATGTGTGTTCTGTCACTGAGTTGGCTCAACTTCTGGCAACCCTATGAATGAATGATGTCTACATCTTGTTGCCCACCTTTTTAAGGTGAACTTTAACCAAATTTACTTTCATCATAGGGAGCAATTCAGAACATATTTCCCCATTTCTAGTCCCATATTTTGATAGAAACCAGAACAAAATGGAACCTTGAAAATGTATTTATTTTGCATTTTATTACTTGTTTCTTATACCTAATTAACTCCAACTCACTGTACTTTTTAAAATAATAATTAACCATCAATAAAATAAACAGATTCAAATATTTAAACACATAAAAACTCTTTATGTACAATAGGGGAACTAGTAATTAAGATATTTCTAATATAAACAAATTACATAAAACAAAACCATTAAAAATTAAACTTGAAAACATATTTAGAACAAAAAACATTATGTAATTTAAGTGGAAAAAACAGATTATAGTATAATAATACAATAATACATATACACTGAGTGGTCAGATTATTGTGATCTCTGAACGAATAATCTGGCCACTCAGTGTATATAAATATATATTACAGGCCTGGTGCATGAATTCTTGCATGGGTGGGGTCCAGCCAGCCTGGCCAGGGGGAGGGGACATGGGCAGTTGGCCAGCCTGCCTGCTGGTTGAACTCCTGGCCGAGGGGACAATTTGCATATTAGCCTTTTATTATATAGGATATACACTGAGTGGCCAGATTATTAGTGTATGTACACATTTATGTGCAGAAAAAAACAACAACCCAAGAGAGTATTATGCTAAGCAAGATAAGCCAGTCAGAGAAAGATTAAGTATCTCATGATCTCATTCATATCTAATTAACAAAATAAACTGATGAATAAAATAGAAACATAAAAGCATGGAACAGACTGACAAATTTCAGTGGGAAGGTGGAGGTGAGGGGTGGGAGAGGAGTGATTGATTAACAGGGGAACTTATCTGCATACATGCATAACCCAGGGACACAGACAATAGAGAGGGTAAAGGCCTGGGAGTGGCGGATACAGGGTGGAGGGGCTCAATGGGGAGGGAGGAGCCCCACAAACAAAGGAGAGATCTGTAATACTTTCAATGATAAAGATAAATTTTTTAGCTTAAAAATAGTATGGTGGTTATCATGGATGATAATAATTTATATGATTGCAAATGTGCATTAAACAATTTTCCATGTCTTTAGCTCACAACTATTTTTACAATGTAAAAACCTGTTACTAATACAAGGTAATTATACAAATCTGGGTTCATTTAGTATTATTCTAAAAATATTAAGTTACTGCAGAAAACTTAAAAAACACTGAGAAGTATTAATAAAAAAAGCCATGTAGCTCTGAATCCCACAATCCAAAAGGAACTAACAGAAATATCTAACATTTTAGCTGAGTAATGATAAACCATAAAACTTTTGTGTTTTTATTACTTAATATAGTGCAAGTTCATAATTGATAAAATTTTAATAGTTGTATAAAAAATATACCTTAATAAATTCAACCACTCTCATTTTCCTAGATAACTTATTTTTATTATCAATCTTCTATACACACACCCTCAAAAATCTGTGTATAAAAATTTTTTGCACATCTCTATTTCCTTAGTACAGACTATTGGAAATTGATGTACTGGATAAACAGGCATGAATGTTCCTATTTTAAAGGCTTTTTAATACAAATTACCAAAATGCTTTCTAGAAAGAATCTAACAATCTACATTTTCTCCAGCAGAGCATTAATCTGTCAATCTCATGGACAGACATTTGGTTAACTAAAATATGTTAACTTAAACTACCTGTTGATTAACAGTGAGATAAAACAGAAGGGTGTCCACATGCTTATTAACAATTTGCAATTCCTTTTCTGTGAATTTTTTATATAAGTACCTTGCCTAATGGGTGGGGTACCTGTGATAGTTAATTTTATGTGTCAACTTGTCTAACCTATGACACCAAGCTATTTGGTCAAACACCAGTCTAAATGTTGTTGTAAAGGTAATTTTCTCATGTGACTAACATTTAAATCAGTAGACTCTGAGGAAAGAAAATTACCCTCCAGAGTTGGTGGGCCTCATTATAAAAACATTTAAAAAAAAAAGGTGAGGTCCACCAAAGAGGAAGGAAGTCTGCCTCAAAACTGCCTTTCCACTCAATACCAAAACATCAACTAGTGACAGAACTTCCAGCATGTCTGCCTATCCTGTGGATTTTGAACTTGATAATCATGAGCCAATTCATTCAAAAGCAAACAAAAAAAAGTGTGTGTGTGTGTGTGTGTATCCAAACCAAAACAACCTTCTCTCTATATATAATATGTACATACATACATATATACATACTATGGATTCTAGCTTCTCTGTTCTTCCTGGCAAATACAGTGTCTTATAAAGTTTCTTAAAAAGTTATGAGTTACTTATTTATTAAGGCTAGTTGTTTCCTCTATTTCAGGGGTGGGGAACCTTTTTTCTGCCAAGGGCTATCTGGATATTGATGACATCATTTGCAGGCCATACAAATTATCAACTTAAAATATTTGGCCAAACATTTAATTAACTCACCCCTAATGCCTTGGCAGGGCCAGACCAAATGATTTCGAGGGCCTTATATGGCCCAGGGGCCGGACATTCCCCACCTCTGCTCTATATCCTTTATGTTTAAAGTTTTCTTTCAAGCCAACTACTTACTTGTAAGTCATCATCTGCTCCTTCAGTTTCATTTTTTAATGCTGGGCATCCTAAGAAAACAGGTAAAAGTTTAATTAAACATAAAATTTTTGTCTTAGATTTTAGTATTATTGACTAATTGATTATGTCATTACAATACTACAGGAGACTGATCAGAGATCATTCTAGGCTGTCTGGCAACCAATCTGATGTAGGCCACTCATACTTGCCCCTTTATTAAAAGAATAGAGAATAAAGTGATTGTTTTCCTCTCCTGCAGGTAAATCCCCAATTACTTACAAAGAGATGTTTTATTGTATGTGAAAAGTGTACTATTCACAGCAAGCCCTGCTCCTGATTTCTCAAACACCTAGGTAAACTATGTGCACCACACTCCTCTGGTGTTATAATGTCCATGTGTGATCTCCTCAATCTTTCTAAATACTCTGATTCAGGAACAGTATTTAGTACCCAGAAGTAGGATTTTAGTTGCTATAGTAAGAAAAATAAATGAGCCCTAATTCACTATAGATAGTCAATGGCCAATTGTTGCTATTGACCGTTATGCATCAATGTCTCTGTAAACATTTTAATTATGTTCAAGAGAGCCTTTAGTTCCAACAAATTCATAAAGAGGGATTTCTCCTAGCAATGAATTCTGAGTTTATACTACCCTTGAGACATAGCTAGCATGGAGATGAGAAATCTGCCCTTTGAAAAGGGTTGCAATAAGTTTTTCCTTATTGTCATAGAAGGCTAATAAGTAAGAGAAATTTAATGAGATAGTTCAAAGTCTATATAATAACTGGTAATAAGGCTAACCAGTATATTTAAAGTAATGTTTACAAATAACAAGATAGACTGAATACAGCAGCAGTCTATTCTACCAGGCTAGGAGTCTGTAAACTTCTCCTTATAAATTGTCTTTTTGAAGATTAAACTCAATCTATTTGACACTAGTGAAAGTGTGTTCTTATGGGGACATAAGTATAGGCTTCAAAGTAATTCAAAACTTAAACATAAATCATATAATTTTTTAACACCCATAGATAATGATTTTCTCTTTCAAGCACTGGTTCTTCAACATTAGCTAAAATAGCAGAATCAACTGGGAAACTGATACTAGAGTACAGTCCCAAACCAATAATGTCAGAAATGTCTGTTAGGTGAGGCAAAAGGGCACCATGCATTTTTATTTTTAAGTTTCTTGTAGTGGTTTGAGAACCACATCTGCTAGAGAATCTGAGGACCCATATTCATTTGTTTTTGTAAATTCATAATATAATCATTCAGCTAGGATAACAATTCCTTATCACATTTGAAATGTCTAGGAACTTAAAAATAAATAAATATATATAATGCCTCAGCTCCACTCCCCAAATAGTTTGATTCAAGTGACCTGGAGTCAGAACTAGTCATTCTATTTCTCAAAAGCCTCCCAGGTAATTCTAACATGCAGCCAACATCAAGAACACGGATATAAAAAGAATTTATGGGCTCTGGTTATAAAAATAAAATAACTGCTATCATTTCATAGAATTTCTTTCTGAACTGGAAATCAAAGATTATTTGCTTAACAAACTCTAATATTTAAAGTAGCTAAATAAATTATTTAACCCCAGTTTCATGCACTATTAATACAGATTTACACTCAGCTTTTCCATGTTCTTGCCTATGGTCTGTTTCATAATTAGTTCATTTCTTCTAATATTCAAAATATACAAATCACAAAGTTGTCTAATACTGATGCTGTTACTTTATACAGAAGCCATTCTATTAATAGACATGATATTCCTTCTTAATTAGAAAAACAAATCAAGTTTTGACTTGTTTGGGGGAAGAAATTAGTTTTAATGTGATTTCTTTGTTTAATTAAGCAGAGGCCAGTTTTACATGTATATACAATCTCCCTCTTTAAAACCTGCAAGCTTGTGCAAGCTTTAGAGTTAATAATTTTAAGAGACTAGAAAGATTACAAAGGGATAGATGGGGTTGTGGTATCTGTCAATGCTCAATAATGAAATCAGGTAAAAAGACAAGGGTTCTGCCCTGACCGGTTTGGCTCAGTGGATAGAGCGTCAGCCGGCGGACTCAAGGGTCCCAGGTTCGATTCCGGTCAAGGGCATGTACCTTGGTTGCGGGCACATCCCCAGTAGGGGGTGTGCAGTAGGCAGCTGATCGATGTTTCTCTCTCATCGATGATTCTAACTCTCTATCCCTCTACCTTCCTCTCTGTAAAAAATCAATAAAATATATATTTTTAAAAAGGGTTCTGACATAGAATAACTGGCGTATACCTATATTTGATTATTAGAAATTTTATCTTTATCATTACCAAAACAAGAATATGACTGATATAACATATGTTATATGACTGATACAACATATATACAAGGATTTTAAAAGTTGTAACTGACTGCTTCCCTCTTCCTCAACCTCTTATTTAATCTGAAACAGACTAAGGAGCCCATTATTTTATCTACTTCACCTACAGTGAGCTTTCAAAGTCTGATCACATATCACAAAAGCTGACTTGCTTAAAGTAACTCTACTTTACTATAGATAACTGATGAACAAATTAAGAAAATAATCAAGAAAACTTACCTTGAGAAATATCCTCTATAGCTCTTCGAATACCTCTATCAAAAGCCCTAGCATCAGCAGGACTTTGAAAGGTAAGGCCAAATTTCTTGTCTTCAATCTTCCAGTGGTGAAATGTTGGAGTGACCTTATTGTAAATGAGGTCTTTTTTAAGCATACATTCCAAAACCACCTGTCAAAAGTTAAATGCCAAAAATTACTATGTGTCAAATGCATCTAATGTAATGCTTAAATACAAACTGAAGTAAGAAAAGAGCTATTATATTTTAGTGATTATTTCAGCCCTATATTAATACAGAGGTCTTGCTACTTAATCTACTTCACAAAGTTATTCGATACAGAAATTAAGATGGGACTAAAGAGGATTTTAGGAAGATGGCAAAGAACCAGGAATCTGTCCTCCTACCTAAACAACTGCACTGGCAGAATCTGTCTGATATAACTATGTTGGAAGTCTGGAGTCTGTTGAAAGCTTGCAACTTCCAGGGGAATGCATGGGCAGTAAATTGTGGTTAATTTCTGGGAGTTGTGGGAGTGGTTCCTGGAGCAGCAAGTACACAAATCTTGGGAGCCAGGGTAGATAAAAAGAATCCTGTCCTACAACTACCAGATATTTGTGCTCTTATCACTGACTGCTGCTTCTGATCACAGAGGTAAAGACAAAGAGGGCAGCCATTGATGTACCTTCCCTCATTGCTGCAAGTCATTTCTCATCAGAATGAAGTGACTCTCCAGGGTATTTAAAGGGCTAGCACCCTATTTTAGCTGCCATTTTTTTACTTTTCTCATTTTGAGAGCCAGACATTAAATGCAAAAACAACAACATATATGGGGAAAATTAGAAAGTGACTATGCATACCCAGGGAAAGACTCAGAAAAGACATAAGAAGACATTAAGTTCATCTTATTCTGATCCTTGGCACAGAGACAAATAATAATAATAATGTAGTAACAAAAACAGAAAACCACGGGGAAATGAGATAATCTGATTTCCAGAGTTACCACATTATTAGATTCAAATGCCCAGTGTTGAACCAGAATAATCCCAATGCATAAAAAGAAACAGTACAGTAAGGCTGGCTAAAAAAAAAAAGGGGGGGGGGGTTTAATAGAAACTGTTCCTGAAAAAGATCCAATAGCAGATCTACTAAACAAAGGCTTTTTAAAAACTGTCTTAAAAGTACAAATTGAGGCCAAGAGAGACCCTCTTCTCACAATTCAATTGCTCACAGCTGTGGCATGAGCTCTCTGTCCATGTCAAGGTTGAAGTCTTGTGATGACTGGTGCCATGGATCTGTCTCTCACCCAGTGGGGCGAACTGAGCCCTCCCTGGAGAAGAAAGCCGGGTTCCACAAGATATGTGATCAGTGCTGGGGCCCCACCAGCAGGCGAGGTGATCCCAAGGCAGGTGCTGGGCATGGAGGCCATGGGGGCATAAATTACCAAGGAGACAAAACTGAATCTCACATCACCCTGCTTGGCCCTGGAGGATGGCTGGTTAGCAAGAGACGGGTAAGATGCCTCAAGGGAGGAACAACCTAAGACAGGCACAGTCGCAGAGGGGCCATCAGGAGAGAATTTGGGGATCAACAGAGGTGGGGCACGGACCCTCACCCCCCCAACATTGCAGAGGCCTGAACCCTAGCCCCTTCTAAGGGAGGTCTCCTGCCCCCATGGCTGCTTCGTGCTTCCCATGCCCAGCCCAGATGAGGACCCAGGTGACCGACAGAGACTTGGTCGACAGCAGATGCCCTCTCACTCCAACAAGAATTGTTTGAGTTGTCTTGTACCCATGGTGTGGGGAAGTGGGTTTACGATATCTAAATCCAGCCTACCACCAGGAATGCTCAGGACCTACTCAAGGAGGTAAATAATCTTTTCCACTAATATTTACAGGGTAAAATAAGATTGTTGTCAGAGTAATAAATTTGACAGTAAAATAGTAGTCAAGTTTTCAGGCAAATTTAAATTGGCTAGTTGAAACAAGCGAATATTCTAGAAAAATTAATTGTACTGGACAAAAAGGTGTTCCTAAAGTATTAACTAAAATTTTTATTGGTAGTTCATCTCATGATAAAATTGTGCACCATGTAATGAACCTAAAACAGTAATATTATAGTGCAAAAAATTAAAATTTAAAAGCCATCAAGACTACATTATAAAATTTTCAAAAGCATCCTAATATTTAAATCAAAAGGGGGGGGGGTAGTAGAAGAATATCATGTAAGGAAAAATATCCTGTAAGTAATTACATCTAGAAAATTAATACTTTAGAGAATTAATTGTAAGGCTAAAAGCAAGACACCCATGAAAAACACACAAAGTGTCAAAACAAGCCAGAGGAAAATCATTTGGGCAAAAAAATGAAATAGGATCCCAAGTCAAATTTATAGAAAATATTCCTTTATTAACTTTTGGTAGAGAATATGTTTGTATATTTTCAGAAAACAACTCCGAGACCATGTGGATTCCAGCAACAGAGAGGAATCGACAGGACTACTCCAGCCATCAAGACAGAAGAGAGCAGTCCAGAGATGGAAGACGCTGACGTTGCCTTGCCATACTAGCAGTTAACAGCTGTGCGTCACTACAGGTTGCCCAGGACCAAACCAGAGAGGGTCAGACCAGCATTACCACCATTTGTCCACCATCCAGAACTAAAATGTCATGGCTGACATGTACACATAAGGAACTGTGTGACATTGAAATTGGGTCTCAAAAGAACTGTTGGCCCAGAAAGAAACTCACTACAGACTGATTCATTTGCCTGTCAGAATAACCATTATTGCTTGTCTCATTTTCGGTTCTTATAAGTGTATTTCTAATAGCACATGATCTCACTCATCTAGGGGAAATAATGAACAACATAGACTGATAAACAAGAACAGACCCATAAACAAGGAGGCATGGATCAGACTGTCGGGCCTCAGAGGGAGGGTAGGGGAGGGTGGGGGTAAAGGGGAGAGATCAACCAAAGGACTTGTGTGCATGCATATGAGCCTAACCAGCGGTTAAGGACAACAGGGGGGTGGGGGCATGTGTGGGGAGGGGTGTGGGCTGGGAATGGGGGGATGAGGACAAACATGTGATACCTTAATCAATAAAGAAATTTTTTAAAAAAGTACAAATTGACAGTTACAAAATAGTCACAGGGATGTAAAGTACAGAATAGGGAATACAGTCAATATTGTAATAACTATGTATGGCATCAGGTGGGTACTAAACTTGGGGGGGGGGGTTCAATTCGTAAGTTATATAAGTGTCTAACCACTAAGTTGGGCAACTGAAACTAATATAATATTGAATGTCAGCTTTAAATATTTTAAAGAATTTTAACTGTCTTAAAGATGCTCTAAGAACGAAATGAAGATATGGAGGAAATCAAGAAAATGTTGTTTGAACAAAATAGGAGTATCAATAAAGACATAAAAAAAACCTAAAAAGTAACCAAAATGAAATTCTGGAGCTGAAAAGTACAATAACTACAGTGAAAAACTCACTAGGTGAAAGAAGCAGAGAAAATACTTGTAGAAACAATGGTTGAAAACTCCCCAAATTTGATAAAAAGACATGAATATAAACATGCAATAAGCTAAACACATTCCAAATGAGATGAACTCAAAGGCATTCACACAGAAAACCCTGAAGGCAGAAAGAGAAGTGAATTATTACATAAAAGGGTCCTAAATAAGGATACCCAATGACTTCTCTTCAGAAACTTTGGAGACCAAAAGATAATGGGCAGCATAGAGTGTCACAGCCTGCAGACTGAAGGATCCCAGGTTAGATTCTGGTCAAGGGCACATGCCCGGGGTTGTGGGCTCAATCCCCAGTAGGGGGCATGCAGGAGGCAGCCAATCAGTAATTCTTTCTCATCACTGATGTTTCTATCTCTCTATCTCTCTCCCTTCCTCTCTGAAACCAATAAAAACATGTTTTAAAAAAAGGTAATGAGCAGCATAATATATTCAAAGTGCTAAATGAAAAAAAAAACAACAACACCTGTCAATCAAGAACCCTATACCTGGGAAACTGAAATTCAAAAGAGAAGGAAAATAAACAAAAGATGAGAGAGTTTGCTGCCACTAGGAGTGCCCTAAAAAAAAAAATGGTCAAGGAATTCAGTCTGACAAGGTGAGATGACTGTAGACAATAACTTGAAGCTACATAAAGAAATAAAGACCTCAAAAAGATAAATACATGGGCAATCATAATAGCAGTGTCTACATATATAAAACCCTAATGTGCAAATAGACCAAACAGCAGAACAACCGAATAATCGGTTGCTATGACGTGCGCTGACCACCAGGGGTGCACATGGAACATGGCGGGCATTGGCAGCAGGTGGCAGAGCACGGAACATGGTGGGCATCAGCCATGGCGGGATGGTGGAACAGGTGAGCGAGGGTGCCAGACCAAGGCGGGGCACCGGTCGCTGTCATCGGGGCAAGCCTCTGGTGGTTACTGAAAATTCTTTGCTCCTGTGTGCCACCAGCAGGTGTGAGTGGGGCAGGCACCATCAGCGCGTGGGAGTGGTGGCGGCAGGAGCGGGGCTGCCGGCAGACAGGACGGGGGCCGTGGCAGAAGGGGCCAGGCGGGGACACAGAAGATGGGCCGAGACCCACCCCTGTGCCCACCTTAGCCTTGCGGCCCACAGTTCTTTCAAGGTGCACAAATTTGTGCACTGGGTCCCTAGTTATTATAATAATGGTTTGTAACTGTGATTTTTGTTTCTGTACAATTTAAGAGACTAATACATTTTTTAAAAATTACTAATGTAAAAGCTATTTATTAGTGTAACTTTAGTTTGTGACCCTAAATATTGTTTTCTAAAAATTTAAGAGACTAATGCATTTCAAAGAATTAGTTTATGTTTCTGGGCACACAATGTTTAAATATATAATTTTGTGACATTAACAACTAAAAGGGGTGGGGATGCAGCTATAAAGAAGTAGTTTTTTTATGTTATTAAAGTTAAACTAGTATAAATTCAATTAGAGTGTTATAACTTTAAAATGTCAATGTAATCTCCATTATAACTACAAAGAAAATAACTATAGAATATAAACAAAAGGAAATGAGAAAGGAATTTAAACATTTCTCTACAATCGACTAAACACAAAAGGAGATATGAACGCAGGAAATGAGGAATAAAAAAAGCTATAAGGCATATAGAAAACAAATAACTCAATAACATAAGTCCATCCTTATTAGTAATTACTTTAAATATAAGTGGATTAAACTTTTCTAACCAAATAACAAAGATCAGCAGAATGGATAAATGCATATGACCCAACTACTTTATATGCTGCTAATAATGGACTTGCCATGATCCAGACATGAGCAGGTTTAAAATGAAAGATAGAAACAGATATTTCATGCAAATAAAAAAATAACCAAATGAGAGATCGGATGGCTTTACTAATATCAAACAGACCAAATATACTCTAAATATAAAAAGTTACAAGATGGGGCGTTGGGGGTAATGGAGTGGAGGAGGTCAATGAGGGAGAAGAGGGACATCTATAATACTTTCAACAATAAAGATCATTTTTTTGAAAAGGTTATAAGAGACAAAGAAGAATATATTAATAAAAGGTTCAAGAGAGCAAGAGGATAAAACAAACATTTATGCATCTACTATCATATCATCAAAACAACTGAAGCAAACATTGGCATAATTGAAGGGAGATACAGAGAGTTCTAAGATAACAACTTGGAACTGAAATACCTTATTCACAGTAAACAACAGAACAACCAGATAGAAGTAAGGAAATTGAGGACTTAGGACAATAAACCAACTAAACCTAACAGACATATAATGAATACTCTATCCAATAACATTGTACAGATTCTTCTGAATTGCACATGGATAATTTTTCAGGACAGACCATATGTCAGGCCACAAATTGAATCTCAATATAACAGTAAGTATCTTCTCTGACCACAATGGGATGAATTTAGAAATCAATAACAAAAGGAAAACTGGAAAATTCACAACTGAACTATTTAACTTTGGAAACTAAATGACACACTTTTAAACAACCAACTGACCAAGAAGAAATCACATGGGAAATTAGAAACATTTATAGAATGTAAACAAAAACACAGCATACCAAAACATATGGGATGGAGCAAAAGCTGTGCTAAGGGGGAAATATCTATAATAATAAAAGCATAATATGCAAATCAACCGAACGACCGAATAGCAGAACGACCGTCCAGACAACCTTCTAGACGACCACGCTATGACACGTACTGGTGCCAGGCCTGCCAAGGTGGGTGCAATGCAATTGGTTGGGGGGCCCCGCCATAGCTGCACAATTGCCCCGCAGAGGGAGGCCCAGGCCATTGGCCAGCGGGGCAATCAATGGCAGGGGGAGCTCCGTGATCGCCCTAAAGAGGGAGGCCCAGGCCACACTCTGCATGGTGATCGATCACGGAACCCTGGCTGGGTGAGTGGAGCCTCCCTCTGCTGGGTGATCAATTGCGGAGCAGAGGCCCAGGCCACCGGGCCCAGGCTACCTGGCCAGCAGTGCTGCAGCAGGTGGGTGGGGACTCCCTTTGTGCGGTGATCGATCTGGGGGCCCGCAATCGATCGCCCACAGAGAGAGGTCCAGGCCACTGGCTAGTGATGCTGTGGTGAGTGTGTGGGGCTGGCCAGCGATTGCTCCGCAGGAGGAGGCCCAGGCCAGCCAAGTGATTGCACCCCATGCCTGTCGCCCACAGAGGGAGGTGACCGATGGCAGGGGGGGGGGGGGGGGGGCAGCACCACACAGATGGCAAGCAGTGGCAGCAGCGGGGACAGGTTCAGCTACCAGCAGTCGGGGAAGAAAAGCCCCGATAAGCCCTGATCGCTGGCCAGGCCTAGGGACCCTACCCAAGGCGTCCCAGATTGTGAGAGGGGACAGGAGGGGCTGAGGGACATCCCCCCCCCCCCTGTGCACAAATTTCATGCACTGAGCCTCTAGTATAGCTATAAACACTTACCTTTAAAAAAAAAAAAGGTATCTCAAATAAAAAACCTAACTTTACAACTTAACTAGGGGAAAAAAAACACACACCTAAACCCAAACCTCACAGATAAAAAGGAAATAATAAAGATAGCAGAGATAAAATAGAGGATAGAAAAATAGAGAAAAATCAATGAAACCAAAAGTTGGTTCTACAAAAAGATAAAATTGGCAAACCTTTAGCTAGATGAACTAAGAAAAGATGCAAATTATAAAAATCAGAAATAAAAATTCATACATTACTACTGATTCTACAGAAATAAAAAGGAGTATAACAGTACTATTAGCAACTGTATGACAATAAATTGCATAACCTAGAAGAAATGGACAAATTACTAGAAATAAAACAGACCAAGTCTAAGTCAGAAATAAATTTAAAAATCTCAAAAGAACTATAACTACTAAAGAGATGTCACCAGTAATCAAAATCCTCTCAATAAAGGAAAACCCTGAAACTGATGGCTTCAGTGGTAAATTATATGAAACATTTAAAGAACTAATACCAATACTCACAAACTTTTCCAAATATTTGAAGAGGAGCGAACACTTCCTACATCATTCTGTATATCATTTTGGTATCAGCATTATCCTGATACCAAAGCTAGACAAGGTCACTACAAAAAAACTGTACTCAAATATCCTTTATGAACATGGATGCAAAAATCCTCAATGAATACTAGAAAGCCAGTTTCAGCAGCATATTAGAAGGACTACATACATTAGGACCAAATGGAATACATTCCTTGAATATAAGGATTATTCAACACATGAAAAGTAATGAATGTAATATGCCACATGGACAGGATGAATGAAAAAAAACCACACACATGATCATCTCAACTAATGCAGAAAAGGCACTGGACAAAATAAAACATCTTTTCATAATAAAAACACTCAACAAATTAGGACTAGAAGGAAAATATCTCAACACATTTAACAACAATAGGGGAAAGGACAGTTTTTTCAACAAATGGTACTAGGAAAACTGGATATTCACATGCAAAGAAATGAAGTTGGATTCTCACCTAAACCATATACAAAAATTAACTCAAAAGGATCAAGGACCTAAATAAGAACAAAAACAATAAAACTCTTAGAAGAATGCATAGGACAAATGCTTCAGAACATTGGATTTGGCAATAATTTCTTGGATATGATACCAAAGGCACAAGGAGCAAAAGAAAAAATAATGGAATACTACTGTTTACTCCTTCCCAACTCCTCATGCAGTGGTGTCATATTGAATGAAGTCAGCCATGGTGGGAGTATGTAAATGTTATAAATCACTACCTTTTTCTCCCCCTGGAGAGCTGATTGTTAAACCTTCACCAACTTATCACTGAATATATGGATTTTTTAATAATAAGTTTTGTTAATTCTGAAAGAATCAAGAGGTGACTAAATTCTGCCTTGCCTGATAGAAGCAACATAATGAAACTGCCTCAAGAGTTTTGTTTCCTGTACTTTAATGACTCTACTTGTACAATAAAAGAAAGGCTTTTACTTATTAGCACTTTGCTTATGCAGGGCTTTTATTTATTAGCACTTTGTTTCAGCATTTTGTAGAGATTTACTAAGGATTATTACAACGTTTTTACTGTGTTCATAAAAAGTAAGAAAAGCAATATGTATTTTAGAAAACAATGTTAAATTGAAATTGTTTTAAAAGAACATAAAAAAGTGAGCTTGGTCTTATAATTAGTACATAAAGATATCACTAAATTAATTTTTAATACTTGAAAATATTGCTGAATTAACCCTTCTCTTAAAAAGTTATTTTCCAACTATTCTCTTTCAGTAAGAAAAAATTGCAACATGATTTACACTCATCTCTACCACTTTTTTACAAAAGGCACCTATTTTTTAGAGGCTCCCAAAACACATAAGAGTTTTAAAATACACTGAAGAAAGCCCTGACTGGTGTGGCTCAGTTGGGTGGGCGTAGTTCTGTGAACCAAAAGACCGTGGGCTCAGTCCCTGGTAGGGGAAGTGCTGGAGGCAACCAACTGATGTTTCTCTCTCACATCAATGTTTCCTTCCCTCCCTCTCCCCTGGCCCCTCTCTAAAAATCAATTTTTAAAAAATTTAAAATACACTGAGGAAGGATAATTAACTAGCTCTATGACTCATACAAATACCTATGCAAGAATGTGTTCCTCCTAAAAGTCATGTAAATATTAAGATTACATGCCATACAATATGCATCTAATTATAAACTAGATGTAAATTTATATTATTAACTTTTATCTATAAAATGATATTAGGAAATAAAAATATTTTATTTTTCATATTATATATTTAGGAAAAGCTACTATGGTAGTAACCATTCAGAATGTAGGAACAGGCAGCGAGATGAAAGAAAAAAAGCAGTTAATCTACTTGCACAACTAGCCATCGTTCTTTGTACATAATTTTAAAAATAACTCCCTAAAGCATTCTGCATCACTCAATTTATACATAATCTCAAAACCTCCCTATCCAAAGTATAACAATTTCTCATCTAAGTCACACAATATATTAGAACATTGTTTTGCTTCTGACTTTAAGTAGCATTAAAAAATAAACTCACTCTTGCCCTGACTGGTGTGCTCTATGGTTAGAGCTTCGGCCTGCACACCAAAGGGTCACAGGTTCAATTCTTGGCCCAAATCGGGGTGCATGCAGGAGGCAACCAATCACTGTGTTCGGTCACATTGATGTTTCTCTCTCTTTCTCTCCCTCCCTCTCTTCCTCCACTCTCTAAAAAAAAAATCAGTGGGAAAAATATCCTCAGGTAAGGATTAACAAACAAACAAATAAAAAAATTTACTCTCATCACATTAAGGACAAGGATAACTGTCCACCTCAAATTAATAAAAGACATTAAAGTTGTATTTTAAAAGGTAGGTAGAGCTTCTTTTCCAAGGAAACGCCAAATGGCAGATGACATTGGTGCTACAGGAGGGCCTGGAGGACCCGGGGGCCCTGGAATAGGAGGTGGCAGCGGCATCCAGGGCCGAGGCCACAGAGCTGGTGGTGACAAAGCCGAGGACAAGGAGTAGATCCCTGTCACCAAGCTGGGCCGCCTGGTCAAGGATATGAAGATCAAGTTCCTGGAGGAGATCTATCCATTCTCCTTGCCAATCAAGGAATCTGAGATCACTGACTTTTTCTTGGGGGCATCCCTAAAGGATGAGGTCTTGAAGATTATGCCCATGCAAAAGCAGACATGTGCTGCAGGCCAGAGGACCGGGTTGAAGGCATTTGTCGCCATTGGGGACTACAATGGATATGTTGGTCTGGGTGTAGCCACTGCCATCCATGGAGCCATTATCCTGGCCAAGCTCTTTATTGTCCCTGTGCAGCGAGGCTACTGGGGAAACAAGGCAAGCCCCACACCGTTCCGTGCAAGATGACTGGCTGCTGTGGCTCTGTCCTGGTGGGCCTCATCCCTGCCCCCAGGGGTACTAGCATTGTCTTGGCCTCTGTGCCTAAGAAGTTGCTGATGATGGCTGGTATTGACCACTGCTATACCTCAGCCAGGGGCTGCACTGCCACCCTGGGCAACTATGCCAAGGCCAACTTTGATGCCATCTCAAGACCTACAGCTGTCTCACCCCAGATCTCTGGAAAGAGACGGTGTTCACCAAGTCTCCCCATCAGGAATTCATTGACCATCTTGTAAAGACCCACACCAGAGTTTCTGTACAGAGGACCCAGGCTCCAGCTGTGGCCACAACATAATTTTATACAAGAAAAATAAAGTGAATTAAGCCTGCTTAAAAAAAAAATAGGTAAAATAATGCCTCAAAAGACTTTTACCTACCATGTAATTAATACTAAGTTTGCATTCCTGAAAAACAAAAAGTTTTAAGGGCTGCAAAGATTCTTAAAAATTAGTGAATTCTGCTGCCTCCCTCCTTCTGTTGCCCCTAAACTATATCGGAACAATGTGCTTTGACTTTAGTCCATTGGAGTTTTCACTATATTAATTATGTATATTAAGGTAACAGTAATATTGATAATAATAGGCATACAGAAAGCAGAGCTCAATGTTTACCATATTCATATCTAATAATAGACAAATATGTAAATTGACCGCACCTTCGCTACACCTAAGCCACGCCCACCAGCCAAGCCACGCCCACCAACCAATCAGGACGAGTATGCAAATTACCCCAACAAAGATGGCGGCTAATTTACATATCAAGACAGCGTCGAAAGAAGCCAAGAGCTGCAGAAGGGAGTAAAGCTTCGAAGAAGCAAGCAAGCCGGCGGGGGGGGGGGGAGGAGAAGGGAGGAGCGAAGTCAGGGTCCGGGGTGAAGGGAAAAGCAGGCAGGCTGGTGGAGAAGGCGGGGCGGGTGACAAGGGCGGAACGGAGGTGGGGCTGGGGGCGAAGGGAAAAGCAGGCGGGCTGGCGGAGAAGGCGGGGCGGGCGACAAGGGAGGAGCGGAGGCGGGGTAGAGTGCAGCAGGAAATCCTATTGCAGGATTTTTCCTGCAACGGGAACACTAGTTGATATATAATTAACAACCAAACTGTAGAAAACAGCCATTACATTTTTGGCAAGCAATTACAATTCACCAATACAACATCAGTGGGTGATTTATTTACTCTGCAGGAAAAATAGGTAATGAGATAAACTATTTCTAGCCAATAGAGAGCTATACCTATTAATTACCAATGTCGTAAACTAAAAGGTACTCTACAGAGCTGCAGTGGTTACAGCTCTCCCAGAATACATGACCTACACTTAGTTCTAGAGCTTCTTTACATATATCTGGTACAAGATAAGTAATTCTAAAGTCTGTTAAGACTCTCCTAAAGGCAAATGCCACAGCCATTACAAATATTATCTGAAAAACATTCTGTATATACAGTTGTTAAACCTGAAATACATCTCTAAGTGATCCTAATTAATAGCCGAATATACCTCTTTCTAGAGTTAAAGAGTTCTGGAAGTATGTAAATTTCATCAGACCTCCATGGTTAACTTTGAAAAACATTTATAAATTAGAGAGTAAAAATGAAAAGTGGATCAGTGGCTCTGCCCTCATTTCTACCCAAAATATTTTACATTAAATGAATATAAAGATAAGTATAGTGTAAATAGCAACTGTAAAGTGAATGTTTAATATAAGACTGACACAACAAGAGTAACTATGAAAGAATATGTTGCCCAAGTAATATGACATCAATAACCTTTAAGATCCATTAAGGATATGGCTTGTTAACAAATAAAAACAAATCAAGGAGTCATGTTTTAGAATCAGCATAATACTAGAACTTTTTGAACTTTTGTTCACTTACAAGTGTGCTGGGATTAGAAATGTATTATTATTTACTAGAGGCCTGGTGCATGAAACTCGTGCATGTGTGTGTGTGTGTGTGTGTGTGTGTGTGTGTCCCTCAGCCCAGCCTGCACCCTCTCCAATCTGGGACCCCTCGAGGGATGTCCAACTGCCCGTTTAGGCCCGATCCCACCAAACGGGCAGTTGGACATCCCTCTCACAATCCAGGACTGCTGGCTCCCAACTGCATGCCTGCCTGATTGCCCCTAACCGCTTCTGCCTGCCTGCCTGATCACCCCCTAACCACTTCCCTGACAACCTGATCGACGCCTAACTGCTCCCCTGCTGGCCTGATTGCCCCTAACTGTCCTCCCCTGCAGGCCTGGTCGCCTCAACTGCCCTCTCCTGCTGGTTCGGTCACCCCTAACTGCCCTCCCTTGCCAGCCTGGTCGCCCCTAACTGCCTTCCCCTGCTGGCCTGGATGCCCCCAACTGCCCTCCCCTGCAGGCCTGGTTCCCCCTCTCCCCCGCCAACTGGCCTCTCCTGCAGGCCTGGTCACCCCCAACTGCCCTCCCCTGCCGGCCATCTTGTGTGTTAGAGTGATGGTCAATTTGCTATTGCCTCCTTATTATATAGGACTAGAAACTAAAAAAATTAATGTATGATGAAAAATTTTAAAGCTAGAAAAAAAGCAACAATAGATTCAAAAGCACTTTAATGTTTATGACTGTATCAAAAAAAATTTTTTTCAGACTTTGACATACCAACAGTCATGACTAGGTTTGAGTAGAATATAATTGTTGCAAATAGACTAGCTGCACGCAGCCTTAGGAAGTGACTATAATAATGAAGGAGGAAAAATACAACTATGTAAGGGTATTTAGAAGAATAGCTTTGCATTCTAATACAGATCTGAACAGACCTAAGTTGGGTAAGACATACCAGTTTAAATTATTTTCTAGCTAGATTAATACTTTTGGAACCATGAATATTTTAATGAGATCTTAAAGTCTTTCAATCAAGTACTGACAAGAACAATGTTTTTTTCTTTCTTCTATTAAGATTGAATAAGTGTTAATTATGAAAAAAATACACATGAACAGGTAAAGTCTAAAATTAAGCAAGTGAACCTATAATTAGCATAAACATATTAAAATCTGATACAGATGAGGGGAGAAAGGGAGGAGAAGTCATTCCCCTATAGTATCAGGCTAGGACTTAAAAGAGAAAGGGGCGGGGGCGGGGGGGGTGTGGGGGGGAAGGTGGTTACTGAAAATGGATGTTTCCATGAGTGAAAAGTGTCCAAAGGAAAATGATTTAAAGTATGAGTAATAGAAGGAACAGGTACGGACACCGCCCCCTCCCCCTGCCCCCACAAAGGTCAGTACTGTGTAAAAGAAATTTGAAATAGAATATTAATTAATTAAGCTTGTGGGCTTTGCAGCTAAGATGAGCTGGGTCCCATCCAGTCTGAACCACTCATTATCCATCTGACTTTTGAGAATTAAATGAGGTAATAAAGGTTACTCAAATATTGCCTGACATATAATAAAACTTCAAATAATATTAGTAGTAATAGTGAGATAGGTCCCTATATGATGTCACTAACCCATAACAGAACCATTGCTTTAGAGGCTGGGAGGTCAGTATTTACGAGGGGAGACCTTTTTTGAGAATGGCAAAAGGAGGAATTTGAATAATAAAGGTACTCAGGACCTCAGAGAACTTATGAATAGATTTTGGGAAGCTTAAGTTAATGGATTCTAAAAGCATTGGAAACATTTCAATCTCCCAATGTTGTTGTTTTTTTCCTTCTTCTAAAAGAAATACTAGGGTATTTGATGGGGGGGAGAGGGGGTGGGGAGAGAAGGAAGAAGGGGAGAGGGAAGGGAACACCAAGGCCACTTAACAACTAAAACTTCTGAAGATATATTCTAAGTTATTTTGGGAAATACAGACCAAAATTCCCATCATAAAACTACCGGACTTGTTTTCCACAAGCATTTAAAATAGACCAAGCAAAAAATGAGTATAAATGCATTTCTGTTTAACTTACAACAACTAATAATTTGGGAGAACAGAGTAAAATTAAATATGTACTAGTACTAGTACTTTCAAACTACTATGTACTTTATTATGGTTGCTACCTTACAAGTAGATAATTACATGCTTACAAATAGTATTATCTAAAAAGTAGTATGGTTGGTAACCAAACATAAAAAATTTTACTAGTAACTTTCTAAAATACCTTTGAATCATTTCATTAAAAATTCCAAATTCAAATTAAATTATTTGATAACCAAAATCACTAATTGGCATCTCAAACAGTTGCGTCATATTATGAACTTTAGTCTTCCTGATGATATAAAAACTGTATCCTTTATGAAGAACACCAAGGCATAGTATGAAATATGAAATTACATTGTTATCAAGTACATAGTTTTACTAATCATTAATAAAAATTTATACTTAACACTGTTCTGAACTGCATGGGATTTTAGAAAATTTTAAAAAGTAACAAAAGAAACAATGGCATATTTCTCACATAACAGCAATTCAGCTACTAAAAAGGGAAAGAAGGGAGCCAGTACTCCTTCAATATGTCTGTCATAAAAGAGAAACTGCTCTAGATTAAAGGAAAATAAACACATGACAGCTAAATGCCATGTGTTTTGTATGGAAGGAACAAAAATGTTATAAGAACATTATCAAGACAGTTGACAAAATTGGAATATGGAACCTACATTAAAGTACTATACTTACGTTAAATTTCCTAAATAAAATAATTACACTGTGGTTATTTAAGAAAATATCCTTGTTCTTAGGAAAAATACACTAAAGTATTAAGGGGTAAAAGGTAGGATATATGTAACTTACTATAAATACATACACCGAGTGGCCAGATTATGATGATCTCTGAACGCATAATAATCTGGCCACTCAGTGTACTTATGTATAAGGGAAAGCTTTCAAATCTTGATATGTCAAGAGACCAGGAGATAGTGGCCCCCAGGCTCTGGCTAGTAAGTACTCTGCTTCTTTCTAACTACCCACAATGCAGTTCTTATACATGGAAAAACCTTATTTTAAAATCCCAACTCTGGTCAGTCTAGACCAGTGGTCGGCAAACTCATTAGTCAACAGAGCCAAATATTAACAGTACAACAATTTTAATTTCTTTTGAAAGCCGAAAACCGACTTCTGCGCATGGGCCACGAAGTTTCATCGCACTGTACATGCGTGCCCGCAAGTGGTATTTTGTGAAAGAGCCACACTCAAGGGGCCAAAGAGCCGCATGTGGCTCGCGAGCCGCAGTTTGCCGACCACTGGTCTAGACTGAGTGGCCAGATTATTATGCGTTCAGAGATCATAATAATCTGGCCACTCAGTGTGGTTCAAAAAGTATGAGTATGAATGTGTGTGTGTGAGTGTGTGTGTGTGTGTGTGTGTGTGTGTGTGTGTGTGTGTGTGTGTGTACATACTGGGGGAGAGAGAGAGAATAAAACTAATGTGGTAAAATGTAAAAAATTGGTGAATTTGGGTAATGGGTGTATAGGAATTCTTATACTATTTGATTCTTTGCCCAGACTAGGGAAATGGTCAAACAAAGGAGGGCTCAAAACACAAATTAGCAGTATTAGAAATGCAAAAGGGGACAAAACTGAAGACACCTAGAAAATAATAAATGCAATGTAATGTTTTATGACCTCAAATTTGAAACATTAAATGAAATAACTGATTTCCTAGAAAAGTTGTAACTATCAAAACTGATTGAAAAGCAAGTAGAAAACCATTATAGACCTATAACCATTAAAGAAACTGAATCACTAGAAAGTGAGGATGAAAGGGGATAAGGGACTGAGAGGTGGGATATAGTGGGAATCTATCAGCAACTCTGGGAAACTAAGGACCATAAGCAAGAAGGACATTCCCTATGGAGAACTGAGGGGATTAAAGAAGGAAACCCACTGTCACAATAATTAGGGCACTGCTCTGACTAACTCCTGGTGGCCACACTAAAGAATAATATAAAATTACTAGAGGCCCAGTACATTTGTGCACTCGGGTGTGTGTGTGTGTGTGTCCCTCAGCCCGGCATGCGCCCTCTCGCAGTCCAGGAGCCCTCGGGAGATGTCTGACTGAAGGCTTAGAACCATGCCTTAGCACTGCTGCGAAGGTGGGAGAGGCTCCCGCCACTGCCGCTGCGCTTGCCAGACGTGAGCACAGCTTCTGGCTGAGCAGCACTCCCCCGGTGGGAGTGCACTGACCACCAGGGGGCAGTTCCTGTGTTGAGCGTCTGCCCCCTGGTGGTCAGTGCATGTTATAGCGACCGGTCATTCCGCTGTTCAGTCGATTTGCATATTAGCCTTTTATTATATAGGATTGGGCAAGATAATAGTCCTTGCTTCTTTATTTGGCTCTTTCCAAAGTCCCTATCATAGCCTGTTAGATCTTTACTTGCCAGAGTAAATAAGCTTAAACAATTCTCTTCTCCCTCAACTGGGTCTGCACAATCTGGAGAAGGGCCCACACATTCTGATGAAATCAATCTCAATGATCTAATGATTTAACACTCATGAACCTTTATTAATTTACTTATACAGCACTATCCATATAACAAAAGTTATTTAGAAAATCAAGAATATCCAAAGACATAATGATGATTGAGAGTTTCAGCCTGTAAATGGAAGGGGGCCAAATAGGATATATAAGATTTGAATAATTTAATAAAGTTTAAAAGGCTATGGATGTTGGGAAAGAGGTCGCAAATCAATTACTGACATTTCTACTTTAAGAAATTAGAAAAAGAAGAGCCAAACACCCTAAGCAAGCAGAAAGAAATGAACAAAAAACAGAAATAAAGTTGAAAATAAAGGAGAAAATAATAAAACAAAAGCTGGTTTAAAAAAATAATAAATTGACAAAACTCTAGCAAGACTGACAAATAAAAATGAAGACATAAATCACCAATTTCAGGAATGAAACAGGATATTGCTAAAGATCTTTTAGCTTTTAAAAGAATAATTAAGATGCTATGAACTTATAAACTAGACGACTGTTAGAAGAAATGGACCAAATGTATAAAAAGCATATATTATCAATACTCAATCAATATAAAAATGTTAACCTGAATAATCCTATAACCATTAAAGAAACTAAATTTTTAATTTAAAAGTTCTCAAGAAGAGAACACTCTATACTGAGATGGTTTCAACTGGAGAATTCAATCATATATTTAAAGAGGAACTAACACCAATTTTACATAATCTCTTCTGGAAAACAGAAGGGGAGCGGGACACTTACCAATTCATTTTATGTGACCAGTATTACCTGAAACCAATACCTGACAAAGATGGTACCAAAAAATAAAACTACAGACCAATATCATTCATGGTCTAAAACACAAAATTCTTCAACAAAATACTAGCAAATCAAATCTAATAATACGTAAAAAGATTATACACCATGATCAAGTGGGATTTATTCCAGGTACATAGACTTTAGCTATGAATGTCCAGTTTTGATTGATTTTTGAATGTTGACTCAGAAAGGCTTGAGTCAACATTCAAAAATCAACCAATGTAATCTATCATGTCATCAAGCTAAAGAAGCTCTAGCAGTTAACACAGAAAAGGCACTTCACAAATTCAAACGTCCATTCACAATACCATTCACAATAAAAATTATCAGTAAGTTAGGAATAGAGGGGAATTATCTCAATTCTACACAGGTAGCCTATTTTAAAAACCTACAGCTAATGTCATACTCAAAGGTGAAAAACAGAATGTGTTTCTACTAAGATCTGACGAAAGCAAGGATGTACACTATTGCCATTCTTGCTCAACATAGAACTGGAAGTTCTAGCCACTGAAATAAGGAAAGAAAAAAATAAAAGGCATACAGATTGAAAAGAAATAAAACTGTTCATATTTTTAGATGACATGTCTACTTTAAACAATCCCAGGGAATCTAAAAAAAAACCTCAGAGTTCAGCAAGGTAACAGGATGAACAAACAAAAATTAATCACATTTCCATACACACAATAAACATGCATTAACCAAAATTAAGAACACAACATCATTTACAACTGCTCCAAGAAAAATGGAACAGAGGTACACACTTAACTAAATGTATCTATGTGAGGAAAAATCACAAAATGTCAAAAGAATTCAAAAGTGGGGGGAGTGGGGGGGAAGGAATGTGCATTCATGGACTGGAAAATTCAATATAGTAAAAATGTCAATTCTTCCCAAATTGGTCCATAGGTTTAACACAATTCCTATCAAAATCCTAATAAGGACAAAATTATTCTAAAATTTATTGAAAAGCAGACCCTAGAATAGCTAAAATAATCTTGAGACATAAGAATAAAATGGGAGACATCACTCTACCCAATATTAGGACTTACAAATATAGCGACAATAATATATCTACAATAACAAAAGAGTAAGATGCAAACTGGCCGTACCTTCGTGACACCTACCAGCCAATCAGGAGCGAGTATGCAAATTAACCCAACAAAGATGGCGGGTTAATTTGCATATGCAGGCGCCAAGCAGCCAGGGGCGGGGCAGGACGCTTGCATTGTCGCCATGGCGACAACACAGGCATTCCGCCCTACCTCAGCCGCTCCAGGCCTCTGGGTAGCATGGGAAGGCGGAAAGGCGGCTCCGGGCCAGAGTGAAAAGGCAGCTCCAGCTGGAGTGAAGGCGGTGCCGGCAGCCAGGGGAAGGAAGGCCCATTCTTGCACGAATCTTCGTGCATCGGCCTCTAGTATATATATAAAAGGCTAAGTATCCGTAGATCTGACTGGTATCTATGACATGCACTGACCACCGGGGGCAGACACTCAACACAGGAGCTGCCATGATGCGCACTGGTCATTTAAAAATAAATGGCACCACAGACCTGGCGCCAACAAACCAACACTCAGCTTCCCCCAAATGGGACACAGGCTCCACCACCACCACCGAAGCAACATCCCACCAAATCGCAGGCAACGCTGCCAAGACCCCATGGCACAAAATGTGGCCCAAAGCCCGGCCCAACCTGGAAATGGTCACTGTGGGCGCCGGGTAATGACATCACATAGCAACGCTCGGCTTCCTCTCCCTAGCAACTAGCCTCCTTAGAGTTTTTTCAGCCCAGGAACCTGACTTGCTATACAGCCAGGTGCAAACATTGTACAATTTAACCAAATGTTTGTGAAGCATTTTCACATGCCTCATCTCATTTGATCTTCACAGAAGTCCTGGAGTAGGTAGATAGGAGACTCGGTAGAATCCTATTTTCTTTTCATTGGCTGGAAAACGGAGATTTAGAAAATTAAGAAACTTGACCCGACTGAAAAGAAGTAAGAACTGGTGGAACTTGAAAATGACTTCAGGTTTTCTCACTACGCAGAATATAGTCAAACACTGCTGCAGTTAAATATTTTACCCTTGTTCTCCCTGCGTGATCTACAATAATAATCTGCTTCGTGTTGATATTTACTGCTGTGTTGCTGACAATTACCTGGGCTAGAAAAAGTTTAGCTACAAGAGAAAGCAGGTCTAACTAAGCAAGTTTATTCTATATCCATAAAAGGCTAAGTTGACTCATGCATGTGCAATACATATAAAGCTCTCGCTGGCGCCAATCACACGCATGTGTTTCGATCTGTCATTGTCGACCGTGAATTTGGTTGACACTTCTATTATAGAGAAAAGGCGAATAGCAATATTAAAATATTTCTTCTAATTAATTTCCTTTCAATGTGCACGAAACTGTGCAGCAGGACACTAGTATTGTATGATACTTGTGGAGGGAAAAAATAGAGCAATGAAACAAAATGAAGAACATATACAAAAATGCTAAACTGATTTTTAACAAGAGTACAAAAAGCAATTTAATGGAGGAAGGACAACCTTTTCAACAAAAGGTGCTATTAAAACTGGACATTCATAGGCATAAGAAATTAACCTTGACCCAAGTATCATACCTTAGGTAAAAATTAACAACTATAAAACTTTTAGGAAGGAAACACAGGATAAATGTTCGGGATCTAGGGCTAGGCAAAGAGTTCTTAGACTTGATGCCAAAATCATGATCCCTGAAAGGAAAAAAACTGATAAACTGGACTTCATAAAAATTAAAAACTTTGTTCTGCAAAGGACCCTGTGAATGAGATAAAAAGAATGGGAGAAAATATTTGCAAACCATATATCCCTAACCAAGAACTAATACCTGGAATATAAAAAGAACTCTCAAACCTCAACAGAAAAAAAGCAATCCAATGAGAAAAATGGCAAAGGACGTGAACAGATATTTCACCAAAGACGGTACACATAAACACATGAAAAGATATTCAACATCATTAGCTGTTAGGGAAATCCAAATTAAAACCACAATGAGCTATCATGATACACCTATACCAATAACGAAATAAAAAATAGTGACTACATAAAATGCTGGTGAAAATGCCTAGAAACTGGATTGCTCTGGTAAAAATGTAACACAGTATAGCCACGCTGGGGAAAAGTTTGGCAATTTCTTACAAAACTAAACATGCAACTACCACACTTCCCAGCAATTACATTATGGTCATTTATCCCGGAGAAATAAAACATATGTTTACAGAAAAACTTGTATATGAACGTTCTTAGCAGCTGTATTTGCAATAGCTCCAAACTGTAAAGAGCCTTCATTTCCTTTAGTGAGTCAATGGTTAAACTTTGGTACACATTTGTTGTAGAACACCAGGCAACAATAAATAGGAACAAACTATTGATACACACTCAATAACCTGCATGAACCCTCAGGGAACTATGCTGAATGAAAAATACTAATCCTGAAGTAACATATTTATGATTCCAATTACATAACACTTTTGAGATGACAAAATTATAGAAATGGAGAACAGGTGAGTGGTTTCCAGGCCAAGAGGGAAGTAGGTGTCTTTTAAGTACCAGGGGAAAGGATTCTTATGGTTATTGAACTGTTTTGCATCTTTTCTATCATAGTGGATATATGAGATAAAACTATATGGACCTAAATGCACACCCAAATGAGTACAAAACTGGGAAAATCATGAGTGTGATGGATTGTGTTGATGTGAATATATATTCTGGTTGTGATACACTAGTTTTGCAAAATGTTACCCCTGGGAAAACTGGGTAAAAGGAAAATAAGATCTCTACATTATTCTTTACAAGAGCAATTAATGACCTATAATTATCTCAATGAAAAGATCAATTTAAAAAGTCTATGGAGATTTCAGAAAAACTATCAAATTCTGATGAGGGAAAAATACGAGATATCAAGGAATCATCCTTACTGTGATAAATGACACCTCAAAACAATATCTAACATTCTACTTCTCTACACAACACTAGAAATCCCATTAAATTAAAAAAAGACAACCACCATATCACCAACATTATCTAATATTATTCTGGAAGTTCTGCCTAGCACTATACAAAAAGAAGATGAGTTGCATGAAATGAGCTTTAAAAGATACCAAAAATGACCCTCCCCCCAAATCATATATAATAGCCATAAAAATTTTTATATATGTAGAGAAAAAGTTAAATGAATGTACCTATATTTTTAAAAAATTGTTTAGTTATGGGAAAATGAGCAAAGATATACTTAAAGGGGGGAGGAGACTAATGAGGGGGAAATTAATATTAGCAAATATATAGAACTAATTTTAAAAGTATAATATTCACATTAAATCAATAGATAAAAAAGTAGAATTAAATAAGAAGTGGTATGGAATGAATTACATCCTTCTGAAATCTAGAAAGAGAGCTCTCACCAGAAACTGAGTCAATGAGTACCCATATCTTGGACTTCTCAGCCTCCAGAACTGTGAGAAAATAAACTTCCACTGTTTTAGCCAGCCAGTCTATGGTATTGTCTTATGGTGTCACGAGCAAACTAATACAAGAAAAGTCTAGCATATAGAAGACACTCAAACAGCTGTTGATTAATTAAAAGAATAGCAGTCAACCAATCAATTAAAAAGCATGCTACATTCACATGATAATTTAGATGGTAGTGACAAAATATTTAGAAAGCTAACAGCGAGATAAAGTTTGAACGCTAATTTAGCTATTAGGGAAGCTATTAACAATTATAACAATTTAATGCCAATTGGAATGTAATGGAAGGAATGTGAAATGTATCACAATCAGGTATAAAGGAGAAAGATGAAGCCAAAATAATCCTGCTGAGCCCGATAGACCAGATCAACCAGTATAAATCAATAACTAGAGAATGGAATTACTTTAATTTAAAGTAAGCCAATGTATATATATAAAGGCTAATATGCAAAGCGTCCCCTCGGGAGTTCGACCGGGAGTTCAATCGCTCGCTATGACGTGTGCTGACCACCAGAGGGCAGCACGGAACATGGCAGGCGACCAGCAGCAGCGGTTGGGGGTGGGGAGCAGCGGCGCTGAGGGAGCGAGGGAAGGAGGCGGCAAGGCGGGGGCACGGACTGTGCGGTGGCAGGGAGGTGGGAAATCTGATCAGCCCTGGTTGCTGGCCAGGCCTAGGGATTCTACCCGTGCACAAATTTCATGCACTGGGCCTCTAATTAAATAATAAAGAGGAAGTTTAGTATATGCAGTAAAGAGAGTACTGAAGGAAGTTAAGAGTTAATCTGAAGTTTTCTAAAAAAAGGAAATGACAAGGCAGGTAATATGGGAAATATGCTAAATCTTAATTTCCAGGCAACAGCTATCACATGGCTCTAAAAGAAAGATAATATATATGCTAACAGGCAGGTTTTTTCTCTTCAGGGAATATTGGCAATATTAAGAGTTAACTGTTGAAAAACAACTGCCAAGAGAAAGTCACAAAATTTATGGTTATACGAAGAAGTCATTAATAGTACAATTTATCATCTTTTCAATGGATTGACCCTAAAATGAGCAGCTAATTTTGGACTAGATGAATGTTGTTGTTGTTATCATTACTATTAGCATTTCTTCCAATTCCAATCCTTAACAGCAAAACTGATTTGCCCAAGGTGCTTTCTCTAATTAAATTTTCCTAGTTTTCTGCTTACGATTTATCTGTGACAATAAAAAGGAAATTGTTCCTGTCATTATTGTTTCCTCAGGACTAGCAATCTGTCTACATTCTCTACTCCACATAAACTCTTAATATGCTATCTATTGTTATTTAGTTAATGTAAAAGAGGGGAAGGCATTTCCATAAATTCAACGCTTGCTTTTGGTAAAGGTAACTAAGTAAGGCAACATCATGGAAGTGATTGCCTTTGGGAAAGGGCAGACAGATTCAAGATAAAGGAAGTAAAGGCCAGATTATAAAAGTTCCTCCACACAGCCCTGGCCAGTGGTTCATTAATAGTACAATTTATCATCTTTTCAATGGATTGACCCTAAAATGAGCAGCTAATTTTGGACTGTACACCAAAAGATTGTGGGTTTTATTACTGGTGAGTGCACATAGGTAGGTTGCAGGTTTGATCCCCAGTGGGTTGTGTGCGGGAGGCAGCCAATCAATATTTCTCTCTCACATCGTTGTTTCTCTCTCCCTTCCTGTCTCTCTAAAACAAAACAAAATGAAAATCAACAAAAACATACCCTTGGGTAAGGATTTAAAAAAAAAAGTTCCTCCCCACAAATAAACTCCCTATACTTCTTTCCCGATTGGTTTTTCCCCTTATCAGTTAGGACTCTTTAGCATATTAATCTTATTTACTTATTGTAACACTTCTTTGGCCCTATCTTAAAAACTAGAATTTCTGTCATTATTCATTCGGATATTCCCAGCGCTTAGAACAGTGTCTAGCACACAGCAGCTTCTCTATATTTGACTCACCTTTAAAAAGGGAATATCCTCTTTTAATAATGTAGAATTCAGTGACGTTCCTTTAGCATAAAATAAAGTAAAAATGCAGAAGGTAAATACCTACTGAAGCAGTTTAAATGACTGCCAAAAAAAATTTAGATTGGATTTAAAAAAATAATAATAAAAAAGATACTCAAGCCAGAGGAATCTAGTGAAACTGGGGAAAATTGAAGGCACAAAGCATGAAATTGTACAGCAAGAGAAGGGGAATAAAAAAGAAATGAGAGGAAATTGTAAAATTCCTCAAATGGAACAGTTCTGGATGACAACCAGATCCAGGAAAGCAGCCTGCTGAAATGAAGACCAAAAGGTCAAGACTGTGCAAGCAAAGTAGCCAAGAATAATGATGAGGTTCAGATGTGGAAGAGTTGGCTATGGGAAGGAATTGCTAAGGTCAGTAAATGAAAATGAAAGCCAATGGATGGTGACCTGAATGGTACACTGTCAATAAAGGGGCTTATATATGTACGTATAGTTGATAGAGTAATACTTTGGTGAATAAAGCATAATTAAAATTATGCTAACACCATCTATACTCCCACTTTCCCCCCCCAGATGTGATATTATAGTCAAAGGAGAACCAGTATCTTTCAAGAGACAGAGCTGCTGAATCTTAAAGAGAAAACTAGTTAATGCAATTGGTTTTTAGTGGAAGATTGAGGTTTCACAATGCAATAATTCACAGAGGCACAATGGGAAAAGCCAAGTAGGAAATTATTGTTCTGTACTTTTATGAAGTTCAATCCAAGGCAGAAAGATGTGTCCCTGGTCTTTTAAATGTCCCATGATGGAAAGGGGTGAGTCTCATTGTTAGTAAAGCTACTTCTATGTTTTCTCCTGAGAAAACAAATCCTCTTAATTTTGTTTTAGGCTCTAATAACTGAAAAGAAAAGTCATTTTTACAATGTGTCACTTTAAACAATAAAACTATTATCTTACAGGCATTTTTATAGGCCACATTTTTTATCAACAACCTAGTTATATTTATTAATCTGAAAAACATATCCTTAATCTCTTTGGCAACTTCCTAACCTGAAATGTTTCTTATTTTCCCTTTCTTCACTTCATTTTTACCTTTATTATGTTTACCTTTACCATTATTAACTTTGTCATTATGTTTATAATAACAACTATTGTATAACTTTGCTGACATAACACAGTGCCTTTTTCTTATTTCTGTAGACTATCTTAAGTAATACATACGTTGTAAGAGTCCTATTGTATCTTTTTGTGTAGCCTATTTTATATTGTCATCTCTTAGCACATAATATGCTTTTAAAAGCATAATTTTAATTACATTTGTAAATTTACAATATTTTATTGCCTACTATATAAACATAAGAATACATCCCCATGGTAACTTACAACTTTTAGTAGTAAATATTTTAGCAAAATTTTAACGTCATTATGGACAGTTTATTCAGCTACTTATAAAGACTGTAAGGGTGTACTATAATACAGTGTTTTAAATTTACATATCACATACAATTCAGCTAAAAATGGTAAAAAAATATATCCTATACATATGATAAAATGTTTTCCAATAAAATAAAGTGTCATACTAACAGAGAAGGGCCTATCTAATATCTATACTAATAAATCTATACTAATAAAAGGTTAATATGCAAATTGGTCAGGACACCCTCACAGTAACAACTGAACAGCAGGCTGCATGGGGCGACCAGGCTGGCAGGGAGGTTAGTGACAGACGACCAAACGACTGAACAGCAGGCTGCATGGGGCGACCAGGCCAGCAGGGGGGTTAGTGAGGGATGAGCAAATGAGTGAACAGCAGGCTGCATGGGGTGACCAGGCTGGCAGAGGGGGGCAGTTGGGGGTGACCAGGCCAGCAGGAGGGGCTGTGAGGGGTGACCAGGCTGGCGGGGGGGGGGGGGGGGGCATTGAGGAGCGACTAGGACGGTGGGGGGTGGGGGGGAAGTTGGGGGTGACCAGGCCAGGGGTGGCATTAAGGGGTGACCAGGCTGGCTGGGGGGGGGGGTGCAGTTGGGGATGACCAGGGCAGGGGAGGCAGTTGGGGGCGACCAGGCTGGTTGGGGGGGGCAGTGAGGGGTGACCAGGTTGGCGGGGGGGGCGGGCAGTGGGGGCAACCAGGCCAGTGGGGGGGCAGTTTGGGGCGACCAGGCTGGCAGGGGGGCAGTTAGGGGCAATCAGGCCAGCAGGCAGAGGTTGTTAGGGGTGATCAGGCTGGCAAGGGGGGGTCAGTTAGGGGAGATCAGGCAGGCAGGCAGGTGAGCAGTTAGGAGCCAGCAGTCCCGGATTGTGTGAGGGATGTCCGACTGCTGATTTAGGTCTGATCCCCGGGATATCCCCCGAGGAGTCCAGGATTAGAGAGGGTGCAGGCTGGGCTAAGGGGACACCCCCCCTCCCGTGCACAAATTTCGTGCACCGGGCCTCTAGTATCTAATAAAAAAATGAATGCAAAAAAAATTTTTCTATTATGGAGAATGTGAAGGTTATCTATACAAATTAACAGTTAAATTTTAGCTAGCATTTAAGAAATATGTGATCAAGAATAACACTAATTTTTACTCAAGAATTAAAGGAGGAAAACAAGGCTATAAAGATTTAGAAGGCAATGGAGGCTACAACTTATTATACAGATCAAGAAAAGCGGTTCTGAGAATCTATACTTGTTAAAGATCATTCCATATCCAACAGTCTGGAAGAATACAACACCAAACCCTGGTTTTTCTCAGTGCTTTCCAACTTTTCCTCCGGCATACTTAAAAATATAACATTTGTAAGGTGTCCACAAAAGAGGAACTACTAGTTAAGAGGCAACAAACCAAGAGGCTCTCGCCACTTTTATTCATGGCACATAGCTAGGGAAGCTCTCATTTAGTGCAGCAAAAGGGTAACCTGTACTAGTAAAATAAACTCTACCTTTATGAACATCATAAAAACAAGAAAGTTATTAGTAAGCATCACAGGTAATAATTTCTGAGTACTCAGATTGAACAAATCAATAAATGAATGAGTCCTACCCCCAAAACACACAAGCTGACTTCCTGAAAAACATCCCAGTTTACTCTTTATTTATGATCGTTTCTTATTAAAAAATAAAAAAGGGTGAAATATATACCTTCTGGAAGTGTAAAAGACATATTTTAATACAAGTGATTGCAAATCAAAAGCTGCAAAAACTCTTCTACAAAAGCCATCTTTCCTTTTCCTTATTACCAGCATTCTGATTTATGAACACTCTTTAAAATATTGTCAGTATTTCTTTGTTAGCTATACAAATGGCCATGGTACATCTTTTTACTAATTATCTATTCTTTCTTAAAAACCACAAGTTTTGCCGAAACCGGTTTGGCTCAGTGGATAGAGCGTCAGCCTGCGGACTCAAGGGTCCCAGGTTCGATTCCGGTCAAGGGCATATACCTTGGTTGCGGGCACATCCCCAGTAGGGGGTGTGCAAGAGGCAGCTGATCGATGTTTCTCTATCATCGATGTTTCTAACTCTCTATCCCTCTCTCTTCCTCTCTGTAAAAAATCAATAAAATATATTTTTAAAAAAACAACACAAGTTTTTCTTGGGATATCAGGGGCAGGTATTTCACTTCATTTCTAGAATTTATCTAAGGTAAAGGATTCTAAGATGTGACCAACAGACAAAATGGGTACAAAACAGTTTTTAGCAAATGAGGGTTTTAAAGATAACTATCAACTTGGAAAGAACTTTGTAAATTTATAGACTCAACAGTCACAGAGTACTTCTTTCTTAGATAAATAAATAAAAAAACTAGAACTCAGCAAACAGAATTAAAATAAAACCTGTAGGGGGCGGTTATAGGGTTAAGCCTCAGACTGACCTCGTTAAGTCGCAAACAAGTCCCAGCTTAGAGGGCACAGCCCTCTTAGCATAATTAAGCTTGATCTTGTGACTACTCCCTATACCTTTCCTGGGTAGGTAATGGGCTGTGGGAGGTGTAGCAAATGCTGCCAAAACAAGTGAAACTTACAAGAACATTGTAAATTACCTTGTTTACCTCTGACTATAAAATAAAGGCTCAGCTTGCAGTCTGGATCTGTTCTGTGGCCTCAGCCAGGCACAGAAGATCCACCTAGACCCAGCTTATTCTCTTTGTCTGTCTTTTCTTCATCTTTCACCAGCCCTCCCTCAGGCTGTGCTGGCATAGCACAAAAACCAATCAATAAAAACATCTACAGAAATGGACATTAAGAATTCCAAAATGCAGTGATAATAAAAAAAAAGAATATATACTTCAATTCTGTATTGCTTCAGAAGTATCTTGGTTAAAAGTGTCTTACTCAGCAGAGGGGGTAAATTAATCTGCTTATTTCAATGTCACTGTCCTATTTGTCTTGAAATTCCACAAGACACTGCTGTTTTAAATTTATAACCATGGCCCTGGCTGGTGTGGCTCCGTGGATAGAGCGTCGGCCTGCGGACTGAAGGGTCCCGGGTTCGATTCCCGGTCAAGGGCATGTACCTTGGTTGCGGGCACATCCCCAGTAGGGGGCGTGCAGGAGGCAGCTGATCGATGTTTCTCTCTCATCGATGTTTCTAACTCTCTATCCCTCTCTCTTCCTCTCTGTAAAAATCAATAAAATAAAATAAAAAATAAATAAATTTATAACCATGCATTATTGCCTCTGAGTTTAATCATACAAGTCCCCATAACCTAAAATGCTTTACTATATAGCTAATCTCTGCAAGAAATATGGCAACCCTCCAAGTGAATAACTTTTCCTTCATGTCTACACTGAGATACATTGATTATCCCTGTTACACAGATAACAAACTTCAGCAAGGAGAAATGGTCAGGTGAAACAACAAGTGTTCTGATTCCTAGTCAGTGCATCTATCAGAAGAATGTATTTTCTTGTTAGTCTATAATAATTCTACACCTAAGAGCTCCTTTTTAAGTCCTGCCATAGAGGATAAGTTTGTGTTCTTTCTGAATCCCAGGTTTATTCGCACTAGCTTTATTTCAAAGCCACAATGACCAACACCTAATCCATCCATCTGAGATGATTCTGATCAGCCTCACTCCTAGTTATGCAGATTATGTCATTTACTAAATTACCCTAAAATAATCTGTCCATTAATACAGCCAATATTTTTAGATCATTACCATTTTATACTCAGTTTCTAAAATCAACAACTTCTCCTCCAACAACATTTCCCAGTACCATTAGCTCAGACAAGTAGCATTATAGTCCAGGACAAGTCACAATAAGCTCTTTCTTAGAAGTCTACAAAGCCTTTTTTTTAAAATAGAGGCCTGGTGCACGAATTTATGCACAGGTGGGGTCCCTCGGCCTGGCTGGTGATCGGGGCCAATTGGGCCTGGCCAGCTTGGGGGGAGGGACCGTGGGAGGTTGGCCGGCAACAGGAGGTTGGCTGTGGGAGCGCACTGACCACCAGGGGGCAGCTCCTGCATTGAGTGTCTGTCCCCTGGTGGTCAGTGCATCATCATAATGACCAGTCTTAATAATTGCTTAGGCTTTTAAATATATTGATTAGCAATAGTATGTGCCAGCTACCATCTTATGGAAAGCCAGAATCACCTTTAGATATTGGGGTTTCCTACAATCCTAAAATGACATTCTGGTTCACTGAGACACATTGTTAGGAGTGAATCATAAGCTCATAAAACACTAGAGCTGGGAGACTTTCAAGATGACTTAGGATAATTCTCCCTTTCACTGAGGCAGAAACTTGGGCACAAGAAAGTTAATTTAACAAGACAAGTTAAATTACTGAAATAATTCAATAGTAAAATTATTCAGAAACCAATAACCAAAATTAAAAATAAATTTATTTAAAATGCTCAGGGCCTGACTGGGTAGCACAGTTGGTTAGAGCATCCTCCCGATATGCAAAGGTTGTAGGTTTGATCCCCGGTCAGGGTACATACGAGAATCAACCAATGAATGCATAAACAAGTGAAACAACAAATCGATGTTTCTCTCTCTCTCTCTCCTCTCTCTCTCTCTCCTTTACTCCTTCTCTTTTAAATCAACAAATTACAAATAACTTTTTAAAATGTTCATGTATGAAAAATTTAGAATTTAAAATACATTTTCTATAGAAAAAACATCGTAGATGCTAAATGAGCTTACAAACCAGTCCACAAATATATTTTCATGTGCCATGAAATGATTATTCTTCTTTGATTATTTTCAATTATTTAAAAATGCTAAAACCAACTCATGGGCCATACGAAAACAGGTGGCAGGCCTGGATTTGGCCTGTGGACTACATAGCTTGCCAGCCTCCAGTCTAGGAGATAGTGGGGAGAAGGAGAGGCAGGGTGTACCTGGTTTAATAACTAGGGGGACTATCCAGGAACATTTCCATTAAACCTAACCACAAAAGCAGCTCTCCTCTAACATGTGTGCATTAATGTTATTTCCAGTTGCAAAAAAAACAGGAATAGTTCATCGTGCCTAATATTAAAAGAGTTCCAGAAACATAACCATTGATCCTGGGCAAAAGTAATTCTCATAAATTATGGCACACTAATCATTATTTTAAATTAATAATTCATCCTATGTAAACTTAAAATTATAATAAATGCATTATCAGTTACCATTTTGTCCCTGAGCCGCTCTCCACGGATAAGAAAGTCAGCACAGCCATCCTCTTCCTGGTGGGAGGCTCTGCAGACAGTGACGCAGCTCAGTCCACTACCTCCGAGGGGCAGCCATCCGCCGCTGGAGTCATCCCGGGTCATCACCACAGCTCGCACTCGTGCATAACTATTACTAAAACAAAGGCAAAGATTATAAGTTAGTTCCTCTGTAAACAAAAACCAGCCAAGCTTCCAGTCTTGTTTGAGAAATCAAAGACCACATCAGTTAAAGTGCTTACTACTTTCATGATAGTCTACAGAAAGTAATCTACTTGAAAGATGTCAAAAACCACAAACTAACTTAAAAGGTTAACCTTTATTTTAAAGATCAACTTCACAATAAAAAACTACAGAACTCTTATTTCAATTAATCATTTGAATAGTTCAAGAGCACATTTGATTGTCATGGAACAAGTTAAGAAAAACCCCAGAGACAAACACTGTCAAATTACACAGGCCCTCATCAAACTTGTCTATATATTTCACCTGCTGCAGCACGACCAGGACAGATTACTGCTATATTTTAGCATATTTAATACTGACACCTATAACTTTCTAACATTTCTGGAATTTATTATAAATAAAATTCTGAAACTCAGATACCATGTTTTTTATATCTTCTCACAGCTTGGAATCTAAATCACACGAATCATATAAAGACAAATGTTCTGTTTCAGTAACTTATCAAGTAATTGAAACCTGAATTTCATGCCTTCTTTTTGGAAGACTACATTCTAGATCCATTCAGAATCATTTCCCAATATTAACCGCAAATACTCTTTACATAAAATATAAGTGTTGTTTCATCTACTAATGTTCTAAATAACTGACATCTAAGCATTTTAGTTCTAATGCTTTTAATATAATTATTGATGAAATCCTTTCTAAAAATAGTATACCTTGCTAACTTAAAAAAATATACTGAACATAAACTTAAACTTGTTTTGGTTATTGAATATCAATTGAAGTTCTATGTTAACAGCTCTATGCTATTCAGCATCTATGTTCTAAGTCCTAGATTGCCAGTTGTCACTTCTCTTGTCATAGTGCCTGTCTGAAATATTCCACTTTCCTTTTTTCACTTTACATATTTTATTGAAATATGGGGTGAGGGCTGGGCTGTGGTCCTCTGACCTTTCTCCATGGGCTCCTCATCTCTATTCACCCCTTGAATGTTGCAGCCCCAAACTTTCCATCCCAGGATATCTTTGCTTCCCACTCACTGCCCACTTGCTGGAGAAACCTCATTGGTTTGAGGGATTCAGCTGCCACCCATATGTAGGTGACACCTAAATCTAATTCTGGCCCAGATACTGCTCGTGAGTATGAAATCTCCAATTCCCAGTGGAGACACCCTCCTGGATATCTTACCTGTGGAGCAAGGATTGGCAAACTAGCTTATGGTCCATGTCTAGTCTGACATCAGTTCTTATACAACCTGCAAGCTAAGAAGGGCTTTTACATTGTAAGTGTAGCTATGTTCTAGGAGCACCTAATTTATGGACAATGAAATTTGAAATTCACGTCTTGATTTTTGCCAACCATTTAAAAAAAATATGTAAATCTGTATTCATCCTTCCATAGCCTTCATTAGCTTCTAATTTAACAACTCAGCTTTCAACTTCAAAACCTAAGATTAGAATACCATAAAAGTCAAGCTGTTTGATATTACGTGGGGCTTTTTTTTTTTTTTAACAGACCTTCATTCTTGACAAGGTTAATCTTTTCCACCAGTTTTTCATCTCATAACCTCCTTGCCTTCAAATGTCCTCCTTTTTCCCCAAATAAAAGCAGTAACTCTTTTGTCTAAAATATGCAACCACTCCCAAAGACTAATGGCAGCTCTTACAAACTCTGTCATACTCTTCCTTGTAGCAGAGTAAAATTTGCACTTGTCATTCCCTCCTTAGATAAAAGTGACCTAAGGGCACGAAACCAAATCCTATTCTTCTATTTAAAGTACTAACAAACTATTTTATCCTGATCATGCAAGCAACAGAAGCCCATTCCAATAAATGTGGAAAATAAATAAAAGTAGTATTTGCCATCATGGAATTAATATTCAAAATTTTGTTGGATTTTTACTCTCTGGGTATCATATTTGCAATTTATTCTTCTCTGACACAACAGCCATTTATAATAACAATGTGCTCTCAGAATTTCACTCTTGAGTGTCTTTAAAACATTTAGTTGAAAGGCATTTGTTCCAACTGATTTATCCAAAAAGACAAATCTGACAAGAATTTAGTTCTTTAGTATTATTTTCGAAAATACTTCCAACTACAGCTCTATTCTTCACTTTGACAATGAACTACATAACAACCACTTTTTCAACCTAGCTTTCATTCTAATGAAGTGAAGAGACTCTTGTAAAATGATGCTTGGTTTCCTTTATTTTATTCAAAATCTAAATTGAACCTCAACTGTTAATCTCTGGTCTTATTTGAACAATTACCTCAAATATATCCTTTCATGCCATAGTAGGCTATTTAGAAATCTAGGTGAGAGGTAATGTTGGATTGGACTAGGGTGATAATAATGGACACATAAATTGATTTGGGTCGACGCTGGAGGAAGAGTCAAAAGGACTTGATGAGGTTATAACTATAGTAAGTATTCTAAATTATTTAAAATTCTTAATAGTAACTATGACCTTTACTTTATAGAATTTTCAACTAGCATTTCAATAAAGTTAAGGCAAAAATGAGGACCAAACACAAAGATAAATGGACTCTTAAACCTCCTGCTGTTATTATCAAGCCTATAATATATCCACTCATCTACCTTCTTGCTCTTTGCATAAATTCTTTTTATTATGAATACTAATTCTTTGCCAGTTATGTGAATCATAAATCTTTTATTTTTAAATGTTGTCTTTTAAAGAACAAAGTTTATTCTGGCTTTTATTTTTAAATGTTGTCTTTTAAAGAACAAAGTTTTTATTTTACCATGGTCAAATGTATTTATTTTCCTTTATGATTTATACTGTTGACTTTTTTGAAGATCTCATATATACCTATTTTAAGCCCTTTACATCCTAATAAGAAAACCTCTTTTCTTTTGAAGTTATTTTAGCAAACAGAATACTCTATTTTCTGTGAAAGTAAGAAAGTCCCTCAAATCACCTATGTCAAGCAGAGCAAGTATTCATGTATTTACTAAATTATAACACACACTAGTCTTTTTCCATTGCCCTGAAATGAAATCCACTTTGGTCTTTGTTTCTCACCGACATATGCTCTCTGTTCTCCTGGGCATGGAAACCAGGTCTTCAGAGCTGTTGTGTAGTGTTGCTGAATTGAGACTTATCTCCATTAATTTCTTTTCATATCTAGGGCCCATTCTCATCCAGCATGGATATGTACAGAAAACTTCCCCCTCCCATTCCTAAACTTAATCCAACTCCTAAACCTTTCTGCCCTTTCATAGTTTAAAACTTCCAGGTGTTTTGTTGTGTGTTTTTTTTAACTTCATTGATATATTTAACATTACTTCAAACAGTTCTCAATTATATCTTCCCCCCCCCCAAAAAAAAACTGGCAAATTATTACGATATTGCCAGTACACATCAGTTATGTACCTTCTTAATAAGTTTCTATCAAAAGAGGGTATTTAATAAAGATTTACACAACTTGAAAGCACAGAAAAATTTGTAACAAGGAGAGACTATAGGCAGAGAGATTACTAAGGAAGTTGTTAGAACAAATTTTACATAATAATATCTTAATGAAATAGTTGTTTATATAAACACTAGAGGCCCGGTGCACGAAATTCATGCACGGGGGGGGGGGGGGTGTCCCTCAGCCCAGCCTGCACCCTCTCCAATCTGGGACCCCTCGAGAGATGTCCGACTCACAATCCAGGACTGCTGGCTCCCAACTGCTCACCTGCCTGCCTTCCTGATTGCCCCTAAGGGCTTCTGCCTGCCAGCCTAATCAGCCCCTAACCACTTCCTTGCCAGCCTGATTGATGCCTAACTGCTCCCCTGCCAGCCTGATTGCCCCTAACTGCCCTCCCCTGCAGGCCTGGTCACCCCCAACTGCCCTCTCCTGCAGGCTTGATTGCCCCCAACTTCCCTCCCCTTCAGGCCTGGTCGCCCCCAACTGCCCTCCCCTGCTGGCCTGGTTGCCCCTAACTGCCCTCCCCTGCAGGCCTGGTCCCTCCCAACTGCCCTCCCCTGCTGGTCATCTTGTGTCCACATGGGGGCAGCCATCTTGTGTGTTGGAGTGATGGTCAATTTGTATATTACTCTTTTATTAGATAGGATAGAGGCCTGGTACACGGGTGGGGGCCAGCTGGTTTGCCCTGAAAGGGTGTCCCGGATCAGGGTGGGGGTTCCCTTGGGGCGTGGGGTGACAAGGGTCCTGTGGTGGTTTGCAGACTGGCCATGCCCCCTGGCAACCCAAGCGGAGGCCCTGGTATCTGGGATTTATTTATCTTCTATAATTGAAACTTTGTAGCTTTGAGCGGAGGCCAGAGCAGGCCAGGGAGGGCGGAAAGCTTGGCTTCCTCCATCGCCAGGGAAACCCAAGCCTCCTGCTCGCTCTGTGGCTGCAGCCATTTTTGTTGGGATTTATTTATCTTCTATAATTGAAACGTTGTAGCCTTGAGTGGAGGCCAAGGCAGGCCAGGAAGCTTGGCTTCCTCCATTGCAGGGGGCAACCCAAGCCTCCTGCTCTCTCCAGCTCCGTGGCTGCCGCCATATTTGTTGGGATTTATTTATCTTCTACAATTGAAACTTTGTAGCCTTGAGTGGAGTCTAGGGCTGGCCAGGCTGTGCGCGAAGCTTGGCTTCCTCCATTGCTGGGTAAACTCAAGCCTCCTGCTTGCTCTGTGGCCGCAGCCATCTTGGTTGGGTTAATTTGCATACTTGCTCCTGATTGGCTGGTGGGTGTGGCTTGTGGATATAGCAGAGGTACGGTCAATTTGCATATCACTCTTTTATTAGATAGGATGCTGTCACAATACTAAACCTATCTATAAGGGAAACTAGAAAATGTAGTCTGTATTTCCAGGCAACCATGACCCATTTAAAAATTGGGAACTAGTCCAGCTGGTGTGGCTCAGTGGGTGAGCATGGACCAGGAACCAATAGGTCACAGTTCGATTCCTGGTCAGGACACATGCCCAGGTTGTGAGCTCATATCCCCAGTATGGGCGTTCAGGAGGCAGCCGATTGATGATGTTTCTCTCTCATCAATGTTTCTATCTCTCTGTCCCTCTCCCTTCCTTTCTAAAAAAAGTCAATAAAATCATATTTTTAAAAATTTTAAGAATTGGGAACTACAGAAAATGAGGAGCTCTCTCTATGGAGCACCCCTGTGCCTTTTACCACCCCACCTTACCCCAGGGGCATTTCTTGCCTCTTTCTTTCTCCTAAACTCCAAGGGCCCTTCTTTTGCCTCTGTAACTTGTTTCCTAAGCCCACTTCTTGGATGGATGGGAGGGAGGGAGGGGACATATTGGCGGGCTCTCTGGCAGAAAGGTAAAAGAAAAAAAATAACGTATTGGCATCAAAATGCTCTCAGCATGAGTCTGGAGGTGTTGGGGTGGGGAATGAGGTAGTAGAGAGAAAGAAAGGAGGAACACAGAAAAAGAGAGCAAAACAAAGGAAAGGAAAGTGTTTTACAAATGTTAAGTTTAGAAACAGTCAGCTATTACATTATCAATTACCAACTGGTAATTAGAAATGTACAAAAATTTAGAAAACAGATCTGAAAAAAAGCCAGATCTGTGTAAGTCATATTGTTTTGTATAGAAATGGTTCTTAAATTGAGGTACTAGGGTAATCACTGATGCTACTGAAATTGTGATTAAAGCTATGGACTATTTCTCTGGAAAAAAATCTACAAACACATATAGCTAAAAATTCATATTTGAATACAATTCCAAGAGTTTCACAAACCTGAGATTAAGAATATTTGGTCTAATGGCAATGTTGCTCTGCAATAGATTCTTAGGTGCTATAATTTACAGATTTATCAAGATGAAATTTCCCAGCAAATGAGTTACCTGAATGCTGGTTAAGTGAAGTTATATCATCCTCTCTCAAGTAAACCATAAAATTACCACACTTCCAAGAGAACAAAATACTTATTATTTGAATGGTAATGTTTTACTGGGCGGGGGCAATGTGGGATAAAGGGGGTCAATGGGGAATAAAGGGACATATGTAATACTTTCAACAATAAAGATAAAAATAAGCAATATTCAGAAAATGAACACAAAATCAATGTAAGGTCAATTTAAGTGGAAAAGGGAGGTAGAGGAGGAGGTCAGAATCACAGTTGGCTTTGGACATGGTAAGGGTCCTAAGACAAAGAGTGCAGGCGTATTACAAGCTAGAAAAGGAAACGGATTCTTCCTTGGATCCTCCATCCAGAAGGAATGCAGCCCTATCAATACCTTGATTTTAGCCTCATGAGATTATCTGGACTTCTGACCTTCAGACTATATCAAAACAAAATAGTATCCCCCCCAAAAAGATACTTAGAATCCCTTAACATTTGTTCAGTACAATAAGAATGTATAACATTTCTCACAGAGGGATATTTACAGTAACAGAACATCCTATTCCCCACAATGTATTTTATTTTTTAAATTTATCTTTTTAAATCTATTTTTAAAATTGGTACTTGATGGTTAGCTGTTGTTAATAATTCTTACTTAAAGCAAAAAGTAGACACTGTTCCATTTTTTTTTATTTAAATTAGGTACATGATATCCTTGTGTGTACCACCATGTGGTTATATCAAAAGTTGCTTTCCACCAGATAGGAAGAAGACACAGTAGTCTACTACTCTTGTTTCTTGGTGTCTTCAGTAAAATTACACTGCTTGGTCTTATAATCTGTGCTACCAGAAATATTAATGGAAAAACGTGGATTTATAACTAAGATGAAGCAATACTCTTCTGACTACTTCAGGGCAATAGCAAGAGAATTCAATGAGAGATCAATGCTCTCTCTGGTCAGAGAAAGACTCAAAGAGATTCAGTTGACACTCAGGAAGCAATTCATTCATTGTAAACATTATAAAATGACTAGAGGCCCAGTACACAAAATTCATGCACGTGTAGAGTCCCTAGGCCTGGCCAGCGATTAGGGCTGATTGGGGCCTTCCTTCGTTCCACACCGCCCCCTGGTGGTCAGCACACATCATAGCGAGTGATCAAACTCCCGGTCTCCTGGTCAAACTCCCAAGGGGACACTTTGCATGTTAGCCTTTAATATATATAGATTTTTGCTAAGGAAGCCAGCAGAATCCCTTACATTTGTACCCACAACTTTTGAATTATGTTGCCAACTCCTTCTATGGTTCTGCACATGCAACCTTATTTAGAAGAAGCAAAGAGCACTCGCTTTTTAAAATGCACCTGTAAGTAAGTATTCAGAGTACAGCTTACCCATGTTGAGAATGCATATAACCACGCATATAACATCTTAGCATTTAATGGCAAGGATGAGAGGAATAACAAGGGTAAGCTGGCAATGCTGCATATCTAGGAGGCCAATTATTCGGGGATCAGGCAAATAAGCCGAAGATGCTAAAGAGATATTGAATCAAGAATGCTTTTGGACTTAAAACAAAGTGACTTAAACATTTAATCAAATGAGAATCTAGTCAAAATTTAGGAGACTTCAATGATATAGGTACATAATTACACAGTGTTAACATTTCATCATGTAGAAGGAAGTCTAGAGTTTCTCTAAAAATACCACACTAGCTATTTGCCCTTATGCTTTTTAGTCTGGGAATAAAAAGCGTAAGGGCAAATAGCTAATCCTAATTGTGAGGCCTTTGAAAATTTTAAACATTTTTCCTCCCAAATGCAACATATATGGATTCAATATTCACTGAAACTTATTACCCTAAAGCAGTGCTGTCCAATAGAAATAAAACGCAAGCCATATATGTAATCTTCAATTTCCTAGTAGTTATATTTAAAAAGTATAAAGAGGAAGATGGCATTGAAAGTGGCTCCATGCCCTGGCCAGTTTGGCTCAGTGGACAGAGCGTCGGCCTGCAGACTCAAGGGTCCCAGGTTCGATTCCGGTCAAGGGCATGTACCTTGGTTGCGGGCACATACCCGGTAGGGAGTGTGCAGGAGGCAGCTGATCGATGTTTCTAACTCTCTGTCCCTCTCTATTCCTCTCTGTAAAAAAAAATCAATATATTAAAAAAGAAAAAAGTGGCTCCAAGGGCCCATCACTCAACAGAAATATTAAGAGAGTAAAAATTGTCAGAATCTTCTTTGTCAGAACTCTAGAAAATAGTCAAAGGTTTACAGAGACCAAGCAAATGCTATACCAAAAGGCAATTTAAAAAAGATAGGAAAGCTTTGTGCCACTATTACTTGTCGTTGGCCTAACCCCAATCTCCACTCCCAAACCTCAGCAGTGGTCTTAAAGACAGCGACCTGTGTTCTCAGCATGGGATCCTAGCCCCTGGTTCCAGAGAGAGTAGAACAGACCTTAAGCTCAAAGAATTGTGTCTGGAGCTATTATGTGAAGGATCAACACAAAGTGTTTACAAACAATCAGCTGCTGCCAAGCACAAAATATTACAGAGGCCAACAACAGATGTACCAAAGGCCTGGGAGAAAAAGCTGGGGAGACAGTTTCTTTAGGGAACTAGAGCTATTAAAACTGATCTCATATACTGGGGAATTCAGAAAGCCACATGCACATACAAGGCACAACACGTGTGCAGGAAAGATCTGAGAAGACCCTAAGTTCTTATCTTGGGCTGACCTCTAGGCTCAGCACATGCAGGAAGTAAAGGATAAGGCAAAGTTGGCTAAGCTTTGAAGGAGTGCCTTGATATAATATGCAAAGACTGGGAGAGTTTTTCTTTCTTTTTTTTAGCTCCTGGTGTTCAAGGAAATCTGTCAAAGCACGAGAAAACCACAGGCTAAAGGAACAGACTTCAGATACCACACATGGCAAAGAATAAAGACTTTACAAAAATAGTTTAGAAAAGTAACTAAACAAACTACATCCCACAGCCAGCAACAAAAACAAACCCTGAAGTATCTGATTTCCAGAGTTATCACAGTATACTATTAAAAATGTTCAGTTTCCAACAAAAATGTACGAAACATGAAAGTTTGGCTTATTCACAGATGAAATTAACAGAAATGATCTCTGAGGAAGTACATGCATTGGACTTCCTATACAAACACTTAAAATCAACTGTCTTAAATATACTCAAAGGAAATCAGGAAAACAATGTATGAGCAATAAAGAAACAAATTATAAAAAGGAACCAAACAAATTCTGAAGCCGGTAAGTACAGTAACCAAAATGAAAAATTTACTGGAAGGTTTCAACAGCTGATTTGAGAATGGAGAAGAATTAGTGAGATTAAAGAATGGTAAACTGAAGTCATCCAATCTTAGGTACAGAAAGAAAAATGAAGAAAAAGGAACAGAGCCTGAGAAATCTGTGGAACACTAGAAAATGCACCAACATATATGTAATAGTTAATCTGTGGAGAAAAAAGAATAGGAAAGAATATTTGAAGAAAAAAGGGCCAAAAAACTTCCCATACTTTGTAAAATACATAAATCTACACATCCAAGAAGTTAAACTCCAAAAAGGATAAAGAGCTAGAAACCAAGACATAAACATTTAGGTTGTTGAAAGACAAAGAATCTTAAAGGTACAGGAGAGAAACTACTAATTATATACAAGGAGCCTCAATAAAATTAAGAGTCAATTTTTCATAGAAAATAATGGAGGTAAGAGGCAGGGAGATGACACATTTAAAGAGCTGGGGCGGGAAGGGGAGGAGGAATGGTCAATCTATAGCAAAATTATCCTTCAAAAGTGAAGAGGAAATTAAGACATTCTCAGATAAAGATCAGGGAGTGTGACATATTGGTAAATATAAACCCATTAACAAAACAAAACAATCCTATATAATAAAAGCCTAATATACTAAGTGTGTGGTCATCCGGTCGGCCATTCAATCAATCAAAGCATAATATGCTAATGATATGCTAAGGCCGCTCAACTGCTCACTATGATGTGCACTGACCACCAGGGCAGACGCTCTGACCAGTAGGTTATTACCTTGCTGCTGGGGTCTGGCTGATCTGGACTGAGCGAGACAGGCCGGACACACCCTGGAGCCCTCCCGCAGTCCCTCCCCGGCTGGCCAACCTCCTGCATCCCTCCCCGGCCCCGATCGTGCACGGGTAGGGTCCCTCGGCCTGGCCTGCACCCTCTCGGAATTCTGGACCCCTAAGGGGATGTTGTTTTCTGCCCGATCCTGCAGGTGAATTCATTTATTAGCCTATATAATAAAAGGCTAATATGCAAATTGACTGAACAGCAGAACGACTGGTTGCTATGAAGTGCAATGACCACCAGGGGTAGACGCTCAATGCAGGAGCTGCCCCCTGATGGTTAGTGCGCTTCCACAGGGGGAGTGCCATGGCAGTGCTAAGGATGTCCAGAGAGCGGGCCTAAGCTGTCAGTCGGACACCCCCCCGGGGGCTCCTGGGCTGCAAGAGGGCACAGGCCAGGCTGAGGGACACCCTGCCACCCCACCCCCCGAGTGCATGAATTTCATGCACTGGGCCTCTAGTATAAATATAAAGCCATTATTAACTGTGGAAATCAGATACTTCAAGGTTTCTTTTTGTATTTTGGGCTTGTTAATTTCTTTTTGTTGTCAATAATTTCAAATCTAAATGAAATATGCAGAAAAATAGCAGAAGTACTTCATTATTAATGACTTCACATGTAAGTGGATTAAACTCTAATCAAAAGGCAGAGACTGACAGAAAGGATTTTAAAAAACACATACAATGCAACCATATACTATTTATTAAAGAGATTCACTTTATATCCAAAACCACAAACAGGTTAAAAATGAAAGGATGGACCCAGCTGGCATGACTCAGTGGTTGATCATCCACCTATGAACCAGAAGGTCACGGTTCAATTCCCAGTCAGGGCATATGCCTGGGTTGCAGACTTGATCCCAAGTGTTGGATGTATAGGAGGCAGACCATCAATGATTCTCTCTCATCACTGATGTTCCTCTCTCTCTCTCCCCTCTCTCTTCCTCTCTGAAATCAATAAAAATATATTTTAAAAAATGAAATAAAAATGAAAGGATGGGAAAAGATATTCCATGAAACGATAACCAAAAGAGAGCTGGGATGAATATATTAATAACACCCCAGAGTCTTACTTAAAGTAAAAAATTGTTAGAGACAAAGGTCATTATACATTGATAAAAGAGTGAATTATTCAAGATGTAACAAATATAAACATACTAGAGGCCCGATGCATGAAGATTCGTGCAAGAATAGGCCTTCCTTCCCATGGCTGCCGGCACTGGCTTCCCTCCGGCCGCTGCTGCCACCCACCGGGGGCATGCTCCGAGCCGTGCCATGGTGGCTGGGAGCATGCCCCCACCCCTGGTGTGTGTCCGCTGGGGCTGGGGGTGGCATGCAGTCCCCTCCCGCCCATCTGCACACACAGCTCCTCCTGAGCGGTCGTGACACCGGGCTAATTTGTATATTGCCTATTTATATATATATATGCACCAAATAGCAGGGTCCCAAACTATATAGAGTAAAAATAAATAGATCTACAATAATAGTTGGAAGACTTCAACACTATGCTTTTAATAATTAATATAACATCATCTAAAAAAAATGAAATACTAATATGCTACAATGTTAATGCTAAATGAAAGAAGTCATACACACAAGGTCACATATTACATGGTTCCATTTATATGAAATATCAAATATAGATAAGTCTATACAGACAGAAAACAGATTGGTGGCTGCCAGTGAATTGAGGGTGGGGGATAAAAGGGAATAACTGTTTAATGGATATGGTGTTCTTTTTAAGGTGATAAAAATGTTTTGGAACTAGAGTGAGATGATGGTTACAAAAATTGTTAATGTACTAAATGCCACTAAATTGTACACTTTAAAATGGTTATATTTGTTAAATGGTTAAAATTTGTGAATTTCATCTCAATTTTTATAAAGTAAAAACAGGCAAAATTAATATTAATAGTATCTTTAATCTAATATGTCCAACATAATATCATTTTAATAGAAAATAAATATAAATAATTCATTAGATTTTTTTATACCAAGTCTTCAAAATTTGGTGTACATTTTATATATATATAGTGTATGTCAATTCTAATTAGTGCTTGATAGTTACATGTAGTTAACAGCTACCATATTGGACAGGAAAAATTACAAAAAGATTATAAAAATAAGTTGTCAGGTGAGCTTATATTGAAAAGAAGACATTCTATCTACAATCTCACTTTCTGGCATACAACACCTATAGCTAATCCCTAAAGCCTTCTTTTTTTTTTTTTGTAAAGTACTCACCTAAGAACTAAAATGCAATTATTACCTTTGGTTGTATTTTCTCCCTGGAATGCTCTTTACTCCTATGTAAAAACACACATTTAATTCTCGTCTTGGCTTCTAGAGGCTATAAGGGTTTCTTCTTCTGAGGAATTCAATGTATTTATCATCTATGTTTTTTGTTAGGTGATTACTTCTACTATTATCTTCTATTATTTAACTTCAACCTTCTCCCATTTACCTTATCTTGAACTGCCCTGGACCACCCATACTACCTCATATACAGCAAGAACTTGACATTCAACATCCATCACAACTCTCTTCCTACTACAATAAACAATATTTCACATGCAGGTTATGATAATACCAAAAGGATATCTGCAATATCCACTCTTAATGGATGTTGTTAGCTGAACTAAATAACCGAAGTCCACACAACCTGAATTAGACTACTTAGCATCCTTAACTCAAAACAACAAAAAACAAAAACAGGAAACACAACAGGGCAACTTGGAAGATTTACCTTCAGCAGGAGTCCTCATAGCAATTTAGGGACTATTATTTAGCTCCTTAATTGGTATAGTTCAGTTATGAAGGAATGAAACCCCATGGGTGAAAATTACTCCTGGCTTAAAAGCCCCACACTCCATGCAAGGACTGAAATATCTTGTAACAATCCTATGGACATACTTCTTTAAGTCCTGGCAAGGGATACCCCCAGGTAAAAGAATGCACCACACTCAGGGCAGAACAAAGCTCTGGCTGTCCACCAGATAGTACAGTAGCCCCTCTCCCTTTATACATGGTTTTGATAGTTCTGAGATTTTGGTTACCTGCAGACAACTGAGGTCTGAAAATGGAAGAGTCCAAAAACAAACAAACCAAAAAAACTCATAAATTTTAAATTGTGCACTGTTGTGAGTAGTGTGATGAAATATCATGCAGCCCAGCTCCATCCTACCCAAGGATGTGAATCACCCCTTTGCCGAGCATATCCACACTGTATATGCTACCCACTCCTTAGTCACTTAGTAGCCACCTCTCTTATCAGATTAGACAACTGTGGCATCGCAGTACTTGGGTTCAAGTAACCCTTATTTTATTCTCATAGTTGTTCTAGGTTATTAGTTGTTATTGTTTTAATCTCTTATTGTGCCTAACTTAGAAATTGAACGTTACCATGGGTATATATGTATAGGAAAAAAAAAAGCAGTAGACAGGGACTCGATACTATCCGCAGTTTCAGGAATCCACTGGGGGTCTTGGAACGTATCCCTTATGGACACGGGGGTGTGGTGAGGTGGGGAGGCACCACTGTAGTTCATTCCCAGTCGTCCAGGTCCAGGTGCTATTTACCAATCCACAATGTTGCCTAATACAATTGACATTCTATCTTCATCAGGATTCAAAAAAACCAGAGCTTAAAAAGTGAACCCATTATAATTTTTCCATAAAGAAGGAGAATGGATTTGGTTAAGTAAAACTGCTAAATAACTGCTAAGTTGGTGAGAACAAATTTACATACTTACTTATTTAAAGACTAGAGGCCCGGTGCACGACATTCGTGCACTGGGTGAGAGGGGGGTCCCTCAGCCCGGCCTGTGCCCTCTCACAGTCTGGGACCCCTTGGGGGATGTCTACCTTGTGGCTTAGGCCCGATCCTCTTGGGGATTGGCCCTAAGCCGGCAGTCAGACATCCCTCTCAGTCCAGGGCTCTCGCAGTCGGGACCCCTCGCTCCTTATCACCTGCCTGCAGCGGAGGCAGGAGAGGCTCCTGCCACCACCACTGCGCTTGCCAGTCATGAGCCCAGCTTCTGGCTGAGCAGTGCTCCCCCTGTGGGAGCGTACTGACCACCAGGGGGCAGCTCCTGCATTGAGCTTCTGCCCCTTGGTAGTCAGTGTGCATCATAGCAACTGGTCATTCTGCAGTTCAGTCAATTTGCATATTAGGCTTTTATTATATAGGATGTGCTTTCTCATTGAAATTCACTGTATTAATATCAGCTAAATATTGATATTGCCTGATTATATGTAATTCATTCATAATATTCTAACTGTATATAAATAAAAATCAGTAAGAAATTACCTTAGTCATTAAGATGAGAGAAAATCATGGATCGGCTGCCTCCTGCAAGTCCCCTACTGGGGATCGAGCCCACAACCCGGGCATGTGCCCTTGACTGGAATCGAACATGGGACCTTTCAGTTCGCAGGCTGATGCTCTATCCACTGAGCCAAATCAGCAAGGGCTACCTTAGTCATTTTTTAATAATCTGAGCTATAAATCTGAAAAAACACTGCTGCAATGAACAAATCAGATATCCTCCAACAATACATCATCACCTAAAATGTCACTGACAGCCCTAGTCAGTTTGGCTCAGTGGATAGAGTATCAGCCCCAAGACTGAAGAGTCCTGGGTTCAATTCCAGTCAAGGGCACATACCTCGGTTGTAGGGTCTATCCCCTGGTCGGGGTGCGTGCTGGAGGCAACCAATCGATGTGATGTTTCTGTCTGTGTGTCTCTCCCCTTCCCCTTCCACTCTATATCTAAAAATCAATGGAAAAATATCTTCGGGTGACAATAACAAAAAATATTAAAAATAAAATAAAATGTCACTGACAGAGGTAGAAAGAATTCTAATAGCATTTTATTTTAAAAGTGGACTGTGATAGAACATTTTGAAAGAGCACCAAATATGTATCTGAAGTAGGGAAAAAGCAGGTAATAATAGTGTTGACAAGACCCGCCAGTCAATTTGTGCTGGCACAGAGCAGATTTATTTAAAAGTGGAAAGGCAGGACCTATGCTCCTCTGAATCAAGTCTTCTGAGGAGAAAGTTGTGACAGATGTCAATTAACCAAAAGAACAGGGATCCCTTTGGAGATCAAAACAAAGACACCCTCTCTTGATAACATTTCTCCAGTTAGATAAAAATAACTGAGATTTGGTTTCAGAGCTAGTTTTTCTTAGTGAGCCTTCCTTAATCCCTCAATTTTTCCATACTTAATTAAATAGACAGAACAAGGAATAAAATGAAGGTTGGAGTAGAAAGCCTATGCTTTTTATCACCATTACAACCAGGCATATGGACAGCTGATATAATTCAAAGATAAAAAACAGTATTTACATTAATATGTACTCATCTACTCAAAGAAATAAATTATTTTTTCTCATTCTTCAGGGTTCCAAGCTGTTGGATTCCTGCAGCGTAAGTTAAAAGGCAATCTCTCTTGCACAAGTGCGTGCGCGCGCACACACACACACACACACACACACACACCTCTGACTGCATGTGTACACAATATTCAACTGCCAATATAGGAAATTGAACAGGATCCCTGCTTATTGAGTTGTCTGAAGTGTACTGATAATGTTTCACGCCAAAAGGGTTTTACTTTTAAATACAACTGACTTCACTTTAAAGTTGGTTCTTGGTTGTTTCCTTATTTATCTCCCCACCCCATTAGCTCTACGTACACAAAATCCTTAATAGGTCACAGTGTCTCTTCTCAGAGTTCAAAAGTCCTGGAATTGAGTCTCATTGTCTCTGATTTGTCTGGCTTGGGTTACTGGACAATCTTTGAACCAATCATCCCACAAAGGGTGAACCCACCCAAATTAAAAGGCCTGAAAAAGAAGGGATGATTCCCCAAGAAAAGTAGGGTGCTCTTAACAGAAGAATCACGGTACTCTCGGCATACCAAAACAATAGATGGCCATTACAATATTGAAGGAGGGAACATGGGAGTGGGTTTAAGATAAGATAAAAAATCATTTAAAGTGAGTGGCGCATCATGAAAATATACACAGAGTATGCAATATATATGCTATTCTTGCTTGAGTTGGAAGATTACTGAAGACAACAAACATGATTGAGACTAAATAGGAATCTACTGGTGAAGGCCTTGTGTATTCAAAAAGGAACTATTCTAGGCCTCCGTGCAGGGGGAATATCATTAAGTTGGTATCTAAAAATAATTATATTGAAAAATAGGATCAGGAAAGCTTAGAATAGTCAGAAGCAGAGACAGAAAGGCAGCTAGGAAGATGCTATTTGAATCCAAATGCTATTTCAACAATGAAGCCTGGGAATAGAGCAGTGTCTTTATAGAAAAAGTAGAATGCAGAATCCTAGATCTATTATTTTCAACAAAACTCAGATAGAACAAGTACTATGAAAGCAAGAAAAGGGGGGTACTATAAATACTGGAATCAAAGATAAACTCCAAGATGGTAGGTTTGTAAGGATCAGTCCAGTAGTGCTATATACAGTGTAAAGGATGTAGAAAAGAAGTTGTCATGAATATAGACTACGAGTTCAGTTGTCAAGTGTGGAAAGAACACTCAAAGGAAATAACTCAAAAGCCAAGGAGAGCTTAAGTAATTCAACAGTCCCTAGCACATATAGATGTTTGATAAATGGATGGATGGACTGGATGTCTTTTACAAGTCAAATAATATATTAATCAAAAAGTATCCAAAATTAATAAGACACAGTCCCTGATCTCATAGAATTCACTATACAACTAGCTTGAATAAATAAGGGCAATCACTTTTTTAAACTGCCATCAGAGTTCAGAGAAACAAGTGATTAATTCTGATAAATAAAGCTTCAAGAGTGATTCAGAAGCCTGTGTAAAAGAAAAGTAGGATATAGTATTGAAACTGAGCTTTAAGATAAATAATTCTCTTAAGGAGGAAGACAGGAGTCAGTAATGGGGGTCAAAATACTTAAGATAGGTGAGAAAATTTTAAGAATAAAGTGTAGCCCTAGCTGGTTTGGCTCAGTGGATAGAGCATCGGCCTGCGGACTGAAGGGTCCTGGGTTAGATTCCGGTCAAGGGCACATACCTGGGTGTGGGCTCAATCCCCAGTAGGGGGCATGCAGGAGGCAGCTGATCAATGATTCTCTCTCATCATTGATGTTTCTCTTTCTCTCCCACTCCCTTCCTCTCTGAAATCAATAAAAATATATTTTTTAGAAAAGAATGAAGTGTAATAAAGCCCAGACAATAGGGTTGTTTTAGAATCATATGTGAAGTATGATTTGAATGCAACAGTACTAATCAACTGATAATAATAAATTTGGAATACTCATTTCTCCAGTATTAGAGAATAAACTAATAATTCACATTTTGTTAATATCAATTTAAGCCAAATTATTTTAAGTAGGATAGTCTACCTTTTAGAAAGGAATAGCTATAAATATTTGAAATTTTTAATCTCTTTTCATTTCATAGAAGATTCAAATTCAGCCTATACTGATAACTAAAATTTACCTTAAGTCTTAAAGCAGAGGTCAAAACCAACATAAATGAGCAAAGGTTACAGCTTTTACTGCTTATGATACTTGTAGTGGTGAAGACTGGGACCATGGAAATGGAATACTTAACACTCTATACCCCAGCAGCTGCCTTATAAGTATGTAGGATCAGTATTATGAGAATGTTTTGAACTTTTTAGAAAAGCTAGAAATCCTGCCTGATTTCTTAAATACTGGCTCATTTATAAATGGACTGATTTCACCTGAAGTTTTCATCTTGTCTTAAATAATGATTTTTTTAGTTTATCAGAAATATAAATTGGTTTTACTCATTTTCACCACTGCACTTACCTTTTTTTAACTAGAAAACTATACAAATAAATATAGCATATTTTAGGATCTCCCAAATAATGCAAGCAATAAGAAAGAGCAATTAACCAACTAGTACTTTATTCTCAATTCCTTAAACTAAATGTTACTTTAATACATTTTTTCAATTCAAAGTTCTGAATACACTTTGTTCTTAAACATGAAATACAAAACTTGTAAAATCCCAGTACATTTATTTAACAACTAGAGGCCCAGTGTACAAATGCATTCGTGCACGGGTGGGGTCTGGCCAGCCTAGTCCCAATTAGGGCGGATCAGGGCCAGGCTTGTCAGGAGGAGGAGACGGCGGGACGTTGGCCAGCCGGCCCACCCTGATCGGGCCCAATCAGGGCTGGGCCAGCTGGGGGTAGGGGCCGCAAGTGATTGGTCGGAGGGCCCCACCTCCGAATGGGGTGGGAGGGCTGATCCAGGGGTCAGCAGCTGGGGGAGGGGCTGCGGGAGGTTGGCCAGCCAGCCTCACCCCCAATTGGTGTGTGTGGGGGGGTGATTGGGGACGGAGCTGGCTAGGGGGAGGGGCCGTGGGCCAATCAGGGGGAGGGGCCATGGGTGGGTGGTTGGCTGGCTGGCCCTGCCCCTGATCAGGGTGAGGGGGCCGATCTTGGGGGGGAGGGGGGCCGGGCAGGGGCTGCAGGAGGTTGGCTGGAAGACCCCGCCCCCTATTGGGGTGGGGGGGCGATCAGGGGTGGGGAAGGCCGGGGGGGAAGGGGGGCTGTGGACTGATCGGGGTGAGGTGGACCGATTGGGGGTGGGGACAGCCAGGGGGAAGGGCCACAGGGGCGTTGGCCAGTGGCCCCGCCCTTGATTGGAGTGGGAGAGGCCGATCAGGGGCGGGGCGGCTGGGGCCACAGGACATTGGCTGGCCGGCCCTACCCCCTGATGGGGCCAGTTCACTGGCTGCAGTGGGTGTCATAGCGACCAGTCGTCCCAGTCATTCCGGTGTTTTAGTCAGTGGCTTTTTATATATATAGAAGATGACCACAAAATGACCGAGAATCATGGGCAAACTTGTTCTAGATAAAAATACCACTGGCTCAGAAGTTCCTAAATTCGTATCTGAGGATTAGTACTATGAGGATTATCTGGAGAACTTTTTTTTAAAAAATATATTTTATTGATTTTTTACAGAGAAGGAAGGGAGAGGGAGAAAGAATTAGAAACATCAATGAGAGAGAAACATCAATCAGCTGCCTCCTGCACACCCCCTACTGGGGATGTGCCCACAACCAAGGTACATGCCCTTGACCGGAATCGAACCTGGGACCCTTCAGTCCGAAGGCCGACGCTCTATCCACTAAGCCAAACTGGTTAGGGCTGAAGAACTTTTTAAAACCAGATTCCCAAGGTCCACTCCGTAATTCCTAAAGCATGAGGCTGAGCAGACCTACATTTTAAATTTCTGAAGTAGTTCTGATGTGTAACTGAATTTGGGATATTAGTAAACCATAAAACTAATCTTAATTTTGAATAAACTAATAGAAAAGTGGTCACTATAAAATTCTATTCAGAATAATTTCTTTCCTATCACTTCAAGCAATATAGCTAGCTACTCTAGTTTTGGGATTTAAGATAATCTTATAAATTAAATTTCAGAAGAAAGCACTAATATAAGAACTCCATAGCTAAGGCAAAAATAATGATTAAAGATAGCTTGGCAATCTAAAATCTTTTCATTGCTCCTTACCACGACTTATAAGACTACACCTCTTTGACTCTCTCCTAATTCACTCATACTATCTGCAACCACAATAGCCTTCTTTCTGTTCCTTAAACAGTGTTATCCACCCTAGGGCCTCTGCACTTCCTGTTTCCTTTACTTTGATGCTCCTGAAGTATAAGCTAGCATGAATCCTCCTCCACGTGGATTCACCCAATCTACTAGTAAACTAGTTCCAACACCCAGCTTCCCTCCACCCTAACTCTACTTCAATCCATTTCTTTTTCTGGTTTTATTTTCCTCATAATGTGTATGACTATCTGAAATTATCTTATTTATTCATTTCTTTAGGAATTTATTGTCTGTCTCCCATTAGTAGAATTTATATCCCATTACTGCACTGAATAGAACGTTATGTGAGATTTATCAAATGCTCAATGCGTATGTTATTGTTGAGTAAATAAACAGAAAAGCATACAAAGTCCCAATCTTAGTCTCAATTTATTAATGTGCCATACAGATGAGCCTCTACAAAGACAATAAAATGTTTCATAAAATTTTAGTCCTAAGCAAGATTAAAGGAGGAAAATTTCAGTTCCCTAGCTTCCTCTACCATCCTCCCCTCAGCTCCCTTCCTCATTCCCCTGTACCCTTGTGGTCAGGTAATTTTAACTTGGGTTAGGTAAACATAAAAGACTCCAGAAGCAACTCAAATGACATGGAGATGTTAAACAAATACATTCTTACAATTCAAGCAAAAACCAGAAGATACAGAACTTTTCTCAGTTATGTGTCATTCAGAGAAGACTACCTGGGTTCTCAGAGCGACTTGTCTTTCTAGGAACCAGGTGCACTCTGAATCCTAAGAGAGATGAAGGATGAGTAGAAGTAAATTATAGAGAAGGGGAAAAGTTGAAAAAGGGGGAGAATGATTTTCCTGATAGATTATTTTATGCAAAGGGTTCCTATTTCCTCAAGGAGTTCACTATCTAAATAGTATTAAATAGCATTACAGACAGTATAAGTAGCAACAAAATGACATGCAACATGAATAAAAATACCTGGAAACAGAGGAGGAGAATCTTAAATATAAATTTTATAAACCTAATACAGTGGGACCACATTACTTTTACATAGTTTGCATCAAGATTTAAATGCTGAAAAGGGAACTAAACTAGGAACTGAGAGCTACTGTTTCAAAAAAAACAACAACTTTATTACTTTGAAGGATGCTAAAAAATTTTTTTAATTCAACGTTAGCTCCTGGAAATATTTTTGGTAAAGAACTATTAGAAAGATACTCCTTAACATGATAAAGGCTATTTAAAATACAATAAGTATTACCATATCTCAAAGTGAAGCACCTGAGGCATTCCCACTATAGCCAGATATAGGATATTACTAGGAAGGCTTAAAAAATTAAAATTATAGTAATATGATTAAAAGAGGAGTTTCAGAGGAAGAGAAAAATAAACAAAACAGAAATATCGATTTAAAAATTACCTTATTTGCAGATTATATAATTGTTTACAAAAAAACCCACAGCAAACTCTTTATTAGAAATATAAAGCCTTTCAGTGTCCAATCCAGCCTGAAAAAAACTTGGAAGCTGTTAATTTGTGCTAACAAGTGACAAACTGAACAAACTGAGAAATCAACTCTTCCTGGATTCATAAGAAAAGCAAAGTCACAGGGAAAACTGTTGCCCCAAAAATTGGAGATACAAACAAACACAGAGAATCACAACTTACTAAAGCAGAAACCCAACAGCACGGAGCACAGCCTTCTGTGGGAAACGGTGCCACAGTAAGGAAACTTGAGGTACAACTGATGATTCGCGGGAGGCTCAGTGTGGACAACTGAGATAAAAACTCCAAGGAGACCCAGTCATGGAAGTGCCCAACACTTCTGTGAACTTTACCTCTTGGAGCTCTCCCAAGTCTTTACAGTCAATATCAGAGAAAAACCCCTTCAGACTTCCAGAAGGGAAAGGGAAAAGGAAGCATTTTGAAATATATCAGAGCACACTCTTAATGTTTGCCCTCAGCAGAATTTATTTAACCAGAGCCTAACCTCCTGGAGTTTTATCAGCACCTAACTGATCTCAAGAAAGGAAACGCCCAACTATAGCCCCCTCCAGCCATCCTGTCCTACCTTAGAAGGGTCAGGAGGGAAATAAAAAAACACTTGAAAAGTTCACAATCCAGAGACACATGATCACAAAAGACTAAGACCCATGGAAGTTCTGGCAATCAAATGTACAGCAATGTAATTATAATTAACAACATTGTATTATATACTTGAAATTTGCTAACAAGGTACATCTTAAATGTTCTTACAGCACAAGAAAAAGAAGAAAAGAAAAACTGGTAACTACATGCTGTGGTGGATATGGTAATCAGATTGGTTGTGGTGATTTTTTCACAATGTATATGTATACCAAAACAGCAAGTTATACACGTCTAAATATAAAAAATTTCTGTCAATCATACCTAAATAAAGCTGTGGGGGGCTGGGGATGGAGACTGGGACCTAATAATAGGACTATAAAGCACTTCCCATACCGCCCCCCCCCCCCCACTACTATTACATTATTAAAGGCCTATTTACAGCAGTTCCTTTTATGAAGTCTGGCTATCAAGAAAAAAATTACAAGACATACTAAGCTGCCGAAAAAACAACACACACACACACACACACACACACACACACACACACACACACACACACACAATTTAAAGAGACAGAGTATACCAGAGACAGAGTATACCAGAATCAGATATGATAGAAACACAGGAATTCTCAAACCAAGAATTAAAAGTAACTGTGATTAATACACTAAGGGCTCTAATTGATAAACAGTATGCAAGAACAGATGAGCAATGAAAGCAGAGATAGAAATCCTAAGAAAGAACCAAAAAAAAAAATGCTAGATATAAAAGGTACTGAAACCATAATGAAGAATGTCTTTGATTGGCTCATTAATAGACAACATGGCTGAATAAACGTATCTCTAACTTAAGGATATCTCTATGGAAACCTTCAAAACCGAAAGGCAAAGAGAAAAAAATGGTTGAAAAAACAACTCCAAAACAGAATACTATCTAAGAACTGTCAGACAACTAAAAAAATGTAGCATAACACCTATGGGAATACATATAAGAAGAGAGAAAGAGATAGAAAAAAATAACTGAAACAATAAAGACTAAGAATTTACCCAAATTAATGTCAGACACCAAAACACAGATCCAGGAAGCACATAAGACAAGCAGGATAAATAGGCCCCCCAAAAGTTCATGAAGCATAGTATTTTCAAACTAAAAAAAAAAAAAGGTAAAGGGAAAATCCTGAAAAAAGCCAGAGTGAAAAAACACCTTATTTGTTGTAAAGGAGCAAAGACAAGAATTACATCTGACTTCTCCTCAGAAACTATGCAATCAAGAAGAGATTATAGTAAAATAGTTAAAGGGTTCACAGAAAAATACCCACCAAACTAGAATTCTGTACCTTGCAAAATTATCCTTCCAAAGTGAAGGTGAGGGGGGTAAGAGGGGGATGAGGACACATATGTAATACCCTAATAAAGAAATTTAAAAAAAAGTGAAGGTGATATAAAGATTTCCTTAGGCAAATAAAAATTGAGGGAATGTGTTGCCAGCAGACCTGTCTTACAAGAAATGTTAATAGAAGTTATTTAGAGAAGAAAAATTATACAGGCCAAGAACCTAGATCCACATAAAGAAAGAGTTATTTTCCTTATTCTTAACTGATTTAACAGATAATAGTTTGTTCAAATAACAATATATCCCATTATGTATGTTTATATATCTGTAATCATGTATGTGTATATACATGACATACATAAAATAACATACGGGTCAAAGAAATCTCAAGAGAGATTTTAAAACGTTTTAAATTAAATGAAAATCAAAACAATTTATTAAAATTTGTGGAATGAAGTAAAAGCAATGCTTAGAGAAACATTTAAAACATTGAATACATATGTCAAAAAAAAGAAACATCTAAAATCAATCATCTAAGCTCACGCTTTAGCAAAGTAGAAAAAGCAAATGAAATTCAAAGAAAGCAGAAAAAAATAATAAAAATTAGAGCAGAAATCAGTGAAATAGAATATAGAATACAGAAAATTAACAGAGAAAAACTAACAACAGAAGCTGGAGATTTTATATATATATATATATATATATATATATATGTATATGTGTATATGTGTGTGTGTGTGTGTGTGTGTGTGTGTGGATATACTTTTATTAATTTCAGACAAGAAGGGAGAGGAAGAAACAGATTGAAATATCAATGATGAGAGAGAATCATCCATAGGCTACCTCCTGCACACTCCACACTGGGGATTGAGCCTGCAACTGGGATATGCGCCCCCACCAGGAATCCAACTGTGACCTCCTGGTTCATAGGTCAATTCTCAAACACTGAGCCACACTCACCAGGCAAAACACAGATTACTAATACCAGAAATGAAAAAGGAGACAACACTACAGATCCCAAGGATGACAAAAGGATAAAAGAATACTATGAATAACTCTATGTCCATAAATTTGATAACCTACATGAAATAGAGCAATTCCTTACAAGACACAATCTCCCAAAACACACAAGAAAAACAATCTGAAGAGGACCATTTATCTATTTTTAAATTTTATTCAATAATTAATAACCTTCAAAAGCAGAAAGCACCAGGCTCACTTGGGTTCACTGATGAATTCTCCCCAAACATTTAAGAAAGAAATTATACAATTTTTCTACAATCTCGTTCAGAAAATAGGAACAGAGGGGATACTTCTTAACTTACTCAATGAGATCCATGTTACCCTAATATAAAAACCTGACAAAAACATTATAAGAAAACTTAAAATCTTTTTAAAAATTTAAATTTCAGCCCTGACCAGTTTGGCTCGGTGGATAGAGCGTCAGTCTGCGGACTGAAGGATCCCAGGTTCGATTCTGGTCAAGGGCATGTACCTTGGTTGCGGGCACATCCCCGGTAGGAGGTGTGCAAGAGGCAGCTGATCGATGTTTCTCTCTCATTGATGTTTCTAACTCTCTATCCCTCTCCCTTCCTCTCTGTAAAAAATCAATAAAATATATTTTAAAAAATTTTTTTAATTTCAGACCAATATTTTTTGTGAACAAAAAATGCAAAAATATTCAACAAAATAATTTCATTTTAACTAGTTACAACAATGTGGAAAAAATTATACTGTACACCATAATCAACTGGGATTTATCCATGATATGCAAAGATGGTTCACCATTAATAAGTAATCAATTAATCTAACCTATCACATCAATGGGTTAAAGAAAAATAACATGATTTTTATCAATAGATGCTAATAAAGCATTTGGCAAAATCCAACCCCTATTCACGATGAAAACTGTCAGTAAAATAGATAATATCTTGAGAAAGTATCAAAAACCACCTATCACTGACATCATGCTTAACGGTGAGAAACTACAAAATTCCCACTACGATTAGGAACAAGGCAAGGAAGTTCCCTCTCATCAATCTTTTTCAACAATATATTGGAGGTGCTAACCAATGTAAACATACTTCCCAACACTGTACTTAAATTTCCAGCTAATGCAATAAAATAGAAAATGAAAGGTATATAAATTGAGAAAGAAAACTGTCTTTGTTCACAGATAATATGATCATGTACTAGTATGTAGAAAATCTAAAAGAACTGACATTAAAAATTCCTGGAACTAAGGATACAAGATTAATATACAAAAACCAACCACTTTCCTATATGCTAGTAATGAACAAGTGTAACTTGAAATTTAAAACACAATACTACTTGCATTAGCACTGCCCCTCCCCGCCCAATGAAATACTTAGGTAGAAATCTAACAAAATATGTACAAGATCTGTAAAGACTACAAATCTGTAATGACAGAAATCAAAGAACTAAATAAATGAAGAGATGCTCATGGTTAGAAAGACTAAATATGGTCAAGATGTCAGCTCTTCGCCGTCAGCCCACAGACAGAAGGGTCTCAGGTTCGATTCAAGTAAAAGGCAGGCTAGATCCCTGGCACCAGTCAGGGTGCATGGGGGAGAAAACCAAATGATGTGTTTCTCACATTGTTGTTTCTCTCTCTCTGTCTCTACCCCTCCCTTCCACTCTCTCTAAAAATCAATGGGGGGAAAAATATCCTTGGGTGAAGATTAACAAAAAAAGATGGTTCTTCCCAACTTGATCTATAAATTCAATGAAATCCAGCAAGTTATTTAGTGGATATCTACAAACTGATTCTTATGTTTATACTAGCAGCCCGGTGCATGAAATTCGTGCACGGGGGGGGGGGGGGGGGGGGGGGAGGGGGGGAGGGGGGGGGGGGGAAGGTTTCCCTCAGCCCAGCCTGCACCCTCTCCAATCAGGGATCCCTTGGGGGATGTCTGACTGCCTGTTTAGGCCCAATCCCACATCCCTCTAGCAATCTGTGACCACTGGCTCCTAACTGCTCACCTGCCTACCTGCCTGATTGCCCCTAACTACCCTTCCCTGCTGACCTGATCTCGCCCCTAACTACCCTTCCCTGCCCAGCCTGATCTCGCCCCCAAAGGCCCTCTCCTGAGGCCTGATCTCACCCCCAATTGCTCTCCCCTAGCAGGCCTGATCTTGCCCCCAACTGCCCTCCCCTTGCCGGCCTGATCTTGCCCCCAACTGCCCTCCCCTGCGGGCCTGATTGCCCCTAACAGCCTCTGCCTCGGCCCCCACCACCATGGCTTTGTCCGGAAGGAAGTTGGATGTCCAGAAGATGGCCGGTTGACCCGGTCTAATTAGCATATTACCCTTTTAGTAGTATAGATAGATTATGTAGGATAGGGTTGCTTAAATGGTGGGGGGAAAGCCTTTTTTCAGCAGGAGGAGATGCTCTTGGCAGACAAAAATACATAATCCCTATATCTGGACTGATAGCCAGCCATATGCACTATACTGCCAAAACCTGTCATTAAAAAATTGAACTGCTTTCTTACACTGTACACCAAACAGCTGTTGCCCTTAAAACTCCTCCTCAGCCCCCATCTTAGGTTCTGCCTTCGCAGTTCACCCAGATTAGGTTCTGACTGGTCGGTTTCTATGCCAGTCAGTGTCAAAAGCTCCACCTCCTAGGCAGCCATTGGCTCCTTGCACTTCACCCAGATTTGGTTCTGATTGGTCAGTTTCTATGCCAGTGAGCGTCTCCGGGCCTATCAACGGGCCTGATCAGAGAGGTGGGGCTGATCAGCAGCCCCAGCAGAGGCCCAAGAGAAATACAGGTGCAGCTGCTGGCCAGGCCCAGAGTGAAAGAGAGAGGCAAGTACTGATCAACAGCTGCCACAGAGGCTATGGATCAGACCCTGCTTCTCTCTCCAGGCCTCTCTTCGGGCCTGATCTGCAGCCCCCTTGGCAGTCAGTGCTGGGTCCGGGCTCCCGCAGCCACAACAGTCAGTGCTGGGTCGCCACAGCAACCCAGCACTGAATTCCAGTCGGTCGAGCCTTCGGTCATTTTGGGTGTTATGGACCCTGGGTTTTTATATATTAGGATATTAGTACAGAGGCAAATGACCAGAATAGTCAATACAATGTTGAAGGAGAACACAGTTATAGGACTGAGAGTACTTGACTTCAAGACTTAGTATAAATTTACAGTATGAGGACAATATGGTATTGGCATAAGAAGAGACAAACAGATCAATGGAACAATTCAGAGTCTAAAAACAGACTCATAAATATACTCAACTCATTTGTCCTTTGAAAAAGGAATAAAGGCAATACAATGGAGCAAAGATAGTCTTTTCAACAAGTGATACTGGAACAATTGGACATCCACATTCCAAAAAAAATGAATCTAGATACAGACCTTATATCTTTCACAAAAATTAACTCAAAATGGGTCACAGACTCAAATGTAAAACACAAAACTATAAAACTCCTAGAAGATAACATAGGAGTATGATCTTGAGTTCAGCAATGACCTTCAGTTACAACAAAGATATGATCCATGAAATAAAGAATGGATGAGCTAGAATTCATTAGAATTAAAATATGCTCTGCAAAGGACACTGTTAGGAGAATGAGAAGATAGACCACAGTCTGGGAAAATGTATTTGCAAAAGATATAACTGATAAAGAACTATTACCCTAAATATACACAGAATTTCTTGCCTTTTTTTAATCCTTAAGAAAAACAGGGCATTTTATATTGAACAGAGAGTGAAATACTAAAGTAAGCAAGACTCTACTAGATATGGGTGAGGAGCTAGATAGAATTCCTATGGCACCATGGATAGCCAGATCCTTCTCCACCTTAGTTAGATGGCACCTGGGCATGGCCTGGGCTCAGCTATTTGGTCTGAGTTCAGATGGGGGTCCACCCAAGTCCTACACAGAATTCTTAAAATTCAACAATAAGGAAACAACATGATTAAAAATGGGACCAAAGACCTTGACACCTCACCAAAGATACAGACGGCAAATAAACATGACAAGATTCTCCACATCACATGTCATCTCATTAAAATAAGGAGATTCCACTACACACCTATTAGAATGGCAAAAATAAAGAACAGTGATAACACTGAATGCTGGTAAGGATGTAGAGCAACAGGAACTCTTTTTCATTGCCTGTGGGAATGCAAAATGGTACAGTTACTTTGGATGACAACTTACCAGTTTCTTACAAACCTAAACATACTCTTACCATATAATACACAAGTAGCCCTTCCTTGGTATTTACCCGAAGAAGTTGAAAATTCACGTTCATATAAAAATCTGCACAAATGTTAATTACAGTTTTATTCATAATTGCCAAAACTTGGAAGTAAATAAGATGTCTTTCTATAAAGGATGGATAAAATTGTGGTACATTAAGACAAAGGAATATTATTCAGCACTAAAAAAGAAATGAACTATCAAGCTATGAAAAGACATGCTTAAATGTGTATTGTTAAGTGAAAGAAACAGTCTGAAAGGCTACACACTGTATCATTCCAACTATATGACATCCTGGAAAAAACAAAACTATGGAGACAGTAAAAAGATCAGCAGTTGTCAGGGGTTTAGTGGGGCAGGGATGAGTAAGAGCACAGAGGAGTTTTAAGGCAGTGAAACTACTCTATAGATATTATAATGGTAGATACATATCATTGTACATTTGTACAAACCCAAAGATATACAACATCAAGAGTAAACCCAAATGTAAACTATAGACCCTGGGTGATAATGATGTATCAATGTAGGTTCATCAACTGTTACAAATGTACCATTTTGGTGGGGGATGTTGAAAATGGTAGAGGCTGGTCAGGTCATATGACTCGCTTAAAACCCTACAAGAATTGCCTATTTCATTCATAGTAAGAGGCCAAATTCCAAGGAGTCAGTTTTGGGGAAATAAAAAGATAAAATATATATGATATGCTTTTACTAGTAAAGAAAATCTGAAAAAATTTACAACATGATGTCATCATGGATATGCCTTAGCAAAAGAGTTAGAGGTGACCTTTATTTTCACCTTCGATAATCACAAACACTAACTAAAATTAAACAAAGCAACCTAAAGCAATGTTTATTACTAATAATAAACATTTAATAGTGAACATTTATCTTGCTCATATTATCTGCTTAATCTATTTTGGGTATTTGGTTAAAGGCATTATTTTAAATTATAATAATCTTGAAAAATGGTGTTATTCCATATTACAGATGAGGAAACTAAAGTTTCAAGAGGTTAAAAGTGACTTGCTTCACTTGTAAGTAACTGAGCAATGATTTAAAATCCATGCTGTTTTAGTTCTGCTCTGCAACTTAAAATAGCTACGACAGTCTACTTTTTTGTTGTTACTGTTAATCCTCACCAGAGGGTATTTTTTCCATTGATTTTTAGAGAGTGGAAGGGAAGGGGAGGAACAGAAACACCGATGTGAAAGAGATACATCAATTGATTGACTCCCGCATGCGTGGGCCCAGGGATCAAGCCTACAACCAAGATATGTGCCCTTGACAGGAATGGAACCCACATCCGGGTCGATGCTCTAACCACTGAGAAAAACCAGCTAGGGCCCCAACTTCATTTATGTAAAAGAATATTTGGGAGTAAATATTCTCTAGCAATAACATTTTTTCATTTTGGTACAATCTTATATAAGTCTAAAATGTAAGCTCACAGCATCTACTGAACACGATTCCATAATCATGACTCCCTCTCCTGTAGAGAAACAAATCTCAAAACCTGCAATCCTATTTCACAAAGTAAAGATGCCCATCTTGACAACACATCCTTTATATGATGCCCAAAACTCCTCAGTCTCCCCCTAAATGTTCAGCAACCCATTACACCTCATGGAAATACACTAAAACTTAGGAGACAGTTTTTAACTATGAGCAATAGTGGATTTAAATCAGCATCATGGTTCTCATACAGTGTGGTTTAAAAAAGCAAAGGCAAAACAAAAACATTCCAGTATAAGGCCCTTACAAACCTACAAATCATGTCTTTATTTGGAAGAAAAAATAGGCAATGGCAAAATAAAAACAACCATCACCAGACAAATTTTAACCATCATGAGACAAAATACAACCTGTAAACTTTCATTTCAAAAGTTGTAATGAATAAAAGGTTAAAGATATACAGAATTCGTTTATTAGGAAATAGGCATAGACAAGAATTTTCAAGAGTTTCCAAGATCTGAAATGCAAACTATGCTATCACTGGTTATCCATGTAGGTCAGTAGCTTTTACATGGGGCATGGCTGGAATGAATCAAAGACAATATCCATGACTTCTTGAGCAGAAAAAGGAATGATTGTGAAGCATCCATCTTATATGAAAACTGCTGTTTGAAAATTTAACCCTGCTATTTGGCTTCTGCAGATGCTTGCTTGCTTAAATAATAAGGAAAATAAGACTACTCCCACTTCAGAGAGGCCATTAAACCTTCCCTGGACGAAGTTATCAGTGCTGGCACCAGGCCAGGCCTTTGGTTGAGGTCTCAAGGCCCCAGCACACAGGGGCTCTTTAAGAACTTGCAAAGGAGGCCGGAAACACCCCATATTTGGGAGACAAAGAAGGTAAAAACATAAATAGGGAAAGTTCCTCCATGTTGGGGCCCAGAATTTGAGAGACATTTTCCTCAGGACCCGCGCGTAATAAATGTAACTCTATCTCTCTAAGTATTGCTTGGTTCTTCTCCGGTTTTCCGTAACAAATGCACAGAGAGTAAATCCACATGCATTCCCTCCAAATAATGTATTATGGAACCTGTATGGAATATTATGGACTATGTATAATCTCAGTAATTTGGATATCCATTGGATCTGATAATCAAAGGTTAATCAGTTAAAACAAGGTAGTGAAAGCTTTTTCATTCCATAGGCATATTTCATGGAGATCATCCCTAGATAAATTTAAAACAACTACAAAAACACTCTTTGCTCGTGACATCTACTAAAGAAGAAGATACGCAGATCTGGGTATCAAGATTACGTTTAAAATTTTCAGGAACTTTGTGGACATAAACTGAATATGTGTGCTTTCCTTTAACCAAAAGATTAATAGGTATTGGCAATTTTTTCTTCATCCATAAATCTCAAACTATAAGATATTTCTCTAAAGCTATGTATTTCAATTTTATACAAAAATGTACATTTTTAAGAAAGTGGACATTCAAAAACATTGTAGTATATTATGTGCATGAAAATTAAAAGCATGGAACTTAGGCAGTTATAAGGAACCTGAAAGAACACGGCACTCCCTTTGAAAAGATCTGCACAGGTAATCAATCCTTTCTGTGTCAGATTGAAAATAACTAACAAGTTGAGAAATTACCAACTTCATGAGACAGTCCATTTCATCATCAGTCAAATCATTAGGAAATTGTCTTTTGTACAAAACAAATATTTACATCCCTTCCCTTTTTTAAACACCATCCATTGATTCCAGTTTTATTCTCGGGGACAAGATCTAAGTTTACTAATATTTTATGAGGCTTTCAATTATTCGAAGACAGCTAATCTTGTTCATTCATCAATTCTTCTCCAAGCTCAACCTGACAAGTTCCTAAAGACTTTTCCTCATCTGACCTTGCTTTCTAAATATCTCATCATACTGATACATTATGAATTTAACACAATGGTTATGTATATGGGAAAAATAGTAAGCTTTTAGGTATAGATGTTAGGTGACGGACTCACTCATAGTAGAGTAATTGACAGCTTTCCCTTTAATGTGCTATCCATTTTACAATTACATTCATGAATGATGGTCAAAAGAATTCACAATGTAAGTATTTCCTTTCGTCGTAAGAGATGCTAAATAATTTGCACTTATTCATTCTATTTCAGTTGGTTTGCAGTTTGGCTTTTTTTGCTTATAAAAGTAAAAGTAGTTTGCAGGTTCACATACAGACTCATTAACTTCTTGAGTACAGTGCCCAACCAAATGTTCTAAATAATCAAAAATAAAATGTCACAACAGTTTCATCTCTTATCAATCTTTAGGTAAAATATATTCCAATAGCTTAATTCAATTATAATTACCACTACAAAAGCAATAGTTTTAAAAAACAACAACCCTGGGACAAAAATAACTGATTAATTTTGGACGACAAGGATATAGATGACTGGTATCTTCATTACATTTTTGTGTCTCTTTTAAATTTCTAAAAAGTAAACAAATAAGCAACTCACCCAAAAGCTAAAAACCTATTCCTCGCCGAGACTCTGGTGGCTAGCATTGAGAATATGAACAATGTGCTTTTAGAGAAGCTTTTTCATTGACCTGTTGTTGCTCATATTAATGAAGAGATTCTGATTAAAAGCATTATTATGCTTATCATAATCCCTTAAAGAGGCAAATTAAATACTTCTCTTCCAACTTACATTGGCTACATTTTAGAAATCAGTATTGATACTAATATTAATGATTCCTAAAAATAAAGACATTCCCAAATAAATTATTTCCCTTAATTGAAACTGGGTTTTCCAGGAACATACTGGGGGGGGGAAAAAATCAAAGTGGAGAGAACACTGAGTTAATAATCATGAAGCCCAAGTTTGCACTGAGACTGACATATGCAACTGTAATATTTTGGGGAAGTTATTTTTTATCATTCCAGGCCTTAAAAACCCTCATCCAAAAAATCAGAGATAAGATGCTACTTAATCAAAATCCTTCCTCATTCTAAATTTGATTCCATGAAATACCAAGACTTATAAAATTATCCCAGGTAGTCCACCATAAATGTTTGTTTTTATTTATTATTTATTCTATATATTTTTAACTTTTTAATTTTTTTAACTTTAAAAAAATTAATTTGAGAAAGGAGGGGGAGGAGAAGAGAGAAAGAGGAAGTGTGGGGAGAGGGAGGGAGGGGGGGAGGGGAGGGGGGAGAGAGAGAGAGAGAAAGAGAGACAGAGAGAGAAACATCGATTTGTTCTTTCATTTATTTATGCACTCATTGGTTGCTTGTTGTATATGCCTTGACCAAAGACTGAACCCGAAACCTTGGTGTATGGGGATGACGAACTAAGTTACCCAGCCAGGGCTATAGTATTAACTTTTAATGTTTCTTTTCAATGAATTAATTAGGACTTCTACTACTGACATTAATAGGCAGCTAACACTTCAGTATTTGCTATGTGCAGAAACAGTTCAATGCTTCACATGGATTACATTTAATCCTCACAATAACCTTCCAAAGCAGGTATAATTATTATCTTCATTTTACAGATGCAGTTTTTCACAAGTCCAAGATCACAAAATTGTTTAAGTTACAGAGCTGGGCCTTTAACCTTGAATGAAAGAACTCAAGTTTCCATGAAGGTATACAGAATAAACTTGTTCACCAAATCCCAAACATTAGAACTAAGGAATACTCTAAAAGCCTGAGCAAAATATATAAAAGAAACAGTACTTCAAATAGTAGGGTGTGTCAAAATTGGATTTAAATCTACCTTATATTTATTAAGTCTTATGATTTAGGCACAAAACTTAATATAAGTATCTGTGATTATTTGGAATACGGGACAAATAATATCAACTCAAGAAGCTATTGTGAAAATTAAAAGCAAAAACATTGGGTGCTTAAGTGTGTTTAGCAAACACGTATCATTTAATGGTTAAGTAATATTACTGAAATTACGAATGACAACGTACTTAAAAGAGGCATATAAGTAAATGTAAATCTAAGTACCATATGTTTATGTAGTATATATTTAACTATAATATATAAGTCCCTAAGCTATTTCGATTCATGGATAAGGAAATACTTTACAATAGCCATACCACTTACCCATACCCCTTAACTATATCAAGGGGAAAAGAAGCCATTGTAAACAAAAAATTCTCAACAGCCCTCTAGAAATATATAAGCATATACTCACATACCATCAATGTCTAGTACACTACATTACCCATAGAATACATATAATAAATGTTTTTGGAATTGCAGACTTTTCTGTTTTAAAATAGCTATATCAATATTAGGCAATAATCCTCTTGACTATTAGAATTGGATTATGCCCTATCCTTGCCAGAAAAAAACAAGTAACAAAACTGATGGAAAAGGCAAGTGTAAGGAAGGAATACTATGGAGAGTAAGCAGAAAGCCTGGACTTTGAACTGAGAAGGTCTGAATGTATCTGCCAACTCCCTAACATTTATCTGGGTGCTATAAAAAAGACTTTAAACCTTCAGTTTAGTTTTCTTCATCTATAAAATAGGGTTAGTACACCAACCTTACCTAATGCCAATGAGCACACCTAGCACCCAGATAATAGTTTCTAAATATAATTTCCAATAAATGGAAACAGAATTCCTTGAAAGAAAAAGAAAAGAAAGAAAGAGTTCCTTGGATAAATGGGATGACTCTGAAGCTGGGGAAGAGAACATGAGATGAGCCTGGAACATCATGTGAAGCCCAAAAGGAAGTGCTCAATGAAGGAACATGTCAAAAGGGCACAGAAGTCAACTTGATGGACTCCCAATGGCCAAATTTGGGACAACAAAGTATCAAAATGATGATAGCAAAGGATTATAATCCATAGTGACAGAAATACTTACATAAATAAATGTGGGGAGAAGAGAAAGCTGGTCTACAGAATTTCAATTAATAAAAGAAAAAAGAATAATGGAAGTAAAAAATTATCATTTGGCAAATATCACCATTGTTGCAGGCAAGACCCAACAACAACAATAAAAAAGAAAGAAAAGAATTATCAACAAATGTCAAAAATAGCAGGCAAGTGTATAATAGGAAATAAAATGCTTACCTAGTCTCAAAGTATCTCTCCTCAGAAGATACTTAATATAAATAAAATTTACCAGTTGAAAAACCATTTTATCCAAATAATCAAAAGTTCACATTATCAGTATGGGAATATATCAACATCATGGACTTCCTGATTTAAAGCATGAGGATGTCATCACTCTATAGCATTGCTGCTAAAAATGCTGAACTTGAATTTAATCAAGAGTGAGCATCAGACAAACCTAAACTGAAGAATCTTCAAAAGTTTTCATGGTTATAAAAGAAAAAGTGAAGAGCTGCTCTAGATTAAAGGAGACTAAGGAGACATGGCAACTTAATACAATATGTGATACTAGACTGCATTCTGAACTAGAAAAAGGACATTAGTGGAACAACTGATGAAACTTGAATAAGGTCAGTAGATAATAATATTATATCAATGTTAATTTCCTGATTTGGTTATGCAATTTAAGGTGAACATTTTGGAAACTTAGCTGAAGAATATATGGATATTCTTTGTGTATTTTTCCTACTTTTTATATAGGTCTAAAATTATTTCAAAGTAAAAAATATATATAAATTTTCTGAAGAACACAACAATATGAGGAAGATTAGCTTATACTTCTTTTTTCAATAACTGCCACGTATCTTTGAATGACAGCTCTTTAGTATATAACAGGGGGAAAAACCCTCAAGATTACCCAGGCTGGTAAGAGGCAATGACAGACCAGCATGTTTACATAATCCTTTCACTTTTCCACCTTGACCTCTCACCCATAAAAATCTCCAAGTTTTAGCACAAATAATTGAGAGGAAAGGGAGAAAAGTTCTTGTTCAGTAAGTTTATAATTTATTTGTGGAGTCTGGAACCACAACATGTCCTTCACCTAAAATGCCCCTTAATCTTCTAATCAGAAATCTAGGCTGTTTGGACCATTTATGTGACTTAGGATGGCACCCAACTGGGCTAATCAGCTACAAATTACTCATTTCAAACCTCTTGCTTAGTGGAAAAAAAATTTTTTTTTTAAATTAAAGTCATACACATCTCATAAATAACAAAATATAATTTATATATAATTTTATTTATAATACATGAAAGCTAAAGTTATAAAAAGACTAGGTTTACTATATTCACCTGAGCCTTACCTCTAAGCTGTTGACACTAAACCTTTTACCATTCTTACACAATCTATCCTGCTATACAAACTTTAAAGTAAATAAGACAATTAATACTGTATCTACTTTGTCAGAGCACAAGACTACTGAACTATATGTAAAGTTAAACATAACTTGTAAAGATGCCTCTTCTAAATGTAGTAATTTATACCTTCAATAGTTTTCCTCCTCTTCTAAGAAAATAATATTTTCCCCTAGTAGGAAATCAATATTTCCAAGTCCTTCAATACCAAAGAACCTATCATTTGGTTTAATATCTTGAGGGCAAAGATGCAGATTTTATTAATCTACCTTCCTAACACCTGGAACACAGTAAACTTCAAATATAGGGTGTCCCAAAAAATGTATACACACTTTAACAGCTGGTAACTCACTTAATTTTGAAAATGAAGTGTATGCTAATAAACACTGACTTTATAATAATTCAAAGTGTGAATACATTTTTTGAGACACGCTGTATGTTAGTTCCAATCCTTTCTCTGGCATATAATAAATGTTCAATAAACATTTATTGTTGTAGGTATTTCATTCAGTGTCAACATTAATGACTGCCAAACCTAAGAGCAATGTAAAATCCAGGAAACGAACTAAATTTGACTAATAAGAAATGCTGCAACATCCTGATTTCCATCTGTTTAGCTGCTTGTATCAGCCAACCACTCCAACACATATGTGATTGATCCTTTTGTGCCCAGTGCATTGAAACATTTAACTACCACTAAACCATGCAGCATACACATAATGGATATGAACCAGAAGATTTTTGCCTATGGAAAAGGCCTAAATACTGTTTTTAGAGAACCTAAACACTTTAACATCTGAAGTTAGATAATACCTTACACTTTGGCAAGAAATATGGATAATTAGGTGTTCATTACTGGGCCTAGTACTTTGTCATTCCACAATTATTAAGTACATAAATTCCCATCTACACTAGAATTATAATTTTAAAGTAATATTTTGTCTTAAAAAACTCAGTACCGAAAAAGTAAAACAAAAAACATCTATTCGGCATCTAACAGTTGATAAGAAAAGATGAATGGCTTAATAATGAACTACACTTCAAGGACATTACCTGGAAATGTTAAAGGAAAAAAAATTTATTCAGTTCATGGTGTAAGTACAAAAGATTATGTGGAGATCAGTATGCATTAAAATCCACTCCAGAATTTTTTAATCACTTAATACATTTAAAATATTCTGTTAAAAATAAAGAATTAAATTAAAATAGAATTATACAAAGAAATAAAGCATACTACATTGTTTCACATTTTAATACTAAATAGAGAGAAAATGCAAATAACGTTATTATTCTGAAAATAATGAACTGCAAAGGAGAGTAGGTCAAATTATAAAATACTAGAGCAAAAAATGCTAGAAATCATCTTGAGCCATCTTATTCATTCTAACAATTAGGAAACAGGTTTTGTAAGAGATTGCTTTTTTCAAGGAAGGACAATCCTTACACACAATAAAATAAGGATAGAATAACCAACACGTGCCATCACAAGCACAGAAAGGCCAAGAGATTGGTGGGGGAGAGGGAAAGAGAATATGAATGCACATTCAATCAAACATTAGTTAGGGAGGCTAGACTCTGCAGCCTAACCTGACCAAGTATGGATCCTAACTCTGTCATTTACTAGCTTAAACTCATAGAGCTTCAATTTCTACATCTATAAATGCATGGAAGGATAACTTTCCAAAAGGGTTGTTATGGCATTAAAAGAATTTACTAATTCATGTAAAGTCTTTAGAACAGTGTCTGGCACACAGCAAACACTCAAAAAATTTGGCAAAAATCATTATCTGTTATAGAAAATGCAAATCAAGACCACCATAAAGTACAATTTTACAGCCATTCTCTTACACTGCTAGTAGGAGCACAAATTGAAACTATGTTGGGATACAATTTGGCATTATCTTGTAAACTCGAAAATTCACAACATAACTTGCAATCCAACTATTTTACTCCTAAATATATACTCAAGAGAACATTTAACACATATGTATCAGAAGCATATTATATTCGATTCCCAGTCAGGGCACATCCTGGGGTTTCGGGCTCGATCTCCAGTGGGAGGCGTGCAGGAGGCAGCTGATCAATGATTATCTCTCATCATTGATGTTTCTATCTCTCTCTCTCCCTCTCCCTTCTTCTCTGAAATACATAAAAATGTATTTTTAAAAAAGTACACCCCGGCAAAAATGATACATCTTAGTAATGTATTGGGGGGGAAAATCAAGTTCCAGGAGTTAACATGTAATATATTCCTTTTATGGAATTGCAAAATATTTAAACAATGAGACACTGTTTAGACATACATGTATGCAATTAAACTTTTTTTTTAATAGGAAGAGAATGGTAAGCACACAACTCAGGTTAGAGTAACCTCTGAGAAGTTCAGATAATATGAGACATGCACATTAGGTTAGTCATCATTAAGGTTCTGATCCTTGGATTGTACTGCCAAGTAAATAAAATATTAAAATAACAGATTTCTGAGGGCCATACATAGACCAATGATGACAGCATGAATCAAGATAAAGATTAATCCAATTCTGTATACCAGAGGGTGTTTTTAATTTTACTCTATTTTATTATAGTTTACATACAATATTATATTAATTTTAGGTGTACAACATACTCATTCAACACTTATATACTTACAAAGTATATATATTCCTATGCTGTACATTATATTCTGTGACTTATTTTATAGCTGGTGCACCAGAGGTGTTTTTGTTTTTGTTTCAAAGAATTGAGAGTTAAATATAATCTGTTTTGGAGTGAAGGATTAAATAAGATAATTCATGTTTGACATAAAGCATTTTAAGCTATCATCCAAAATGTTATGATTTATCAGAGTTATTACAGAATAAAACACATTTTAAAAATTTTAAATCACTTCTCACTCTAAACCAACCTATCTTCCCTTTTAGCCAAAGCAGGAACCTTACCTAAGAGCCAGAGACTGCCTAAGCAAACTAGTGGCACAGCAGGGCTCCTGATTCCCTACCAATCCAATTCAACTACTACACAACCTGCTTTTGTTTTGACATTGTCTTAGTCAATATTCTGCACTATATGTGTACCACATATTTATCCAAAAAAAGTTCCTAAAGGTTTTAATCACTTCAGTCAATTTAAAAAACAAAACTATCACAAGCCATAAATACATAATAAAATTTTTAATTTAAATTCTTTATTGTTTAAAGTATTACATAAGTCTCCTTTTCCCCCCATTGACCTCTCCCTAGCTGCCCCCAGCCCTCAGCACAGCCCTCACCACTCGCGCACCCCACCACCCCCACCCCGTCTGTGTCCTTTGGTATGCTCATATGCATGCATACCAGTCCTTTGGTTGATCTCTTATCCCCTCATAGGTTGGACAGTCTTATGGATGCTTCTATGACTCTGGTTCTATTTTTGTTCATAAGTTTATGTTGTTCACTACATTCCACAAATGAGTGAGATCATGTGATATTTATCTTTCTCTGACGCTTATTTTGCTTAGCATAATGCTCTTCAGGTCCATCCATGCTGTTGCAAATAATAACAATTCCTTTTTTTTTTACAGCAGTATAATATTCCATTGTGTAGATGTACCACTGTTTTTTAATCCACTCATCTGCTTATGGGCACTTACGCTGTTTCCAAATCTTAGCTATTGTAAATTGTGCTGCTATGAACATAGGGGTGCATATATCCTTTCTGATTGGTCTTATATTCCTAGAAGTGGGATCACTGGGTCAAATGGAAGTTCCATTTTTAGTTTTTTGAGGAAATGCCATACTGTTCTCCACAGTGGCTGCACCAGTCTGCATTCTCATCAGCAGTGCAAGAGGGTTCCTTTTTCTCCGCATCCTCTCCAGCACTTGTTTGTTGATTTGTTGATGACAGCCATCCTGACAGGTGTGAGATGGTATCTCATTGTCAATTTGATTTGCATCTCTCGGATGATTCATGACTTTGAGCATGTTTTCATATGTCTCTCAGCCTTCTGTATGTCCTCTCTCAAAAAGTGTCTATTTAGGTCCTTTGCCCATTTTTTTGATTGGATTGTTTACCTTCCTTTTGTAAAGTTGTATGAGTTCCCTATAAATTTTGGAGATTAAACCCTTATCGCAGGCGTCCTCAAACTACGGCCCGCGGGCCACATGCAGGTGTTTTTGCTGTTTTGTTTTTTTACTTCAAAATAAGATATGTGCAGTGTGCATAGGAATTTGTTCATAGTTTTTTTTTTAAACTATAGTCCGGCCCTCCAACGGTCTGAGGGACAGTGAACTGGCCCCCTGTTTAAAAAGTTTGAGGACGCCTGCCTTATCGGATATAACATTGGCAAATATGTTCTCCCATGCAGTGGGCTTTCTTGATGTTTTGTTGATGGTTTCTTTTGCTTTGCAGAAGCTTTTTATTTTGATGTAGTCCCATTTGCTTATTTTCTCCTTAGTTTCCATTGCCCTAGGAGCTGTATCGGTAAAGATATTGCTACGACAAATGTCTGCTATTTTGCTGCCTATGGCTTCTTTTAAGATTTTTACGGTTTCCCGTCTTACATTTAAGTCCTTTATCCATTTTTAGTTTATTATTGTGTATGGTGTAAGTTGGTGGTCTAGTTTCATTTATTTGTATGTATCTGTCCAATTTTCCCAACACCACTTATTGAAGAGACTGTCTTTAATAATAATAAATTTTAGTACAGTGAAAGTCAAAACAGTATTGGCTTGTCTACAAGAGAATGAGGTTGATATTACTCCTTCCCTATTAAACACACACAAACATATATACATACACAAATAAACAACTTAATAAAAATGCAAATAGTACTGAAAATAAATAATTTGTCAATTAAATTTAATGCTATGTCTGTGGTAAAACAAAAATTATCTTACATACCAGGGCAAGTTCCATACTTTGAAAAAAGCTGTACTACCTCAAGCTAACTCCCTATTAAAATTTTTTGACTTTCTTCAAAAACTGGCTAGAATTCAAGAATTAGAAACACTCAGGATCTGTGCTATCTAAACAAAAATCACAAGCTGCGTGAGGCTATTTAAATTAAAATTTTAGTTCTTCTGTCCCTCAAGCTATATTTCAAGTACTCATTAAGCCAAATAGCCACATATTAGCTACCATATTGAATAGCACAAACAGAACATTTCCATCATCACAGAAAGTTCTAATGCAATGCTGCTTTCGATTGTCAAAGGAATCTAATAAGGCCCAAAGGGTAGCAAATGGTAGTAAGAAAAATTTTAACAGGACCTAACCGGTTTGGCTCAGTGGATAGAGCATCAGCCTACAGACTCAAGGGTCCCAGGTTCAATTCCGGTCAAGGGCATGTACCTTGCTTTCGGGCACATCCCCAGTAGGGAGTGTGCAGGAAGCAGCTGATTGATGTTTCTCTCTCATCGATGTTTCTAACTCTCTCTCCCTCTCCCTTCCTCTCTGTAAAAAATCAATAAAATATATTTTTTAAAGAAAAATTTTAACAGGAAAAAGAAGTATCTTTCAGTAAAGTAATAAAAACATTTTGAAAGAACTGTGAGAGAATGAATTAAAAGCTGGTAGTAAAAATATTTTTTCTTTTTCTACAATTCCTTTATAGTTTGATTATTTCAAAGATGTACTAAAGCAGGAGATGTACTAAAGCAGGCCGAAATCCCTCCCCAACTAAGATAATAGATTTCTATTGCAACTGAGGAACAGACTTAAAAACTGAGAAAGAAAATTAGGTTAAGAGAGCTGGCCATGCCAAAACCGGTTTGGCTCAGTGGATAGAGCGTCGGTCTGTGGACTGAAGGGTCCCAGGTTCGATTCCGGTCAAGGGCATGTACCTTGGTTGCGGGCACATCCCCAGTGGGGGTGTGCGGGAGGCAGCTGGTCGATGTTTCTCTCTCATCAATGTTTCTAGCTCTCTATCCCTCTCCCTTCCTCTCTGTAAAAAATCAATAAAATATATTAAAAAAAAAAAAAAAGAGAGAGAGAGCTGGCCAGGTAGCTCAGTTGGTTAGAGCATCATCTGGATATGCCAAGGTTGCAGGTTAGATCCCAGGTCAGGGCCCATACAAGAATCAACTAATGAATGCATAAATAAGTGGAACTGGAACAACAAATTAATGTCTTACCCCCCACCACCACCACCACCTCTGTTCTAAAATCAATTTTTAAAAAGGTTAAGAGACTGAAGCCATAACTGAATGCCTATTGCCAAACATTTATTTAGTACTTACTGTATACCAAACACTGTTTCAACATATGAGCCTATGAAAACTCTTATAATTTCCTTACCTTCATTAATAAAGCAATAATGAAAGCATGCCCAAGTAATGAACAGAATATCAGTAATATGTAGCGCTTTTAAAAATAAAGGGTCTTGTATAAGAAATTCCCATTTTCCCTCCCCTGATCACTTAAAATAGTTTAGGGTCCCCCCTTCATGTGCCCTACATGATCTCAACATCCTTGTGAATGTTTTGTTTCTTAAACCAATATTTTAAAAAGGAATTTTCCAGTTCATCTGATATACCACGCAAATTTTCACTGGTTTTAACTATGTAGATGCTTTTCAAAACTTCCCAATTTGTAGATTATATAACCAATGTAGGTATTTTACTAACTTCCCAATATGTGGGTTACATAACCTTTTAACTTAGCTAATACTCCTTATACAGATCTCATTTATCTCCCAAACAAGCCTAGAGATTTTAAATCTAAGGCCTAGGTTCATTTTCCTCAGCTTTCTTTCTCTCCCTAAGGTTTTGCTAAAACCTTTCCTTCATCTGTCTGCCTTTGTTTTTTTCATCCTCTAGAAAACCCCCATTTTCCCTAAAAGTAAATCAAAATTCTACAGCTAAATCCATTTAATACAATTTTTCATGCAAAAGCAATTTATAAATGGGAAAAGATTACTGTCTTCATTAACAGAAATGCTCACATATGAAAAGATCTGCTCTAAGTCACATAATTAAATGGCAAAACTGAAATGAAATCTGAGTGTCCTTTGCTACACAACACTGCAGATTTCTTAGACTACCAATTAGCATAACTGTATTTGTTCCAACACAGCTAATTTACTGTTTATATAAATTTTATTATCGACCTAAAGTTTTTATAGAAACAACAAATTTAAAATTTAAGATTCCCTTCTACATTTCTGTCTTTAATACTTTTTTTTTTTAAATATATTTTACTGATTTTTTACAGAGAGGAAGAGGGAGGGATAGACAGTTAGAAACATCGATGAGAGAGAAACATCGATCAGCCGCCTCTTGCACACATCCTACTGGGGATGTGCCCGCAGCCAAGGTACACGCCCCTGACCGGAATCGAACCTGGGACCCTTGAGTCCGCAGGCCGACGCTCTATCCACTGAGCCAAACCGGTTTCGGCTTTAATACTTTTAATATTAAAAAAAATACACAAAAGAAAATTTCTTCTACAGGTATTTCCCATCATCTTCCAAATTTCCTAGTATGATTGATTATATTGCTTTTATACTTCAAAAAGTTTATATTACTCTTTGCTGAATCCATATACTCTTTGCTATTCCTACTTTCTTTTTTTTATATATATATATTTTATTGATTTTTTACAGAGAGGAAGGGAGAGGGATAGAGAGCTAGAAACATCGATGAGAGAGAAACATCGACCAGCTGCCTCCTGCACACCCCCTATCGGGGATGTGCCCGCAACCAATGTACATGCCCTTGACCAGAATCAAACCTGGGACCTTTCAGTCTGCAGGCCGACGCTCTATCCACTGAGCCAAACCGGTTTCGGCTGCTATTCCTACTTTCTGTTTGAAAATGGCAGCCGCTATAAATACAGTGCACAACTATGCTCTGGTCTCGGAAGCACACCCTGGATGTATCCCAAAGTGTACTCCAGAGAGTACACTTCCAGGAATGTGCCACATGGGCTATGAACACATAATGCCTTGGCATATAAATGTGCAAAGATTTTGTGGTTAAAGAGCTTCTATATTTTTCTTAATAGATATAATTAAAAACATTTCAAATTGGAAATACTACTATATTACTGATGAGAATACAATATTCACATTACTCTTTAAGATAGTTTACTAGATTCCAAAATAATTCTATACTTTTTAAAGGCTGCTTTTGGAATGCATTCTCCTATCTTTTGGGGCACTTCAGTGAAGAAATCTGCAAAGCAATGATGCAACACTTCTCTACTAGTATACTCTAGCCATAGCAACTCAAATCTGAATTCCCCTGTAACAGCTCCTAATTCGACCTTGAAATGCACTCTCCTGAGGATCCTATAACTTTTAGTATTATCTCTTATTTCATGAAATAATAAGCTGAACACAAATGTTATCTTCAGTAGCAATAAGGAGGTACATCTTTAGAAGACAACATCCCATATACTGCACTGCAGTGTAGAACAGGGGATTTTTCACTGCAAGGGTCTTCACCAGTATTATGTTTTTATAGAGAACTGAATGGGAGCACAAAAGTCAGCCTATGTCATCACACAGAAAGTTAAGCTATTTTATGAAAGGTTGTGTGTGTGTGTGTGTGTGTGTGTGTGTGTGTGTGTGTGTGTGTATGAATGCATTCACACACACACACACTGTGTCAAAAGGTATAATGTATTTGTTATTGTCACAGTTAAAGATTAAGTCACTGTTTTAGGGGAGGTCAATTGGGAGAAAAGGAGACATATGTAAAACTTTAGACAATATGTATGTCCCTCAGCCCAGCCTGCACCCTCACCAATCTGGGACCCCTCGAGGGATGTCCTACTGCCCGTTTAGGCCCAATCCCGGTGGGGGCCTAAACGGGCAGTTGGACATCCCTCTCACAATCCAGGACTGCTGGCTCCCAACTGCTTGCCTGCCTGCCTTCCTGATTGCCCCTAACCGCTTCTGCCTGCCAGCCTGATCACCCCCTAACCACTCCCCTGCCAGCCTGATTGATGCCTAACTGCTCCCCTGCCAGCCTGTTTGCCCCTAACTACCCTCCCCTGCAGGCCTGGTCACCCCTAACTGTCCTCCCCTGCAGGCCTGGTCCCCCCCAACTGCTCTCCCTTGCAGGCCTGGGTCCTTCCCAACTGCCCTTCCCTGCAGGCCCGGTTGCCCCCAACTGCCCTCCCTTGCAGGCCTGGTACCTCCCAACTGCCCTCCCCTGCTGGCCATCTTGTGGCAGCCATCTTGTGTCCACATGGGGGCAGCCATCTTGTATGTTGGAGTGGTGGTCAATTTGCATATTATTCTTTTATTAGATAGGATAGCAAAGAGCTGGAAACCTAAAGTGTTCACTAAGAAGATAATAGCTATGTAAACTTATGGTACAACTTGATGGAATATTATAGGCATTAAAATAATGATTACTAAAAATCTATGTATGAGCATAGAAATTATTTATATTAAGTATATCAGGTAAAAAATGAATGATATTTGTGCATACCCTACTAAAACAAGTAAAATATATACATATGGATCTAGAAGCAACTGAAAATTGTGTTGTTTTTTTTATTGATTTCTTTCTTTCCTAGATGTTATTTCCCAAAACAAGCAAACACAAAGTCAGTGTCTTAGTCTGTTCAGGCTGCTATAATAAAATACCACTGATGGGCAGCTTATTAACAAGAGATACGTATCTCTTACAGTTCTGGAGACTGGGAAGTCCAAGATCAAGATGCCAGCATGGTCAGATTAGGGCTTTCTCCTGGTTCACAGCCAAGGCCTTCCTCTGTGTCCCTCAGACGGTAAAAGACCTAGGGATCTATCTGGAGCCTCCTTTTTTAGAAGGATCCACCCTCATGATTTAAACACCTCCCTAATGCCCCAGCTCCAAATGCCATCATCTTTGGGGGTTAGGATTTAAACATACAAATTGGGGATAGGCGTGAGGGCACAGACATTCAGACCATAGCAGTCAGTTAAAAGGACTTCTCAGTTTCAGTTTTCCTCCCACTACACCTAGCCAAATCTGTTTGACACAGGGCAAATACGCAAATGACACAACTAGAAGTTAGCCAGTAATTAAAAGCCAAACCAGTGTATGCTAAGGCCTAGTACACATTATAAAGTTCAGACTCATCTGCAATAGGGTCTACATAACATCAGATACATTCTTTCTCTTTTTGGCTCACTTAGAAGCTACATATTTTGAAGTATCAAGACTAGGAAAAATTGCTCAAGAAAACAAAGGTGGTCAGAGGCTAGCTTGTCTCACTCATCTCTCCCCTTTTTTTAAAAAATGATCATAATACAGTTAAAGAATATCTTAATTAGATATACTTATTAAAGTTATTTGTTATATGTTAATTCTTATTAATTTTGTTTGTTGGCTTGAATAATCCTCTAGAAAAAGTATACACAATTTTTAATCATCATATTTTTTAAATTCCTGATTTATGTTCATTTAAGATCTTGATTGAGAATTAACTTCAAATTCTTTCCTAACCCAAGTGTCAGTAATTATGTATCTAAGGCAGTTATTTTTAAATTAACCAATTATACAGTTTTAGAATAATGAGGCTAAATATCAGGCTAAATTAAAACATAAACAAGTTTTTGCTTTAGTTGTTGAGGACTATAAAATGAACTCAAACATAAGCTTACAGACCTTTAGCCGTCCAAATTCAAGTTAACAGACTAAATCAAGAGCAATGAACTGACTAGCAGATCTTGCCTCTCACTTATCACTAGGATCTCTATTAATAGATCTAGCCTATTAATAGGAATCCTAGTTTGATTACAGTTGCGAAAAATTGTCTAAATCTTTAAAAAGCTGAAAAAAACCTTCCTCTCCCCTTCTCTCCCATGAAAGTAGATTTTTGCTCTCCCTACAATATTTGAAAGCTCCTGCATTCAACTGAGAAAGATGACTTATACTTCCAAAATGTGCTCAGGTGTTAAAATTGCTTTCATTAACAAGCTCTAGAAATATACTCCTTTTATAACTAAATAGTTGTATTAAATACCAAACAAACAAAAAGACTGGCTAGAGCTAGTTCTTTACCCAACACTTACATTCTCTTTACTCAATCTTTGCTCAGAACATGGAAGAAAATGTTCACGATACAGATTTATATTATTTTCTGCTTATTGGAATTACTAGTTTCTAAGTTTTTCTAAAAAGTTGCTTTTTAACATTTAAAGTGAAATACAAATTTTCTAGGAGTTCAAATCCTTTTTAAAAAGTAACCCTACCAGTAATGGCCAGGTAGCTCAGTTATTTAGAGTGTTGTTTGAATACATCAAGGTTCTGGGTTCATCCAGTCAGGGCACAAAAAGCAACCAATGAATGCATAGAGAAGTGGAACAACAACAAAAATTAATGTTTCTCTCTCTTTAAAATCAATAAATAATTTTTTTAAAAAAAAGTAACCCCACATACAATTCAGGCTAAGTGAAAGTAAGCACTCATTATTTCATGAACCTTTCTTCTCAAGAATTAAAAGTTCTTTTTAACATTCTCTTAACTCTCATAAAAAAATGATACCAAGGGAGGGGAAGTTACATTTATATTAACCTCTCTCTTAAGTAATGACACATTTCCCTGGTTTTACAGATGGAGAATCAAGCATAAAGACAGGTTATGTGATTTGTCAAAGTCTTAATGCAACAGTCAGCAGTAACCACAGGATCATGTTAATTGTGAACACCAAGTTGTAGTTATTTAATTAGTGAATTTGGTTTTGAAAAGACCTTTCTAACCATTTAGATTGGAGTACCCCAAGAATATAAAACCTTCTGTCAAAGACAATATAATTTATTTGGATAAAGTCAACATCTTGGTTAGTCTTTCAGAAACCTTAAAGTTCCTAATAAAAATCCAAATTTGGGTAATTCATTTACATGTCTATCCTCCCTTCCACTTTCTAATTCCCACCATCTTTCATCCCTTGATAGGGCCATTATTACACGAGATCCTAACATTCCTAATATTCTCAACTCCTCTCAGGTAAGCCCTTCCCTTTTCTTACCCTCCTCCCTGACACCCTCATCTTCAACCTCCAATTCCAAAATCCTTATTCCTGTCTCTTTAAATTGTAGAGGCAGATGTCAGCATTCATACTCCCACTCTAAGCTGCTCATCCCACACTCACATTAAATACATTGGCCTTGGCTCAGGATTCCTCTCCACCTCAACTCCTAACACCAACCCAGAAACTTGAACAGCCACATTGTTGACCTTTTAAAACATCCTAGCAGATTCTGGCTCCTCTACTCCTACAACCTGTTTTTACTTTAATCTTCCCTCACATGTCAGCACTCTTGAGTCTGTGTTCTCTGATCAAAATCTAACTTTCAATTTTTCCCACTTTCACTCATGTGTCCATTAACTTTATCAAAACTTCCAGTCACTCAAATCAGCTGTCAATTCTATGTGTCTACCTATCACTTCAAGCTTAATTTCTTGTTTAAAATCAAGTCTGGCCATTAAGTATTTGAGATACAGTATAAACATTACATTGCATTTTGAATCTCATTTCTACCACTTACTCCCTTGTGTGGCTGTGGGCAAGTTACTAAACCTCTCTTAAATCTCAGTTATCTCTATCTGTAACTATGGATAATACTTAGCTCACATGGTCCTTTAGAAGGATTAAATCTGACAAGCAGTAAAACAGTTTGAGAGGCTCCACTCTCCTAGGCCTTGCTCTATCAATTGCCCATCTTTTAACTTTTTTTTTCTTTCTCTGCATAACTGACATCACCTCATTTAACAAATAATCTCAACTCCCAGCTTCCCCCTAAATGAGTATAATCTTACTCTTTGCTGTCTCCATTTCATCACTTCCCATTTTAACACTTTCTCTCTGAACTCTCCTACCTCTCAAGACTTTTCTGTCTTTTAGTGTCTCTTCTTACACTCGCTTAAAAACACTGCTGTTGCCCGGCCCGTATGGCTCAGTGGGTGAGCGTCGACCTATGAACCAGAAGGTCATGGTTCGATTCCAGGTCAGGGCACATGTCCCGGTTGCAGGCTCAGTCCCCAGTAAGGGGGCATGCAGAAGACAGCAGATCAGTGATTCTCTCTCATCATTGATGTTTCTATCTCTCCCTCTCTCTCTCTTCCTCTCTGAAATCAATTAAAAGTATATTTTAAAACAACAACAACAACAAAAAAAAAAACTGCTGTTTCTAACTATTCAACTTCCCATTTCTACTTAATATTATCCTTGGGCAATTTTCCACTAGCTTCAACTATTACATATGCTGAATATGTTGCCTCTAACTCTGCCCTCTTAACATTCTTTGGGCACCAAATCTATAATTTAAAGCACCTTATGGGGTATTTTATACCTTGACTAGTGGCCCTGTGCACGAAATTCGTGCACATTAAAAGGGGATTAATTAGAGGAAATATTTTAATATTGCTATTCGCCCTTTCTCTATAATAGAAATGTCAGAGATGAAAGAAAATTAGTAAAATGTATATGAAAACCTTCCTCCTATCAGAGTCTGGGGCGCACCACGGGACCCAGAGTCAAGTCCCCGCCCACCCACATGCACCTCAAAATCACGTGAGACCCAGACCCGGCCGCCTCCCCCTCATTGGGCTAGATCCAGACCGGGCAGTCCCACCCTTGTCAAGCCCCACCAGGCAGGGGACGTAGCCTCAGATCCCTTGGCCCAGCGCCAGGACGGGGGGCATGGCCTGAGGTCCCCCAGCCCACACCGGGGCGGGGGGTGTGCCTTGAGGTCCCCTGTCAAACCCCACCAGGTGGGGGGGGCGCAGCCTCAGGTCCCCTGGCCCGGTGCTGGGGTGGGGGTTGCGGCCTGAGGTCCCCTGGCCTGGTGCCAGGGTGGGGAGCGTGGCCTGAGGTCCCCTGTCAAGTCCCACCTGGTGGGGGGCGCAGCCTGAGGTTCCCAAGCCTGGCGCTGGGGCGGGGGGAGCAGCCTGAGGTCCCCTAGCCCAGCACCAGGACGGGAAGCGCACCTTGAGATCCCCTGTCAAGCCCTGCCGGGTGTGGGGCTCGGCCTGAGGTCCCCTGTCAAGCCCCATTGGGGCGGGGGAGGGCGTAGCCTCAGGTCCCTGCTGATTGCCCGTTAAGGCTCCTTATGGGAACTTGGCCTCAGCTGTGTGTGCAGCCATCTTTGTGACAGAGTGATGGTCAATTAGCATATCCCCTCTTTATTAGATAGGATACCTAGTAGGCACCCACAAATTAAAAAGTATCAAAATTGAGTTATTTCGCCCTTAAAAACTGTCTCTTCCTCTTCCCACTTCATTTAAAAGCATCACAGTCACCCAAATTTAAAATGTTGAAATCATCCCACACTCATCCTACTTCCTTCACATCCAGTCACATAATCACACTTACTGGAAATCTAAACTGCCTTACAAATTCATCCTCAACAGTTCCAAATGAACTATTCCCAGCTGTTCTTTACCTTGATCATTATTACATCTTCCTCCTCAATGAGAGTTCATTTTCTTTTCCCTCTAATCACCTGTACAAAGGAACCCTCGTATTCACCGTTCTACACAAATTTGACATCACTTCCTCACTTAAAATAATGTTCCCCACTGTCTACATGATAAAGACTTAAGCTGGTGCCTTTCATTATTATCCTTACTGACCTAAGAGTTGTGGTGAAGAGGGAGGGAAGCTCAAAGAACAAATTTTCTTCCAATGCTTCGTGCTTTATCTGAAAAATTTATGGGAATTCTGTTCAAAATTAATGTTATTAACATACTGAACAGTTAAATAAATTTCTCTCAACTTTTCAAAAGTTTTGAAAAAGCTTCCAGGAGCCTCTGTCACATTTATCTTGTGGCCCTCAGGCTCCAGACCTAGCCATCACCTTTGCTCCAAGATTGCTGATACACAGTTAAACACAAATCTATACTTACAATCTGGCCACCAACACCTTGTAATCTATCTCCCATTACTCCTCCAAACATGTTTACCCAAAAAGCTATTGCTTTTCTTCAAACCTTCTGTGCTTGCTTTTGTTTTACCCCCTCCCCACCCCACTTCTTGGAATACTTTTTTCCTTTTCCATCTCATCTCTAGGTGACTCCTAAAGTGCCACTTGTTTTCTGAAAACTTCCTTCACACATAACTCTCACCCTGCCATCCACCTCCAGATAGAATCACTTTCTCCTACAGCCTTGAATAACTTCATAAGCAGAGCACTCATCACATTTCAGAGGGATCTAGTTCCCCTGTTGGAAAGTGAAAGCAGTTATCAGATTTTACTTATCTTTGTATCTCCAAGGCTAAGGAAAAGTCAAATGCCTAGTAGGCACTCAAATGTCACTGATCTGAAATTCTTGAAGAAAACGTTACTAATGAAATCTGTCCTGAAAAACTGTTAAGAAATCCATATACACAATTCAGCAACTAAAATTTTGAAATGCTTTCACATATTATTAATGGGGCAAACCCAGACTTGATCCTGAATTCCAATCTCAAAGTATCAATGTAACTAACAATAAAACAGAAAAAAAAAAGTTTGGTAACTTTATGCCAAAGTTACTAAAACATTCTAATGTGGTGAAAGTTATGACAACTTTGAAAAAGTGGCATCAGAAAAGTCATGATTCACTAAATTTCTGGTAACCCAAAAGACTTGTATGCATATAAGCATAACCAATGGACACAGACACTAGGGAGGTGAGGGCATGTGCTGGGGGGTAGGAGTGGCCAGGGAGAGGTCAATGGAGGAAAAAGGAGACATATGTAATACTTTAAACAAAAAATTAAAAACAAAAACAAATAACCATGTATTTGTGAAAGTAATCTCTAAACATGTGAATAAACAAATGAGATGTGTTCAATCATAAGCAATAGTATCATTAAATACAACCAGCAAAAAACAACTGCATTCTACATTCTAAGCCATAAAGGCCTTTATCTAAATTATAATGTTATAAAACTGATTAGATTAATTGTTATTTCCAATCACTGTTGAATTTACTAAAGCTTATTCTTTGCACTCTAAATGTACAAAGAAAATGCCTTCCATGATAATTCAAAAATTTCAGATACAAGGAAATCTTCACCAATCAATTCTATATTTATAAGTAACAGTAACGCTATATTCAATGTGGTTCAGAAATACAAAGAAAATCACTTAGGATTCTAGAATTAATGAACTAAAAGAAATCCTAAAGATCAAATCCAACACTCTCATTTTAAATCAGAAAAATTAAGTCTTAAATTTTAGGGAGCAGAAATAATGTAAATCTGTATTTATGAATATTTATATCATAAATCTTTAAATTATGAACATTTACTTCCATATTGTAGGCAGAGATGGAATGACAGTATTACATTTCTGGCACATATTAAAACTATCATGTCTCTCCTTTAACATTCCAATGTGATAAACTACATGGAGTTTGTTAGGTTGTTCCTTTCTTGCAATCTACAGATAATCCCAGTTTGACTGTGAGGCTGTTTTGTGTTTAGTTCACTGAATTGGGTTTAATTTGCTCCTTTTGAAAATTCTCAGCCATTATCTCTATTTCCTCTCCTCCATTATCTCTTCTTTTGGAACTGTTGAACTTGTATGTTGAACTTGTTTATCTTAGCCTTCATGTTTCTTAATCTTCCCATTTTATATCCATATCTTTGGGTTCAGCCTTCTATAGCAGGAGATTTTTTAAAAATATGTTTTTATTGATTTTAGAGAAAAGAAGGGAGAGGGAGAGAAACATAGATGGGCTGCCTCCTGCACGCCCCCTACTAGGAATGGCGCACAAGAGCCGGGCATGTGCCCTGAGAGGAATCTAAAGGGCAATCTTTCAGCGCATGGAAGGATGCTCAACCAGCTGAGCCACACCGGCCAGGGCTGTAGCAGATCTTAACCTTTGGTGCCATGGACCTCTTTGTCAGTCTAAAGAAGCCTATGGTCCCCTTCTCAGAACATTAAAGGCTTAAAACATAATGCACAGGATTACAAAAGAAATCAATTACATTGACATATCAAAATATTTTAAATTTTGAAACAGCCATACAAAATACATGTGCTTCTTTTATTAACATTTTAAAATATAAGTTCTAGCAATAGTTTAATAACTATAATAATTTCAAACTAGTGACTATAAGTGCTATTTCAAGATACCTATTAATCCCTGGACACCAATTGTACTGTTAAAAAAAAATCTGACTTCTATCACCAGTATGGGTGAATTATATCCTTTTAAAAATAAATAATGTTGAAGTCCAAAACCCTAGTATCTCAGAAAGTGATCTTGCTTGGAAATAGGGTTGTTGTAGAATGTAAAGAGGAAGTCATACTGGAGTAGGGTGGGTTCCTAATCCAATATGACTGGTGTCCTTATACTAGTAGTAAAAGGGCCATGTGGCCCTAGCTGGGTTGCTCAGTGGATAGAGTGTCGGCCTGTGAACTGAAGGGTCCTGGGTTCAATTTTGGTCAACGGGACATGCCCAGGTTGTGGGCTCGATCCCCAGTTGGGGGCATATAGGAGGCAGCCAATTAATGATTCTCTCTCATCATTGATGTTTCTCTCTCTCCTTTCTTCTCTGAAATAAAAAAATATATATATATTAAAAAAAGGGAAGGGGGGCATGTGAAGATAGAGATACACAGAGAGAACACCATGCGATGATGAAAGCAGATTATGGAATTAGGCAGCTGCAAGCCAAGGAATGCCAAAGCTGCCATCAACCACATTAGCTAGGAAGAGGCAAGGATGGATTCACCCATTGATTTCAGAGCATAGCCCTGCCAACACCTTGATTTTGAACTTCTAACCTCCAGAACTGTGAGACAATAAATTTCTGTTGTTTTAAGCCGCTTAGTTTGTGATACTTTATTATGACAGTCCTAGGGAACTAATACAATTGCTGTCACAAGAACTTCTAATTCTGCTATGATTTGTTGGTATTTCCTTCAACCATGAATGTAAACAAGGTTCAGTTAGAGATTAGTAGTCTGAATTCTAAGAATTCAATGTCTCAAACAATTTAACAACTTAGTCTAAGAGCCATTACTAATGAACCATATTTTTTTAAAATATATTTTATTGATTTTTTACAGAGAGGAAGAGAGAGGGATAGAGAGTTAGAAACATCGATGAGAGAGAAACATCGATCAGCTGCCTCTTGCACACCCCCTACTGGGGATGTGCCCGCAACCAAGGTACATGCCCTTGACCGGAATCGAACTTGGGACCTTTCAGTCTGCAGGCCGACGCTCTATCCACTGAGCCAAACCGGTTTCGGCTAATGAACCATATTTTAACAAAAACAATAAACTATGTTTAAACAAAAATACATCTTTTTTTTTTTTTTTTTCATTTAAAACCATTCAGTTTGCCACAAAAATCAACATGTTAGGAGTTTATAATGACAATAGCTCAGGACTCTAAAATGAGATGCTGCTATGACACAAAATTTGTCATAAACAGCAAACTAAATCTGAATATTAAAAAATAAGGCCCTGGCAGGGTAGCTCAGTTGGTTAATGCACAACACTGTCCCCATACACCACGGTTGCAAGTTCAATCTCAGGTTAGGGCACAAACAAGAAGCAACCAATGAATGCATCAGTAAGTGGAACAATAAAGTGATGTTTCTCTTTCTTTCAAATATATCTATATATATAAAAGCCTAAGTGACCAAACGACCAGTCGTTATGACGTGCACTGACCACCAGGGGGCAGACACTCAACGCAGAAGCTGCTGCCTGGTGGTCAGTGCGCTCCCACAGCCAAGTTCCTACATCTGGCCAACCACCCCGCAGTGCCCCCCCCAAGCCAGCTGGCCCTGATGGGGACTGGGCAAGACGGCCCCCAATCAGCCCTGATCACCGGCTAGGACGAGGGACCCCACCCATGCACAAATTCATGCACTGGGCCTCTAGTGAGTCAATAAAAAAATTTTAAAATAAAATAAAAAATTTCATTATCTGCATTAGCTCCTTAAATGAATTAAATTACCTCTTAGTATTAGATTAACATGATTTGTATGAATAAACAAATGAAAAGACTTACTTTGTTTGCACCTCTTGGACAATTAAAATACAAAGGTTGGTACCTTGTTAGTACAAGTATTGCTTTTAGAAATGCTCAAATTGGTATTTAAACCCAATAGCCTTAAAAGGAGACTTAAAAAAAGCACTAAAAAGTTCTCCATCTGTGATATATAATATCAAAGACACAGGGTTCTTAAGCCCAAAATAAGAAAATCTTAAAAGATTCTGAACATACTAATTGTTTCCAAATTTTTATCATCCTACCAGATCTCTACTAGAAGTCTTTCTTTCATTTGCTTCAATATTTCACAAACAACAACATAATAAAATTAATTAACAAATTTGTATGTTACAAGGCTAGTGACTTGCAGTATTTCTACCACCGTATTACTTTAGGGTGATTTAGCACAGGAAGGGGCCATAATAATGCTCAGTTCAAATACCTTGATTTACAAGTGAGCAAACTGAGGCCCATATAAGCTGTCACTTGCCCAGAATCACAGAAAAAATTAGTGACAGGACAGCATTGCATCACCCAGTTCCAAGTCCAATGTTCTCTACACTATACCCTACTACATAAAGGTTGGTAAAAGTTAAATAAATGATCTGCAGATGACTTCTGTATGATCACATACATTGTAATTTTATTTTATTATATAGTATTTTGTTTCAGTCCAGTTGTCCAAAAACAACCTCACAAGTTTGTTTTTTCAAGTATCAATTTTATTTTACCATCCAGCACCTTTTAAAAATAGGCATAAGATCTAATTTCCTCATTCAATTTGGCAAAAATTGCCCTGGCCAGGTGGCCCAGGTGGTTGGAGCAATGTCCCATATAGCGGGTTCAATTCCCAGTCAGGGCACACACCTAGGTTGCTGGCTGGGTCCAGGGGGGTATGGGAGGCAACTGATGTATGTTTCTCTCTCACATCTTTCTCTTTCTCTCTTCCTTTCTCTCTCTCTCTCTTTCCCAGAATCAATAAAAAACATATCCTCAGGTGAGATTTTTTTTTTAAATGGCAAAAATTTATTTCTAAGAGAACTGGACAGACATTTCAAGGTATAAGCACTCTGATACACTGAGTTATTCTTTTCTAGAGGGCAATTTGGCAGAAATAAAAAAATTTAAAACTTACTTCTATTAACTCCATTCCTAGACTATCTCAAGGAAAAAGTAATATATTTGGATACAGACAGAACTCAGGATCAAATGCAGCACTGTTTAGAAATATCCAAAAATAGTAGACTGACTAAAACTAATGCATGTTACATACTGAATATAATGTAGCCATTAAAATTATATTCTAGAATGTAATGACATAGGAAAATATTCACAATATATTAAGTTATAATAGTATCTGCTACGCAATTCCATTTCTGCTGAAAATACACGCATATTCATAAATTATATTACATGGTAAAAAAATCGAATAAATGAATATGATTTATGCATATCATATGAAAAGTGTGTTTATATATCAAATATTAAGACATCTTAGTAGTAGAAATGCAAATAAGTTATTATTTTTTCACTTTAAAGACTATTTTGTACATTATCTGAAATAAACTATTACTCCTGCATGGAAAGAATTATTTTTTTAAACTGCACTTTTAACTCAGTTCCAGTTCCTACTAAAGGTTGAAGAAAAGCAGAATTTTACCAACCCTTCCCAAAGTCTGATATTGCATAAGACAAAGTCTTACACATAGTAGATCCTTCACTAATTCTTGATTCAATATACATCCACAATCAACCTCTGAGAGCTATCTATCTCTCTACACATAACTCTTATTTCAAATAATAAAGCATATAATAGAGGATTTCAAAATGAGGCCACAAAGGCCTTACTGTATTTTATTACAATGGCTAGAAAAGATTAAGGTTTCTCAAGATATTGGTGATTTTCACTTTTTTTCTACACTTGATCTTAGTAATATAGGCCTAGAAGCGATTCACATTTTTTTTCTAACGGTTGAAAAACATTCCAGTGTTAAAAATAATCTCTACTGTAATTAAATTCCTATTAATTGAGACTTTGAAAAAAACTGAGGAAAGAAAAAAATAAACAAGGATTTTATAAATAAAGTCCACATTACAGGGCAGTTTTAAACTATGTTAAACCTTCAAGGGCATCGGCCATTATATATTTCTTGTATCTTCATAATATATATGGTTAAACAATAAATTGCCACTTCAAAACATTACTTTATATATTAAAGATGAGATATATAAATTACCAGAATAAAAGCTACGTTCGAAACAAGTTTACTGTGGTTTATCTAATGCACAATGTTGGCCCTGTTGGCCCTAAGAAAACTGATTACCAGATGAACACATCACTTTCTAATATAAAAAAATTTTAAGTAAAATCCCAAGAGCTTGTTCCCATGAAGAGTTAAGATCTAATAGTAAAATATTATATGCTAAAACATTAATTTTGTCCTACAAAAACTAGCTTAACAAACCTCCTAGGGAGTAACATTAATAAAGCAGGATATATCTGTAAAAACAGAATTCCAAAAATATGGGTGAGATTTCCAAGTTGTCCCACACTAAGTACACATAAAATCTGAGAAAGAGAAAGAAAAGCAATCTTCTCGGTAAAAACTGCCATTTCGTGTTTCAAATATCAACATCTTTGGGATTAAACCACTGGGAATATTTACTCATTTTTCGTGTAACAGCAAAATCATCCACTGACATCACTACACCAAAAACTTGCTCTGAATTTGTTCATGACAAATATTACAGAAAGAGCCATTTAGAAACTATTTTACACGTGTGTCAATCCACATTTCCTCATTTGCTTTTCTATTAGCTGAGGTATTAAATATTTCACTTTAAATATGGTAATTAGTCTTTTCCTATCCCTAAAATGAACTTGACATGTTGATCCAAGCTTTCTTAAGAGACCCAAAAAACATCGTCCTTCTGTTCAGAATTTTCAGCAGCTGTTCTCCTAACCAGGCGTTATCTGAGATACAGCACTTCTTGATCTCGCTCAAAGTAGGTCTAATCTGCGGAAGGCAGTGAGACAGTGTACTGCACTGTGAATGGACAGCCAGGTATTTTATGAATGGAGGCGATCACGTGATCCCAGCACCTCCCCGAACTGATATTTCCCACATAACTGTGTCAACATTCTGAGAACAGGGGTAGTTGTTTGTGTGTGCGTATGTTTTAGAATTTAACCTAAAACTTCGAATTTTCCTTACTTCCTGAACTCAAAAATCTACGTGAAGGCAATCAAGCTTCGATTTTTTTTTCTTGGGAAATCCTTTTCAAGATGTCCAAGGTGATGGATGTTTAATTATTTTTTTATGAATGAAGAGTGTGCTATGCAAATGAGGGCGATTCACAAAAAAAAAGAGAGAACATGGCGGCCACTTCTGCTTCCCGACTGCACTGACACTGCAGCAATCTACCTTCTCGCACACCCGCTCATCGGAAGGGTGTGCTGGGGGGAGGGAGGGGAAGGAAAAACGCTGCTTGGCATTTCTCAAGCTATTTTATGTTAAACAGGCCTAGGCTTTGGACTTTTATTAAAGTTCTCTCAAAAGAGGTCTGACTCGAGGAATGCACTTTATTTAAAGGAATGCATCCTAGGACTAGCCTAGCCGTAACTCACTTAACTCTTTCCAACCCTCAAAAGATAAACAAAATTTGAATTACAAGAAAACGGAAGCTAATATCCTGCATGAAATTAAATCCGGTCTCAACAGAAAACATCTCACCAATACTTCTCCAAGCAGCTGTTACGTTAAAGCCAAATATTGTAAAAGGCAAAGCATTTCGCTGAAAAAAAAAAACAAACATAAGGACAGCCCACATAAATAAAAACTTTAACCAGGCTGCTCTAGAAGTTCATCAACGAAGTCATCGACATATTCAGCAATGTAAATAGTGTTAAACCAACACTAAGGTGTAAAAGGTGTATGTTAATATAGCTGAAGAACAAAAATTAGCATTCAAAATTCTCCTAGGCACCTGATAAACACATGTCCAATGTTCGCAAAGGCAAAACAGAATGGTTCGACATCTCCCACACTCCAGGTGTCCATAATCCCATTAAATTCTAAAAAATGTCCCCCTGGCCTCATTTTTTTTTTTTTTACAAGAATCTTACAGGTCATAAGTTTAAAAAAGGAGGGGAGGGGGGTAGAGGCTTAATCTGTATTTAAGAGTCACTGACTCATCAAATTAAGATTCAGGAGCCGTTTGCTGCAGGAGGTGCTCCCACACATCAGTCTCCAAGTGGAAGAGCTATAAAGGAAACAGGATGGGTCTTCGGGCTATGCTGATCGGCACGCTCCGGTGAAAAAGGACAGGCCAAAGGTCTTGCAGGCAAAGGGGTAATTTCTACCCTGCCTCCATCCATCCATCCACCCACATCACTCCATCTCCTGGGCATAAAACTGCCATCCAACCCCAACCCTCAATACCCTTCCCCAGAAGGAAGCAACTAAATGGGGGGTGGGGGATGGGGGGGGGGGGGGTGAGTGCTGCCTTGAAATTAAATGGCTAAAGAAATCAAATATTATCTGCAGAACAAGATGCACCGAACTCCCCAGGGTTGCAAGCTTCCCGGCACCCAAGTCTTCGAGGGGTGCGAGGGGTGCGAGGGGTGCGGGGGGGCGGCGGAGGAAGGATGGGGGGGGCAGGAATCAAGATCAATGGGGCGCTTACTCGTTGTCAGAAGTCGCCGTCTCCTCGCTCATCTTTCCCTCACCGTGATCCGATCTGGAGATGGAGGCGCAACAGCAGGAGGAGCAGCAGGAGCACCGAGGGACCGGAGGCAGCGACGGCCGGGGGGGCGCGCGGGCAGCGGCTCAGGGGCCTCACCATGGTGGACGCCTCACCCGGAGCGGTGCCCCCCCAGCCGGGAACCCCGGCCGCCCCCGCAGGGGGGTGGCGGCAACACCCTCCGCCGTGGCGACCCCAGCCTCTTGCCTCGCCTCAGCGCCCAGCCGGGAGATCCGAGGAGGCCGGGGAGGTGTGCGGAGAGGGAACGAGGAAGGGGGGCTGCAAAGGGCGACTGCAGAGCGGCTGCTCCCGCCACTGGGGTGGTGAGCCGCGGGGTCCGGCCAGCCAGGCGCGGGCGGGCGGGCGGGCGGCGGCGGCGAAGCCGGAGCAGAGGCGGCGCTGCCCTCAGGGATGCGGCGAGGAGGAAGCAGGGCTCCGCTCGGCGGGGGCCGGCGCGGGGGTGCCGAACCCAGGCTCCGGGCGGCGGCGGCGGCGCGGTCCTACCGGAGCCCACCCCACCATCTCCCGCCCCGCTGCCGGCACCCGCTCAGCCCCCGGCAGCGAGCGGGGCGGTCCTCAAGAGCGAGCAGAACCGGGCGCGGGGCCTCGCGGCGGCGGATTCCTCCAGACACGCTCCAGCCGGGACGGCTCCTGAGGGGGGGAAGAGGGGGCGGCGGGGAGCGCGTGAGGCGGGGGCAGGCGGCCGATCGCCCCCGCTCGGGCCGGCGAAGAAGAGCGGGCGCTCCCGGGGAGCAGGGTCCCGAGAAGCGGCTTGAGAGCGAGGAGAGCGGCCGCAGGTCACCAGCCAGCCGGTGTCCAGCCGCCGCTCGGCGGGCCAACTCCTCACCTCCGCACACCCGCCCGAGGGGAGCTGCCAGGGGGGCGGCGGAAGCGCTCACGCCGCCCGCTCCTTCCGCCGTCGCCGCTGCCCGAACCCGGGGCGCCCGCCGGAGGAGGCGAAGTAGTCCCTGGCGACTTCTCCCGGCCGCTGGCTTCCCGGGGCGGGGGGGGGAGCAAAGTGAGCACGGGGCTGGGGTTGCAGAGCGGGGTGCCCGGGCTGTGAGGGTGTGTGGGTAGGAGGACCCAAAGCTGCAGCCCCGGAGCGAATCACTGCCACTCGAAGTCGTGTGCAGCATAGCAAGTTTCAGGAAAGTAGTCCCCTCCTCCCTTCATTTCCCAAATCGGAGGGAGGCGGAGGGATACGCCAGGCACCGAGCTCTGTGTGCGTGCGCGCGCTCCAAACTCTTGGCACGCCGCGAAAGGGGGCGGGGGTGTGAGCTGCACCGGGAGCTGCTGAGGAGGCTGCATTGTTGCGGCGGCAGCGGTCCTCCCAGTCACTCGTTTTGGAATATCCAGATGGTTTGACCGAAGAAGCTAGAATAACTGTGCTCTAGGAGGACATGGGAGGCGACTCTGTTCTGCCGTGTGTGCTCTCCTTGCAGAGCAAAGAATGGAGCTGGCATGAGTTCATCTTTAGTTGGTGGGGGTTAGAAGAGGGACTGTACAAAGAGAGCTCCGCCTGCTGTCCTCTGCTTGCATCGCTGCAGTGTCCTAGCTGCATGCACAACGGGTGTGAGTGTGTGTGTGTGTGTGTGTGTGTGTGTACGCGCGCGTGTGTTAGAGAGAGAAAGAGTTGGTTTTAATGCCTCGGATTCTTACTGCTCAAGGGGTATGCCGTGCAGGGCATTCATCTCCGAGAGCTAGAGTGGCTGTTAATGGAGAACGACTTCCATTGAAGCCCAGGGTAGGCGTGTTACATGAATCTGGCGCAGCCAGAAGCACAGGAAATAACTCCCGCTGCGAGTGAGGTTGCATAACTACAGCGCAGAAGATGCCGCTGTGGCATCAACTGCTCTGAATGGAGGCGGAACGAGAATTGAATGGGCAGCTGTCACGTTTGCATTGTTAGAGGACAAAGTATGCATTCGTCTCGAAAGGTTTTTGCACAGAAACCTGCTAGGGTTGCGGGTTGGAGTAGGGGGTCTCCTGAATCAGAGGACTCGAAGCCCCTGGCTCCGCAAATTCTATTATCTCTTCTCTATCTAGAAAGCCAGCCTCTATATGATCCGGCCTGGCGGACTGAGTCCCAAGTGCTCCAGCTTTTCTGACGCCTCTCCCTAGGTAATCGGTCTAGCTCTGTGCGCAATGTTTTTCTCTTCATTCTCAAGTTTGTGCGACCTGGTAATGAAGGCTGCTGTTCCTGCCACCTTGAGGGGTAGAACAATTCCTGAGGAAGAAGAAAGTGGGAGAACCTCCCACACGAGTGAGCACTCGCCTTCTGCCATCCGTCTCCGGGAAGTTTCAGGATTGCAGTTCTCAGGAGTGCATGCTCTATTCTGTTAGGAGTGTTTTGAACATAGTAGGTGCTTAATACATGTGTGATGAACGAATGAAGGAGCTAAACCAGTCAGTCTGCCCCCAAAACGCATCCCTTTGACTTCTGAGGTCTCTTGCAAAACTGCCTCCGCAGCAGCATTGTTCTTGCTCAAAGTGAGGACGGGTAACGTTAGTGATAGGAAGAGGTGAGAGGATCTGGGATAATCAGACTTTACCTTTGTTACCTCTGAACCTGAGTTTTGTTTTGTTTTTGTTTTTTTTTTATCTTGTTCCTGCTAAGAATCTGTAACTGGAAGTGTTGGGACTGGCCTGCCCTCCTTCCAGCACTACTGCTGACCACTTCATCTACTCAGATTTGAATCAAATCAGTTATAATTTGTGTTCTAGACAGGTTGCTTTAAACTCAGCCTGTATACCTAACTCATAGAGTTGCTGTACTGATTAATTTGGTATAAATATACATAAAGCACTTAGAACAGATTAAGAACTCAATAATAAGTCCTATGATTTTGTAAAATGGAGATGATAAACTCCATGACAAGGCAGTGGCAATTGCTCTGAAGGTTGAATGTAAAGCATTCAATAGCCTTGATCATTCAATAAATAACTCAGATTTTTTTCTATGTACTACTAGACATATGCCCTGGCCCTTAGTAAGTCATCAATAAATGATAGTTCTCAGAGTTATGATTAAGGAAAGTTGAGTGGCTTGCAAAGCCTCATTTTCTTTGGAAGAAATTTCTGCCTGTTTGAGATTCAAGTACACCAGGGAAATTATCAATAACATGTCTTGCCAGAAGATAGGAAAACCATTTTGGCTGTCATTTGCGAGGTACTGTGCTGGCCGCTTTCACACATAGTGCTTACCCAAAGGGGCAAGATATAACCAACAGCCTGAATTAATGCTTTTAGATTGTTCCCAATGCCATGATCGAGACAGTCACCAAACAGTTCTTTTTTCAAGTACTGTAAGTCCTCACTTAATGTTGATGAGTTCTGTGACTTTAAGGGAAACAACGTGTAACAAAACCAGTTTTACCATGGGCTACTTGATATAAACAAGAGTTAATTTCCTAGGTTATAACAAAATGACATTGAGTAAAATGATACTGTTTGATGACCTACTGTACACTGCAAGTGATGCTTTATTTTTTGGTTGATCCTCACCCGAGGATATATTTCCATTGATTTTTTAGAGAGATTGGAAGGAAGGGGGAGAGACAGAGAGAAACATTGATGTGTGAGAGAGACACAGCAAACCCGGGACCCTTCAGTCCGGAGGCCGGCGCTCTATCCACTGAGCCAAACTGGCTAAGGTGTGTGAGTGCTGCTTCAATGCAGACTCCTAGATCCCACTCCAGAGATTGTGATCACAGATCTGTAATGGGACTAACAAATCTGTTTTTCCAGGTCCTTCTTAGCCCCTCACAGACTACTCCCCTTTTCCTTGCAACTACTTGTGTCATTGCATCTCTGAACACATCCCTAATTGAAACTTCTATAACAACAGAACACAAAAAAGGGTGACCCAAGGTACATCTTAGGCTAAGTAGATACTGATTAAGGCTAGAGACCTGGTTCAACTATGGAGGATAGATTCAACAAGTCTTGAAAAGCTGTGTGAGAGATACACATAAACCACAGTTTCACCTTAAGTTCCAACTTCATTCAGTTGGTTGAGCACTAGTCCAGAATGATTCTGTGGCCATATCAGGGTCAGGAAGGCACGGGGCCCTTGCATTTGCTCTGTTGTGTTTTCTTAGGAGGTTTTGTGGGAAGGACACTGGCCACAATAGCTGGCTTCTACGGGTGGCTCTCGGGACTGGTGTCCTGAGCTTAAGTATTAGCCACAGCCACTTAACACTTAACAACCTATTATAGATGATTAATTATCTAAAGCATCCATGGGCTGGCCAACAGCACAACTGCCAGGTAATTGTCACTGTAGGAAATCATTAAAGTTAAGAAAGTACCAGTGGGTTCTGAATTCCAGGTAGATATCAGACCAGAGTTCACAAGGACAGCCAAGTAGCCTGTCCTCATAGAGGCACTGGCAGATGGCATGCAGCACTCCAAGTCAAGGCCTTCTCCTTCTTTCCAGACCACTGGGTCCACAGTGACCATCTTTCTTATGAACTCAGAATTTGTCTTCTCAAATCCTTTTCATTTTTATTTTCTTTTAATCCTCACCCTAGGATATGTTTAATGGTGTTGAGAAAGAGGGAGAGAGAGAGAAACATCAATTGGCTGCCTCTGCACACTTCCCAACCTGGGATCAAACCCACAACCTAGGTATGTGCCCTGACTGGGAATCAAACCTGAAACCTTTTTTGGTGTACAGGACAATGCTCCAATGAACTGAGCAACCTGGCCAAGGCTATCCTCTCAAATTATTTTATTTTTACCTTTACTGTTTTAAGCCTGTATTAATAATTCTATTTCCCTCTATGTTTTTTGCTCTAATTAACTTTTCATGAATTTATCTTTTCCCAGCTACATTTTAAGTGGCTTGAAGGCAGAGACAGTATTTCATATTTTTTGGTGTTCTCGTCAGCATTGGTTTTAAGTAATGGAAGCTTCTCAAGTGAAATATGATGCCAAAGCAGTGTGCATGTGTAAAAATGAAGCTGTATTGACTGACACTGATGGAAATCAGGAGTCCCCCCTGGCCTCCTATTGTGTGTGCCTTGAATACTACTGCAGTTCAGCATTTCACACACACCTTGCCTTGTACTAATAAGCTCTCAGCAGATATTTGTATACAGTACTTGAAAAAGCCAAAAGAGGAAACAGCCATGCCAACATTTGAGGTTCTAACAGAATATAAAAAAATACATGTACACATTTCCCTTTCTAAATCTACTCTTAACATTACCCCTTAGCAGATGTTATTAAAATTTTATATTTTAAAACTGTAGTTAATATGTGCCTAGATCAAAGGGGACACTATTTTCATGCTGTACTTTGTTTAATGAATGATTTTTTTTTTTTTCTCCGCATAACCGGTCTCTTGGCTAATGAGCTCTGCCTCTCAGTGGAATTACTAAATGGTAACCATGTTTCTAAATAGTTTCCTTGCCTCTGGCATTAGTCTGTTTCTCCATCACTAGGGTTTCCATGTTCTTCCAAACTAATACAAAGTATAAAGTAGAAGTATGCTATTTTATATTTTTCTCAAAGGACTGCAATTGTTGGTCTGGTAGTATCCGGTGAGTGTGAAATAAGTTTACTTTTAATGCTATAACTGCCTTCTACAGGAAGTTTCCACAAGATTACAAGGAGTACAAGGGAAATGAGCAGTCTGCGATTTCCTTTATTTTCAGTATAATCTTAGCAGGGAGTATGCTTACTAGGCTCCACACTGCTAAATAAAGCGCTCCTCCCTTACCGTGGTTCTCCCAAATAGCCTGGGCATGTTGATTCTTTGGAGGTGATAATCCTATTACAGCAAGATTCCAAAGACAACGTGCATGCAACACAAATTCGGTACACTGCACGACAAAAGTGTCTAAGTCTAAGCAGTTCCTTGGATTTTGTTTTAAATGTGGCATTTGACTTCCCTTTTGTAAGTAATAATCGTTAGCCATTGTGTAGGACCATAAAACTTACGCCCCCGGGGAACTTACCTTTCTAACACCCTTGCCCTATGGATTATTATCAACTCCAATGTACAGAGAGAATTGGAAACTGAAAATCGGAGAGGTCACACATTAGTAAGGATGTGACTAGCGCTCCAACTCAAATTTTCTCCTTCAAAAGCCTATGTGCATGTGTTAATCTTATATATAGCTTGTCAAAGATGGGATCCTTGGTGGGATATTCTTTCCATTTCAAGTCATTATTACTGTGGAGGGTACTTTATCAGTGGTTCTCAACCTTTCTAATGCCGCGACCCTTTAATACAGTTCCTCATGTTGTGGTGACCCCCAACCATAAAATTATTTTCGTTGCTACTTCATAACTGTAATTTTGCTACTGTTATGAATCGTAATGTAAATATCTCTGTTTTCCGATGGTCTTAGGTTGAGAACCGCTAGCATGGTCGCCTAAGACCATCGGAAAACACAGATATTTACATTACGATTCATAACAGTAGCAAAATTACAGTTATGAAGTAGCAACGAAAATAATTTTATGGTTGGGGGTCACCACAACATGAGGAACTGTATTAAAGGGTCGCGGCATTAGAAAGGTTGAGAACCACTGCTTTAGATAAAGGGGAGATTGATTCCTTGGCTGTTATCACTGCCTTCTGTGGGCCTCAGGTACATAAATTCGTTTATGCCATCAGTGTGAAGAGAAAACCTCTGGTGTCTCCTTTGTGAATTGGCAGCTAACTCTAGAGCCTTGAAAGGAAGACTAATCCCATGGGGGGAGGGATGCAAAAATTATTTGGTTTTCTTTTGGAATACTAGCAGTTTTGATGATCATGGTAGGCACTTGCCAGCATCTGTGGCTATTTAAATTTCAATTAATTACATTAAATAAGATTAAAATTTTACTCTGTTGTACTAGCCACATTTCAAGTGCTCAATGGCCACAGATAATTAGTGGCTACTATATTGGATAGTTCAGGTATAGGACATTTTTATTATCACAGAATATTCTATTGGGCACTTTAATGTGCATATGTGTTGCTGTAAACAACACAGGTGGTTATCTTGTTCTTAATATAGACATCTCACAATGATTATGCTCTCAAATATCTAATTGTCTGTTTGAACTGGGACACTGTATTCCCTCTCTTGACCTCAGATTATGTCTTCATTGCCATCCATTCAGGGAGAAAGGGAGGGTGACTTCATAATTAGAGTCTGTGATAAACCTACAGGAGGTATCTATATTTGGAAGCACTAATTCATTGATTTATTTATTTTATAAAAATACTTTAAATGCTCATGTTTAGTACTGTAAAATAAACCCTTGCTATTGAAGCAGCAAAGCTTCACTTGGGAGTTTATTAGAAATGCAGACTCTTGAGCCCTAGCCGGTGTGGCTCAGTTGGTTGGGCGTCCTCCCGTGCACCAAGAGATTGCCAGTTCAAATCCGGGAAGGGCATATGCCCAGGTTGGGGACTTGATGGCATAGGGGGCATGGAGGAGGCATCCGATTGATGTTACCCTCTCACATCAATGTTTCTCTTTCTCTCTTCTTTCCTCTCTAAAAATCAATTTAAAAAAATATATATTTAAAAAAGAAAAAGAAATGCAGACTCTTGGGTCCCACCCCAGCCCTACTCAATTATAATCTGCATTTTAACTAGATCCCCAGGTGACTCATCTGCACATTAAAGTTTATAAGTTTAAGAAACCCTGTAAATATTCTCTTTCTCTCTAATAGTGGCCCTTCATAACCTTGATTAGGTATATTTTTCTTCAGGTTTGTCCAGCCTCCAAGTGTAAAAACTAAGACAAACCCACCCATCATTTCCAGCCCTTTTCCTGGTCCCCTGTAAGAGGATTTTTGCTGCAGTTTGCCTTTAGCCTCTTCTTTCTGGCCTCTGATCGAGAGCACCTAATAGTACTGCGACCTGCTTCTTCCCGGATTCAGCCTAGATGACTTGAGGGCCGCCCCTTTCCTCCCTACCCCTTCCCATTTTCCTCTGTTCTATCAACTCTCCCTATTTTCCTAAAAAAATTCCTTCTTTTTTTCTAACTCTCTCTTTCTGACTTACTGAAGGGTCTGCCCTGTTCCCCTTCTGCGACATCGCACTTGAATAGGACTTTATCACACTGTATTAGGCATGCGGAAACCTGGTTGTCTTCTGCACAACCCTCTCAGGAAGTCTTAAAACTTTAGGTTTTGTTGTAACTTCTGTTTGCTCTACTATAGTTTAAAAACAAAACAAAAGTTAAGACTCCCCATTTACATATGACATTGACCCTTCCAGACTGCTACCTGTGTTGGTTTTGTGTGTGTGTGTGTTCATAATTTATAGTTGAACAGTTATAATTGAAGGAATACAGACATTTAGGCGATAGAGGTAGGAGGAGCGTTATACAGGAAATGTCAGTATTAGAGGGAAATGATAGCAGTTGTTTTTATTATCTGTGTTATCTAAATGTTTCCTTCCGGTTTTTCCTGTCTTCCTAGATATATTGTAAAATTTTGGAGACCAGAAAAAAGACTGTTGCAATTGGTCTATATAAGAGATCAATTTGGGTGCTGGAGAGAAGAGGATGGATACAAATATATGTAGGTACCAGATCCTCAAGACTACTTTAGCTGCTAGGAGGCATGCTTTGCAGAAACTTGCAATCTAGCTGGGGCCGACATGGGACACCAAAAGGAAACATTTAGAAAATACAAGATGTTATATGAATACATGCCATGACAAGTAATTAAAATAACTGCTGTTGTTTCCACTAATGACACTAATCTTATTAGCATTCCCAAATATGTCCACTTTGGAATCCTATGCTAATAGCTTTAATATCTTTGCCGGATAAAATCTAAGATATACACCACATTGAAAATTTCTGTGTTTAGAATTAATTTTAAACTTCACTTCCAGTGACATCTGGTCAGCCCTTACTTTACCAGGAAGAGATATTTTCATTCTCTATAAAATTTAAATCCCAAGAACTTACTGACTTTCCTTTATATCAGAGAATGCCACCCTCAGCTCTAAAGTTCTTTATCAGGAAGCCTTAAAACACTTCACACCCTTATCGTCTTCTGTATTTTAGCCAATCTTTGTTTATTTCAAGTTTCCTTCCTTTGTTGGATCATGCCAGTCTTCCTTCTGGGGCCCCTGCCAAACTGTGCCAAGTACTTCCAACAGTCTCTCTTTCCTTGCCTTATTGTCTTTGTTATTTTAAGTACATCTCCTGGTATTTTCCACATGCTTTTTAGAATTGATTTTGGAGGGAAAAAGTTGCTTTCTACAGTCATACAGCATTTGGTCTAGTCTACATCTCAGAAATATAGTTATTCTTGATATGTTCCATGATACTATTCTTAAGTATGTATTTGTTTAATGTCTATAGTTATCTACTGTTTCCAAGATTTTATGAACCCAAATATTCATATGTATCAAATTATTTTTGTACAGTAACTTGTAAGGTGAGATGTCTGGTGCTTATCAAACATTATTTTATATGGTAATAATAATTTATTACTCCACAAGCACAACTTTTAATTTCCATTTTCAATTTATATCTCGAGCTCCTATCTCTTCAAATGTGTAAATGACATGAGATTTTGCTAAGCTTTCCTTCAAATTAATAAATAGTTTATTAATGTATGATTCCAGTGTCTTTTTTACTTTTCACATATCTACAATGTCCAATTTCCTTGGAAATCACTTGAAATGTAGCTCATTTAATTCTAACAATAATTATTTCTTGTGTTTTTGTTTTTTTTTTATCACCTTCACTTCTGATATTGATCTTTTATAAAGCGGAAAGGACTCATTAACTAGCACTAGCATTTGTTAGGGAGTGGTTAGGGTTAGGAGAGTGCTGTTTCCTCTATACCCTCGCTCAAAGTAGATGTAAACAGTCTCTTTTAATTTTTGCCAATGTAATATTCCCCAATATGGTACCTTATTTTTGTTTTATTTTCCATTTCCCTAGTTACTTGGTTTAATTTCATTCATGTTTCTTCTTCAGTGAATTTCCTAAGCCATCTGCTTCTCATTAATTTCTCTTTGCCTCAATTTCCTTAGCTGTACCCTTAGTTCAATATTGTTGTGAAGTAACTGTTATGAAAATACTCACATATTAAATACTAGTGGCCCAGTGCACAGATTCATGCACATTGAAAGGATATTAATTAGAAGAAATATTTTAATATTGCTATTCGCCCTTTCTCTATAATAGAAGTGTCAGAGATTAAAGAAAATTAGTAAAATGCATATGAAAATAATATATAAATTGATTAATAAATAAACAATAACAACAACAAAGACATGATATGAGAACAACATTGGTAAAAACAGTGACTGATAAATTGATTAAATTTATTCTAATATCTTCCTGTATACCACATTAAGAATAAAAACACTTTCAGATTGCTTGACTAATTTCCCTTGTGATGAAGTATTTACAACTTTAACGTCACACACTCTTTGAACTCGAGAGAAAGCAACATATAACTGACCATGTCTGAAAATGGGTTCAGGTAGGAATATTCCTACTCTGTCTAGAGTTTGTTCTTGTGATTTATTAATACTCTTTGCAAATGCTGGCATCACAGGAAACTGTCTTTGAATTAATTTAAATGGGAGGCCAGTGTCAGATGGGGACAAATCAGTTCTTGGAATCAGAACAACCTCTCTTTTTGCAGATCCTGTCAATACTTCAGCTTCACTTATGTTAGGTTGCAATCTTTTGATAATAAATCTAGTACCATTACAAAGACCCCATTTCCTATTAAGATTTCTCAGTAGCATGATGATTGCACCTACTTTCAATTTTAATTTATGACATGGCATTCCTGAAGGAGTAATACTATTAAGAAATTCGATGGGAGTCAACGTTTATTTTTAAATTGCCAGTGCATGTCATATGTACTGGCCAGTCAGTTGGTGAGTCAGTCAGACAGATGAATGATTGGTCACTTAGCCTTTTATATACATAGATAGACTAGTGGCCGGATGCAAGAAATTCGTGCAAGAGTAGGCCTTCCTTCCCCTGGCTGCTGGCACTGGCTTCCCTCTGGCACCCGGGACCCAGGCTTTCCCTGCAGCCCCAGCTTCATCCAGAAGGTTGTCTGGAAGGACGTCTGGTCTAATTAGCATATTAAACTTTTATTATTATAGGTTATTATCAGTGGGTCTTTGTCTTTTCTAAGAAAAATAATAAAGAAAAGTACTCTTTTAAAAGGCTTTTCAAAATTATCTTCTCTGTATTTGATATTCTATTTTTTTGTATGTAATTTTAAAATTTGCTTTTTCTCCAGTCATACTGAAACACTATATACATTGTATTCAGACTAGCAATAACAATGCATCAGGGAGAAATTTAATGGAACTACTTAAGTTCTATTACTGTAAAATGTACATTTGTCCATAGTTTTCCCCTAGCACAGCTTCCCCAACACAAAGATGGTATATAAAACCAGCATTACTCCTAAAAGACAGATATCTAACTTTCTCCTCTCCCAGACCAGTCATGTAGAATAATCCACTCCATAAATACAAATGGGCAGTTGTTGCTGGGCTCTTTTATATAAAAACTAGAGGCCCAGTGCACAAAATTTGTGCACTGGTAGGGTCCCTAGCAGCTGCCAGCTGCTGGCAGGGGACTCTCTTCCCCTGGCTGCCTGCCACCGCTGCAGGCTGGGGCCTCCCTTCACACCTGTCTTGGCCTGGTGCCGCCCGCTCACCTACTCCACCATCCTGCCACGGTCCTGCTCTCGTCGGGGCCCATCGGGCTGGCAGCGCCTCCACTGCTACCCGCTGCCAGCACCGTATCCACGATGCTTGCCATGTTCCGTGCCACCCCCTGGTGGTCAGCACACATCTAACTCCTGGTTGGTGGAACTCCCACCCATGGGGACAATTTGCATATTAGCCTTTTATTATATAGGATGTGGTACATGTTCTTCCCTGGTGGAGGACATGAAGATCATCATAATAGCTAACATTTATTGGTTGCTTACTGCATGCCAGGCAACTGTTCCACATGCTTTGCATATGTTAACACTGATCTTACCACAAGGCAGGTGCTATTAGCATCATCTCCATTTTAGTGGTGAAGAAATGAAAGCACACAAGGTTAAATAACTTGCTTGAGTAGGTTTCATAGCAAGAAAGTAGCAGAGTCCTGATTCAAACTCAAGCCATCTAGCTCCAGAGCCCCACTCACAGTTAATGCTGAACTTCCATGACCAGTATTTGAATAAAATAGTAACAGAAGATAAAGGAACTATAAGAAGGACATGGACAAGGAGGAAAAGAAAAAATGTGGAAGATGAGAGGAGAAAAAAATAGAGAAAAATAAAAAAAGAAAGGAAGGAAGTAGGAAAGAAAGAAGTGGGGAAAATTACCTTCTGATTTGTGCCGCCAATCTAGTGGCCCACTTGATGGAGCTTGTTCATAAAAGCACCAATGAAATGCACTGCATTGTGGGTATAACTCATGCTCCCTAAGCCCTTGGCCCAACCCCCCTTTAACCTTTTGCACTCGGATGTCGAGTGTGACTTGACACGGTTAGCATTAGAATAAAGGAATCGAGAAAAAAGCAAGCGAGTGCAAAGGGTTAAGCCCACATACAGGCACACTTCTTTCAACTTAGGGACATTGTTCTGGCATCTCCCCTTGCTGTCTTTCTAAGATTCACAAAAATTGTAGAGGTGTGGACTCTTATGAAGAAAGATGAGATTGACTTTATACTCATCATCTGATTTGAGCTTTTAGGCATAATATAAGGTGGAGGCCAAATGTTTACAAAGTGTGTCCTTAAAATATTCTAGATGAAACAATGAAATTTGGATTTTTTTAAAAAAATTTTTAAATTGATGTTTAGAAAGAGAGAGGAAGTGGGGGAGAGAGAGAGAGAGAGAGAGAGAGAGAGAGATTGATTTGTTGTTCCATGCATTTATGCATTCATTGGTTGATTCTTGTATATGCCCTGACTGGGATGGAGCCCCCAACCTTGGCAAATCAGATGCCACTTCATCTTCAACACAGTAAAAAAGACCACGGGGGATCATTACATGACAGTGGTACTCAATCAGGGGCAATTTTGCACCCCTGACTCTCAGAAATTTGGTGATATCTGGAGATATTTTTAGTTGTCTTAACTGGGGCAGGGAGAAGGAGAATACCACTGGCATCTAGTAAGTAGAGGCCAGGGATGCTACTAAGGATAGCCTCTCTGAATAAAGGACTGTCCCACTTGATATATCAATAGCGCTAAGGTTGAGGAAACCCTGTTCTGTAAGACAACAATGCTACTCCGGCTCAGGTTAACACTACCATCCAGTGGCATGAGAATTTGTTCTCTAACAACAATACAAGGATAACTGGAACTTTTCTTTACAGCCAAATTCCACTTTTTCATTCCAGTTCCTTCCTGTCTGGCCAGGACATTCATGAAGGGAAAAAGGTGTAAAACATAAGTAGTATAAAAGGCCAAGCCAAAATATTTGGGTATAATTTCTTGCCAGGATTTTCTACCTCTGGTCATGTGTGAATGATATTATTTGGGTGTTTCCTTATAAAACCAGGGATTGAAATGAAACTGAGCAGGTGTTGTTGGGATAATAATAGAAGAAGGGAAAGGAAAACCTTTATTCTGCTGGAACTGCCTGAGGAATAATTATTACCCAATAATTAGACTAAGACACTTTGATTAATCTTCCTAATCTTATGAAAACTTACTTTAAATATTACCATTTTACGTGTTTATTAATGATAACGTGATATATTTAGATATTCTAAGACAATCAAAGTGTTTAATAATATATTTGAGATTTATATACTATTTTAAATTTTATGTACCAAGTACTTCATTCAATCCTATGTATACTATCTCTTGTAAGCCTGATTACCAATTTAGCAGATGTGGAAACTCAAGACTCAGAAAGGTGAAGTTATTTTCGCAAGCTAACATAAGCTAGTAAGAAGCAGATCAGGATTTGAATTCACGTTCTCTGACTCTGACCAAGTCTAGCATTATTTGCTAATATAATTCTGCTTATCTCATTATCCCTTTTACCAAGATCATTCAAAGAATAGAATATATCCCTACTGGTAATTTTAAAAATATAGACCCAAATAAAATCAATGTATAGCCCTGGCTGAATAGCTCAGTTGGTTAGAGTGTCATCCCAATACTCCAAAGTTGCAGGTTCAATCTCCAGTCAGGTCATGTACAAGAAACAAGCAATGAACACATAAATGAGTGGAACAACAAATCAATGTCTCTCTCTGTCTCTCCCTCTCTTTCTCCCTCCCTTCCCCCCTCTCTCAAATCATTTAAAAAGTCAAATAAAGAGATGTTAGAATTTATTGGATATAACTATTTTCATCTCAATAAATAGATAATCTAATGGCTAAGTGATTGATCTAATTTTTAATTGGGAAATTTAATGTGAGGATTACATAAAGGACAGGAATGCATTGGGCCCCTGGTTCAGCTGGGATCATGGATGTAAAGTTGTTTCTGTCTCTCTGCTCAGTTTCTGTGTCTGTTTTTTTCTTCTATCTATTGGATACTTCTATCACTCAGATAGAATTGGGGAAGGTGACCACCAACCAATTGTGGGTTTATATTTTCTAAATTTCAGCCATGAGAAGGAGGATAATATTACATTTTTTGTTCCAGTTTTTCTTTGGAAAAAAACTCATATTGGCCCAGCTTGGGAGTCCCTATGCCTGGACCAGTCAACATTTTCCATGGGAAGGGTTAGATTTGACTAATTTGGGCATTAGTAGTGTGATCATAATCATACAGGCCCCTACTAAGTGGGTGCTTGGCAGAAAAAAAGTATCTGTATCTACCACAGAGCTAATCTAGTCCAAGCCTGTCATGTAACAGATGATGAAAAAGAGGCTCAGAAAAGTGGATTGACCAAGGCTAGTGAGAAATCCAGAATTGGATCACAGGTCTCCTGAGTGCCAGACTCATGTTCTTTTATTCAACAGACATTAACCACAGAAATTTTCCTTGTCCTCACCATACTACTTCTTAGATCAGATTGTCTTCTGATCTCCTTTTTTTGTTTCTTTTAGAGAGAAGAAGCGGGGCGGAGGAGGGGGGGTGTAAGAGAGACAGAGATAGACAGGAACATCGATGTGAGAAACATTGATTGGTTGCCTCTGGATTGGGCCTCAACTGAAAATTGAACCTGCAATCTGGGTATGTGCCCTGACCAGGAATCAAACTCACAACCTTTCAGTGTATGGGATGAGGCTCCAACCAACTGAGCATCTGGCCAGAGCTTCTAATCTTCCTTCTTTTAAATAGCTTCTTTTATTTAAATCACTGTCCCTGATCTTCCCTATAGAAAACTCCAGAACCCCTTCTCCCTGGCTCTTCACAAAATCCTTATGAAGAGTGAGTGATTGCTTTGATAGACACCCTGTCACATTTAATATACACAAGGCTTTTAGGGATGTTTTCATAATATAGCAGGCATATTGTAAGTGGAGAGGAAAAACTAAACACCTTTATTTAGTATTTATGATGCCCCATTTATACTTTTCCTCAAGAGAGGAACATTTATATGTAACAATTGAAAAATTCTTTGGAAATTGTTGGGAACACCAAAAGGGAAAGAAAATAAAGGAATGTACACTGAATTGAGTATCCTATATAATAAAAGCCTAATATGCAAATCAACTGAATGGCGGGACGACCAGCAGAACAACCGGTCGCTATGACGTGCACTGACCACCAGGGGGCAGGCGCTTAATGCAGGAGCTGCCTCCAGCCTGCAGGCCCCAGGCCAGCCAAGGTGGGTGCCAGCGGGGGCCCCCGATTGCCCCACCAGTCACCCTGCAGAGGGAGACAACTGGTGGTGGCAGCGGTTGCAGGGCCAGTGAGCAGGTGGCACCAGGCCAGCCAAGGCGGGAGCCAGCAGGGGCCCCCGATTGCCCCACCAGTTGCCCCACAGATTGGCCCTGATCACTGGCCAGGCCTAGGGACCCTACCCATGCACAAATTTTGTGCACCGGGCCTCTAGTTGGTGCATAATCAGACATCCATTGCACTTTCCATTTGCTAGCTATGTGACCTTCAGAAGTCCACTTTAACTCTGCCTTAGTTACCTAATCAATAAAATAAAAGTGGGGACTAGGTAATCTCTATTAAAATTATTGATAATTTGCACCTTTACATTGTTTTTTGTTGTTGTTCCTTTTTATTATTATAATTGATTTTTAGAGAGATGAAGGGATAGAGAGAGAGAGAAACATTGATTAGTTGCCTCCTGTATGTGCCCCAGCCAGGGATCGAACCAGAAACCTAGGTATGTGCCTGACCAGAATTGAACTCACCACCGTATGGTATATAGAATAATGCTCCAACCAACTGAGTCACACTGGCCAGGGCCCTACTTTTACTATGTTCTTAAAAGGATTGGTAGAGCCAATCATATATAATAAAGAGGTAATATGCAAATTGACCCTCACACTCTCACAAGATGGCTGCCTACAACCAGACTAACGGGGAGGGGGGTTAGTGAGGGATGACCAAGTGACTGAACAAGCAGGCTGCGTGGGGCAACCTGCCAGCATGGGGGGGCAGTTAGGGACGACCAGGCAGGCAGGCAGGTGAGCGATTAGGAGCCAGCAGTCCAGGATTGTGAGAGGGATGTCCGACTGCCGGTTTAGGCCCAATCGGGCCTAAACCGGCAGTCGGACATCCCCCAAGGGGTCCCGGATTGGAGAGGGTACAGCCTGGGCTGAGGGGACCCCTCCCCCCCATGCACGAATTTTGTGCACCAAGCCTCTAGTTAAATATAAAATCCATTCCAGTTTCAACATTCTACATTTTCAGGATACCAAGTGTTTTCACTCTGCTTTATGCTAAGGTGATTAGCCTTGCATTTCACTATTTGTACACAGATCCTAAATGATCTAATTATGTTCATTAAATCAACCAGATTTCTTTGAAAACAAGATGGCTTTGTCTCCCAGTGCTAGCATTATAATGAGTTGCTGCTGTGATTTTTAAAATATCTATTTAGGTAGCCAAAAAATCTCACACTGGTCTTACATGGAAAAATGTCACGCTTCTAAACAATTTTTTCCTCCCTATAGTAGATGGTTAAGATATAGTATGAATATGTAATTCATATTATTGGGAAGAATTCATATTCTTTTATAAAAAATATATATTTATTTTGGTTTGTTTTTTTGTTTTTTTTGTTTGTTTTTGAGAGAGAGAGAGAGAGAGGAAAGGAAAGGGAGAGGGAGAGGGAGAGGAAGAGAAAAACATTAATGCAAGAGAAACATTGATCAGCTGCCTCCTGCATGAACCCTGACCTGGGACTGAACCCCTAACCTGGGCATATGCCCTAATGGGAATCTAACCAGTGACCTTTGGTGCACTCAACCAACTGAGCCACATCTGCCAAGGCTAGGCTTGCTTTAATTTCTTAACTGCTTGGGTACACGAGTCTGTGCATATTTCTTTTGTCTGATATCAGAACATTTTCATATTGAATTCTGTAACAAATGATCTTGGATTCAGCATTTCCACACTGCCCTTTGTTCCCTTAACTACAGGAGATGGCTGGCTCTGCCTTGATGGGCCCTGGAAGGGACAGCATGTGAAATGTGCCAGTTCCCAGAAACAGCGTACAGTCTCTGTGGCCGGATTCTGGATAGGCATTCCTGGAAGCAGCCACTCAGGAGTGCTACTTTTAGCAACAATAGCAGCTAAGATATGATGCTTGAGTCAGGACATTGTGCTGTATCTTTTCTAAATTTCTTGAATGAGGCACTGTTTGTGGGTACTTACTAAACTCATAGATGAATGTTAGTCTTCATGTAACATAGCTCTCAGTGTTTTCCCACTCAAAAGTGGTCACAGAGCAAACCTTCTGGAGTAGCACCTAGGCATCAAAAACCTTAAAAATACACAAAACTTAGCCCAGCTGGCATGGCTCAGTGGTTGAGTGTTCACCTATGAACCAGGAGGTCAGGGTTCGATTCCCAGTCAGGGCACATGCCCAGGTTTTGGGCTCAATTCCCAGTGGGGAACATATAGGAAATAGTCAACCAATGATTCTCTCTCATCAGTGATATTTCTATCTCTCTCTCCCTCTCCCTTCCTCTCTGAAATCAGTAAAAATATGTTTTTTTAAAAAAAACCTTAAAAATACACAAAACATATCTTAGTAATTTTTCTCTTAAGAATTTATCTTAAGGAAATAAAAGTGTGGTATAATGGCAGCAATAAACATGCAATAAATGTTAGCTGTTGTTACAAAGGTGGTTATCACAATCCTATATAATAAAGAGCTAATATACAATGGTCGTCACACCCTCGCGCCCTCGTGCCCTCGTGCCCTTGCGCCCTTGCGCCAGGGCAGGGGACCTGAGGCCAGGCCTGGGGACCTGAGGCCATGCTCCCCCGCCTGGCAGGGCTTGACAGGGGACCTGAGACTGCACCCCCCACCCTGCAGGACTTTGAGGAGCACGTGGGTGGCAGAGACTTGATCTGGGTCCTGCAGCATGCCACAGACTCTGACAAGAGGGAAATTTTCATATACATTTTACAAATTTTCTTTCATCTCTGACACTTCTATTATAGAGAAAGGGCAAATAACAATATTAAAATATTTCCTCTAATTAATTTCTTTTTTAATGTGCATGAATTTTGTGCACCAGGACACTAGTATGATCTATAATGGTGAACACTTACATTAAACCTAAATTTCCAAGAAAAGGAGATTGTTTAAATAAATAATACTATGTCCTTACAATGTACCATGGGGTAACCATTAGAAAGTATGTCAGTGGTTTCCAAAAATGCATCAGAAGAGGAACCTATTAAAAGTGAAATATCCCAAGTATTCTAAGAATAATTGGAAACTTCTACAGTAAGACAAAGTCAGGATTCATACCTAAACTCAATATATATTATAGCAGGAATATTAATTTTGCGTAAAGGATTATTATTTATGTCAAAGACTTGATAGGTAATCTTAACCAATCTATCTCACAAATAATCCATCTCTCTTTTTTTGAATTTTTTTTTTTTTTAACAAAACTTTATTGTTCAGATTATTACAATTGTTCCTCTTTTTTCCCCCCATAGCTCCCCTCCACTTGGTTCCCACCCCACCCTCTGCCCTTACCCCACCCCGTCCTCATCCATAGGTGTACAATTTTTGTCCAGTCTCTTCCCGCACCCCGCACACCCCTTTCACCCCGAGAATTGTCAGTCCACTCCCTTTCTATGCCCCTGATTCTATTATATTCACATTTATTCTGTTCATCAGATTTTTTATTCACTTGATTTTTAGATTCACTTGTTGATAGATATGTATTTGTTGTTCATAATTTTTATCTTTACCTTCTTCTTCTTCTTCTTCTTCTTCTTCTTCTTCTTCTTCTTCTTCTTCTTCTTCTTCTTCTTCTTCCTCTTCTTAAAGAATACCTTTCAGCATTTCATATAATACTGGTTTGGCGGTGATGAACTCCTTTAGCTTTTTCTTATCTGTGAAGCTCTTTATCTGACCTTCATTTCTGAATGATAGCTTTGCTGGGTAGAGTAATCTTAGTTGTAGGTTCTTGCTATTCATCACTTTGAATATTTCTTGCCACTCCTGTCTGACCTGCATAGTTTCTGTTGAAAAATCAGCTGACTATCATGTGGGTGCTCCCTTATAGGTAACTAACTGTTTTTCTCTTGCTGCTTTTAATATTCTCTCTTTGTCTTTTGTTCTTGGCATTTTAATTATGATGTGTCTTGGTCTGGTCCTCTTTGGATTCCTTTGGTTTGGGGGTTCTGTGCGCTTCCTGGACTTATAAGTCTATTTCTTTCACCAGGTGGGGGAAGTTTTCTGTCATTATTTCTTCAAATAGGTTTTCAGTATCTTGCTCTCTCTCTCCTTCTGGCACCCCCATAATTCGGATGTTGGTACACTTGAAGTTGACCCAGAGGCTCCTTACACTATCTTCATATTTTTGGATTATTTTTTCTTTTTGCCTTTCCGGTTGGGTGTTTTTTGCTTCTTTGTATTTCAAATCTTTGACTTGATTCTTGCGATCCTCTAGTCTGCTGTTGGATCTCTGTTTATTATTTTCTATTTTAGTCAGTGTATGCTTAATTTCTAGTTGGTCCTTTTTCATATCCTCGAGGGTCTTGCTAAATTTATTGGCCTTTTCTAGGAAATTCTTGAAAAACCTTATAACTGTGGTTTTGAACTCTCTATTCAGTAGTTTGCTTTCTTCCATTTCTTTCATTTGTGACCTGTTTCTTTGTCTCCGCATTTTGGCTGCTTCCCTGAGTTGATAGAGTGTCTTTGTGTGCTAGGTGTCCTATAGGGCCCAGTGGCTCAGCTTCCCCAGTTACCTGAGGTAGACACTCTTGGTGCACACCTTTGTGGGCTGTGTGCACAGTCTTGTTGTAGTCAAGCCTTGATTGTTGTTGGTCTCACTGGGAGGGATTGACCTCCAGGCCAATTGGCTGTGAGGATCAGCTGTGTCTACTCTGGGAGAACTTCTGTGCTAGAGATACCCTTATGAGACAAGACTTGCTTCAGTGGGGCTTTGGTGCTCACTGAGTCTGCCTCCTGAGTGTGTCCCTTATGGATCTGACGAGTTGTAATCTGGATGGTCCCACTCTGACCCCTGGGTACACTGGCTCTCGGATCTCCAAAGAGGTGCTAATTTAGCCTCTGCCTGAGGCCACCCAGCAGAAGCTACGGAGAGATCTGCAGATTCCTCTTCTTTGTTTGGGTTTTGGAGGTGCCCAGATGAGGCCCAGCTGTGAAGCAATGCAAGCTGCTGCGGGGCCTTGGGCCTTCTTTTGGATGTTCTGGGTCTCACTGACTCAGCTGCAGTCTGTTAGGTAAGTTTAGAATTCAAAGGACCAGGCCATTCATATGTAAAAGCCTCTGCACTCAGCTTGGATGGGGCGGAGTCTCAGGGTGGAGCAAACAGCAATGGCTTTCTGTCAGCCCTGCCCTAAGAGGCCCCTGGGTCTCAGTGTCCCACGGTAATCGCTGCAAGCACCTCTGAGAGAAAGCCGCCCTCGAGTTTCGCCCGCTGCCAGACAGTCCAGTTTCTCCCCATATGAGTCTGGGTCCCCAGAGTCTCACCCAGAACTGGAGTTCAGAGCAGTCGGGAGCTCTTGTCTCCCTCCTGATTGAGAAAGCCAGCTGCGTACTCAGTTGCCAGCCCTCTCTGTGCGCGCGCTTCTGTACCTTTGTCTTCCGCAGCTCCTGTGAATCTGTGTGCTTTTCTCTTTCCTTCTAGTTGCAGAATTTCCACTCAGCCAGCCTTCCTGTGGTTCTGGATGATGTCCATTTTGTCTTTTAGTTGTAGCTTTGAAATTGTTGTGCGAGGCAGCAGTTTAGGTGTTTATCTATGCCTCCATCTTGGTTTCTCTTAATCCATTTTACTTGAAATGACCCAGTTAAATCCTTAATGTCATTGAAAATAGGCCTGACTTGAAGCTATATGTTGTTCAATGAAGTTTTCTTTAAATGGGCATTATTATAAAACAAAGGCCTGATGCATGAAGATTCGTGCAAGAATGGGCCTTCTTTCCCATGGCTGCTGGCACTGCCTTCGCTCAGGCCGGAGCTGTCTTTTTGCTCTGGCCTGGAGCTGTCTTTCCATATTTCCACGCTGCCCAGAGGCCTGGAGCAGCTGGGACCGTGCGGAATGCCTGCGTTGTCTCCATGGCAACGATGCAAGCATCCCACTCTGCCCCCAGCCGCTCAGCGCCTGTGTATGCAAATTAACCCTCCATCTTTGTTGGGTTAATTTGCATACTCACTCCTGATTGGCTGGTGGGCATCGTGAAAGTAAGGTCAATTTGCATCTTACTCTTTTATCAGTGTAGATGTCTTTTGCCCAGTCTTCCAAATTATGTAATTCTCTATGTAGGTAGGTAAGTAGATAGATAGATAGATAGATAGATAGATAGATAGATAGATAGATGATAGATAGATATCTTTTTAATTGAAGAATGACATTTTCCTTTAAGAGGAAGAGTTCATTTGGGGGAATATTTCACATGTGGGGCTATCTTTCAATCTGCCATCTCTGTGTGTGTTTTCCTAACATCTGTATTAAAATGAAGATTAGGAAGGTTGTGGCTGAGTGTAGCGAAAACATTGAGCTATCAACTCAGAAGGTTGTTCCAGCCCCAAGGTAAATAACTGTTTATCTGTAGCATCTATTTTGCCCAAAGAAATAGACATACTAGGGAAATTGCCAATACAGTGTTTAATTGAACAAAGAGGCCATTAGGCTGAGGTGGCTTCAATGCCTTAGTAATCTACACAGCAAACTGAGCCTAAGCCTGAAATGCCTCCAGGCAAAGAAATCGGAATCTAAGAACAACCAATCACAAACTAGGTTCTTCCAAATAAGGCAAGTGTTTAAGCTCTATCAATCCAAGGATTTCTTTGCTTTGCTTGTGCCTCTTATATATTAAAAAAAAAAAAAAAAAGTCTTTGCACTAAGAAGCTGTTGTTAAAGCACTCCTAACCATGTCAGGGTTGTTTCTGTCCTATTTCAATCAATTTTTGCTCTAATAAAATAAAAATGTAATATGCCTCAGTTTATCTTTTAACAACAGGGTTTGTTTTCTTCCAGATGAACCATTACTTCAAAGATCAATATAATCAATTTTATATGACACTGGAAAGTCCAAAGTATTTCTGTCTTCTGGGCATTCCTTGCTGCTTATCATTATTGTCCCAAATCATAGAGCTGACCCATAGCAACAGAGAGACTCAGTGAGTATGACATGTCCTATTTTAGGAAGGAGATTAAACTCCTAATTTCTTATTCCTTCCCAGGCAACAACTCACCTAATGGCAGCATTTTGTAATTATGTAGTAGTGCTTATCTGTGCCAGACACTGCTCTAATTACTTCCCTTAGGTTCGTATTTACATATTCAGTTCTCACTCTGTAAGGTGGTAGCACCATCACTCAGCCCCATTTTACTGACTAGGAAATCTCCCCGGCAAGGTTAAGATCACACATTTATACACAGATGATCCATAAGGATTTGAACCCAAGTATTCTGAGAGTCTTTGCATGTAAATCTCCAAACCCCAATCTTAGGCGCACTATTCTAAGGCTGACTTTTTTTTAATTTTTTTATTTTATTGATTTTTTTACAGAGAGGAAGGGAGAGGGATAGAGAGCTAGAAACATCGATGAGAGAGAAACATCGACCAGCTGCCTCCTGCACACCCCCTACCGGGGCTGTGCCCGCAACCCATGTACATGCCCTTGACCGGAATCGAACCTGGGACCCCTCAGTCCGCAGACCGACGCTCTATCCACTGAGCCAAACCGGTTTCGGCTAAGGCTGACTTTTGCTTCCACTACTGAAGAAGCTATTGGAGGAGGGAATGCAAATGAGTGAGTGGTAGAAGGTAGCACCTCAGGACAAAGAAGAGGAGAGTGCTGAAGGTTGCAGAGAGCACTGTCAACCCAGGAACCTGGTCAGAAACCCTGCTGTTCTTTGCCTCTGACTGAACCCCAGTTTCCTATTTTGTAAAAGTTGATAATAATAGCCCTTTCATCATGTCCTCAGAGTGAAATAAGATGATATATGCCCAGTAGGCACAGAGAAACCTTAGCTGTCACCCTACCCCCACCACCAATCAAAGGCAAAGAAAGAAACTTGAGATCTTTGAATTTACTAAATTGAAAAGACAGATTTCTGAGTAAACTTTGCTAAGGACCACAAAACAAAGCAACAGTGCAAAAACAAATAAACAAAAAGGCAGTAAAGATTAATTTTCGTAATTTCAAATGTTCTTTTAATGCTTTCTTCATATATTTTTTTTGCCTTTCCCTCTCACTCTTCTTCTTCTTCCACCATGTTCATTTTCCCTTCATTTCTTAATAGAATCCTTTTTGAAAACCTCCAGCTTTGACTTCACTAAGAGGGAAGGAGGGTACATTTCTACGGAGGCCAGAAATCTATGGAAAGCAGACTGCCCTGGGGGACCCCCAGCTGCAAAACAAAAACATAAAAAAGCTGGCTGAGCTGGGAGATGAATATACTAGAGGAAGGAAGTGTGGGGATGACTAAAAATTGCAGATTCTTTCTGGCCTGGGACTGACTTTCCTAAGTCCATCGTGTGTTTCCTTTTCTATTCCCTTAGAATCATTTAAGTTGTTTCAGGCACACGTGTCTCATTTGCCATCCATATTGCTGGTTGGAATAAGAAAATGCATTTCTCTTTTGCTTCTACCTCTGTGTGTGAATAGGAAAGTACAGGGCTTTGAGGTCAAAGAGCCGTGGGTTGAACTTCAGCTCACTACTTATTAGACAGTTGACTTTGAGTACATTATTTAACCACTCTAACGTTCTTCCTTTGTAAAGTGGGCATAAAAACAGTAACAGCCACGTAAGTTTGTTTGATTGAGATAATATGTGACAAGCTTGGGAGTGGGGTCTAAGAAGAATTAATTATATGGTAGCTACAATGATTATATTTCAGTCTACTTTTCTCTCCCACAGTTGCCTAACTATGCACTCAGTTTAACAAGGGTTTGTCAGGTGAACTATATAAATGAAATGAAAATCTACTAATCAGTCAAGAGCAAAAGATATCCTATATAATAAAAGCCTAATATGCAAATAGACCAAATGGCGGAATGACCGGTCACTATGATGCACACTGACCACCAGGGGGCAGACGCTCAATGCAGGAGCTGTCCCCAGCCTGCAGGCCCCAGGCCAGCCAAGGCAGGTGCCAGCAGAGCCCCCGCTCCCCGATTGCCCCACCAGTCGCCCCACAGATCGGCCCCGATCACTGGCCAGGCCTAGGGACCCTATCCATGCACGAACTTTGTGCACCGGGCCTCTAGTCTATCCTACCTAATAATAGACAAATATGCAAATTGACCGTACCTTCGCTATGCCCATGATTGGCCAGGAGGTGTGGGGGGGCGGGACTCGGGGTGGCCGGGGTAGCTGATTGGGCCGGCGGGACGCTGAGCTGCGTTGCCAGCAGTGGCATGAGCTCAGCGTCTGCGCCATGGCTGTGCTGCGGCACAGAAGGGGCCTCTGGGGCAGCGAGCTGACGTCCCGCCGTGTGGACCATCAAAAGCGGGGGAGCTGAGTGCCTGCTGCCTGAGCGGACAGGCACTCAGCTCCCCCGCAATCGAAAGCAAAAGCGTGGGAGCTGGGTGCCTGTCCACTCAGGCACCAGGCCTTTCAGAAGCCTCCGGAGCCTGGTGCACCAGCGGACTGGCACCAAGCTCCCCTGTGATCGAAAGCGAAAGCGTGTAGGGGACCCTACATGCACGTGCAATATAGTATATATATAATATACTAAGTGTCCGACTGTCCAACCAGTCACTATGACATGCACTCACCACCAGAGGGCAGATGCTCAATGCAGGAGCTGCCGTGACGCGCACAGAGAAATGGCACTGTGGACCTGGTGCCCACAAAGCAAGACTCGGCTTCCCTCAAGTGGGACACAGGCCCCGCCACCACCCCGGAGTGACACCCCACCAAATTGTAGCCAACACTGCCAAGACCCCATGGCGCAAAATGCAGCCCACAGCCCAGCCCAGCCCAGAAACAGTGGCTGTGGGCGCCAGGTAATGACATCACTTAGCAATGCCCAGCTTCCTCTCCCTAGCAACAACTAGCCTCCTTGAAGTTTCTTCAGCCCAGGAACATGATCTTTGCTTTATAGCCAGGTGCAAACATTTCACACTTTAACCAAATGTCTGTGAAGCATTTTCCCATGCCTTATCTCATTTGATCCTCACAGAAGTCCTGGAGTAGGTAAATAGGAGATTCAGTGGAATCCTATTTTCTTTTCATTAGTCGGAAAATGGAGATTTAGAAAGTTTAGAAACTTGACCCCACTGAAAAGAAGTAAGAAATGGTAGAACTTGAAAATGACTTCAGGTTTTCTCACTCTGCAGAATATAAATATTTTCTCACTGCTGCATTTAAATATTTTACCCTTTGTTCCCCCGTGTGGTCTACAATAATAATCTGCTGTATGTTGATATTTACTGCTGTGTTGCTGACAATTACCTGAAAGAGAAGTTGGGGTGCTTCATTGGGCTGGAAAAAGTTTAGCTGTATCAGAAAGCAGGTCTAATTAAGCAAGTTTATTCTATATATATATAATAGGCTAAGTTGACTCGCGCATGCATGATACATATAAAGCTCTCACTGGCACCAATCACATGCATGTGTTTCGATCTGTCATTGTTGACTGTGAATTTGGTTGACACTTTCATTATAGAGAAAGGGTGAATAGCGATATTAAAATATTTCCTCTAATTAATTTCTTTTCAATGTGCACGAATCCATGCACCAGGCCTCCAGTATTATAGTAAAAGGCTTCTTCCTTTCCAGGAGTTTGAAGAATTCTAGGTTATGTTTTCGATGGTAACTAGAAAGGGAAACACAGAAACATGAAAATAAATACAGGGTGATATCCTGCCCAGGCGTTGTAGTGGTTAGGACATCTTATTTACATATATAATTTTTTATTGTCTTAACTACATTAGTAGAATACCATATTATTTGATAAGTTAAAAACAGGACTTGGTCTTCATAAAACTAATATAACTAATTTAAAACTGAACAACTCAGTTCAGTTTTAAAAATTGAAAGAGTCCTTAGATTCCTATCACCTACCCCTTAATTAGCAGCTTTTTGGGTGGATGAGGCTAACAAGCAGGTACCTTTCTGTCTCTAAGTGACTTGTTATTTTCATTCCACTTCAGTTAAATAAATATTTTATATGCATATACCATGTACTAGGCACCTGGGATTCAAAACAAGCCAGCTACAATTGTATGCCTGGAAAATAAAAATAAGATTGCAAACGTATTGAGTGCATGGAAATTGTGCTTTTGAGGAATGTAGTTGTGCTCATGTCTACTTATTACAAGGCTAGAGTGTGATCCATGTGATCATTCCTACTGTGTCCTGGTGATAGAACTCTGTGTTCCTAAGTATTTTCTAGGTTGTTGGTTTACTAGGTTAGGCAGATGTTTATTTTTCATCTTGTGAATGACAGTCAAAATTTATGCCCCAGAGTCAGAAGCTTGGGTGAGCCATTTGCTAGGGCTCTGAAAACCACCTTTCTCTGTCACACAAGCAGTTGTTGTAATCAAATTGGCTCTACGCCTAGAGCAGGCTGTGTGACTCAGTGACAGTTGCGATCAGAGCATGGAGCTGGAGACAAAGAAGTCATAGATCAGGAAATCACAGTGACGATGGTCAATTGGGATTGGATGGTTTTATGTGAGTGGGGTGTTTTTTAAAGAAAACTTTAAAAAATACCATTCATTGAGGACACACTTAATTCTGTTACTTTTGCATGAGATTTAAACTTTTGTCCTAGTAACCCTCTGTTCAAAACTACAAGGGATTCTATACTAAGGGAGAGCTCCAAATGTTGTGAAAATACCATTCATCACATCCAGTGATTTTAGATCCATGTTTGGTAAGGGCCTATGTGCCTCTTCTCACTTGAATTAGATTATTTACTTTTCGAAGTCACTTTGATTTTATCATCAACCCCAAGCTAGATTCAATTCATTCCAGTAAAGATAATATAATTACTTTCCAAGAGAAATCTTAAATCAGAAGTCTTGAAATGTCTTGAAGTTCACAACATGTATATTTTGTTAAAAATGATCAAGCACTTAACTTTCATGATTATCAATCTAGTTATTAAGTTCTAAATGTACATGGCAAATGATAATAAAGATATAGATTTGTAACTATTGGTCAACTGTAAGGTGAAGGAGTCTGTAAAAAATTAGGGAAGGATGAATAAGGGTGTCAAGTTGTAGTGGCTATAATACAATTAAATTTTTTTCTACTTTTACAATGTCAGTTATATGGTCAAACAAGGTAGAAATACTCTGATAATACCAGCGGCACCATCCTTAATTGTGGTTGGGTAGAACCACTATACTATGGGTAAAGATGATTATAAATGGGAACAGGCACTAGATTCTGAAATAATATCCTGCATAAACTTAAAATATTGGGTATAAGGGAACAACTATTTTCTACTGTACTTGGTGTGTATTTGGTGTGAAATGCTCTTATAGCACCTTAACACAGTTAGAGATCACTGAGGCAGATTTTAAAAAATATGTATATTTTTTTATTGCAGATAGGGAGAGATACAAACATCAATGATGAGAAGGAATCATTGATTGACTGCCTCCTGCATGCCCACTACTGGGGATTGAGCCCGCAACCCAAACATGTGCCCTTGACCAGAATTGAACCTGGGACCCTTCAGTCTGCAGGCTGACGCTCTATCCACTGAGCCAAACCAGCTAGGGCAGAGAGGCAGATTTTTTAAAAAGCCATTAAAAAAGGTCTGGAGAATTGTGATGCAATTTGAGACAGATAATTAATTTATTTTTTCATTCTTCTTCCTTCCCAAAGGAATTTTGTTTTTGTAATTGTCCATTATTTGTAGATGAAAAGTTTATGTTTTACTAGGAACATACCTGTTTGCATTGAACAATATCTCTTCTTTGTAATTATTATCAACATCATCTACAGAAGCATCATTCAACAAATATTTATTGAGCATCTATTATGTTCTATGGTCTTGGAATACTTCTCTAGGGTCTTGTAATACAATGACCAACAAAATGGACAAAAATGCCTGCCCTCACTGAATTTACATTTTAGAGCAGGGTGATTGACAATAAATGCTAAATCTAATAAATAAGTAAATTAAATAGTATCCTATATAATAAAGAGGTAATATGTAAATTAACCCTCATGCTGTCACAAGATGGCTGTGCCCACAGCAGAGGTGGGGTTTCTGTAACACAAGATGGCTGTGCCCACAGCAGAGGCAGGGTTCCCGTAACGAGCGATCAGCAGGGACCTGAGGCTGTGTGGCGCCAGGCTGGGGCAGGGGACCTCAGGCTGTACCCTTCGCCCCAGGCCGGGGGACCTCAGGCCGTGTCCCCCTGCCCCAGTACTGGCCCGAGAGACCTCAGGCTGCGCCCTCCACCCCAGTGCTGGGCCGGGGAACCTGAGGGTGCGCCGGGGGACCTGAGGCTGTGCTCCCCACCCGGTATGTGCTGGGGGACCTGAGGCTGCACCCCCCGCCCGGTGCCAGGCCAGGGAACCTGAGGCTGTGCCCTCTGCCCAGCGGGGCTTGACAGGAGTGGGGCCGGCCAGGTCTGGATCTCGCCCAATGGGGGTGGAGCTGGCCAGGTCTGAGTCTCGTGCGATTTCGAGGTGCGAGTGGGTGGGCGGGGACTTGACTCTGGGTCCCGTGGCACGCCCCAGACTCTGACAGGGGGGAGATTTCCATATACATCTTACTAATTTTCTTTCATCTCTGACACTTCTATTATAGAGAAAGGGCAAATAGCAATATTAAAATATTTCCTCTAATTAATTCCCTTTTTATGTGCATGAATTTCATGTACCGGGCCACTAGTGGAAAAATAAAACAGTATAGCAGGGTAAAAGGAATCAGGAGTGTTGAGGTGAGTGTTGGCATTTTAAACAGAGTGATTGAGATATGCCTCATTGAGAAGGTAACATAAAGGAAGTGAGAGAGTTGGTCACATGGTTATCTACTGGTAGAGCATTTATTTTTCTTTTTAAATATCTTTTTTATTGTATTCAGAGAGGAAGCGAGCGAGAGAGAGAGAGAGATAGAGATAGAAACATCAATGATGAGAGAGAATCATTGATCAGCTGCCTTCTACACGCCCCCAACTAGCAATTGAGCCAACAGCCGGGGAATGTACCCTTGACCAGAATTAAATCCAGGCCCCTTCAGTTTGCAGGCCGATGCTCTACCCACTGAGCAAAACTGGCTAGGGTGGTAAAGCATTTCTAGGAAAGAGGAAATAGTCAGTGCAAAGGTTCTAAAGGTCGGTGTTTTCATATGGCTTGCTGTCTTCTTTATTCAAGGTATGGCATGCTACTCATAGGAAGGATATTGTGTTATACTTTATGGGATTGGGAGAGAGATACACCATTTCCCAACTTTCTATCCAGGGTTTCTAACCGTTAATGCCTCAAACATCTGTGATTTTGGGCTCATAGAGTGATTGTGGCCAGTCTTGGCCATATTTTATGGTCTTGCCTGCCCCCTTGAACATGCATACAATAGGAAACCAATTTGACTATGTGGTATTAGTTTTTTTCTGTTTGAACAGTTTGAGAAGGAACAACTGTTGCTTACCATCTATACTTACCAACGTAAGATGAATATACTGTAAGAATAATTGTTGCCTCCCCAAAATATAATTGATGAACTTGGCAGCATCATAACAAGATAGTAAATGAATGATATGGGGCACATATACACACATTTCTTTTCTATGTGGCATTTCTCCAAAATTTATTCTTTAGTAATCTTCAAAGTACATGTGTTATAATGGTAAATATTTAATATTAATTTCAGATGCAGAAATGTTATCTTATACCATATGATAAACTCTGAAATAAAACATTTCTGTGGCATTGTGGCATCCTTAGTATAAATGAGTAGTGATAAATTGTTACCCTGTATGTATGCTATTGAATATATGTACATATGGGTGCATGTGTGTGCACATATCTAAGGGGAAAAGAAGAAACTCTAGGGAATGTAAATAAAAATTAAAGCACACATATGCCTTGTCCAGACAGAGCATACCTTATTAGGCAAACCATAGAAATCATTAACCCAAATTTTTTGGGCACTTACTGTTGGTGGCTACTGTGGCAAGAGCTCCTGTTCCATTGTAGAACTTGAATTAAGTGTGCTTCTAGAGGGAGCACAATATATAGGCAACAATAAAAACCATAACTACCACCATGCATTGAGTGCTTATTACTTGCCAAGGAATGTGCTAAGTGCATGTACTTGCATTATTGTATTATTGCAACATTGCATAATTTCACCCTATGCAGTAAGTACTATTACCATGGACAGAGAGAAAACAAAGGCTTTAAGGAGCTGAAAAACTTGTGTAAAACCTTAGAGCTGGTACATTCTGGATCAAGGTTTGGAACTCAGATATTGTCTCTAGGGTCCTTAGGCTTAACCACTGAAAAGGATCTCAGAAGTTGTGTGAGAATACTGGAGTCAAATGAGATAGACAAGTTACTTAACCTTTGAGACTCAAAGGCTAATAGTATAGCTACTAATATCTAGTGTATAGTACCTATGGTACTGTAATATCTATAAATACCTTTGGATACTAATACCTATAGTACTAGTAACTAATAGTATAGATCAGCAATTTTCAACCTTTCTCATTTCATGGCACACATAAATTAATCACTAAAATTCTGAAGCATACCTAAAAATTGTTATATTTCTTGCCAATCTGACAAAAAAAATAGGTTAAATTTCCACCCATTCACACCAATGGCTATTGTTATGTTGACTGTTGTCATTTTTTTATTTGACAATTAAGGGAAAAGAGGTCAGTTCCCCTGACTAAATAGTCAGGTATTGCATGTCTTATAATTCATGCGGCACACTGCAGCACACCGGTTGAAATCGTTGGTCTAGATAATAACACCATGTACTTTGCCAAATTGTCATAAGATTAGAGATAGTGTATGTGCCTGCCTCATGGTTGCTATTCAATAAATGATGATGTTTGTGATTTCACTGCTATATCTGAGTTTAAACAGAGTCATAGAGGAAAATAGCTATGCCAAACTCAGAGTGCACCTAAACTTTTCCTTTTCTCATTAACCAGGGCTACTACTGGTGGCTATTTGATAGCTCGTCCCTAGAATCCAGTGTGACCATTGTGAGAGGAAAGAAGACCAGGAAGTGCATGCTCCTTCTGCCTTTTGCACAACTTAGAAAATTAAGTCTATTTATTTAATTTACACCAGAGCTTTTGGCATCTGTAAAGTCTTCCTCTGGAAGAAACAGACAACAAGCCAATGTCCCAAGGAGGGAGAAACAATGAGCTAATTCATGAATTAAGGTTGTAGTCACAGTGCGCTTTTCTGGCCAATGATAGTAACTTGTTAGCTTAACACCAAACCAGGATCACCAATGTTACCAGAGAAAGTGCTGCTCAAGGACAGGTTAAGCCATACATTATAAAACTGAAATTCAGAGATGTTTAGGATGCTCAGAGCTATGAGGATTTACATAGGGGATTTTGCAGTAAAGGTAGAAAATCAAGCCTAAGACAAGTTATCCTGAACACTAGTGGTGTAAACAGGATCCTAATTCATCAGTATTCTACTAATTTTTAAGGAGATGATATGCTGTCAGAGCTTGAGTAGAATTTAGAGCTTATTTAAGAGCTTATTTATTCACACAGCTTTTTTTTTTTTTTTCAGATGGGGAAACTGAAAACCAAAGGAAATGCTGTGGCCAGTCCACATGATATAGTAAAATGTTTCTCATCTTGATTTTCTTCTGGATGAATTGATGGGGCTTATTGAGAAGCATAGTTTACAGGGGTCCATAAAGCCAGAGGCCTTGCTAAATTTAGATTTGGTTCCTGCTTATGTAATTTTCCTTGTGTTTTCAATTATTTATACAAATATATTATTTATATATGTCTGGAACTTGTGCTTTTAGCACTCAATAAACAGGAATAATTTATAGGATTATGGAGTGCTTCCTGTCCTTACCTTTCAGGGCATGTTCTTTTGCATTGTTTATTAGTTGTTATATTTCAGCCTTGTGCAATTTCCTTTCCCAGCAGTCTTGTGGTGGTACTTAACTAGCCAGACAGAGCTATGTTAGGATCTACCTTTATCCTCATGCACAGATTCCAAATCCAGGTTAATTATCCCAGTAGCCATTTCCCTAGCACAGCTACCCATGGGGCCTTCGTGGCATGACCAGCAGGTCACATTCCCGAGGTAGAGGGAGACCACACTGAACGAGGAAGCAGGCTTCCAATCCTAAACAGAAGTTGCCTCCGTTTCAAGTTTCTTCTTTGCCTCTGCTTTTTTAAAACAATCCAGTTCTTGACATAGTCTTTCCTCTACCCTCCCTCATCTCTTCCTCCCTTCTGCCGCCTTGCATGGACTTCAGGTACCGATGTCATCCTGGCTCATGGCCATGGGTCTGGGTTCTACAGCCAGAAATCCAGACTCCTGACTTCCCCAGGTCTGATCCTCCTGATCTTTGGTTCTCACCTTGCCTGGGATTCCTGAGGTTCTTGCCCTGGAACCCACAGAATTGAATGACAGTTGCTGAGAAGAGCCAACACAGCAGGTACCCTAGAGTGGTGCTGGCATGTAAAGAGACCTCTGCAGGGCTGATGCTGCCAGCATCAAAGGCTTAAGGAACCCACCTGGGGATGTACCTAGTTCCATGAGACTGACGGGCCACAGCACCAGCTGTCGGGAGCCTCCCTCTCAGGGCTATTTGTTCTCTAGCACACTACAATGGATAGATGCCAGAAGGTTCTGGTACACTATGGGGCCAACTAGGTGGCCAGGGAACTCCACCCAATCCTAGCTGAATTGGCCAAGTAGGCAGTAGTTAACTGTGTTAAAGGTGAAGGAGAGGATTCTGAGAAAGATACTCTAAATGCTCTGGCCAAAGAGTTTTCATAAATTCCTCTGCTGCAAAGTCTGCATCAGCTCCATATTTAAAACACATTAAATTTTAAGAGTGATTTATGTTTATTGTAAGAGATGCAAAAAGTATGGATGAATGAAAATAGAGTCCCCCATCTGTGTGACACCCTATTCCCTCACCGTGAGTATGCACAACTAAGAGCTTCTTGTTTATCTTTTCAGGAATGTTTAATGCATGTAGCACTGCTATACCTAACAGGCTACTAAATGGGGGTGAAATCATAAGTCGCTTTATTCTTTCTGTAACACAAGCCCTTCAAACTCACTCTACAGGTCTCCCTGCAGATCCTGCAACTTTTCCAAACACATCTAGATGTTAAAATAGTCTTTTATTTTAAAATGTATTTAAAAGGGCAATCTGATCAAAATAAAAAATTTTTTCTTGCCCTAACTGGTTTGACTCAGTGGATAGAGCGTCGGCCTGTGGACTCAAGGGTCCCAGGTTCGATTCTCGGTCAAGGGCATATACCTTGGTTGCAGGCATATCCCCAGTAGGGGGTGTGCAGGAGGCAGCTGATTGATGTTTCTAACTCTCTCCCTCTCCCTTCCTCTCTGTAAAAAATCAATAAAATATATTTTTAAAAAAGTTTTTTCTTACAGCTACTTAAAAATGTCTCCCCTCCCCCCAAGCTTAGGCCTGATCCTGGTTCAGAAACTTGCAAGGAGAAAGAGAAGTGTGGGATGTGGCTTTTCACTCTCCTCCTCCTTGCTTTTCTACTCCTCTGGGTCCCACACTGACCCCTGCTGCCCCAGGCACCTCCAGGATTGGGCTGTGTAGAGAATGGACGTTTCAAAGGACTAGCCTTGCTCAATGGGTGTTATGTTATCCAATATCTATGCCCTCTGGGTTGTGGATACCTAATGCTGGCTTTGTCTTACCTGGGATGGTTCTGTGGGTTTTTCCTTCTGCCACTAAAGGACTCTGCTCTGGTCTCTGAATTGTTCTCTGTAATGAGGGATGCTCTCTCAGCCCAGTCTCTCATGACTCTCCCTCAGTGCAGTCCTATGATTCCTCTCTTCTTCTCAGAATATTTCTGCTGGTGTTACCTTGACCCAGCGGGCAGGATTCTGGGGTAAGATCTTCTCAAAATGACACTGGACTGGCTACCTTCCAGGGTGATCGCTTAGCTCAGTGGTTGGCAAACTGCAGCTCGCGAGCCACATGTGGCTCTTTGGCCTCTTGAGTGTGGCTCTTCCACAAAATACTATGTGCGGACGCGCACGTACAGTGCGATTGAAACTTCGTGGCCCATGCGCAGAAGTCAGTTTTCGGCTCTCAAAAGAAATTTCAATCGTTGTACTGTTGATATTTGGCTCTGTTGACTAATGAGTTTGCTGACCACTGGCTTAGCTCATGGAAAACTTGGCAACCTCTGGCCTTTAGCCTTTTCTAGGCAAGAGGAAGGCATCTCATTCTGTGCCCCCAAATTCTAGGGAACACATATTAAGTTCACCCAAGAGCTTACTGTTGTAAGAGCAGCATGGAGGGAGCCTTCTGAATTTTGGCAGATTGGCAAGTAATCAGTAGGGGTGAGATGCTTTTTCATCCTCTGGCCAGCCCTGCCATCCTTTCTTTTCTTTTCTCTTGGCACTCCATTCAGCCTCCTCATGAGGAAGGGAATCCATGGAACTCTAATGCTATTGGGCCAGCAATAATTGTCCAAGCTCTCCTTTTCTTCTTCACTCTTTGATAGAGAATGAAGATGGGTAATGAGCTAAGGATCACAATTTAGGGTGTTGTTTACCTTTTACTAAGCCCTGACTGGATAATATAGTACCTCTATTTAGAATATGGGAGAACATACCACTTACTATTATTAATATTGAAAGCTCTGCCAAGATTCTGATAAGTTAGGAAGTCTATTTAAGCAAAGCACACACGTGTACACACATACACAATACACATGTCTAAATATTATAGATCCTTTCTTAACCTCAAATGGGAGTATACTATGTTTACTGTTCTAGGACTTGTTTTCTTAGGAACATGTCCGAGATAACTTGTATTGTCAGTCCATATGGCTCAGTGGAGTATTATGCTATACTAGAGGCCCGGTGCACGAATTTGTGCACCAGTGGGGTCCCTCTGCCTGGCCTGCGGGATCGGGCCAAAACCAGCTTTCTGACATCCCCTGAGGAGTCCTGGATTGTGAGAGGGCACAGGCCAGGCTGAGGGACCCCACTGGTGCACGATCAGGGCCAGGGAGGGATGCGGGAGGTTGGTCAGCTGGGGAGGGGCCATGGGAGGGCTCCAGGGCATATCCAGCCGGTCTTGCTCAGTCCCTGATCAGCTGGACCCCAGCAGCAAGCTAACCTACTGGTGGGAGCATCTGCCCCCTTGTGGTCAGTGCACATCATAGCAAGCGGTTGAATGGCCTTAGCATATCATTAGCATATTACGCTTTGATTGGTTGGACGGCTGACCCGACGACTGGACACTTAGCATATTAGGCTTTTATTATATAGGATGGCTGTTTTCAGATTTCTGTTATGACAAATAGTGCTAAAGTAAAGAGCCTTTGTACACTTGGGGGAGAATATTTGCAGAACAAATTCCTATAAGAAGAACTACTTCCAATTCACAAGTAAAATTTTAATATATGTTGCCAACTTGCCAATTTTTAATCAGTTTTCACTCTAACCATTAGAATGTGGAATAACCATTTCTTTACACATCTGCTAATTAGGAGATTTAAGAAGCACTTGAATATTTGTCAATCTGATAGGTAAAAAATTGGTATATCTACATTATTGCAGTTTATATTTTTTCAATTATGAGCACAGAGGGAGCCTTCTGAGCTTTCCAGACATTTTTGGGAGCCTTCTGAGACTTTTTTCTGAATTGCCTATTCATTTTCTTTGCTCATTTTTGTGTTCATGATTTTCATATAGATTTTTAAAGAGCACATCATATGTTAGGGGCATTTTCCTTTTTCTGATGGGCAAAATGAAACATTGTCTCCAGTTCTTCTCTGATACATGGACTTTATGTGTATCTTCTATTTTTCCTGTAAAAATTTTTACAATGCAATAAATCTATCAGTTTTCTCTTTGTAGCATCCAAATTATATGACATCCTTAGAAAGGCTCCAAGGTACTAAAAATATTCACCCATATTATTTTGGTGTTTTTAGGTCATTTATTTTTTTTTGGTACATTTAAATGATTGATCCTTGTGGAATATATTTTAGGGTAAAGTGTGAGCCTTTCTGCATCTAACATTAAATACAAACTTTTTACTTCTCAGACTTCTCTAGCTTCTCTTTCTCTTCTTTACATCACTGAATGAAAATCTAAGTTAAAGTCAGATTTCCTCTTTAAACACATACCTTCTCACACAGTTAAACACAAAGGCAAATTAAAAAAAAAAAAAGGCAAAACATTTTTTGTTTTAAGTCATGCCCACTGCCCATTTTCCAGGATTCGTAGCCTGACTTTCGTGGGCATTGATCTCTTGGACTGGTGCTTATTTTCATGGCAGTTACAAAGCACTTTCCAATCCAGTGGGTGAAAGAGGCAATATTTGCTCCTCCCCATTTTTACAGCAGGTGCCAGGAGAGGGGAAGTAATAGACCCAAGGTCACAAAGCAATTTAGGGTGTTGAAATCCAAGGCTCTGTGCCATCTAGCCCGTTGCAGTAATCGTCAGACATCGTGTACAAAGCACAGGTAGAAAGCATTCTTCTTCTGATTGCATCACTCACTCAATTGCATAATCCACAACAAAAACAGCTAGAGGGCAGTGGACAGGGCAGAGCTTAGCCCACTGAAATGCACAGATGTTTCAGTGAATTGGGAAAATGGCCTGCTCATAGAGATCATATATAATATTTGACAATGTGAGTCAGACTTGGGCATCATTCAAGATTAATCTTATCCCCTTAATGAAATAGCTGATTGTTTTGACTTGTTCCTCTCTGCCTGTTCCAAGTTGCCTGACAGTGTGTTATAGAGACAGTCTTGCTGGTCTGAAGCTCTATTCTCAAATGCTGAATTATGGAGTCCATTAAGAAGTTCAAAAGATCTGTTTGGAGAGGCAGGAATCCAGTAAAGCTTCTAATTTTTCCATGATGACTGATGGATTTGGAGCACTCTTAAGGGGTGGCTGTATAATGCTAAGTGTTTAGCGTGTGCCAGCTTTGTCACCTTACATGAACCCTGGAACTACCTTTTATTCCAACCTCATCTTCACAGGCTGCCTCTGAAGGAAGGAGAATTTCTAACGCTGGAAGTTGGGAGAGACTGAAGGGAGGGTGAGCCCGGGAGGGGGAGGCACGGAAGAAAACCTGCCTGTGTCTTAATTACCTGGCAGATTCCCTCCTTTAGTTTCATAGGTCATTGGATTTCTTCCAGAACCGTTGTTTTGCAAAGGGTGTAGGAAGAGTGTAGGCCCTCTGGCGAATAGGATACTCCTTCCTAACAGCAGGATATGGGAGAGTTCAGCACCAGGAAGATCCCTGTGTCCAAAATGGTGGGGAGAAGTCGGAAATGGTCTCTGTCTGACCAGCTGCTATTTTCTCTAAACTCAAGTGGCTCTGGGGATTGGTCCCAGCACCTCATAATACTGGGAGGCTGTGTTTAATCCTAGGTGCCTAAGGTCCTTCAGTTAGTCTGTGGTTTGTGCGGTCAGTGCTGACAGCACCAGCTAAGTTGGAGTTACAGGCAGTGATTGTGCTCGTCAGAGAAATGGTTCATTCCTTGATGTGCTTTCAAGCGCTGTGTCCTATGAATCCTGTTGGCAAGAAAACCATCCTCCACCCTAGCACTTAGTTAATAAATATGGCTTGAAAAGCAGCCAAAAATGCATATGTTTGCCGTGCTGTTAGATTTCTTTTTGAAAGGGAAAAGCTCTTCTGGTTGTGATGCACAAAAGATTCTATTAATTAGGAGAACTTATAATGTCTCCCTATAGAATAAAGAAAAATAATAGCGCACATTGCTACTCCACTGGTTCCTTTGTTGGACAAAGTTTATAGCTCTTGCTTCCAGCACAGAAATTGCCACTCTGACCTCTCAGTTGTGTCTCTTATCCTCACACTGTGCACACACAACTATTCATTAATGTCAACAAGACCAATGAGTGCATATCCGGTGGGGTGGAGTCAAGGAGAGTAGATCCCAAAGTCAACATCTTCGCAATAGATTCCAAGATGAAAATGATCAAAGTCCCATTACTTGTAAGTGACTAACAGGAAAATAAATGTCGAGCATTTAGGATACAGGTTAGAGACAAAGCAGAAGATTTTAATTTTTTCCCCCTGAACCTTTGTTCATGTATACACCGGACTGTAAAACATTTCAACCCAAACTTGTTCCTAGGTATAGCAGGCTAGGGTTATTGCAGCTCACCTGGAAATAAAATTTCTAGAAAGAAATTGAAGTTTTCAGAAAGCTGAAGCAGAAAAGAGCAGCCCTCCCACACCAAGGCAGAAACCAGGTGCTAAAGATCCTGAAAGGCAAGAGAGAGTGTAATCAGAGATGTGTGCTGAATGCAGGAGCTGGGGATGGGAGTTTGTGCCCCCAAGGAGACAAGGATTTCTTAGCTCCTTTCTCCCTGATGAGTCAGTAGTTAGATTGAGGAGGGCTGCAAAGACACCTAATCTCAACTCTAAGAACAATGCCCTCAGACCCCATCTGATTCTGAGGGACAGTATACTCCTTAGATCCTTTGTTCGTTGCACTGCATATTCTATGAGCCTCCAAAGATTGACACTCCACTCTTCCACTCTGAGCCCTATGAGGCTGATGTAATATGAACTGAATCCACTGGGCTCTCTTGCCTCTGGCTTCTGTTTGGGTTTGACTGATGGGAGGGGCTGGCAAGAAGTTGGAAGGCAGCAGGAAAGCAAGATGAATCTCCTTGTTCCCCATAGTCCTTCCTGCCAGGCCTCAGCTTCGTAGGGTTGTGCTCTTCTAGAAAAGACCAAAGCTCCTGTTGGGCCTCTTTCCTGCAAAGCAGGTCTCCCTGGGCTCCAGCAACCCTCTCCCCCTGCCATCCAGGCCTAGGACTTTGGATGCTGTCCCTCTCTTGCTAGTCCAGGGGTGATTAACCACCCTTTGTCGACATTTCTTAACCATAATGACTCTGGCTCCCACACTCTTTGAGTGGGGCCATCTGTTTTCTGCTAGAGCAATAACATGTGCATCTTTCCCCATCAGCAAAGCTTGGAACAGATAACAAGCAGACAGCCCCTGACCTGGGTCCAACAGTCTTACTTTCTAGCATTGTGGTTCCTGGTAGTTGTTCTGTCGTTGGTGATGTTGTTTCTAGGTCTCCATTTTGAATCATCACTTGGTGCTGTGCTTGGCCTCTGTCCTCTGGCCATGTTAGCTATTAAGTGACAACCTTGACCTCTCTGCTCTCTTTCTTGCTTTGGGTAAGTTAAGTACATGCTTCCTAGGAGACTGTGCTGAGCTCTTTACCCATATATTTTATTGATTCTTTACAATAAGTAGTTACTGCCTTTATCCTCATTGCACAGATGAGAAAACAGAAAAAGTTACTGTAGGCCACACAGCTGGGAAGAGCAGAGACTCAGATCCTGTTCTGCTCTAAACCACTGAGCTGTGCACTAGCTGATTCTCTGGCTTGGTTCTTAGAGCTCACTGTAATTGCATGCCACGTTTCTGTACACGCTGGTGGCTCTCTTGTGTTTCCTAAATCATGGGATATTCTAGCTGTTCAACTGCTTACTGGGCTTCTAGGCTTGGCCCATCTCCTGCTCCTCCCAATCTGGAACTTGATCTCGATCCCAGCCTGCTAGGACTGCCATAACAAAATTTAACGGGCTGGGTGGCTTAAACAATAGCAATTATTTCTCACAGTTCTGGAGGCTGGGAATTCCAACATCCAGGTGCTGGCCTAATAGATTTTATTCTGAGACCTCTTCTCTTGGCTTATAGGTGGCCGCCATTTGCGTGTATTCATATGACCTCTGCTTTATATGCACAAGGAGAGAGTGAGATTTCTGTTTTTCTTCTGTTGTGTTCTTCTTCTTATGAGGACACCAATTCTATAGAATTAGGGCCTCACCCTGTGACCTCAGTTAACCTTTATTACCTCCCTTAAGTCCATGTCTACTAATACAGTCGCTTTCAGGGTTGGGCTTCAACGTACAAATTTTGGAAGGGACACAATTCAGATAACGGCCTCTCTCCCTAGAAACCTTACCCATCATGTCAAAAACAAAAGTCAGACCATCAATGGCAGTGAGGAAATGTCCTTTCCTTCATATCTAAAAGGTAGTTAATCTTTCTAAATTCTTACATATGAGTATAAAGTACTTAAAAATATGCCAGGATTTGGAAATACCACTTAGCAAAACTCAGTTTAAACTATACACAGGTGAGGATCTTGACAGAATATTCATAGTTAGAGCATGCTATCCCAACTTCAGGCAGAGCAACGTTACATCGTCCTAGTAGGATGTGGTCCATGTCACACTTGACTATTCTATGTTGACTGTATACACTTCTAAAGTGGCCAAGTTTGCTTCTACAATGTGCAAGGGGTGTGAGGATGAGAGCTAATAGTCATGGATAAAAATGGATTGGAGGTACTTAATTAAGGAAAGGAAAGAAAGAAAAGCCACAATGGTAGAGTGAAGGGGTAGGTGAAACATTTTGTCCTTTTTTTTTTTTTAAGGAGTTTTTAAAAATATATATTTATTGATTTTAGAGAGGAAGGGAGAGGGAGAGAGAGATAGAAACATCAATGATGAGAGAGAATCAGTTACCTCCTGCACACCCACTACTAGGGATTGAGCCCACAACCTGGGCATGTGCCCTTGATCGGAATCGAACCTGGGACCCTTGAGTCTGTAGGCCAACGCTCTATCCACTGAGCCAAACCAGCTAGGGTGAAACATTTTGTCCTTTGATCTATTTTTTTTTTTGTGTGTGTGATAAATCATAGGATGAAAAAAAGTGGTCACATAAACAGTTTACCTCCCTTTCCTATATCTCCTACTTTTCCATTCCCTTAAATCTAATTAGTAGTTTTTTGTTTGTTTGTTTCTGCTCAATTCTATCTCTTCAGACGAAGATAGATTTGCTATCTCCAGTGGGCCAAGTTGGAGTTAGCTAGTTCCTGAATTAAAGTTGGCTTTTTTTTTTTTTTTTTTAAAAAAAGAAGAATCTTTACATTTCAGATTGTCTCAACTTTTAAATACCTGGCTAGCTTGGTAGAAATATCATAGCTCTCCACAAGAGCAATTTATTCCTTTGTTTGGAAAAAGAAAATGTATGTTTTTACACGTAGAGAAAAAGTTATAGAACATTATTTCGAACAATTTTGCCATTTCTATATATTTTTCAGTTGGTATGTGTAGGTGTACGGTTTGTGTCAACACAGATGTGTCTTTGTGTTTGTTTATACTTTGTGTATTGTGTACACTTTAGAGAGGAAATTTAATTAACACTAGTGATGCTGGCTATTGGAGCAGGGACACATCTCAGAGCAGGCATTCCAAACCATTTATGTTTCCCCAAACTCCTCCTGAGTATGTTTTGAACTGAGGGAGTAATAGAAAGAAGGAAAAAGTTTGGGGCCTCTGGACAGTTACAGGCCTGGGGCAAATGGTTTCTGTGATATATGAGGCAAAAATCATTGCTGAGACACACTGATAAGATGTTTCATACACCAGTGTCCTAATATGACTGGCGTGGAAAATCCTGGTCTGTTATGAATAACCTTTTCAGGAAGCAGAGCTCACAGGCTCTACCCCTTTTAGTTGGTAGTTCACTCAGTATCACATAGATCTGTATAAATCCAATCACTTATGCTAAGTTCAAGCTCATTGTCTCTTGCTCTGTCTATACTGAAGCTAAAAGTCAACTAGTCTGCATAATGGTCCTTGTCATTAAAAACGTTCTCTTCCCCTTATTAAATATGCTGCCCCTCATTGGGTTATAAAAAAAGAAAGAAAACAAAAATGGGTGTGGTATTAGCTTGAATGTCTTTAGAAAGTTCCTTAGACCCTCTGAATTCTGAATTCTTACTCTTGCTTATACTCTTGTGTATGGGGACAGACAACCATTTTTTTTCTTCATGAGCATAAGGGAGGGGTTTGTGAATTAAAATGTTAGATTTGATGCCATGAGAAATTATGACTTGATATCCCAAATGCAGTTGGATTGGTTCAACTATAATACATAGCTCCTATTTCCTCACACAAGCACAAAAGTATCCCAGGGACGCTACTTTTGTGAGAAGTCTTTTCCCCCCTTTTCTTTCTAAATGATAATGTGGGGGAAGAGTTTCAGCTCTTAGATGTCTGGCCTTTATAACTTCCTTATTGAAATTGGGAAGTTTGAAAGTTAATGTCTCCCTCAGGGAATTTCCTTGACAAGCCAAACAGTTCTTGCCTTATTCTTCCAAAGTGGGAAACTCTCAAAGGGGAGGTCTCTCAGCCACACCTCTTCCTGGAACATCTCACCACTCCACCCTGGAATGTGGGGCCTATGGGGCCTGTGGCAGGTGGGAAACCTGCAAACACAAAGCCTGGTTGTGTTGCTTCTAAAACTTTGCTTTGTCTGTTCAGAAACTTGTCTTGATTGAGCTGCTGTCCTGGCAATGGAGATGCCATGAGAATCTTTGGGAGTTAATTCAATTGGGAGTAGACCCCAAGGATATTGGGATTAGTCAACATGCTCTCCACAAACCATTCATTCATTCACTCATTCATTCACCTGTACCAATAAGTGTTTGTGATGGTTAATTTTATGTGTCAGCTTAGCTAGGCCATGGTACCTAGATATTTGCTTAAACATTATTCTAGATGTCTCTGTGAAGGTATATTTTTTATTTTAATTTTTTAAAATTGATTTTTGAGAAAGAGGAATGAAGGGGGGGGGAGAGAGAGAGAGAGAGAGAGAAGAGAGAAACATCGATCAGCTGCCTCCTGCATGACCTCTACTAGGGATAGAGCCCACAACCCAGGCATGTGCCCTAACTGGGAATTGAATCAGTGTTTTTTTAGATGAGATCAATATTTAAGTCTGTAGATGTTGAGTAAGCAGATTACCCCCCATGATGTGTGTGGGCCACATTCAATCAGTTGAAGTCCTTAAAATAAAAAACAACAACACTGACCTCTCCCAAAGAAGAGGAAATCCTGCCAGCAGATTACTTTTGGACTCGACTGCTATCTCTTCCCTGGGTACACACACACACACTTCTGGAGAATCCTGATTATGACACTAAACATACCTTAAAGTTGGCTATTAAAACTTGATTAGAAGAAGTCTATTTGCGAAGATAGTCACTTGATTTATACCTTGATAAATGAGCAATAGTGCCTTTTTTTCAGGTTGGGGTTTCATATGAGGCTAATGAAATATGTAGTCATGGGAGAGACTCAGGGATATATTCTCTACACTTTAGCTTTCTAAAACCATTTTGTTATTCCTATGCTTAAACATTTTTACTGCTTTCAAGAAAAAGGTCAAAATGATTAATGTGGCCTCTGAGTAGTGTGGTCATATAATTATCCAAATGGGGATAGTTTTGAGAGTTAAAGTAAGTGCTATAAACAGGATCATTGGATCTGTAATATCTTGTTCTGAACCCTCTCTCATCTCTGTTAGCTCCACGTTCCCTTCCACTCAGTTGGCTGGGTCCATGCTTCTTCCTGCTGCAGGGCCTCCATGCTGATCTCTCTGCCTGGAATACCCCTTTCCCAAGTACCCCAACTCTGCCTAGCTAATGCTTCCTCATCCTTCAGATTTGGCTCAGACATCACTCACTTGGTTCCCTGGATGAGGTTGCTATGCCCTCAAAGCAGCATGTGCTTTCCTTTATGGCACTTATGATTTCATAACTCTAACTTTTTACTTCTACTTGGGTCATTATTGGATTCAAGTTTACCTCCCAGGAAGGTATTGTAACTGTGGTTCCATTGCTTATGTGATTGGCACATAGTAAATGCCCCCCCAAATATTTATTAAAGAAATAAATTAGGGAATCCTAACCACTTGAATCCCTTAAAAGGAAATGTTATTTTCCCTGGTTACTAATTGAGGAGACCAGGGTTCATACAACATGCCCTTGGTCACACAGTGGTCAAACTGATATTCAATGCTAGGTCTGTTGACTCAGAGCTCATGCACTTTCCACTCTACCAAACTGCCTTTCTCTGTAGCCTGCAGAAACCATAGGCAAGATGATTGAAAAAAAAAATAAATAAATAAAAAACCACTCCAATCTGTGGATTTCCCTGATTGCTTTATCTCTGAAAACACCCCCCAATTCTTGATACTACCAAGAGAAATGAGAAATTTCTCTGTGTGTTTTACACTGGAACCAAACTTAGTGGTAGCAATTGCCTCCGTATAATCAAGCATCAGAGTGAAACATATCACTTGAAGGTGAGAATAAGCATGTGAAGAAGCATGAAAGAGAGAATGAAGCAAAATGTATAACACCATCACATTTCATAAAAAGGGAGGTTAAAATCTCACATCTAAAATTTTCGTACAACTCAAAGGTGTTTTTGATACGATTCTAAAGGATCAAAACAATTGATTCCTGTCCTGGTTGTGAGGTAGATAATTCCATTTCTCTTTAGGAACACAACAGCTTAAGAATTGTGCAACCTTCCTTGCCTATCATGTAATGAGGAGACAGCTCAGACAGGGAAACTTGCAAAAATCTAATCAAAACGGCCTTACAAAGCTATCTCCTGAATTACAGACCCACAGGGCAGTTTCACAGCCAAGTCTGAAAGGCTTGAAAAAACAGGGTTAGATGGGAAGTGCTGACACAAGCCCAGCAGAGAGAATGGCCTCACTATATTGCTGTAACAATCTGAGGGGGGAAAAAAAGAATAAATTTTTTTGTCTGCATTAATCTTCAAGCTGCTTCTACGTGACTTGAGATTATGCCACCGAAACCAACATAACTTGGCCACGTAAATTGTGTGTACATTCCTAGTGAATAGGGCCCTTGATCACATTCCTCCCAATTATGCTGTTCTCAAAAAGATCTGAACTGAGTTCTAACATGTTAAGAATGCTCAGGGGGTGAAAAACAACAACGGTGGAGAGAATTTTGCTTCTCTGTTATAAAAATAGACAAGGGGCTTACGGCAACAGCAAGTTGAGACTTTTTCAGGCAGCTTCTACGGAGGTGAAGTAAACTGATAAAGTTAGATTTAGGTGAGTTTAGGGTTAACTTGATGACAAAGACCTTTAATTACTTTAGGAGAAATCATTTTGGTTATGCCTATGCTTCCACAGGACTTGGTTTTTCTCTCGTGGCATTTATCTTACCCTGGCCTGGCATTTGTGTTTTTGCTTTTCTTTTCATATCTTCACTCCTACCTCTAGCCCCTTAGAGTTGAGTTGTGGGAGGACAAGAAATATGTTTTATTAAGTCTCAGACAGCACTCAGTTAACTGTAGTGAACATAGCAAGTACAAAACACACATTAACTGACTTCAGCACTATTTAGTAACTGGCAGCCTTTACGGTATGAGATACGGGCAGAGGAGATATATTCTGGCAGATAAAATGATGATAACTCTTGAAATTTATACAGCCACTGGGCCTGAGAGTCTTTGTGTGTTTTATCATGAGCCTCTTAAACACCAACGCTCTTAGCCTGGACCAGGCCACCTGTCAAAGCAAATTGGCAGCATTGCTTTCCTTTAAAGGAGCACTTAGAGCCGCAGTTAAGAGTGCCATCATCATCACACAGGCTCTGCGTTTCGGGAAACTTAGATTTGCATCCTTCGGTTGCCAATTCCTGGCTGTGTGACCTTGGGCAAATTTCTTCATCTCTTTAAGGGAAATGGTCTAGACAGATTCCAGAGGTGAGTGCCTATGGTTGGCGGGTGTCTCAGGTGCGGTTGTGTGGATGAGCTAGGTCCTCATAATGGCACCAGGACAGGACCCATTGGGAGCCTGGGCACAGTAGGGACTTTCGGGAAGGGTAGGACTTGGGGTTTGGTTTACAACTTTGGCATTATCATAAAATCATCCTGATTTCATCTGGGGAAGTAGGATGGAGACTGGCAATCACCCACCATGTCTGGATCTGGGAATCGCTTCTTGCAACCTTGAAGGTTTATGGCCATCCTGCACATGCACCACATATCATCCCCAGGTCCCACTGCCGAGGTTGCTGCTGGGAATCCCAGTGTTATCTCCACACCCTTGACCTGTGAAGGAACTGTGGAAACCCCCAGATGTTTCTTCCTCCTTGTTGACCCACGATAGGAAATTACCATGCTACATACCCTTTTAGGCTTTTTAGGATTGGGGAAATGGAATTAACTGACATTTTTGAGAAGTCCATGAGAATCACTTGAAACATGTGAGGTTTCAAGGAGTGTGGTGGTTGCCAGAGGGAAGGGCATGGGAGGAGATGGGGGTCCTAATATAAGGTGACAGGAGAAGATTTGACTTTGGGTGGTGGGCACACAGTGTAATATACAGATCTTGTAACATAGAAACCCACACCTGAAACCTACATGTTCATGTTGACCAATGTCACACCAATCAATTTAATAAATAATTTTTTTAAATGTGAGGTTTTAGTTTAAATTTTGGCATCTCACATCCTAAGCTCTTTCTGTGTATATTTATACTGATGATAAAGTGTCACCGATAGCACACAGATGTGGTGACTGTTCCTGGAAGATCTTATCCTCATTTTATAGACAGTTGAAAAGGAGACCTCGGACTGGGGCTTTGAGCCCAGGCTTGTGTAGTGGGTATGTAGTGGAGGCAGAAGTCTCAGGATTTTAGGTCCAATTGGTTTGATGTCCCTGAAGAGTCTTTTGGGGATTGGAAAGTGAGGAAGCTGCAACATGGCAGAGGCTTTCATTTCTTATTCTTTCTGAAATGGGTCGTATCATCTGACTCTCTGAAAGTAAGTTGACTTAAAAAAAATTAATGGGGATTTTTATTACAAAGGAGGCAGCATTTTAACAACACTGCATGATTGGGTGAATCATTTCAGAATCCCTTACATAACAGGGATTTCCCTCAGGCCATACCAGTCATGGGGTAGAGCTGGGATGTCCCACTGTAGCAAATTGATGTTTCTGCTCCCCTTGTCCCAGCCCTGTGGGAACTTCCAACTCAATCCACCCTACCCTTCGCTCAGATAGGGGAGGGGAATCCTTAGGAACAACAGTCTTTTCTACACACTTCACCTCTGTGTCTGGCAATGACAGTGTTTCCTGACCAGCCATGGGCCACAGAGCCATGTGTCAGCCTTGTCTGCTCTGGTTCAAATGCCTGTACTTCCCACATGCAATGCAGAAGGCCTTTTTTTTTATACCCAGTGGGTGTGGTCATTTTCTGTCCTAGCGAAGGAAAGAAGGAGGTTGTGCTCAATGTGCAAGGCTCTTTTTTAATGGATTCCTCTCCTGTTACCTCTTGTATAAGTCAGTCCCAGCTATCTCCACTCTTGAAGAGTGAGGTTCGTAAGAACCATGTTAGTCTGCCCCCCTTTCTCCCTTCAGGACAGTGTCAGGGTCTCTTCCTCCAGCTATTTCTTCCCACCTCCTTTAATAGATTCCTCTCTCTTTTTTCTTTTTTAAAAATATTATATCTGATTTTTTTTTTTTAATTCTTTAGAGAGAGAAACCAAGATGGTGGCATAGGTGAACACCTGAACTGCTGCCTCGCACAACAACTTCAAAACTACAACTAAAAGTCAAAACGGACATCATCCAGAACCACAGGAAGGCTGGCTAAGTGGAAATTCTACAACTAGAAGGAAAGAGAAAAGCACACTGAGACTCACAGGAGCTGTGGAAGTAAAGGCAGAGGTACGGAGGTGCGCACATGGAGGAGAGGGCTGGCAACTGAGTACGTGGCTGTCTTTTTCAAGCAGGAGGGAGACAAAAGCTCCCAACTGCTCTGAACTCCAGTTCCGGGTGAGACTCTGGGGACCCAGACTCATACGGGGAGGAACTGGACTGTCTGGCAGCGGGCGGAACTCGAGGGCGGCTTTCTCTCAGAGGTGCTTGCAGCTATTACCGAGGGGCACTGAGACCCAGGGGCCTCTTAGGGCAGGGGTGATGGGAAGCCATTGCTGTTTTCTTCACCCTGAGACTCTGCCCCATCCAAGTGAGTGCAGAGGCTTTTGCATATGAATGGCCTGATCCTTTGAAAACTAAACTTACCTAGCAAACTGCAGCTGAGTCAGAGAGACACAGAACATCCAAAAGAAGGCCCAAGGCCCCGCAGCAGCTTGCATTGCTTCACAGCTGGGCCTCATCTGGGCACCTCCAAAACCCAAACAAAGAAGAGGAATCTGCAGATCTCTCCATAGCTTCTGCTGGGTGGCCTCAGGCAGAGGCTAAATTAGCACCTCTTTGGAGATCCAAGAGCCAGTGTACCCAGGGGTCAGAGTGGAACCATCCAGATTACAACTCCTCAGATCCATAAGGGACACACTCATGGGGCAGACTCAGTGAGCACCAAAGCCCCACTGAAGCAAGTCTTGTCTCATAAGGGTCTCTCTAGCACAGAAGTTCTCCCAGCGTAGACACAGCTGATCCTCACAGCCAATTGGCCTGGAGGTCAATCCCTCCCAGTGATACCAACAACAATCAAGGCTTGACTACAACAAGACTGTGCACACAGCCCTCAAAGGTGTGCACCAAGAGTGTCTACCTCAGGTAACTGGGGAAGCTGAGCCACTGGGCCCTATAGGACACCTAGCACACAAAGACACTCTATCAACTCAGGGAAGCAGCCAAAATGCAGAGACAAGGAAACAGGTCACAAATGAAAGAAAGGGAGGAAAGAAAACTACTGGATAAAGAGTTTAAAACCATGGTTATAAGGTTTTTTAAGAATTTTCTAGAAAAGGCCAATAAATTTAGCGAGACCCTCAAGGATATGAAAAAGGACCAACTAGACATTAAGCATACACTGACTGATATAAAAAAATAATATACAGAGATCCAACAGCAGGCTAGCAGATCGCAAGAATCAAATCAAAGATTTGAAATACAAAGAAGCAAAAAACACCCAACCGGAAAAGCAAAAAGAAAAAAGAATCCAAAAATATCAAGATAGTGTAAGGAGCCTCTGGGACAACTTCAAGCATACCAACATCCGAATTATGGGGGTGCCAGAAGAGAGAGAGCAAGATACTGAAAACCTATTTGAAGAAATAATGACAGAAAACTTCCCTCACCTGGTGAAAGAAATAGACTTACAAGTCCAGGAAGTGCACAGAACCCCAAACAAAAGGAATCCAAAGAGGACCACATCAAGACACATCATAATTAAAATGCCAAGAACAAAAGACAAAGAGAGAATATTAAAAGCAGCAAGAGGAAAGCAGTTAGTTACCTACAAGGGAGCACCCATATGATTGTCAGCTGATTTCTCAACAGAAACTATGCAGGTCAGACAGGAGTGGCAAGAAATATTCAAAGTGATGAATAGCAAGAACCTACAACTAAGATTACTCTACCCAGCAAAGCTGTCATTCAGAATTGAAGGTCAGATAAAGGGCTTCACAGATAAGAAAAAGCTAAAGGAGTTCATCACCGCTAAACCAGTATTATATGAAATGCTGAAAGGTATTCTTTAAGAAGGGGAAGAAGAAGAAGAAGATGAAGGTAAAGATAAAAATTATGAACAACAAATACGTATCTATCAACAAGTGAATCTAAAAATCAAGTGAATAAAAAATCTGATGAACAGAATAAACTGGTGAATATAATAGAATCAGGGGCATAGAAAGGGAGTGGACTGACAATCCTTGGGGGGAAAGGGGTGTGCGGGGTGCGGGAAGAGACTGGACAAAAATCGTATACCTATGGATGAGGACAGTGGGGGGGGGGGGCGTGTAAGGGCAGAGGGTGGGGTGGGAACTGGGTGGAGGGGAGCTATGGGAGGAAAAAAGAGGAACAATTGTAATAATCTGAACAATAGAGATTTATTGAAATGAAAATAAATAAATAAAATAAAAAAATTTAAATGAAAACATAAAAAAAATCTTTATTGTTTAAAGTATTACATATAGTATTATGCAATCTCCTTTTCCCCCTATTGACCTCTCCCTGGCCACCCCCACCCCCCAGCACATTCCCTCACCTCCCTACTGTCTGTGTCCATTGGTTATGCTTAAATACATGCCTACAAATCCTTTGGTTGATCTCTTACCCCCTCCTCCCCTGCCTTCCCTCTGAAGTTTGATGGTCTGTTCGATGCTTCTCTGTCTCTGTATCTATTTTTGTTCATCAGTTTATGTTGTTCATTTTATTCCACAAATGAGTGAGATCATGTGATATTTATCTTTCTCTGACTGGCTTATTTCGCTTAGCACAATGCTCTCCTTGTCCATCCATGCTGTTGCGAATGGTAAAAGTTCTTTCTTTTTTACAGCAGCATAGTATTCTATTGTGTAGATGTACCACTGTTTTTTAATCCACTCATCTGCTGATGAGCACTTAGGCTGTTTCCAAATCTTAGCTATGGTGAATTGTGCTATGAAGATAGGGGTGCATATATCCTTTCTGATTGGTGTTTCTGATTTCTTGAGATATATTCTTAGAAGTGGGGTTACTGAGTCAAATGGGAGTTCCATTTTTAATTAAAAATATATATATATTTATTGATTTTTTACAGAGAGGAAGGGAGAGGGATAGAGAGCTAGAAACATCGATGAGAGAGAAACATCTGTCAACTGCCTCTTGCACAGCTCCTACTGGGGATGTGCCCACAACCAAGGTATATACCCTTGACTGGAATCGAACCTGGCACCTTTCAGTCCACAGGCTGACAGCTCTATCCACTGAGCCAAACTGGTTAGGGCTCCATTTTTAATTTTTTGAGGAAACTCCATACTGTTTTCCACAGTGGAAAAAATTCCCATCAGTAGTGCACAAGGGTTCCTTTTTCTCCACATCTTCATCAGCACTTGTCATTTGTTGATTTGTTGATTATAGCCATTCTGACAGGTATGAGATAATATCTCATTGTTATTTTGATTTTCATCTCTTGGATGATTAGTGATTTTGACATGTTTTCATATGTCTCTTGGCCTTCTGTATGTCACTTTCAAAAAGTCTATTTAAGTCCTTTGCCCATTTTTTGATTGGATTGTTTATCTTCTTTTTGTTAAGATGTATGAGTTCCCTATAAATTTTGGAGATTAGGCCCTCATCAGATATAACATTGTCAAATATGTTCTCTCATGAAGTGGTATTTCTTGTTGTTTTGTTGATGGTTTCTTTTGCTATGCAGAAGCTTTTTATTTTCATGTAGTCCCATTTGTTTATTTTCTCCTTAGTTTCCATTGTCCTAGGAGCTGCATTGGTAAATATATTGCTACAATATATGTCTGATATTTTGCTGCCTATGGATTCTTCTAAGATTTTTATGGGTTCCTGTCTTACGTTTAAGTCCTTTATCCATTTTGAGTTTATTTTTGTGTATGGTGTAAGTTGGTGGTCTAGTTTCACTTTTTTTGCACGTACCTGTCCAATTTTTTCAACACCATTTATTGAAGAGACTGAGTCAAGACAGTCTCTTCAATAGATTCCTTTTTAAATAGAACCAGCAGGTTTTTTTGTGGGGGTTGGGGGGTCGGGATGGGGACAGGTGGCTTTTGTTATAGCTGCTTAAAAGGGAAGGAATCCAGGATATCAGAATATAAAATAAGGAAATTATTTATAATAATAAAAGCGTAATATGCTAATTAGACTGGACAGCCAAACAACCTTCTGACGTCATTCCAGATGTCCTTCCAGATGAAGCCCTGGCGGTGGGGGCCAAGGCAGAGGTGGTTAGGGGGATCAGGCAGGCAGGCAAGTGGATAGGGGTGATCAGGCAGGCAGGCGAGTGGTTAGGAGTGATCAGGCAGGCAGGCAGAAGGGTTAGGGGCAATCAGGCAGGTAGAGGTGGTTAGGGGTGATCAGGCAGTCAGGTGAGCAGTTAGGGGCAATCAGGCAGACAGGAGAGTGGTTAGGGGTGATCAGGCAGGCAGAGTGGTTAGAGGCAATCAATCAGGCAGGCAGGTTAATGGTTAGGGGCGATCAGGCAGGCAGGCAAGTGGTTAGGGGCAATCAAGCAGGCAGGCAGGAGAGCAGTTAGGAGCCAGCAGTCCTGGATTGCGAATTTAGGCCTGCAGGATTGGGCCTCACCTGGCAGTCGAACATCTCCTGAGGGGTCCGGGATTGTGAGAGGGTGAGGCTGGGCTGACGGACCCCCTCCCTGTGCATGAATTTCATGCACTGGGCCTCTCGTTCAGATATATTTGTCAACTTAACTCTGGGTCCCTATGAAGTTTTTGTTTTGTCTTTAATAGACTTTATTTTTTTTAGAAAAGTTTTAAGTTTTTAGAAAACTAAGCAGCTAGTACAGAGAGTTCCCATATACCTCTCCCCACTCATGAAATACTGAAGAATAAATGCAATCTTGCAAGGAAATACAATATTTCTAACCTGCCAAACAACTAAGTGATTTTCAGGGAAATGAATAAAATTAGCATTCTAAATAGATCACTTATTATTTTGGCTCACAGGTGATTTATAAAGGCAAATTACTAAATGTACTAATTTCAGAGCATTTTTCAATTCTTCAGATAAAAAGAACAAATAGTGAAAAATGTTTATTTTATAGTTTAACCTACTTTTTTTTTTGTTGTTGTTAAAAGAGGTCTAATATAATCAAGTAGTGTTCTAACAATAACTAGGATTTTCTAATTGCTTATCTCCTTTGCAGTCGCTTCTGTTCTGGGTTCCCATTCTAGCCTAGCCCATTTGTCCAGAACTACAGATTGACTTTTAAAAGCTACCTGCTGTTGAAGTATGGGAGCAGAGTGGGAGCTCTACTAACTCTGTGGTTTCATTTTTCTGCAGCTCAGTCCCTAAAACATTTAAAGGGCCAGGGAGTTCAAATGAAGTCTTCTCTAGTGATCTAGTAATGGTTGAAAAAGCTTGTTGAAAAGGTTGTAAATATTTGTTGATTGTCAACAGAGAAAAAGCCCTTTACTCCTCCATAGTAGCCTAGAGGAAAGTGAGGAAGGAAGCTTTTACACACCCATTTGAATTCAGCGTTTTTATTTCTTATGCTTTGAGGTCCTAGACATACATGTCAAGAATAAACCTTTTCTTTCACCTTCAAGGAAGAAAAATGAGAATAAAAGAGTTTTCTTAAGTTTTTCTTTATAACACAGGGAAATGTACAAATAGTTACCAAGTTGGACAAGGCTAAGCACAGCTCCTCATGAATAAGAAGGAACTTTTAGTTTCAATCCACTGAAGGAAGATGGAGTAGGTGGAGTAGGCAGCTGCTGATGTCGTGAGATGTGAACATTACCAAAAGAGTTGCCTGCACAAAAATATCTTTCCCCTGGGTCTATCCTAGATACAAAGACAGCCAGCTATTGGAACTTCTCTTCTAGATAAAGACATTGTCTCCTTTAGGTGCATTAAAATGCACACTTATTTCTTGGGCAAAGTAAATGTTAACAGATTAGGAAAAATTAAAGTGTGTGTGTGTGAGAATTTTTTATTTTAAGAAAATTGTAGATTCACATGCATTTGGAAGAAATATTACAGAGAGATCCCATATACCCTTCACCCAGTTTCCCCACTTTGTATAACTATAGTATAGTAGCAAAACCAGGAAATTGACATGGATAGGATCTGCAGACCTGATTCAGAATTTTCCAGTTTCACATATACTTACTTGTGTATGTGTGTTTAGTTCTGGGCAATGTTATGACATGTATAGATTATTGCAGCCACCACCATAGTCAAGATGCAAAAAAATACAAGATCTGTCACAAGATCCATTGGGACCCCCAGAGCAAAAGTTTCCCATTAGAGAGGGCCTACACTGGGCAGGAATGGGCCAGCAGTAGTTGTCCTTCCATGCTCATTCACTGGTTGGGAGCAGCCTGTGGGGAGTGTGGTCTCAGTATAGACCAGTGATGGCGGACCTATGACACGCGTGTCAGCACTGACATGCGTAGCCATTTTTGATGACACGCGGCCTCTGAGGCAGCCGCATGCCGAGGATGAAACAATTGCGAAATAATGTTTTTTCCTCAAATGAAACATTTGCGAAATAATGTTTTTTCCTCATAACACACTACCCGAGTTATGCTCAGTTTTTTGGCGAAGTTTGACACACTAAACTCAAAAGGTTGCCCATCACTGGTATAGACACTGCAGTAGATTAGAAGATGTGGCAGCTGATGACTATAGGCAAACTACATTCCTTGCAGAAGGTTCTTTCTTGACAGGAGATCTGACACACACAGTGCTTTGACTGCCAGTACTGCCTTTATTTGTCTTCTATGGCATTGAGATTTTTAAAAAATATATTTTTATTAATTTCAGACAGGAAGGGAGAGGGAGAGAGAGATAGAAACATCAATGATGAGAGAGAATCATTGATTGGCTGCCTCCTGCATGCCCCCTACTGGGGATCGATCCCACAACACCAGCATGTGTCCTTGACTGGAATTGAACTTGAGACCCTTTAGTCTGCAGGCCTATGCTTTATCCACTGAGCCAAAAAGCCTAGGGCTCTTTTGTTTTTAATAGAACATTATTAATTTTGGGATTGTTTGATGTTTAAACCAGTGTTTTTCAAACATTTTTTCATAGGCTCTTTTACTGATAACACCTATTGATCCCTTTGAACTGATACTCTAGAGAACAAACTTTGGGAAAGTACACATGTTGATGTTGTTGTAGGAAGTGATCTTTCTCCCTCTTTTGTCTAGAATATTACTCTTCCTTCAAAATTCACATTCTCTAGTGTTTTAGGTGGTCATAATCTCTTCCCATGATATGCTGTACATCTCTTTCCCATCAAACCTGTTAGATAGGCTGTCATATATTGACTTGTCTAGCTCCTGTAGAAGATGTTCAATAAATGATTGTATGGAGTACTGCACTATTTCCAAAGGGCAACATTTTTAGGAATCCTAATAATGTTATCTAAATTTTATTTACAGAGAATCAAAATACTAAGGGCAAATAATTTAGACAATTCACAAGAAACAAGAAGGGAGAATATAGCATATCCTCTTACACTCTGGTAACAAAATCTTATTAATGGGAATTCTTAAAAAGTTTTTATCCTTAAGTAGGTTACTTAATAGTTATAAATATACTAGAGGCCCGGTGCACGAAATTCGTGCATGGAGGGGGGTTGTCCCTCAGCCCAGCCTGTACCCTATCCAATATGGGACCCCTCAAAGGATGTCCGACTGCCCGTTTAATGGGCAGTCGGACATCCTTCTCACAATCCAGGACTGCTGGCTCCCAACTGCTCGCCTGCCTGCCTTCCTGATTGCCCCTAACCGCTTCTGCCTGCCAGCCTGATCACCCCCTAACCACTCTGCTGCCAACTTCCCTCCTCTGGTCACCCCTAACTGCCCTCTCCTGCAGAGTTGATCACCTCCAACTTCCCTCCCTTGCAGGCCTGGTCCTTCTCAACTGCCCTCCCTTGCAGGCCGGGTGCCTCCCAACTGCCCTCTCCTGCTGGCCATCTTGTGGTGGCCATCTTGTGTCCACATGGGGACAGGATCTTTGACCACATGGGGGCAGCTATATTGTGTGTTGCAGTGATGATCAATCTGCATATTACTCTTTTATTAGATAGGATAGAGGCCTGGTACAGGGGTGGGGGCCAGCTGGTTTGCCCTGAAGGTTGTCCTGGATCAGGTGGGGGTTCCCTTGGGGCATGGGGCAGCCTGAGTGAGGGGCCTGTGGTGGTGGTTTGCAGGCCGGCCACACCCCCTGGCAACCGAAGAGGAGGCCCTGATATCTGGAATTTATTTTCCTTCTACAATTGAAACTTTGTAGCCTAGAGCGGAGCCAAGCCTGGGGCTCCCTCCGAGGCCGGCAGCCATTTCTGTTGGGGTTATAATTGAAACTTTGTTGCCTTAAGCGGGTGGGCCCGGCCAGGGTGTGCGGAAAGCTTTGCTTCCCCTGTTGCCGGCGGCAACCCTGGCCTGCTCTCTCAAGCTTCATTCTGCCGCCATTTGTTTGAATTTGTTTACCTTCTATAATTGAAACTTTGTAGCTTGAGTGGAGGCTTAGGCCTGGCAAGGGCAGGCAGAAAGCTTGGCTTCCTCTGTTACCTAGGAAACCTTGCTCTCTGTGGCTGTAGCCATCTTGGTTTGGGTTAATTTGCATGCTCGCTCTGATTGGATGGTGGGTGTGGCTTGTGGGCGTGGCTTGTGGTATGTCGGAGGTATGGTCAATTTGCATATTTGTCTATTATTAGGTAGGATTCCTATGAGGGTGCCATCTGGAGGCAGAAGCTCCAGTATCGGTGTTATTGATAAGACTTTGAGCCCTGAGAGTATATGTGTTGGATTCAGAGTTGGAATGAAGCACATGAGTTCCTGGACAGGCCAAAAAGTTGGCACCCCTATAAATCAACTTACTTTAAATAATCACGTAGAGGAGAGGCTGAGCACTGCAGGGGGAAAGCGTAGAAGAAAGACCACAGAAAGCAGAGCCCTGCCTGTTCTTCGTAGGTCCAAGCCCCTTAGTGCTGTCCTCAACTTCATGTACACCACTTAGCAAATCAGGAACACTGAAGTTAACCCACTTCTTTAGAAAGTAGGGCTCTAAGTGTGTCCCTGGGGAGGTCTCCCATCCCATCCCATCCCATCCTACCCAATATTTGCCGTTTCCAAGTATTTCTTTATGCCACATATTTTATTCTTCCTAAGAAAAATTTTGGTAAATACAATGTTCTACATTATCAGCAAAGGTGGATCGTTCCTAGCATGTTAACTCCCCATAAAATAGCCTGGCTAGCAGTCTCTTAATCTAGCTCTGATTGAATTTGGGGAATGAAGAGACATTATCTTGGAACCAAAAATTCTACTCCTTATTGATCTTTTGTTTCAGGTACAGATAATGACCTCCATTTTCATTTTAAGATAATTACCTAATGTAATGCAAGTATTGACCTGTATGATTTGTGCACTTATAATATTTCAGTAATATAATTACCTACTGTCTCTTAAAACTTAGACCATCCATGGACAAATGGATGGATGCTTATGGGATAAAATTTGAGGGGAAATTGAAAACTCTATCTGGTTAAAATGTATTTCCTACTGACTTACAACTAATTTTTAACTTACTACTTAACTGAAAAAGGCATATAAGTAATACTCATCATTGGGTAAAAATAGAAAATTCAAATAAGCAAAAGTAATAAAAATGAAAATAATTCCAAAACACCTGTTTTACAAAACACATTTTGTGTATATTCTTCCAGGATTTTCCTGGAAGGATGTGCACATAAAAATACATATACATATAAAATATATATTTACAAAGACCAGCTGGTTCTCCATATTGTGCTATGTAACCTACTTTTTATATTTCATAATGCATTATCAAAGAATTTCCACACCAATAAATATATGTAATTTATTATTTTAAATGTTTGCATATTATCTTGTTATGTAGATTCCTAGTCATTATTTAAATACTTTGATATCCTCTACTGTATTTAACTATTCCCCTATTTTTTGGATATTCTGGATATTTCCAAATTTTCTACTTATCTACCCATTATGATAAATAACATGGTGGTAAACATCTACATTACACACATCTTTGGGTTCAATTATTTACTTGGTATATATTATCAAAAGTCTAATTGGTGGGTCAAAAGATTTTCCCTTTTTAAGGCTTTTGCTGAGTCTTTCTGATTCTTGCTACTGGCTTTTTAAAGTCAGAAGATCCAGTTCCCTAGAAGATTCTAATAACAGTTTACCTGGAAGAAGTAATTGATTATTCTATTAACCAGGACCAGTGGACCAGATTTGCTTTAGGACTCAAAGAAGCTGGGTGAGCAGCCTAGAAAAATCACATTTAAAAAATATATATATAAAGAGGATTAAGTAAATTTTCTTAGCAGGCCTTAAGGCCTGTGTGATTAGTTTTCATGGTAGCTGGTATTGTTAAGTGTGGACAGAGCAGGAAAGAGCACTAAAAGGAGTGGTGTATGTGTGTGTAAATTTGTGGGGAGGAAAAGTGGGATGCAGACTTTACTATCTCAGTTTGGCCTACTGTATGTCTTGGAAGGTAACAAGTATTCTGTATTAAACTGACCATGTAGAACTACTGTGTACCTTTCTTAGAGAAACCTGCTTCACTGCTAGAATAATACATGTCTGCAGATTATATTTTTTTCATATTTAGATCTGTAATACCTTTATTTGCCACCTTATCCACTGTTATTTGTTTTCTGATGGTTAGGTGTGGGGAAGTATGGATGAAAGGGAGTTCTGAATCTTTCACCGAGAAGAAAAAAACATATAAACTTGAAAAACTGTCTTGTGCTCTCCCTTGGCCATTCAATCATCAGTGAGCTACTGAGCATGTTAGCATCCTGGGCAGATGGTTATTTGAGCTATGGTAAGCGTCAGCTTTCAGTCAGGGAACTCAACCAGGGGGCCAACGTAGTGGTATCAAGGATAAGGCACCTTTAGTGGAGGAAAAGAAGCTCCAACCAAATGCCATTTATGGGTCTGCTCACTTATTCACTAATAGGAACCAATGTTTCTGTTGCTTTGAATGTCTAGTTGACCATTCACAGGAGAGGGCTGCTTGGATCCATGCTCACTAAGCCTATGCTTTTTCCAAGCCTCTCTCACAATTTGTAAAACAAATGACCTCTAGATTTCACGTCATCTATTTATACTTAAGAGTTAGACATCACCTTAAATTCAAAACACAGAAAAACATGGCATTATTTCATCAGAACAACAAAGGCTTGTGTCAGATTATATTTTCCAAAAATGACCACAGCAGTATTTCCATTGCGGCAGGCTCCTTCAGAACCAGGCTACTTTGCCATCAAGAGATGGAGTTTATTTCCCCTCCCTAACACCTGGGCAGACTCATGACCTCTCTCTCCGACCAGTAGAATATGACAGAAGTGATGTTGTGTGACTTCTGAGGCTAGGTCATATAAGTACACAGCTTCTGCTTGGCTATTGTTTTGGCAGCCACAATATGGTGGAAGAAGCCCAGGTCAATATGAACAGGCTATGCCATATATCTATGTTCCAGTCAACAGCTCCTATGAAGTTCCCATCTGACAGCTAACATTAAATGTGAACAAATGAGCCTTCAGAGGATTTTAGCCTCCAGCCTTCAAGCCTTTCAGTATCAGACTTCTAGGAGCAGACACAAACCATTACCATTGTGCCCTGTCCAAATTCCCAATATATAGAATCCATGAACATAATAAATGGTTGTTTTACTCCACTAAGTTTTCTGGACATTTTTAATGTAAGCAGAATAACTAAAACAAAGCCATTGGCCAAACTCAATATTGTAATTGGTCAACCACTCAACAGACAGGTATTGTGAGCCTGCTCTGATCCAAGTACTCTTAGACTTGTGGAGTTTATAAAAAGCACACAACCAAAACCAAAAACCATATTCTTTATCCTCGAAGAGTCCAGTAATATAGTAGAGGAATCCAAATATTAAGTGCAAAAACATCCTAACAATATGTGGTAAGTGCCAAATGAGGTAATTAAACATGTTTTGTGCAGGAGTGGATGCAGGGACAGACCACAGTAGGTAGAGCAGAGAGACTGGGCTTTATTACGTAGCACCACAGCCCCCCAGCACACAGCAAATTCTAAGGGATTGTTCATTTGACCAAGTTAGGGATTTATGGAAGAGTGTCAGGTACTTGGAGAGGAAAGATAAAGGTGTTTAAAGCAGATTGGAAAAGAAAGTATTGAGTCTGGAGTATTGGGGTGTAGATAATAACAATAACAGTATTAAACTCTTATGTACTAGTATATAACAGTATATACTTTATAAGGCACTTTCACAAACATTATCACATTTAATCTTTACAATGACCCTGAGAAGCAGGATATCTAATCTCTATTTTATGGACAAGAAAATTTAGGCCCAGTGGTCTAAAAACCACTTTGATTTTATTAGAACTTTCTGGTAGGGATAGTGGTGACTGAAAAGGAAAATAAAGAGAACTAACATTGAATGAGCACCTACCAAACGCCAGCCACTTTGCTTGGTTATTTTAATAACTTATGTAGAAACCTGAAATCTGATTTTATACCAACCTTGGAAGTAACTGTTATTATCCTGGTTATACAGATGAGGAAACTGAGGCTCAAAGACATCAAGTAACTTTCTTAAGGTCACACAAGTAGTAAGTTAGAACCTAGGGATAGACTTTTTCAAATGTGACGGCAAGTTCATTCCTGTGGGGTAGCCTCTCTGCACCCCTCTCCATAGTCTCAAACAAACCTCCCTTTGACACTTTCACAGAAACTTCATCTAGATGTTGCCTATCTGAAGCACTCAAGGCATTAATATGGGAATGACCAATGGGTTTAGCACCTTCCCCTCCTCAAAAGAGCTAGTTGTTAACCTCAAAGAATTTCCAGTTGGTAGAATGTGAAAGGGAAATCTGTCCCTCTCTAATAAACTGGAGCACTGATGATATACTTAGTAGGTCAACAATGAACTAGAGATATGACCTTGAACTAGCCACTGAAGTCTTCTGGGTCTGAGTTTCCTCTCCTATAAATAAGAGTTATTGCATGATCTTCAAGGTCTTTTCCAGATGGAATGTTTTATGATTCTATAGATACAGAACTGAGAGGTAAAATGGGAAATATACTTTTAAAAACGGGGTTATATAATTCAACCTTTTGTCTTTCTTCACATTTGGAAAGTATATTTTGCTCACTGAGAGCGAAAACTAATTACTGAGAGGAGTGACATTGTGAAGCACCAGTATGTATCGGATCCTCTATGTAGCTTAGTGCTTTCAGAATTACCACCAATAATGGGCAGGTCACTGTAAGCCTACGATTTCAAAGGTATCTATGTAAAACTGCTTTATGTACAGAGGTGATTTACCATGTCATTCTAGCCTAGGTTTTCCTCTGGCAAGCATATGCCCATTTTTCAGTTGATGCTTTTGAGATGTTTCTACTTGATGAGATTACTCTAAAAATAAGTCCCAACAATTTGTTCTCATCAAATATCAGAGGGTTCTAATTGCATAAAACTAACCACTAAAAAAGTCTGTTGTAATTTGGACTTGATAAAGCAACAGAAATTATGATGTTAATTGCGTTCTTCCACTTTCTCTGTGTGTTAATTGCCAATGATAATTGCCACTTCCCAGGGAACCATAGAATACAGAGATGTTAGGTAGGTTGCCCTCCTTGTCTATATTAAACCATTTGTAACAACAAATGAATATGTAGGATCTGGTAGGCAAAAAAAATTGATGGCCTTAATTTTATTGCTTGGATTGAGTTTATGTGTTCCAAAACTGCTCTTTAATTGTTATGTCCTTGTCTATTTTTGAAAGCCTGGGCAGTTATAAGTTGTTACATAAGATCTAATGATAGGTATACCTCCTATCTCCAAAAGATGATTTATTTATATTCTCTTGCATTTATATCTAGGAAATGTCAAACAACTCAACATCAATATATTTGTTGGTAATTTTCAATTGCTTATAAAACAAAAAATTAGCACAGAGCTTTAAATAGGCCACAATCAAGCAAATGATTGTTAGATGCTTCATAAAGCTTATTAAGCTTACTTTCATTTTTGTCTTCTACTTCTTAGTTGTTCAGTCCTTAAGAAAGATGAAAAAAGGCTGAATTTCCTTTATGGCTCATTTCACATTGATAGCCCTTGAATGATAATCGTCTGCCCCAAATGCAAGAAAATTTTGTTTTAAGTATAATCATTTCATAATGAGCCTCTGAATAACATAAATATTAACTGTTGTTCCAAAAAGGATAAAGAATTGACCCAACCCTACCTATCCCACTTCATTTCCAAATACGCTAAAGGTCAACTTCTGGTTCTCCCATCCACTATGCTTTTTTCAAAAACCTTTTGCCTGCAGCAACCACATGCTGGTTGAGATTATTATTAACACAATTGTCATTCTTTAATGCTGCCCAAACCTATTCCAAAACGCATTTTCTGTGGTGGTGTTGAGCGTCCGACCTCTGTAAGCATTTACTTAAATAATTTTTAAGGATGCAAAAAATATATGCTAAAATGCACCTGGCAATTTGGTTCAGCTCTGGAAGCATATGCAAGCCACAAACAGCAGGGCTTGTGTAATGTGTTTTCACACTTTTTGGAGAATGCAACAACTCCATAGGCCATTGCTGACTAGAAATGGTGACATTTCCTAAGTTCCCCACATTTGGGATTGGTGGAGCTCCTCCTGGTCAGAGCGTCCTCTTAAACTTGCTTCTTTTAATTAGCATCACCACTGTTTTCCTTATTGTGGTTGTTTCTAGCAGATTAAATAGAAAGATGCTATACATTTCTAGGTGAGAGGCCTTATGCAGACCTGTGTACAAGCTTAGGAAGTAGCATTAAGTCACACAAATGTTTCCCAACCCTTGCCACTAAGAGGACCATGGTTCTCTATTCAGGCTCCATATCATAATCACCCAGGGAACTTAGAAAATATTATAGATTTCCAGGCTTTGCCCTGGACATATGCATTTAGTAGTTCCAAAGTGGGATCAAAGCTTATATAGTCTAAAAACGTTCCACAGGTGGTTCTCCTGCACAGTGATCATGAGGTCTTAGGTATAGTAAAGTAATATCAAGAATCTTAATTTCTTGTCTATTATAAACCTTGTAAAAGGCAATACCTACAAGTTAAAGTTTGAAATAAGGTAGACTTGGGCCACAGACTGGGCTCTACCACTTACTGTGTGAACTTGGGCAAATCACTCACCTTTTCTGAACTTCATGGTTTTCATCTGAAAAAATGGGGATAACAGTTTCCTAGTAACATGTTGTAAAAATTAAATGAGATATTATATGTGCATTGCCTGGCATTTAGTAAATATGTAATATAGCTTATCAGTGATTTGATTTCTCTTTAGGTTGGTAATCTAAAGGAACTTGTATCCGAGTCATCAAAATATACCATTAATATATGAAAGGATATTTTATCTACCTGTGACAGGAGGACTGGGGGGACTAAAAAATGTAAAACCTGGCAGTTGACATCAAAGCACTTGAAAATGGAAGGTTAGTCACTTTTCTGATGGAGAAAATTGGAAAAATGGAATCAGTCTTTTTCATTATGAGGGGAGATGCCTTAAAAAATGGTTCTCTGAAAAATAAGATGTAGTAATGGCTGTTGGTTTTTGGCCACCTTCAACTGGAGAAAAGAGCTGATCTCTTCCTACTCCCAGCTCCCACCCTGGGGGCAAAAAGGTAGGTCTCTTCCCTAATCTCCTATTTCTACCATGGTTATTCCCACTTCATTGCCTGGGCTTACTCTTTTCCCTCTTCCAAGATCAGTCACTTGAGTCCCATGTCCTCTTGTCTCTTTCCATCTGCCCAGCCTTCAGTGAAGCTTTTCCTCACCTCTTAAACTTCTGTTGTCTTAGTCAACACCTTAAACTGTATTTATTTTATTATTTTGTAGATGTTAGTCCTGTCTTTTTAAGTGAACTTCCAATTTCCTAAGGGAAAAGATATTCTTAACCTGCATTTTGATCTGTTTCCTTGGCCCAGCATACAAAACCTTAGGAATAAAGAATTGCCTCAAAAAAATGGATCGAGTGCCACAGAGGGTCATGTCTATGTGAAACAGACAGCCAGTGTGGCCATCTTTCCTGGTTGATGTGCTAGCAACTTAAGGTTCAATTTTACCAGCTATTCTTTGCTTTCCAAGGAAGAGATGCAGCCATGGCCAGGTAGCTCAGGTGGTTAGAGCATCATCCTGATACCTCAAGGTTGAGGGTTTGACTGCAGGCAGGATGCATATGAGAATCAACCAATGACTGCACAAATAAGTGGAACAACAATCAATGGCTCTCTCTCTCTCTCTCTCTCTCTCTCTCTCTCTCTCTCACTCTCTAAAAATTAAAAAAAAGAGAGAGACGCAAACCAGATTATTTTAACTGTTCATTGACTTTCCTCATTGATCAATTTAGAGTTAACTTTCTTTTCTCCTTTAAACAGTGATTCTCAAAATTGTTTACATGTTAGAATCATCTGGGGGAACTTTAGAAAATCTTCATGTCCAGACTACACCCCAGAACAATTACATTAGAATTTCTAGGAGTAAGGCCAAGCCATCAGTATTTAAAAAGAAAAGAAAACAAAACAAAACCAAAAAACCTCCTCAGGAGATTACAATGTACAGCCAAGATTGAGAACCAGTTTTAGATCAAACTATGTCAAATATGATTACTAGAACCCCAGATAGGAAACAGTTAACAAATAAAAAATAAACATCCAGGAACAGGATTTTTAATTTACCCCACCAGTCCTGTGGACTCCCTTCTGAATCCGGCTACTCTTTTACTAACCTGCTCTGAGGCACACTGCTCGATGGACCTGAAGCTACAGTTTGAGGACGAGCTACCACAGGATCTTACACCCACTGTTAATAGCTCTTGGATTGTCCATCCTGCAAATTAGTACCCATTATCCAAATCTCAAATCGAATGCTACCTCTTGGCAGAAGACTTTTCTGACCACTTCCATACTCCATCAGTATTTGAAGCACTAGTTATATGTTCTCAAACACACTATTTTCCTTTATAACACCAATGATACATATAGAAATATGAGTGATCATTTGCTTAATATACTACCTTCTTCCACAGAATTTTAAGTTTCGTGATAAAAGAGACCATTTCTGCTTGATTCATTGCTATAAAGCTGACACCCATCACAGTGCACGTGGTAGGAGCTCAGTAAATACCTGCTGAAGGAATGACAGAGTACTACCGTGGTGGGAGAATGGCAGAATCCTGTGCCTCTCTCTGGAACATTCTACCATCAGTGAGATAATGCAGAGTGGTGAGCACCTTCACTCACCCAGTTTTGACCAGTGATTCACAAATATGACTTGGATGTTTTATTGAAAATACAAGCACCTAGGGTTCATCTTCAAGAGATTTGACTTCAATATTGTAAGGTCAGAACAAGCAATAAGTTTGCCAGCTGATTCTGGCACTCTGGGCCACAGTCCAGTGTTTAGAAACTACTGTCTTAGGCATTGCCCTGAAATGACTGTCAGAATCACTGTCCAATTTGCAGCCTGTAGCCTCTGTGGCTCACTTGTCCTTTTTGCTCTGTGATGCAATTGTGAAGGTGAGGTTGAAGGTTTTCTCTGGAGAAGAAACACATTGCTTTGTACACCTGCTCTAGAGAGATAATGCCCTAAATACCATCCACTCTGTTTAGTAATGTGGCTGGCCAAACCTAAGATTTTTTAGAAATCAATGCAGTAAAATCTGATGATTTAGCAAGGTAGCACTTTTACCCCAAATGCTTCGGAAACTTAATCATGTTGGCCGTGGCCAGCGTTGGGCATATTTTTATATGCCTATGTCTATTTTCAGAGACAGTTCAACATGGAAAATATTATACCAAGTAAAGTATTCACGGCATTTGCATTTATGCTAGAAAAAGATAGACATATTATACCACTTCAGTTATTCAGAGATCATTCAACTAGCAAAAACCCCTAGCCAGATAGAGCAAAGAAGGATATAATAAGCAAAAAGAGAATCCATATACCCAAAAAATGAGTACTATAGAAACCATATAATTAAAAGTAAATTTTTTTCTATAGGAGAACCCATTTACTTAGAATCTATTTACTGTAATTTTAAACATAATTTAACTGCTTTGGGAAATCATGATAAAATACAATAAACACACAAACATCAAAAATCATAGCTACATAGCACTTCTTGGGCTAAAATGGTCCTTTATTTTAGTATCTACTTTTTTATAGTCAATAGTTTATTGGTAACATTTACACATGTTATATAATTCAATAGTTACTATAACCACTGAGAAATCCAGAGAAGATAATATTCCTTTACAAAGAAGGCAACTGTGTGTCAGGGAGGTTGAAGAACTTGATGACGTCATTGTGAATCCTAATCTAATAATCTTCCTGTTGTGCTAGGTTGCCTTGTAAAGTGTAGACTGATCATTATTAATCATAAAGATCATCTGGAATCATCAAGCAAAGTTTGAAATTTAGCATGCTTAGTTTAAAAATGTAGAATAGTCTACAATAGTTTAGAAATTGTCCATTAACAGCAATTAAATTGAAGTAACAGTGTTTGAGGACCTAAAGGAGTAAGTTTTTGTTACATGAAAAAGTCACTAAAGTGAAATGTTCATTTAGTAGGAATTCAGATGAAAAAGGAATGCATTCAGACACATGCATACACACATATATTGTAAACTGAACTTTTCATCTACTATGAATCACTATCATTTCTATTTTTTATGTGGTGTGGGCTATTTATTATTTAGTTGATCTACAAACCATCCTACTGTACTCAAAATGGCCCAGGAAAGGAAGGGAAGAAGACAGCAGCAGTCCATTAGAAGTACAGAGAGATTTTTAGCAGACAGACAGCATGCACCCAAACTGGAAGAGAGCTAAGACACAGAGACTAACTTCCCCACAAAAAAGTGTGTTAGGGACCTTGGCTTGTGCTAAAGTTCTGCTTGGCAATATGTCTGGTGAGACTATTACAATAGATTATATAATTTATGCCTTTTCAAATTCTAACCTTGTACTTTATCCACTTAACTCTCCAATCTTAGGATCAGATATTGGCTGATATGAATAGGCAAAGAAAGCAATTCTATGCATCCCCTGCCTTTCACCAGCAACCCCAACAATGTGTGAATAGACTGAAGAAGATTTTGTTTTTCAGATATTTACAGAGGTATTGTAACCCCTGCAAGAATGCAAAGTGTCATTATTTTGTAATTATTTCATTCATTACCTTATCTTATGATAGATCTAATCAATAGTCTATCTAAAATCTATCTATCTATCTATCTATCTATCTATCTATCTATCTGTCTGTCTGTCTGTCTGTCTGTCTGTCTGTCTGTCTATCTATCTATCTATCTATCTATCTATCTATCTATCTATCCATTCATCCATCCATCCATCCATCCATCCATCTTTATTTGCAGAGCTGTGTTGGTTGTTGACCTTGACCTTCTAAGGATGTGGTATTATTATTTTCCCCAGGATATTCTAAAGTAGAGAAGCATTTATGAACATGACACCTCTGCATCTATGTTGATAGTAATATAAAGAAGCAACATCTCAGATATTAATCTACTGTTTGATTCTTTATGATATTGCTCTTAAACTTTTATAGAGTTATTTCCCCTTCTCTATTCTAAAACTAGGAAAATTGATTTTGAGATACTACATCAAATTCTTCCTCATTCCCTTATACATTAATTTGTTACATGGTTATGTGCTGGTTTAAAAAGATGTTCACAATTTTTTGGATACAATTGTTTGCAAAGGTGGAGAGTCTAATTCTCTGCCACCTAAATGTAGACCAGATGTAGGGATTTCCTTTTAATAAGCAGAATGTGGCAGAAGTCATAACACGTAACTTCTGAGGCTAAATTATAAGAAAAGCATCACCATTCCCTCTTGATCCCTCTGGGACTTCCCATTCTGGGGAGGCTAGCTGTCATGTTGTGAGGATATCCAAATAGCCTTGAAGGATGCTCCTACAGGGGGGAACTGAGACTACCTGCCCACAGCCAGCACAAACTTCCCAGCCATGTGAAAGGTCCACTGTGGATGTGCATCCTCCAGCCTCAGGCAAGCCTTCAGATAGCTGTAGCCTGAATGATGTCATGATTGGAACCTAATGAGAGACTCCCCCTGTCCCCCACCCTCCGCCCCCGCCCCCAATCCACTCCCCTAAGCCACAACCAAATTCCTGACTCATAGAAACTCTGATAGATAATATATGATTACTGTTGTTTTCAAGGCACTAAGTTTAGGGGTTCATTTAACCTGCCTTAATTTATATAGCAAACTAGTAGCCCGTTTGCACGAAGATTCGTGCAATAGACCTTCATTCACCTGGCTGCCTGCACCAGTTTTCTGCCGGCACCGGGGACCCAGGCCTTGGCTGTGGCCACTGCCTTCTACCTTCTTTCAGGGTCCCGGCTTGGCCCTGGGTGGTGGCCTTGGGCTCAGCTGCACCCAGCGTCCCTGCGACCCGATTGCAGGAGCAGAACCCCAGGTCGGCTCGCTCCTGCCATCGGAGCAGGCACCCGGCTGGCGCCCAAGGCCCGGAAAGCCCCGGGCGGCTTTCTGGTCCATGGGCTCCGCCGCACTGCACCCCAGCCAGGTCCCTGCGATCGGAGCAGGCACCTGGCTGGCGCCCAAGGCCCAGAAAGCCCTTGGGCTCCCCCGCACCCCAGCCGGGTCCCTGCTCCGATCGCAGGCACCCGGCTGGCGCCCAAGGCCCGGAAAGCCCCGGGCGGCTTTCCGGTCCTTGGGCTCCGCCACACCGCACCCCAGCCGGGTCCCTGCCATCGGAGCAGGCACCCGGCTGGCGCCCAAGGCCCGGAAAGCCCCGGGCGGCTTTCCGGTCCTTGGGCTCCACCGCACCCCAGCCGGGTCCCTGTGATCGGAGCAGGCACCCGGCTGGCGCCAAGGCCCGGAAAGCCACCAGCCCCAGCGTCCCTGCAACGGTTTCCTGGTGGGCGTGGTTGATGGGCGTGGCTTGGTTGGTGGGCGTGGCTTGGGCGTAGCAAAGGTGCGGTCAATTTGCATATTTGTCTATTATAAGGTAAGATAGTTACTGAGCATCTCATGCATGTCAAGCAGTCTGTTAAGTGCCAGGTACACTGAAGTGAGTAGGAGAGACATAGTTCCCTCTTTAAAGAACTTATAATCACGTGATGCTTAAAAATATTAAATAAGTAATTATATAATTATTTAATTCCAATAAGTATGAGATGGACTAGCAGCGTTATCAATGCTTATGGTCCGTAACCTGAAGGTCAAGGAAGGTTTCCCTGAGGAACTGACATTGCAGCTGACACAAGAGGAGCTAACCAGGTAAAGAGGAACAGAGACTGAGAAAGAGCTTTTTCAAGTGGAGGGACAATATAGGTGAAGGCCCTGTCCAGTGGTCCCAACTAAGAAGTTTCTGTGCTAGAAGCTGCTGGGAAATGTTTGTTTCATTTATTCAATTTCTTCAAAGAAATATTATCTGAGTGCCTACTGTGTGTCAGGCACTGTTAGAAGCACTGGTGATACTGTAGTGAACAAATCAGACAGAAATCCCTGCCTCTGTAGAACTTACATTCCAGAGGGTAAAAGGATAATAAAGAAAAGTAAATGATAAAATTATGGAGTGGGGACTTCCAGTTTCTGGTCTAGCTTGGAAGTTGTATCCTCCACAACAAGAAGAAAAACTGAACAGACTGAACATCAACAATGCTTTTTAGATCCATCAGAGAATTGAGGTCATAGGGAAAACTGTTGCTCACAAAATTGGAGAGACAAACAGGCAGATACGGAGACTCAGAAGCCCAGGAGCAGGAACCAGCACCAGGGTAGGAAAACCAATGTGTAAACGATGAATTGCTAGAGGCTCAGTGTGGACAAGTCAGAGATAAAAACTCCCGAGGGGCTCAGCCTCACGGGAGGCCTCCACACTTCTGCATGTTTTACTTCCGGGAGCCCTATCAGCTTCTCACAGCCAAGATCAGAGGAAAATCCCCCTGTGTTTCTGGTAGGGGATGGGGAAAGAGCTATTTTGAAATATTCCCAGGGCATTCTGTTCTGTTTAACAAGACCTGCCCTCAGGAGAAACTATTTTACCAGAGCCCAGCCTACTGGGGTTTTACTATCTAACCTAGGGGAAGTGAAAGACCCTACTCAGGCACCCTTTAGTCTTCCTGTCTGTCCTAAGGGCAGGGGGTGGGGGTGGGGGGAACAAAACAAAACTGAGAAGCACTTGTGAAGGTCACAGCCCAGGGACACAGGTGCAATAAAAAACTGAGACCTAATCACAGGAGCTATAGAATATTTCTCCTCCCACATTCACCATCACATCAATAGGATTTCTTTATAATAACAGCTGAAAGAATGGTGCATCTCAGACGATAATTAAGGACTCTTTAGGAAAATCTATAAAAAAAAATGACGGGCAAAAAAAAAAAAAAAAAAAAAGGACACCAGAGGAAAATTTAACCTCTGACACCTACAGTTACAGCAAACAGTAAACATAGCCTAATTCCTAGCCAGGTAAACAAAATATATAATTGACAATTGGTAAGTGCTGAGAAGGAAAAAAAAAAGCAGGTAAAAGGGATAGAGTGTGTTGGTGGAGAGAGTGGGTTGGAGTTTTAAATAGGATGGTCCGGAAATGCCTCACTGAACAGGTGACATCTGTGCAAAGATATGAAGGAGGCAAGGGAGTGAGTCATGGAGATAGCTGGGAAGAACACAGGGAGCGAACAACAAGTGAAAGGTCTTTAGGAGGGAGTATGCTTGGTGTGTTTGATAAACAGCAGAAAAAACAGTGTGACTGGAACAAAGTGAGTGAGGTCAGGGGAGAGATTAGGCATGATCTTGTAGGGCATTGTAAAGCCTTGGGTCTCTCTGGCTCCTATGAGAATAGACCACAGGAGAGAGAGCAAGGGAGCCCAGTCAGGAGGTTTTGGAAATAATTCAGGAGAGAGTTAATAATGACTTTGGTAAGGGAGGAAGCAGTAGAAAAGGTGAATCATCAGATTCTGGATACATTTTGAAGGTAGAGCTGATAGGCCAACATGGAAAACAAAAGGAGGAATCAAGATTGACTCCTTGGTCTAAGCAAAAAGAGAAAGACTGAATGAGGAGCAAGTCTTTTATGAGGGAGATGGAACGTCAAGTTAGAAGTACCCATTAGACATCCAAGTGGAGATGTTGAGTAGGCAATTGACATCCACTTCTGGTGGTGGGGGAGAGGTCTGGGCTGGAGATATAAATTTAGGAGCAGTTGGTATATAGATAGAATTTTAAGCCATGAGAACAACTGCAATCACTAAAGGAATGAACATATATAAAAAAGAGAAGATGGACAAGGACTGAGTCCTGGGACACTCAATGTTAAGAGGTTGATGAAAAAAGGAGAAATGAGCAAAGAAAACTGGAAAGTAGGAAGAAAACCAAGAGAGAATGATGTCCTGGAAGACAAGTCAATAAAATATTTCCAGAAGGAGAGAGTGAACAATGGTGTTAAACATTACTGAGAAGTCAAATAAAGGAATTGACTATTGGATTAGCAATGTGGACAATATAGCTCAAGAGCAGTTTTGGTGCTTGGAAGGGGCAAAAGCTTGATTAAAGGAGGGTTTATAGAGAATGATGGAATTGGGTTTAGAGATATGAATATAGATAACTCTTTAGAGGAATTGTTGTAAAGAAGAATGGAAATATGAACTTGTAGCTGGAGGGGAAACTAGATGAGAGAAATAATATCATGTTTATATGCTGATGGAATGATTCAGTTACGAGGAAAAATGATGTAGGAGAAAGAAAAGGGAGGAATATCTAGAAGGATGCTCTTGAATATCCTATCTAATAATAGACAAATATGCAAATTGACCATACCTCCTACACACCCACAAGCCACACCCACAAGCCACTCCCACCATCCAATCAGAGCGAGTATGCAAATTAACCCAAACCAAGATGGCTACAGCCACAGAGAGCAAGGTTTCCTAGGTAACAGAGGAAGCCAAGCTTTCCGCCTGGCCTTGCCAGGCCTAAGCCTCCACTCAAGCTACAAAGTTTCAATTATAGAAGGTAAATAAATTCAAACAAATGGCAGCAGAATGGAGCTTGAGAGAGCAGGCCAGGGTTGCTGCCGGCAACAGGGGAAGCAAAGCTTTCCACACACCCTGGCCGCTTAAGGCAACAAAGTTTCAATTATAACCCCAACACAAATGGCTGCCGGCCTCGGAGGGAGCCCCAGGCTTGGCTCCGCTCCAGGCTACAAAGTTTCAATTGTAGAAGGAAAATAAATTCCAGATACCAGGGCCTCTGCTTGGGTTGCTAGGGGGCGTGGCCGGCCTGCAAACCACCACAGGCCCCTCGCTCAGGCCGCCCCACACCCCAAGGGAACCCCCACCTGATCCGGGACGCCCTTCAGGGCAAACCAGCTGGCCCCCACCCCTGTACCAGGCCTCTATCCTATCTAATAAAAGGGTAATATGCAGATTGATCATCCCTGCAACACACAATATAGCTGCCCCCATGTGGTCAAAAGATCCTGCCCCCATGTGGACACAAGATGGCCACCACAAGATGGCCAGCAGGAGAGGGCAGTTGGGAGGCACCCTGCCTGCAAGGGAGGGCAATTGAGAAGGACCAAGCCTGCAAGGGAGGGCAGTTGGAGGTGATCAACCCTGCAGGAGAGGGCAGTTAGGGGTGACCAGGCTGGCAGAGGAGGGAAGTTGGGGACAAACAGGCTGGCAGCAGAGTGGTTAGGGGGTGATCAGGCTGGCAGGCAGAAGCGGTTAGGGGCAATCAGGAAGGCAGGGAGGCGAGCAGTTGGGAGCCAGCAGTCCTGGATTGTGAGAGGGATCCCATATTGGAGAGGGTACAGGCGGGGCTGAGGGACAACCCCCCTCTGTGCACGAATTTTGTGCACCGGGCCTCTAGTTTAAAAAGATTTGGGATCTAGTGAACAAGTGGAGAGGTTAGCCTTGGATAGGAAGATGGAGAGTTCATCCCTGGTAACAGGAGAAAGGCAGCATAAAGGGCCCAGATGCTGGTGAGTGGGTGGAGGTGTTGGTGGGAACTTGTGGAAGTTCTCTTATGGTTGTTTCTATTTTCTCAGTTAAATAGCAATCAAGGTCAAGAGCTGAGAGAGAAGATGGGGGAGGAGGTGTTGGAAGTTTGAGGAGACTGGAGAAAATATGGAATCGTAGTCCTAGGATTTTAAATGAACTAGAGAAATGCTCCATGATTGCTGAGCAGAATGAAGGACACACTTGAAATTAATAGTTGTGAATGTGATGAATTTAAAGAGATATTGGTCAGTGTGGATGATTGTTTTCTTCTAGCTCCATTCAGTGGCATGGGTTCTGATTGAGAGTAACATTTTTGCAAAGGAGGATCACATTATTTGTTCACATCTAACAACCAGCTACTAAAATAATTAAGAAATGATGAATTTGTGTAAATTTTACTTCATTTAGCACTCTTAGAGGATGGGGGTGGTCTCTGGTTAATTGAATATTTTAGATAATTAAGTTCATTATGTCATACATGAACAAATTTTTATAGAATTAGAAGATGAAAAATTCCCTATTCTGACCATCACATATACATTTTAGGATAGTAATAAGTGTCCAAATATCTAACAGCACTTCGGTGTCATTATTATAAAAAGTACCAATCACTGTATATCCCAGGGAAAAATCTGGTTATCTGAGTTTTCTGGCAATTTGGGATCTGGATACATATTATTGACACTTGAAAATTGTAAAAGTTATTGACAAATGAAAAGTTATGTCACTAAATGTAATAAGAATATCTTCATAGAAATCCACCGATTGTGTCTTGGTCATACCTACGATAGCATTGGAGTAACATTTTTTTCTTCTTCTCCATTGCCTTGATCTTGGGTAGTGAAGCGACAAGATACTGTAATCAGATTCCAAATCTTTGGCAATGGCGAACCCCGTGTCAGTGAGGGTATAATTACCTAGACTTCCTTCATCTTTGCTGCAAAACAGACTTAATTCTCTCAGGTACTTGTGTTTTCTAGTAGCTCAAATTCCTTTCATATTTGTGAATCAGCTTTATTTTATTCACTTATTTTAAAAAACTGTCTGATTACATAATCAATACATATTCACTGAATATAATTTGAAAATATGGAAATAAAATAAAAATTTTTATCTTACCACTTAGAGATGAACACAACATACTGGCAAATTTTAATCTAATCTTTTAATTCATACATGATTCTTTATAAAATATAACTATCACTTTGTATCCTTTTTTAGGTAATATTTTATTTTCAGCTTCTCCTATGCCATTGCATTGTCTTTAAAATTACAAATTTTAATGACTACATAGTCGTCTATTGTATGAATGGCTTATAATTTATTTAATGGCTGTTTGGTACTTTAGGATGTCTTTATTTTTTATTTTTTATTTATTTTTTAGTATGTTTTTAAATTTTAGATAATACCAGGTAAACACCCTTGAATATAAATCTGTTTATTTTCTTAAGGCAGATTCCTAAACATGGAATTATAAGGTCAAAGGGTGCAAACATTTTAAAAGTTACATGCAGATATTGCAGCTGCCTCCTAAAAGATCATGCTTTTTGCAGACTCCCTGGAAGTGAACAAGATGGCCCATTTCTCTGTACCCTTGAGAATTCCATCAGTCTTTATAGTACCTATTTGTATACCTTACCTGTGATTGCTTCACTTCAGTTTAGTTCTCAGCTGAGCTATTCATTCCCACCACCAACATCTCCATGCTGCTGTCAGAGGTGTCTTTTACTTGTCGCTTCTCTGGTAAAAACCTCGGGTCCTCCTCAGTCCCAGTAGATTACATGGTAACACACAAAGTCCTTCCCTTTTCAGCCTCATTGACCACTCACTTCTAAGTGCTTTGATGACTCCATATAGAATGTCTTTTTATTTACAAAACATACAATGCTCATTCATGCCTCCAAGCCTTTAGACATTATCACTCTGTCACATGTCCTCCCTGAAACTCCAATTCATCTTTCAAGACACCAGGCAAAGGTCCCTGTTGGCAATGCTTCCCTGACCTCCCAGGGTGAGGTAGCTGTGCATGTCACTGAGCTGCAGGCCCACAGCACTGTGCCCCTGTCCCCACTACAGCGCTAATCACTTTGCCTAGCAATTATTTGCTTGCCTGTGTCCTTTGTTACACAAGGCAGAATATAAATACACACATAAATCAATGCATAAATGCATAAACACATGCGTATTCCCATCATTTCAGACTTCATGTTCTCAAAAGGCCACTGGGTGCTCCTTGTTGATCACCTATGTACAAATGGCTTCGTCTTTTCACACAACTGCTCAGAAATGTTCCCAACATTTTCTGTTCTCTCTCTTCAGTGACTTAGCCCTACATTTTATTCACAATACAGAAGCCAGCTGAGGAGCTTTTCCTTAACTCTGTCTCCCCACCTTGGTGTCTCTTTCAGGGCGGTTCGGTGGGTACTGCCCATGTCATGATGTGTGTGCGTGGTGCTTCTGGCTATGGATTTGCTGTCCTCAAGGCCCCTCCTCCTCTGCCTACAAACCAACTCAACCAGTGGAGCTAGGCCCACAAACTCAGCTGATAATCTACCTCTCTGATCTTTCTATGATGTAACTTAATTTCTGACTTGAAGCCCCATTCTATGGATGTGGTTAAAAATATTAACTTTTAAATTTATTTTTTAATTTATTCAAAACTATTTATATATTTTGCAATCAACTTCTTTCTTTTTTAGGGTGTGCTCTTTCCCCTTGTGGGACTTGTTCAGTGCAGAGACTTGAGAATGGGGGAAGAATGATGATGGCAACAATTGTTCTCTTGGCCATTGGTCTGCTGGGCCACCATTGAGGAGTCTGTTTCCATGCTCCTTGGCATGTGGGCATCTTTGCTGAACTTTCCCTGGGGTCCTGTGTCCCTGGTCAGATCACATAGCCTTTGTCTCTCAGATCTTACCTTTTTCTGTGGGGCTCCTGGGAAGCAGGGCCCCCATCTCTGCTCTGGGAATCCACAGACAGCTTTCTCTCTATTTTCTCCTCCTGTTGTAGCTGTGGGAAATATGTTTCCCTTCACTTTCCTTCAAGAAACTTTAACAACACATGTCCTAATTTCTCCTAAGGGCTTAAGAGTTTGGGAGAACAACAACAAAAGAAGCTGAGAAGACTTTTGAGTAAGGATAGAGCTGACTGAATGCTTTAAATATAAGAAGAATATAAGAAGGGAAAACTCAAAATAACATCTTAAATGGTATTCCCAATACAGTAAACAAAATGGAAGCAAGCAAGTAAACAAAAACCAGATTGTTCTCCACACGCCCCCCCCCCCCCCCCCCCCCGTTCTCTTCACTGTCAACCTATCTGAAAAAGCAGTCTCTGTATCCATTGTCCTCGCTCTGCCTTAGTCACACCTGCAACCACTTGCAATATGTCTTTCACTTCTACCATCCCATTGAAAACACTCTCCTGATCACCAACCCAACTGTTCTCCATTTCTTTCTCTTTCCTTCCTAACTCCCTTTTCTCCCTTCCAACCCCCCCTGCCTGTATTAAGTAGACTCTCCTCATCACCAGAGTACACATTCCAAAACCCCAATGATATCTGAAACCACAACTAGTACTGTGTATTTTTATATATACTATGTTTTTTTCTTATTCATACATATTTATGATACAGTTTAATACCAATTAGGCACAGTAGAAGATTGAAAACAATAAGTAATAATAAAATAGAGCAATTATAACAACATATTGTAATAAAAGTTATGTGAATGTGACATTATTAAGTAAAATAGGGTTACTTGAGCGCAAGCACTGTGATACCGTGACAGTCTAAGAAAACCAAGACAAATACTAAGTGACTAATGGGAGCATGGATAAGCTGGACAAAGGTATGCTTCACGCCCCAGACAGGATGGAGAGGGATGGCACACGATTCCATCAAGCTACTTAGAATGGCATGAAATTTAAAACTTATGAGTTGTTTATTTCTGGAAGTTTCCATTTAATATTTTCAGACTGTGGACAATGGAAACCTGGAAAAGAAAAACTGTGGATAATGGGGCACTACTTTTCAGTGGCAGGCATTGAGCTATGCATTGGAGACACAAGAAGGAATTAGGTACTTGTTTTGCTTTTTAAAATTTATCTTTATTGTTGAAAATTTTACAGATATCTTCCTTTCCCCCCATTCACCCCTTCCACCCTACTCCCACCCCCACCCAACACACTCTTCTTGTTTTTTAGAATTTAGGATCAGGTGAGGAATACAGGTAATAAGTGAGAACTGCACACAAAAAATCTGTTTCTTCTGTGTTTGATGCCAGAAAGGCCCTGGCCTCTTCCTGATGATGTTTACATTTCTAACTCCTCCTCCTTAAATGTCCTCTCCTTTTTCCACTGGCTCCTCTTAAATTTTCCACTCACTAAACTCCTTCCAAGAGTTTGCCCTGGGTTTATTCTCCCTAGGCTTGCTTCATCAGAGAAGTTCTTTGTGTTCATGTGGATTAATCCTAAAGCGGCATCTTTGGGTTGGCTGGACAAATTCACTTAGATATCCTCTTAACACCGCTCCTCTTCTGTTAATGACATTACCACTCGTTTTCAGTAAAGTTTAAGACAGTTACCACCTTTTCTCTAATCTTAGCATCCAACCAATTGCCAATCAAAATGGTTCTTCCTCCCCAGGTTCTCTCTCATTCAGCTTTTCTTTTCCTTGCTCACCCTAGCATTTAACTGAAACCATTATAGCACTAAGAACTTTCTGTTTGTTCTTCATCAGGCCTGGAACATAGATCTCTCCCCTGAACAACTACAGTATCCTGGAAACTTGTTTCCTGGTTCCAAACTTTTTAGGTATCAGAATAAACTTTCAAAAGTACCACATCTATAATCATTTCCCATTATATACCTATATCAAATCATTATGTTGTACACCTTAAACTAATACAATGTTACCTGAAAATTTAAGGCTCTTACGACCAATTCCAATGTGTGTGTGTGTGTGTGTGTGTGTGTGTGTGTGTGGCAGGGGGGTGTGGAGGGGTGGCAGTGGTTCCCACACCATCAAGTCATTCTCCAACACCAGCTCAATTCTAACACTATCTACCTGGAGACAGCAGATCCCACAGTAAGGGCTCAGTCCTATAAGACTGTCCCTCACACCACTTCAGATGCCACTGCAAGTCAGGTTGTCATCTGGGCTTCTGACTGACTGGCTATTTATTGGAGGTTCCAATGACTCCCTCCTTTAGGTTTGATGAATTTGCTGCAGGCACTCACAGAACTCCTGGAAATATTTTATTTATTAGATTGCTAGTTTCTTATAAGAGGATATAACTCAGGAACAGCCAGTTATATCCTTTCTTATCAAAGGATATAACTTAGGGCAAGGTGTGGAGAAAGGACATGGTGCTTTCAAGGCGTAAAGCTTCCTTGCCTTCTCTGGGTAGGCCACTGTCCCTGAATCTCCACCTGTTCACTAACCCTGATGCTCTCCAAATGCCATCCTTTTGAGTTTTTTTTGAAGGCTTCATTACATAGGCATGGTTGATTAAACCATTAGCCATTGGTGATTGAACTCAATCTCCAGCCCTTCTCTCCTCCCTGGATGTTGGGGTTGGGGGGATGGGAGATGTGGGACTGAAGTTCCAATTTTCCAATCACATGGTTGGTTACCCTGGCAACCAACCTCCATCCTTAGGTGTAATCCAAAAGTCACCTCATTAACATAACAAAGACACCTTTGTCACATTTAGTTAATCACAATGATTTTAGGAACTCTATGCCAGAAACAGAAATGAAGACCAAATATAAATATCTTATTATAAACCACAATATCACACAATTATATCTCAATAAAATGGGGATAGGGTGGAGGAAGTAGCACATCTATCTTATCATTTCCTTATCCCAAATTCTTCATTGTCAATTGAAGGTAAATTATTTTACCCAGCATTCAATGCCCCTATGATATAGTCCAGTGGTCGGCAAACTCATTAGTCAACAGAGCGGCAAACTGCGGCTCGCGAGCCGTGGTTTGCCGACCACTGATATAATCCAAATTCATGTTTCTAGTTTTATCTCCAAGTAGATCCTTATGAATATCTGAAATTGCAGCATACATTTATTGTTCCTCAGATACCAGATATATTGTCAAAATGCCTTTGCTGGTACTTTTATTGCTAGAATATGCTACTGCCCATTCCTACTTGTGACAACCTTAGCCATTTAAACATTTTTTTTCAAAAGTTTTAGTCTATGAAGTTATTCATCCTCCCTAATAGATGTTGTCTTTTCTGCCTTTGATTTCCCAGAGCACTTTCTTTGAAACTTTTGCATGGTTGTTATCTTACTCTTCCCTGTATTATGGCTGTTTTTTACTTCTTTTACCTCCTTGTTAAACTTTAATCTCCTCAGAGACGGTGCCTTTTCTTACCAATATTGCAGATTGAACAGTGCTTATCATTGTGTCTTCTATGTAGAGAGACCCAGTATCTATTCTTTCTTCATCCTGAGTAACAGAACTTCTGTTTTTTTCAGGGTGATAATGTGCCCAGCTAAAAATACTTACTCTCCAAATTCTCTTGCAGTCAGGTGGCTAAATGAGTCAGTTCTATACAAGGAAATGAAAGCCGAGGGTTTCTGGTTTTCTGCATATAGGCACCACACTCCTTTCTGCTTTGTTCTTCATGTCTACACATGAGCCTGAAGGCCATTAGGTTAGTCTTATGGTCATTACGTAAACATCTTCAGGGTGAAGATTAAAACATTCAACAGGTATTTACTGAACACCTACTATGGTACCAGGCACTATTATACATGCTCAAAAAAGTGGCAGAGAAGGATAGAAAGAGGCTGGAGCCCAGATGGCATCATTAAACATTGAAACAACTTTAACTGCCTGCCCCTACACTTCATGAATCCCTTTGGTTTTAAGCTGCTTTTCCTCAGTTTTATTATTTTCTGTTATTTTTAGCTAAATGCATTTTTTATTCATATGGTGCTGTTTACTTTTTTAAAGCCTAGAATTTTAAGTGAAGGTGACTTCTTATTTTTCTTTTGAAATAATCACATGGATTTTCTCCTTTATTCTATTAATTATTATTCATTTTGAAATATTTACCAACTTTGCATTCCTGTTATAAGTCCTCCTTGATTGAGATGTAATTATCCTTATTATATACCCACTAGAGGCCCGGTGCATGAAATTCATGCATGGGGGGGGGGAGTGTGTCCCTCAGCCCAGACTGCACCCTCTCCAATCTGGGATCCCTCTCACAATCCAGGACTGCTGGCTCTCAACCGCTCGCCTGCCTGCCTACCTGATTGCCCATAACCGCTTCTGCCTGCCAGCCTGATCACCCCCTAACCATTCCCCTGCCAGTGTGATCGACGCCTAACTGCTCCCCTGCTGGCCTGGTCACTCCTACCTGCCCTCCCCTGATGGCCTGGTCACCCCCAACTTCCCTCCCCTGCTGGCCTGGTCACCCCTAACTGCCCCCCTTGCCAGCCTGGTCACCCCTAACTGCCCTCCCCTGCCGGCCTGGTCCTCCCCAACTGCCCTCTTCTGCAGGCCTGGTCGCCCCCAACTGCCCTCCCCTGCCAGCCCAGTTGCCTCTAACTGCCCTCCCCTGCCAGCCCAATTGCCCCTAACTGCCCTCCCCTGCCAGCCTGGTCACCCCTAACTGCCCTCCCCTGCAGGTCTGGTCCCTCCCAACTGCCCTCCCCTGCTGGCTATCTTGTGGCAGCCATCTTGTGTCCACATGGGGGCGGCCATCTTTGACCACATGGGGGTGGCCATCTTGTGTGTTGGAGTGATGGTCAATTTGCATATTACCTCTTTATTAGATAGGATAGATTCAATTTGCTGATTTTGTTTGGGATTTTTGCATTATATCTGAGAGATATTGGCTTATAGTTTTTCTTCCTTGTAATGTTAGTGTCAAAATTTGGTATCAAGCTTATGCTGGCCTTATAAAATGAGTTGGGAAGTAGTCCTTTTTTGTTATCAGAAAGAGTGTGCATGAGGTTGTTCTTACTTCTTTCAACATTTGGAAGAATTTATTGGTGAAGTATCTGGACTTGGAGTTTTAAGTATGGATTCAATTTTTTTGATACCCACAGAACTATTAAGAGTTTCTGTTTATTTTTTAGTTTTTTTTTATTGTAAATTGTGTTTTTCAAGAAATTTGTTCATTTCATTCTAATTCATTTATTATCTATTTATTATCTCTTTATATATAGTATTAGCAACTTGTATTTTCTTGCTGTTTTTTTCCTTGATTAATCTTTCTTGGGGCTTATCAATTTTTAAATTTGTTTTCAAAGAGCCATCTTTTGCTTTTGTTAATTTTCTCTAGTGTATGTTTACTTTCTATTTTATTGATTTCTGCTCTTATTTCTTTTGAGTTTAATATGCTGGGTGTTTTTTTTCAGCCTAGTTTCTTGAGATGGAAGCTTGTATCCTTGATATCTAGCCTTTCTTTCTAATATATGCATTGAAAGTTATATATTTTCTTTTCAGCACTGCTTTAGCTGCATACCACAAGTATTGACATGTGAAATCTTCATTTTCACTTAGTTTCCATTGTGATTTCTGGGATATTTTTGGTTACTTTTCTGTTATTGATTTCTAGGTTAATTTCACTGTGGTCCAAGAATTTATTCTGTGTGATTGTATCCTCTGAAATTTGTTGAGACTTTCTTTATGGCTCAGTATAAACTCTATTTTAGCAAATATTCCATGTGCAAATATAAAGAATATGTATTACAAAATCATTGGTTTTACATATATAGTATTGTATATATCAAGTTTCTAATCATTTTGTTAAAATCTTATATATCCTTACTGATTTTCTTACCTGCCCAGTCTATCAGTTACTGAAAGAAAAATGTTGAAATTGTTAGTTGTTATTGTGAATTTGACTATTTGCTTTATATATTTGAGCTGTTATTGAAAGCATAGAAATTTTTTATTTTTGTTGAATTGACACTTCTGTGAATATAAAATATTCCTCCTTATTTCCAGTCATACTTCTTGCCTTAGTCTTTTTAATCTAATATTATTATACAATGCCAATTTTCTTTTGGGTAAGCTGGCATGATATATCTTTTCAATCTTTTTACTTTTAACTTTTCTGTGTCTTTATATTTAAAGTATGTCTTTTGATAGAGTCAGGTTTGAATCCCAGTAATTCTGCCCCTGATTAGCTAAAGCTCAATTTTCTGCCTATAAAATGAAAAAATATATATATATACTAAAATAGTTACTATTACTAGTAACTATTCTATTTAATAGATACACAACCTATCTTTTTAAATACAGATATTTAAGCTTTCTATTATTTTTCTTGTCAAACCCCCCCCCACACTATATTTCCAAATTGAACAGTTCTCACTTATAAACATAAGTAATAAAAACAAATAAAGAGTTAAGAACTATCACAGTTATTATTGCTATGAAATATCTCTCTCTGATGTGTATAAGAAGCCTTCAATTATTTCTCCTTGTTCAAGGTTTCCAAAGGCAGTGAGCAAAGCCTGCACACATTTACTTAGAGCCTGAACAAAGAGAAGTGATCTGTCTGGGTGTTTTAAAAAATTTTATTGTTTAAAATATTACATATGTCTCCTTTTCCCCCATTGACCTGAGTCTCCAGTAATGATTCACAGGATCATTATGAGAGCGACTACTTTGTCACATTTAGGAGGTGGTAATTGAAAGGTCCAATGGACCAATTGATTTAAAAAACATCTGTGATTGAAACCCAGAAGTCAGGAAACAAATCAGGAAGCTATTGCTGCCAACACCTCCCAGGAAGCTGGACACTGTGTACTGGAATGCAGAAACGTCTATATCTGCACAGCTTTCCTTGCCCATAGAAAACAACCACAATGGAATTGGCTTCTCCTTCATTTTCACTTTCTGATCTTTGAGTGATTGCATCTGATTGATGAAGCCTCTTTCACACCCAGAATCTGAGAAATGTAATTTTTAGCTTTGTAGGCTTTGCTAGACAAAGGAAGGTATACTAGGAGGGATGAGAATGGATACAGAATACAACTCAATCATCAAACACGACCAGGTGAAGATGAGGTAGGAGTAAGAGAATCAGATGGGGACCGTGAATGAAAAGGAGGCAAAATAATACAGAGATGTCGGGGAATTTCTGGGAAGACTGGATAGGAGAAACAACTAAAGATTAACCTAGAGGGGATTATCACCCAAATGATAAGAATAAACTGAGAGAAAGTGGCAGAAGGGAGGGATATTAAACTTAAGCAGACTAACAAAGAAGTTATGACATTACTCAAAGCGAATGACAATGGTGGCCTGAATGAATTAAGGCTACAGTGAGAGAAATGGAGGGAAGAGACAATTTTGGAAGCTGGTTAAAATATCATGACATATTTATCACATACTTTTCTTTCTTAATGGTGATATTTGTCTCTCCCTGGAATGCTGCTTTGTTCTAATTTTTTTTGCTTGTTTTAATACAAAGCTTATAGAATGTATTATTCTAGCCCCTGGGGATTCTCCATTTACTGAACATCTGTAGCACTGTGGTTAATGCTGTTTCTATCCTCCTCTAGTTTCATATATCGGTTGCCTTCCCAGTTAGAAAGGAAGCTTTTAAAGAGCGGAGGTCATGTTTTATACCTACTTGATGTAATAAGATATAATGTTGGAAATTTTTTACTAAGGCACCTAGAGTCAATAGATACATTTCCTGAAGAGATTCCAGATAAAAATGGAAAGTTTCAGTCTCAGAACCAATTATGTGACTAAAACCTCTTGCTACATCAAGTGTCTAACGCAGTGGTCGGCAAACTCATTAGTCAATAGAGCCAAATATCAACAGTACAACGATTGAAATTTCTTTTGAGAGCCAAATTTTTAAAACTTAAACTTCTTCTAATGCCACTTCTTCAAAAGAGACTTGCCCGGGCCGTGGTATTTTGTGGAAGAGCCACACTCAAGGGGCTAAAGAGCCGCATGTGGCTCGTGAGCCACAGTTTGCCGACCACAGGTCTAACGGAATAGGATTGAGGAAGGATTTTAAAGAATATTGTTTTGGAGAGAGTTGGGCTGGGATTCTAACTCTCCCCCTGAGGGCAGAATAAGCTACCTTCACATTTTTTAAAGCCCACTGCAAGGGACTTAGGAGCACTCACTGAACTTAATATGAAATTAGGATGTGAAGACCAGCGTTGTCCTCCTGTCTGAGAAACCCAAAAGGCATCAGGCAGGCTGGTTTGCTTTAGATGGATGAAGTGGAGGAGTGTGCATGAGTCATATCAAGGGAATCTCAGATGAGAAGTCCTCAGTAATGGGGCTCTTTCTAAGAATCCACAAAATAGCTCATAAGAATCAGTGTTATTTGCTAGAGAGTGCAGGAGCATTTTACAAATGTAGTAATTAGGTGAGAGTTTTCCTGTCTACCCCAAATCTCTCCTGTCTTCTCCCAATACTCTTTGGCCTTGGAAGAATGGATCATAACCAGATTTGCAAAATAGTAAAAGGAAGGTACAAGAAAGAAGGATTCCCCTTCTCCTATCCAACCATTTTCCTGACTTCCCACACAGCAAAAATTTTACAGGAGGAGGGGAGGGAGGGAGGATTTTGAATTCCAAATCTGGTTTGAAGTTCTTACTTGTGTATGCAATTGGATAATCTTAATTATGAACTGGAGATCATATTTGCAACAGGAAAGAACAGTTAGTGTTTTTTTTTTAATTACCTGGGTAATCAGAAGAATCATGGGATTTTTGAGTTTTTATCCAATTCAGAGGAAGAATGTTCTCTATCAATTAAACTTTAAAGGGAGACTGTGAGACAATATAAAGTTAGTGGGTGATTACACCCCATGAATCCTGTCAGGTAAACTACTAGTTAAACTTCATTATTCTCAGAAAACCTTCTGGTGCAATCTGAGTACTAAGTGGAAAAGGCAACATAGTGTGGTACAAGAGGCTTCTGCCACATCTTGCTGCGATGTGACCTTGTGAAACACATCTAATTCCTGCAAATTGTGGTTTTCTAATCTGCAAAATAAGGTGAATACATAATAGCTGTCTTTTTTACTTCACAGTATTGTTGGGAAGATCAAATTAGATCACACACTTGAGAATGTTTTAAATTCTAATAGGTACTCGAAATCAACTAAAGACTTGATGATTAATGTACCTTGACTAGGTGGTCCCCTTTGGCCCAGGAACTGAAACATCCTAAACCCACAGCCAAATAAGAATGACTCAAGAAGAAAGAGAGAACTCCAGAGAAGGCTAGTCCCCAGAAGCCCTAGGGGCCCATTCCTGTTCCTGACACTACCAGGATCATCTGTTGTGCCTGGGGATTCTTGGTGTTTTATCACCACTTATAAAAGCCATTGACAACGTATCTCTAATGAAAGTTTTCTTCCCTCATCAGTTTTCAGCACTTTCTCTAGCAGGAGAGTTGAACTACTGGCCAATTACCTAGAAACTAAAGTGAACCCAAGGGAGCCAGCGAATTACTAAGAAAATCATTTACAGAGGGAGGCTACGTTGATGCAGAAGGTTGACTGAAAAAGTGCCTTGATTCGTTTCATAGAAGGGCTGGGAGGGTAAAAGAGAGCACGAGGAAGAGGCTGAAGGACGACTTTACTTGTCAGCAACAAGGAAAAGAGCATGAGCACTTCACAGCCTATACAATATTTGTCTGTGGCTGTGGCGCGGGGTCTTCTTGACAAAGCCACTAGGAAACTGGCTGCTGCTAATTGAAAATGGTGCTACCTGTGCATGAATGTGGCCATGTTCTATTGTGTTGTACAGAATAACAAAACTAGTGGCATTAGTGAAGGAAAATGGACTATGAAATCTAAGGGATGTTTGAGTTCCTGCAGGAATCCATTGCTTTTCTCCCTCTCCCCAGACTGTTTCAAATTCAGTCTTCAGCTTCTTGAAATTAGAGTCGATGGTTTCCACACCTTCCACCCACGAGTTGCCCAAGAAACCATGATTTCCTACCTATTCAGGCCCCCTGTCTGCTGCTTCTCCTGTGAGTGGTGCCATTTAAGAATACAGACCACCTTCCATTGCTTCTTCAGTGCTTATGCTCTAAAATAAACTTAGCATTCATAGACAAGTAAGAGAATAAATACTGTGTGTATCAGATGGATCAAGGAGTGGAAATGACGCATAGAAAGCCTATTAATTATCATGTGTTCAGATGTTAAAAGTGGGGGAGGGTTGGAGGGCAGTACAAGGGAGCTATTTTAGTTGTTGGACAGATGAGATGTTACCTACAATCAAAAGAGAAAAATACTCTTTAATCATGATATTTAAACAGTATCTAACAGTAATGAAGAAAAGGACTAAAAATAAGTTAACTCTTCAAACTAGGAAAAGAGGGGGAGAAAGTAGAATTGAGTTGAAGTGTTTTATCTTTTATGGCAGGCAGTCAAAAGATGCTAACATTGACAAGTCAAGAAACAGAAGTGTAACATATTTTTTATAGCTGCGGGAGTGACTATCATTCGTCATAAACACAGGAGCAGTGGCTTCCACAGGGGACTGACTGATGCAGGGCTTCGGGGGCACCAGGGAGCAAAATGTACAGAGGAATATGCTCTGCCAACCCCCCACCATCACCCCTCCACCCCCTGCCCAGGTCAATGGGAACAACTCTCCTATCTGTTTTATATTTTGGGTTACAGTGAACTATTTTGCTAGGGAAAACAAGTATCTATGCTTTTAAAATGGTTGGAAAACATCATCTAAGGACAAGATACAGCCATTAAAAGGTCTGGCTTAAAAATCTAAATTCTGGCAGGGCCAAGGTAATTATAGGGAAAGGTAAGCAGCTTTTATAATAGAATGCATAGCCTTTGAAAATGGATCCTCTTCCACCCATGAATTGCCCGTAAAACCATGATTTCCCACCTATTCAGGGCACAGCTTATTGAACCAAGAGTGAAGAGCTCACAGAAGTTTGGTTGTTTTATATTTGGGTTCTTACTAGTAGGTCCTAGACCGTGGGATTTGAGCTGAGTTGATATATACTTGGGAGCTGTGGTGTGGCTGTCTTTGTCATTTGCAGGGAAACAAGGAAGAAGTAGAAGGGAGCAAAGAGGAGGTAAGGCAGTATTAAACAGCTCCAGGGGGAAAAGATTTTCCCTTCTTGGCCTTTCATAGTCCCCCATCCCCATCCCCGGTGAAACACTGGATTCCGCTATCCTAGATCCTTCCAATGAAACCTTCATTCTAGTTGTCAAGTGTCCTTGGAACTGAAAGAAGAGAAAATAAAAGAAGAAAGGCTTGGCTAAGATACAGAAGAAAATGCACTGGGGAGAGACGATGGGGCTCCCTGAAAGAACCTTTCAGGGACATATTGATGTGTAAATACTATGAGAAGCATTTAATTTCTAACTCTTAGTAGGAGGAGGTTGTCTCTACCTTCCAAAACGGTTTCCTCAGTATTGATGATCCTTAGCCTTATGGGTTGCTCTACCTCACTTCCCCCTGAAGTCCTACAAGGAATCTTAGGAGTAAGCAGTCTCAGGGTATGGCCCATTTACAAGCAGGCTCCAGACTTTATAGCCTTTGGACTACACCATACCTTAAATAATGTATTAAGCACAAATTGTCAAGTAATAAAAGGAGTTTGATATTGTTGACAAAAATTCTCAACTCTTTTGACTCTTGCTCCTTTTCTTTTGCTTCCCTCCAAGAAGACAAATCTATGGCCCCCTCTTTCAGCTTCTTGCCATACTTTCCTGTCTTTTTGCCTTTGTTTAAACTTCTCTGTCTTTGAAATGCCTTTCTTCTTATTCCTTCTCCACCTGGTGAACTCATTTCATTGTGTGAATTTCCCAAACAGCCCCTCCTCTAGATAGAATTGATTGTTTTTACATCCTTATCCCTCATCTCGAATGTATTTTTTTTAAAAATCCTCGCCTGAGGACATATTTTTTTTGAGGGAGAGAGAGAGAAACATCGATGTGAGAAATATCAATTGGTTGCCTCTCGTATGGGCCCCAACTTGGACTGAACGACATGTGGGGTACGTTTCTGGGAGCTTTTAGTGTATGGGATGACATTCCAATCAACTGAGCCACACTGGCCAGGGCTTCTTGAACCTATTTTAATGTCAGCTCTTATCAAATTGCATTACAGCTAGTTGTTTTTATAACTGTGGTTTCTGCTAGATTAATCCAATAAACATATAATAAGTAACCATGTGTGCCAGGCCTTGGGTTAAGCAACACAAAAATGAATTGCATTCTCTTTGTCTTTCTGTCCTTTAGGAGCTCCTACCATAGCGGGGAGGATACACAGAACATTACAATATCCCTGGATAGATGCTACATAGATATACAATGCTAAGGGAAATTTGCTCAGGGCTATTGTTTAAGATACGAATACTTAATTTCTGGACGTTAAATTTATCCTGAATTGTTCAGGGAAGCTGGATTATTTTGGTAAACAGCTAACCTTTGTCAAAATGCTCCTTCAGAAAAGTCTTAGTATCAATATATTTGAAGACAATATTCTGACTAAGATCAACTATTGGTCACCTACAGAATGGGTATTGTTAATGATGTAGTGAGTTGTGTAGAACTTTCTATTTTGTGCTGCCTCTAAAACTTTGGGTGTATTCCTCTGACTTCCAGTTTAAAATTCCCAGGTGTAGCAGGAAAAAAAATACTGGAATTTGATTTCATTATATGTGGGTTTATTATTTAAGTGGCTAAGTTACTTGCTTTCTTTGAGTATCAATTTCTTTTGTAAAATGAGGATTAAAAATAAACACCTCACAAGATTGTGTGGATGATTAGATAAGACAATGCATGTAAAGCACTTAGCCCAGTGTGGGGCACATAAAGAGAATTCAGTAAATGTTGATTTCCCTGTATCCACTTTCAAAAATTAAAAAAAGAGAACAGGTTGGTCCAGAGCCAGAGGGAAAATGCCAGAAGACTTTTGGAGCAGATATCAGCTGCTTGCTCTTCTTTTGATCTGGGGAGTGGTATCATTCCACAGCTTGCTGGCCTTGTCCAGCAGCTGAAGAGTTAATTTTCAACCCCAATTATGTCTCCTAGTTTAGACTCAGGCCACTTGTCAGAGTTTTCTGAGTCCAGGGTGAGCAGAACTCATGGCCCTCTTCCCCTGTGCTAACCTGCCGAGGCTGGAGCTGGAGGAGTGCTCACGATTTCTCTCCCGCTCAACACCACACACGGCCGCCTGGAGAAGAGAAAGAAAGCTGTTCCAGGGGCAGCTCAGTAAATATTTCAGGGCTGGGCAGAGTTTAAAGACTTGTAAAATGAAAGAGGAAGGGCTTTCTGATTCGTGTCTGGCTCCCCCAAACCCTGAGCAATCTGTTCCTGTTTAAAACAAAAAGCAAAACATGTTTCCTCAAACTGGTTTAAGAGAATAGTGATGACTAAGGCAGTATATTAATTTTAGCTGTCACAGGAGGCATGGATTCCTAGATTTGAAAAAAAGGTCTCCTGTATTTTTGAAAATACTGTGAATTCCTTTTTAGGAATTCTTAAAAAAAAAAATCTCTTTTGGACATTAAGCTATCAGGGGAGAAGCTCTCAATTCTGAAAACTTTCTTTGTTCAATAAGATTAGAAAAGTTTATTGAGAACAGCATAGATCTACACAGATGGTTGAGCAAGGGACAGATGCAAATTACATTCATTCAAACAATAAATAATCATTAAGCATCTATTGTGTACCACACAGACTGTGGATGTGATTCTGGGTTAAAAAAAAAAAAAAGCTAAACAAGATGTTCCGGACTCCTCATGTTTCTTAACCTAAGGGGCTGCAGATAAATAAACACATCGTTACAATACAGTGTGATAAAGGCCTGGACAGTAGAAGAACAAGGTGGTATGGGAGAGGACTCAGAGACCCAAAGCATGAGCAGAATTTAGCCAGATGAAGAGAGCTGAGGATGTAGAGCAGTGATTCTCAACCTTTCTAATGCTGCGACCCTTTAATACAGTTCCTCATGTTGTGGTGACCCCCAACCATAAAATTATTTTCGTTGCTACTTCATAACTGTAATTTTGCTACTGTTAAGAATCGTAATGTGAATACCTGTGTTTTCCGATGGTCTTAGGCGACCCTGCTAGCGGTTCTCAACCTAAGACCATTGGAAAACACAGATATTTACATTACAATTCATAACAGTAGCAAAATTACAGTTATAAAGTAGCAACGAAAATAATTTTATGGTTGGGGGTCACCACAACATGAGGAACTATATTAAAGGGTCGCGGCATTAGAAAGGTTGAGAACCACTGATATAGAGTGTTCTAGGCAGAGGGACCAGCAGATCTTAAGACTTAGAAATAAGACAGAGTGGAGTGGGTGTGAGGAATGAAAGTCATTTCAGTATATCTGGATCACAAATGTAGCAGGAGGAATAGCTGGAGATGAGGTTGGCAGGATACCCATTCTCTTCCTTTCAGCAGCTGGTTTTAGGATGGAGAGGAAGGTAAAACTCCCTGGAAATGTTGGGCCCAAGCCATGTGCTCCAACTGAATCTTGCCAAGAGAGATGTGTAACATGCTTTCTTTCCCCCTGAGTTTGCTAATGTTTCATGTGTGAATAGTTCCCACAGGAAACTCAGGGGATGCTCGATGGAGCTAGTTAGGTATTCCTCGGCTTGTTTGCTGCATATCAGGACATCATCTCCAGTCTCAACTGCTGGGATGTTGGCATCCTTGGCCGATGGAACCCACTGTTTAATGTATCAACTAATAAATAGAAGATGAGGGGACTGTGATGGGAATGGGCCCTAGATACAAGGGTTGGTGAGAGATAACAATCAATGATCTCTGCTTGTCTGTACGAATCAAGATACGAGGAGGCAAGAAAATACTGGAAGAACAGATCTGAATGATGACTTAACTCCAATGCTGATTGGAACCACTGGCCATGTTAATACTTGCTCCTTAAAAACAAAGCCAAGAACACAGTTCTGTATTCTTCTTAGAACACTCAAATAGTCATCTTAAAGATCATCATGAAATCAGAGAATTAAGAAAACTTTAGAGATGATTTGGTTCAATGCTTTCATTTTGGGTATGAAGAATCTCTGTTCCAGACATCCAAAGTGGGGCATCCAGTCTGGCTTCTGCCTCAGCGCTTTTACGCTCGCTGTTCCCTCGGTCTTCTTGTTATTCGGGACTCTGCTTAGTATTTACTGAAGTCCCTAAAGAAAATAGCTTCTGACCAATTTTTCTTAATATCCTTACTTGTTTTATTACATATACATTTTCTGAAATGTTTTTATTTTCTTGTTTATCGACTGTCTCTTTCACTAGAATTTAAGTAAATATTTGCCTTAATCATTGCTGTGTTCTCAGCATTTAGAACAGTGCCAGGAACATAGTGGGACTCCATACATAAGCTTTTTAACATTTATGAATGAATGAAAAGTAAGACTTGGGTCTGCTAGGTCACGGACCTTTGTTTTACTCTGGTGCTTCTCAAATTTTAATATACACACGAATCACCTGGAGATCTTGTTAAAATGCAAATTTGATAGAGAATGTCTTGAATTCTGAGATTCTGCATTTCGATGCCAATGATTGAGGTCCATGGACCACATTCCAAGTACTGGGCTGCAGCTGTGTTCCTGAAGCAAAACCATTGCCAGAAACATTTTATAGTCTACTTCAGTACATATGGTTTAGTCTTAAATTTTTCTCTAAACAAGGAGTAGGGAGTTAAGCTGCATTTTGTTAAGATTTTATTATAAAAATTTGCAATCAAAGAAAAGTTGAAAGATTTTTTACAGTGAACCCACCACCTAGGCATTGTAGTACCATTAACATTGTACTATTCTTGCTTTTCACATGTTGGTCCAATTATCATCTTTCTAGCCAACCTCAGTTTACATTGGCTTTGATACATTTCAAAGTGAACTGCACACAGCAGTGCATTTCTTCCAAAATACTTTTAAGCTGCATTTAAAAATGTGACTCTCTTCCTGGTTGGTGACCAAACTGTGAAGGTTATTCAGGAAGCCTTTTCAGCTGGCCCCATCTGTCACTTTTCCTACCCACATTCTTTTTACTTTTTTTTAACCAGTATATTTTTGTTGTTGATATTATTACAGATGTCCCCAATTGCCTGCCCCCTTTTATTGCCCCCCCCCTCCCCAATCCTGGCCTTTGCCACATTGTTGTCTGTGTCCACGGGCTATGCATACATGCACATATGTCCTTGGGCTAATCTCTTCCAGTCCCCCCCCACCTCTCTGAGAACTGTCTGTCTGTTCCATATATACATGCCTCTGCCTACGCCTACCCACATTGTTGCTCCTGGCCTCTTCCTGCCAGAGGATACTGAAGTAAGTGATCTTGAAAATGTTAGACACATTCCAGGTCTTTTGAAGGCATCACATTATGATTTTAAGCCCAAATCAAGTTTGCCTATGGGGATAATTTAAATTACTCTGCAAAGAATACAAGGAAATAATTTATTTTTGGCTCTTGGCATTTTTTATAAAACTGAATGAAGGCTGTGAAGTTTGAGATTTTCCTCTAAGACTAACAATTTCTTGAGGGCCGGAACCATTTCTTTCTTTCTTTTTTTAAAAAAAATATTTTTATTGATTTCAGAGAGGAAGGGAGAGGAAGATAGAAACATCAATGATGAGAGAGAATCATTGATCGGCTGCCTACTCCATGCCCCCTACTGGGGATTGAGCCCACAACCCAGGCATATGCCCTTGACAGGAATCGAACCTGGGACCCTTCAGTTTGCAGGCTGACACTCTATCCATTGAGCCAAACTGGCTAGGGCAGGAACCATTTCTTAATCATCACTGTATTCCTAGTGCCCAATACATAATAAGTGCTATGTTTGCTGAAAGGGTGAGTGAATAAATGAGTGAATATTCAAATATAATAGCAATTTCCCTACTTAATCTTTGTCAGTGTCAGTCCCTGCCAGACCCATCCCTATCCAGAGCAGAGTTTCTCCCCCTTGATACTATTGATATTTTGGGCCAGACCTTCTTGGTTGTGGGAAGCTGTCCTGTGTATTGTAGAATGTTTCAAAGCATCCCAGGCCTCTATTAACTAGATGCCATTAGCAATCTTTCCAGTAATGACAATCAAAAATGTCTGCAGACATTGTCAAATGTCATTTGGGGTCAAAATTGCCTGTGTTTGAGAACTGCTGAGTTATAGAAATTGAAACCTCAAAACTTGAGGCTACCTCTGCTCAACTTCTGAGCTAAGAATAACCAAGCCTGAATATATATTGAATCAGAAAAATGTTTTTATTCCCTAGGATTCATGTTAGAATTGAGAAATAGTCTGTGGCCTTAATGCTTAAAATGTCTTGGATGAACGCTGAGTGCCCTTCCTAGCTCAGTATTTTCTCCCAGGCCCCACTGTGTGCACTCAGTCTTCATGGCTGGCTTCTCTGCCTTAGTTTCTGGTCTCTAGTCTATGCTGGGATTCAAGCACAGTCCTAATCCCTGACTCCTTGATTGAGCAGCTAATTCCTTGTCAGCTTCTTCCCCTATGGGTTGGATCTTGCTCACTGCACAAGTCATTGTTGCCTGAGTTGCTAATTAAATCCAGATGTTCTCACCCTCTTGGGGCTCTAGCTGTGCAACTGCTTTGACTGTGTGTTACTGCTGCCTAATGAACTCTGTTGGGGTTCCCTGCCCTCAAACAGGTCCATGGATATTGGCACTACCTTGGATCTGACTTGAGCTTTCTAGATCCCTTGGCATAAGGTAATTGGCACCACTGGCCACCTTCTTTTGGAGCTAGCCCTACTTTTTGCTTAGTTTCTCTTGCCCCAGAACCATCAGTCTTAGCCTCTTAACCTTCCTCTGCTTATTCACTGAAAATTCTAATTGTCAGTCTAATGTGTTTCTCTCCTCATCATGGACCAACTGTTCAACAACTTCAGGGCGAGTTTCCAGCCTGCTTGACTTTTCTGGTTCTGTTAATCACATTATCCCACCCTCACTGGCACTTCTTTTGTCTACTGCTCCCAACCACAGAAAGCTGCTAAAGAAAGACTCATAATTAAACCCAAATGACCCACAAAAATACTTCTATTTCCTCCTTGATCATTGTACATCAACCCCATTGCTTGTTCTTCCTCTATTACCTGCCTAACTACATCCCCTAATGATTATTTCAAATGCATTTCTTTCTCTATAAACCCCCAAGCTCTTGTTCTTTACCACAGCAGAAATACTGATAATCTTGCCTTTCTTCAGCAAGATTAAGACTATTATTTATCTGCACCTTAACATATCCATGATTCTCCCTTCCAGGCTCAGCTAAGAAATATCCTTTCTCTTTTCTTCCTTATAAATTGCTCTTTCTGGGCTTCTTAACCAGGTTGAGGATCTGCATTTGACTTAGAATTCTTTATATACTTGTGGGCAAAGTCCAATCACATCCTGCTTTGCCTCACTCAGAGTTGACAAAATGGTATCTCTTTCCCTTTTACAAGCTCTCCTTTTCGATTTGCTGTGAAGGAGGAAAGAAAACACAATATATTGTACTTTTAAACTCAGCTGCCAATAATATTTTGGCCCTTTTTCCATGATACCCTGGGCATATAGCACAAATTTAAATACTAAAATTACTCCTTAATTGGTAGATTGAAAGTAGTGCATGGCTCTTGTTCAGCTCTACTTATCTCTACTTTTCAAAAAACAACCATATTCCTGGCATAGTTCATTTGTCTGGCTAAGTATCTCTATGCCTAATTTACCTTAAAACTTTTTTTTTTCTTTAATCAGTCATCAATTTTCTTTGGTACTTATGATTAGAAGCTGTTTAGCCTATGAAAGGGCTCTTCTTGTTAAATCAGCTTTCACCAATTAGCTCTTATAATACAGTTCCTAAGAAATTGGTAGAAATTTTATTTTTGCAGCCACCCACAGAACATCAGTGTGGGTTTGCTTATACAGTGAGCAAATATTCAGCTCCTCAACTGAACAGGCCTTTTAATTCACAATATTTCCAGTAATTTTTCTTTGAGTGAATCACTCTTGTTGGCTGCTTGGTCAGGACTCAATGTTGGAAGGCCAATTTATACATGTTTCTGGGTGAGCCAATGAATCCCTCATTATTCCAATGGTGTTCCATAGATCCTTACTGCCCCCCAGTATTCAGGATCCTGCCATGGTTGGATTAGAAAATGAGCTGAGCCTGGATTTTGACAAGATAGCTGAGATATTTTTAATGTTTTAGGAAGGTAATGTGGAATAACATTAAGCATACTATACTGAAATTCATGAAATTTTGTGTTTAGTCCTGAATCTGACAATAGCTTGAAATGAAATCATCCTTTATCTCTCTGTGTCTCAAGTTTATCTTCTGAAAAATGAAGTTTCCTTTAGATTAAACGTTTTGTGGTTCTTATGTTTCCAGCACTGCTGTGAAAGGAATATTTTGTAAACTTTTTAAAATTCCCATTGCTTCATAATTTCACTATTATGGCCCTTGCTATAGATCTTTGTAAAGTCATTTCTTGGGCAATCTATAGGCCCTATTAATTTAGAAACACATGTCTTAGAATTTTTTTCATATTATCTGAGCCTCAGAATTTTAAAGGTGCTTACCCAAAGTCTTTTTTTTTCTTTCTTTCTTTCTTTCTTTCTTTCTTTCTTTCTTTCTTTCTTTCTTTCTTTCTTTCTTTCTTTCTTTCTTTCTTTCTTTCCTTCTTTCCTTCCTTCCTTCCTTCCTTCCTTCCTTCCTTCCTTCCTTCCTTCCTTCCTTCTTTCTTTCTTTCTTTCTTTCTTTCTTTCTTTCTTTCTTTCTTTCTTTCTTTCTTTCTTTCTTTCTGCCAAGTAGAATTCCACTGTGTAAATGTACTACAATTTTTTTATCTACTCATGTACTGATGGGCACTTGGGCTGCTTCCAAATCTTAGCTGTTGTAAATAATGCTTCAACGAACATAGGGGTGTTAATAGTCTTTTAAATTAATGTTTTGGGTTTCTTTCCCAGAAGTGGAATTGCTGGGTCATAATGCAGTTCCATTTTTTAATTTTTTGAGATAACTCCATAATGCTTTCTACAGTGGCTGTACCAGTCGGCATCAGAAATCTTACCCTTTGCAACAGCATGGATAGACCTGGAGATTATTATGCTAAGCAAAATAAGCCAGTCAGAGAAAGACATGTATCATATTATTTCACTCATATGTGGAGTCTAATGAACAAAATGAAGTAACAAGTAAAATAGAGACAAACTCATAGATAGAGAGCAAGCTGACAGCTTTTGGTGGGCAGGGGTGGAGGCTTGGGGGTGTGAAAGGATTGAGCAAAAAAGAAAAAAACTCATGGACACTGACAACAGTGTGGTGATTGCTGGAGGAAGAGGTGTGGGAAGAGGTGGAAGAAGGTATAGGGGGGATAGATGGTGATGGAAAGAGACTTGACTTGGGGTGGTGAACACACAATACAGTGTATAGATGACATGTTGTGGAATTGTGCACCTGAAACTTGTATAATTTTGTTAACAAGTGTCACCCTGATCCTATAAAATAAAAACCTAATATGCAAATCGACTGAACAGTGGAATGACTGGTCGCTATGACACACACTGACCACCAGGGGGAGATGCTCAATGCAGGAGCTGCCCCCTGGTGGTCAGTGCACTCACACAGGGGTAGTGGCGCTCAGCCAGAAGCAGGGCTTGCGGCTGGTGAGCGCAGCGGTGGTGGTGGGAGCCTCTCTCGCCTCTGCTACAGCCCTAAGGACCCCTTGGCAGACATCCCCCGAGAGGTTCCGGACTGTGAGAGGGTGCAGGCCAGGTTGAGGGATCCCACCCCTACCCCTTCAGTGCACGAATGTCATGCACTGGGCCTCTAGTATCTCTATAATAAAGAGCCAGGGTGTAACGACTGATCACGACCAAAGGTTGACCATCCAGAAGTCAGCGCTGGGTTGCCATGCAGCGCTAACTACTGTGGCTGCAGGCCTGGTGACCCAGCAGTAACTGCTGAGTGGGCTTTGAATCAGGCCCGGAAAGAGACCTGAAGAGAGTAGCAGGGGCTGATCTGTAGCATCTGAGGCAGCTTTTGACCAGCACTTGCCTCTCTCTTTCCCTCAAATCCTGGCCAGCAGCCCTGCGTCCATGTCTCTCCAGGCCTCCACCAGGGCTGTTGATCAGCCCCGCCTTTCTGACCAGGCCCTGTTGATAGGTCCAGAGACACTGACTGGCATAGAAACCGGCCAATAAGAACCAAATCTGGGTCAACTGTGAGGAGCCAATGGGTGCCTAGGAGGTGGAACTTTTGACGTTGACTGGCATAGAAACTTACCAATTAGGACCAAATTGGCCAGCAGAGGAGGGCAGTTGGGGGTGAGATCAGGCCGGCAAGGGAGGGCAGTTAGGGGTGATCAGGCAGGCAGAGGCAATTAGGGATGATCAGGCAGGCAGGCAGGTGAGCAGTTAGGAGCCAGCAGTCCCAGATTGCGGGAGGGATGTCCGACTGCCAGTTTAGGCCCGATCAGGCCTAAACTGGCAGTAGGACATCCCCCAAGGGGTCCCCAATTGGAGAGGGTGCAGGCTAGGCTGAGGGAACCGCCCCCTCTGTGCATGAATTTCGTGCACCAGGCCACTAGTATTTAATAAAATACTTAAAATGAATTTTTTAAATAAGGTGCTTACCCTAAGTATTATACCCTGAAAGTTTATGGAGATTAGATTTAGGGAATCTTGTTAGTATAGAAGATAAGATTAAAGGCAGTTTTGGAGAGGCAATATCTGAAAGAAAATGGGCTGAGAAGTTTCCTGAATTGAAGAGATGTGAATCCTTAGATGGAAAGTGCATTTCAGGTTTCAAGTAACTTAAATAAATCTACCTCAGAGTGAAACTGCAGAATATCAAGGATAGAGAGAAAATCTCAAAGACTACCTAATCCCAACAAAAGATTACCAAGAGAATTAGATTGCCAGTGGACTTCTCATATGTCACCATAGACTTCAGAGGACAATGAAGTAAACATCTTCAAAGTCCTGAGAGAAAATAACTGATAATTTACAATCCTATTCCCATAAATGGTTATTCAAGGGTAGGGGTAGACTAAGGACATTTTCAGATACACATTCCACCCACATATCCTTTTAAAGAGCACTATACCATTAGGCAAGAATACTCATCGAGGACAGGAGAAATCTAAGAACAACATTGAGCACAGAAGTTAAAAGATGTTGGTAAATTTAAAAAGAACAATAGAATAATATCATCTTATGTTAAAAAGTAAGGAGCCAAAGCTAGATAACTTTATGGGAGTGGGAAATGTTCACATGCTCTAGGGGGATTATCTTGCTTGTTTGGAGGAGAGAGACATTAAAAATTTAGACTTTGTTAGAAAAACATATAGCATAGTACATATATCCAGGAAAACCACTAGAAGATTAGAAATAGCTTCCACAGCAACATAGAAAAACCTTATATTTTAACTGAAGATAGAAAAGGAGGGGGAAAACAAGACCATTAGAAACAAGAAACAAAAAGGTGGATAAAATAAGTCTAAATGTATAAAGAATAATGATTGCTGAACACATATTAAATTGTAATCATGGGTCCTATGGAGTTTCAGATTACTCTGGATTTCCTGGGGGGATGGGGGAATGGGGGCAAGGAAACCATCTAAAACACCAGGATTATCGAAGCTGATTTACTCTCATACCCAATTGTCAGTTCAAAGTTGAAAACTTTCTTCCTTTAATATTATTTACAACTTAACCTCAGACAGATTTCCAGATTTTCTGTATACCAACTAGAAAATAGCCTACATAAAAACCATTTTCGTTTAACTCTGAAAAGAAGAAAAAAATACCTCTGCATTGCCTCTCAAACACCTGGAATCTAATGTTTGATTCCACTTCCCAGATGGTGTATTTTAATCTAGCTCTTTAAAGACTGCCCATAGGTTAGGAACACCAAATAGTATGCTACAATTTCGGAGATTGCTGTCTATGTTTACTATAATTATAGAGGCATTTAAAACTTTTGCATTTTGCCACTGGGAGAAGAAAAATAGAAGGATTTGGGGTAATCAGTTGTTATGGATACATCTTGAAGTTAAATTGAAACTGTGTTTTAGTTTGCCTGTAGCAAAGTCCGATTTCAAAAAGAGCCAGGGTTTTTGAATGTTGGATATTTGCAAATATTCTAAATTCATTGGCTTAAGTTTTTCAACCAGCCATTGACCTTCAGAAACCAGGAAATCAATAGATTATGCTTTATATTTATGATGAGGCTTATACTAGTATTCTCAATTTTAATTACCTAAATTGCTCATTTCATTAGTGGCTGTTTTCTTCTTCAGGAATTATTGGTATACTAGAGGCTCGGTGCATGAATTGATGCATGGGTGGGGTCCCTTGGCCTGGCTGGTGATTGAGGCCATCAGGAGGGCCGGCTGGCAGGGGGGAGGGACCATGGGAAGTTGGCCTGCTGGGGGAGGGGCCTAGGGATGTTGGCTGTGGGAGCACATTGACCACCAGGGGGAAGCTCTTGCATTGAGTGTCTGCCCCTGGTGGTCAGTGCGCATCATAGTGACTGGTCATTCCAATCATTTGGTCATAATGGTCACTTAGGCTTTTATATATATATTAGAGGCCTGGTGCACGAAATTCGTGCACGGAGGGGGGGAGTGTCCCTCAGCCCAGCCTGCACCCTCTCCAATCTGGGACTCCTTGAGGGATGTCCGGTGGGATCAGGCCTAAACGGGCAGTCGGACATCCCTCTCACAATCCAGGACTGCTGACTCCCAACTGCTCGCCTGCCTGCCTTCCTGATTGCCCCTAAATCGCTTCTGCCTGCCAGCCTGATCACCCCCTAACCACTCCCATGCCAGCCTGATTTATGTCTAACTCCTCCCCTGCCAGCCTGTTTGCCCCCAACTTCCCTCCTCTGCCGGCCTGGTCATCCCCTGCAGGGTTGATTGCCTCCAACTGCCCTCCCTTGCAGGCCTGGTGCCTCTCAACTGCCCTCCCTTGCAGGCCTGGTGCCTCCCAACTGCCCTCCCCTGCTGGCCATCTTGTGGTGGCCATCCTGTGTCCACATGGGGGCAGGATCTTTGACCACATGCGGGCAGCCATATTGTGTGTTGGATTGATGGTCAATCTTCATATTACTCTTTTATTAGATAGGAGGATAGAGGCCTGGTGCACGGGTGGGGGCCAGCTGGTTTGCCCTGAAGGGTGTCCTGGATCAGGGTGGGGTTCCCTTGGGGTGTGGAGCGGCCTGGGCGAGGGGCCTGTGGTGGTTTGCAGGCCAGCCATGCCCCTGGCGACCCAAGCAGAGGCCCTGGTATCTGGAATTTATTTTCCTGTTACAATTGAAACTTTGTAGCCTGGAGCGGAGCCAAGCCTCCTGCTCTATCTGTGGCTGCCGCCATTTCTGTTTGGATTTGTTTACCTTCTATAATTGAAACTTTGTATCCTTGAGTGGAGGCCTGGTCCCGCCAGAGTGTGTGGAAAGCTTGGCTTCTTCTGTTGCCAGGGAAACCCAAGCCTCCCTTCTGGTAGCCATCTTGGCTGGGGTTAATTTGCATACTCACCCTGATTGGCTGGTGAGCGTGGCTTGGTTGGTGGGCGTGGCTTGTGTAGCTGAGTGATGGTTAATTTGCATATTACTCTTTTATTAGAGAGGATAGATTAAAAAGTATGTATGTATGTATGTATGTATGTATGTATGTATGTATTTATTAAGGAAGGGATAAGAGAGAGAATGAGACTTGTATATGCCCTGACCGGGGATCGAATCCACAACCTTGGTGTATTGGTACAGTGCTTTAACCAATTGAGCTACCTGGCCAGGGCTTTTTTTTTTTTTCTTAAGGTTTGGATGCTTGAGCTTAAGATTACTTTTTTGTTCTCAAGTCAAACTGTAGATCACTGAGTTATGAGTATTAGTACTCTCAGGAATCCCCTAGTCCAAACTTTCATTACATAGAAGATGGCACTGAGGGTCAAAGAGGAACTGTAACTTTCCAAAATCCTCAGGACTCGTTAATGACAAAGTTTTGGCCTGAAACCTTAAATAATGTGTGGGTTGTCTCTTCATAACATGTCCAAAGGAGGGTGACCATTTCACCATTTAGGCAAATTGTTTATTATTTTAATATTTAATAAACCCTATTTTAATCAGTGATACATCCTAATGTCAAACAAAAAAAGTATCAGTAGAAATTCAGTAAAACAGGTTATTGATCAGTTTTGTGAGATGTTGATTCTGCTGTCCACACTGGCTAATTCATAAGAGGAAAATCATTTAGAAAATTCCTGGATTCAATCAATTCTAATTAATAGTGTATAAAATATTAATTTATTATTATTTTAAAATTATAGAATATTTCATGAATACACAGGGGTTAGATAAAAATCTAATAGATACTTATATTTCTACCACTAGATTTAATAAAGTTTAATTCAAACTTATGGCTTTTATTTTTATCTATGTTAATATCATGTTAATATCCATGTAAATTATGATATAAAATAATCACAGTGTAGTATTCAATTGTATCATTCATTTTTCTATCCCCCAAAGATAATATGTAGTTTTTTCCCAAGCTATTTTTGCTTTCAGAAGTAGTTAACATCCTTATACAGCCTTCTTAGTATACATAGGGGAATTTTCTCATATATATAACTAGAAGTGGACAAGCTGGCTCAAATGTTTTTTCAATATTGCTCAATTGAATCAATTTTCCTTCCTACCAGCACAAATAAGAACTCCTGCTTCTACCATCCTTATATATCCTTGGAATTACCAAACTTTAAAATGTTTACCACAAAATAATATATTTTTTCACTTAGTTGGACCTTTTCTTATGCCATTGAGATATTAAAGTATTCCACATAATTATCTTGAACATATTTGGTTAGATGTACACTTAGAATTTTTTGCTCCTGCAGTGAATAATTTTTTAAGAAAAAAATGGTCTTATATTTTCTAATTGATTATTGCTAGCACATGGAATGTTGCTAATTTTTTGTATAGTGTATTGTCTATCTAGAGACCTAAATTTATTAATTTTAAAGATTTTGTTTCTTTATTTTCTATTTTTTTCTACTACTATTTCTACTTTATTTTCTTATTTTGTTGAACTGTATAGATAGTCCAGTAAAATGCCAGAAAAAAGCCAGGAATAGCAGGCATTCATATCATATTTCTTTTTTGTTTGTTTCTTGAATTTTTAAATTGAATTTATTGAGGTCACATTGGTTAATTAAATTAATTTCTGACTAGACTAGGAATACTTCTATTGTTTTGCCATTAAGTATTGTTTGATGTCTTTTTGGTAGATGTTCTTTATTAGTTTAAGGGAATTCCCTCTTATTTTTAGTTTGTTATAATTTTTTCATGCAGTGGACTTATTGGAGGCCTCATAAATTGTTCCAGTTATAGGTTTAAATTTACTTAAAAAAAAAACAACCCACAGAGTAGTGGTATGTAGAGAATATGTTGTGGGCTGAAAACGTGATAACTGCTGACTTAGACTTCAGAATCAGGAAGAAAAGGAGGCGTGAGTTATGCAAAAACCTAATTGCCCAAAAGATTCTATTTAATGAATGCTGAAACTATGTTGGGTCAGAGCATGCAGGCCTTGGACACAGTAGTTTTGAAGAAATGGGTACATTTGTCTAGTGAAATCAAAAAGCCTGGTGGATCATATAGGCTGTGGGCTGATGAAAAATGATTCTATTCACAAATCATGTGTGGGAAGACACACCTACTTAACACACCAGGATTACAAAAGTCATCGAAGTTCTTGTACAAATAGCTTGGGTTAACTAGCTTGTTTGAAACCCCAAACTGTGCAGCCATTATTACCTTTAAATAGAGGCTAGGCTACAGTGAGTTAGGTCACCTTCTCCGTGTACACATGTGTCGTGCTCAGCCTGCGAGGAAAAACCATCGGTCTTTCCCACAGCTGTTCTCCTTCATTATGCAGTGGAAACCAGCACTAAAGGGTCTTTCCAAGTCACTGTTCCAGGTTTGATCCCCACTTCGAAAACACCTGCCAAGAAGGTCCTTGACATCAAATCGGTTCAATTCCACAAATATTATTGACAGCCTGGCTTGTCAAATGTATTGTGTAACTCATCATGTGAAATATGAAGATGATGAATTCCAAAAAACTTTTACAACTGAATTGTAACAGGGAGCCATTGGAGACTAAAATTGAAATTTTTGAGGGTAGAATACTGCTATTTTGAAGTTGAAATAAAGCAAGAGGCAGGAATTAGCCTTTAGGGGAACCTTTTTCTTTGTCTTGGGAGGGATTATTTTGCTTTTAGTCATGTAGATTTAAATCATGGGCCTCCCTAGGTTACTCAGGGGAGCTCTGAATGCAATGAATTAATGTAAATGTACATGCATTAGACTGAGTTGTAAAATAATTTTTTAAGTAAATTGAGTGTAATAGCACTATTGTATACCAGCAGAAGTAAAAAAATTTCCCCTTGAAATAAATTGACTATTCTTTGAGTATTTGTGAGTGCATTTGCGAAAAACTCTGCTGGTTGTTTATAAATTGTTTCCACTTTTTTTTCTGAACACAGAGCTAGACTGTATTTCCTAATCTTCCTTACAATTAGTTGTGATGATGTGATTGGTTCTTGTTAAAAATATGTAAGTGGAAGTGATGTGTGGCACTTCCAGGGCAAGACTGTTAAGAATTATATAGGCCTCCATGCTCTCTTCTTTTCCTTAATGAGTGCAGTTGACAGAGTCTAAAGAATGACAAGGCCCAAGACAAAAGAAGCCTGGGTCCCTCAATTGCCTCCAAATGGAATACTACTTGCAGACCTGGAACACTATCTTGAAACCTTAAATGAAAGGAAAATAAATTATTTTGTTGAATTTTTTAAATCTTACTTGCTATAGCAGGTCACGTTACCCTAACTAAAGCAGTGTTCTTGTCTAAGCTCTGCTTCATAGCAAACTGGGGAACTGGACTTCTAGCACATAAACATATGGGCTCCTCTCTCCACTTAAAATGCGAGGAGATATGTGAAAAGGATCTGAAGTTGATTTGGCACTGAAACACTCAGGTTGAATCATTGATATCTCACCCATGGATTTTTAAAATATATTTTTTTAGACAATATAATTCAGACATTTGGAAAGAAGATTTCAGAATATTATCAAGGATTAATTTCTCTGGTCTCTGAGGTTGAGACACACGTAGTAGGTATGGAGTAGGATCTTTCTCAAAGGAATCCATTACTCTACTACCAGTCATTCAGAGGTGAGAAAGTGAATTATAGATTAGGAGAGTTGGGATTTAGTTAGACCTGGGTTTGTAGGGTAGAAAGGCCTAAAGATTTTTGTTGGGGACTGTTGATCTTGACCCAACCACGTGAAGCTCTGAGGTTTTAGATTGAGATTAGCTTTTTGGGTTCCATGACAGGGTTATTTTTTAAACTTTTATTTTATTATGGTAAGAACATGTAACATGAGATCTACTCTCTAAACCAGTGATGGCGAACCTATGACACGCGTGTCAGCACTGACACGCGTAGCCATTTCTGATGACACGCGGCCGCTGAGGCGGCTGCATGCCGAGGATGAAACATTTGTTGCTCCTGAGGATGAAACATTTGCGAAATAATGTTTTTTCCTCAAAGTGACACACTACCTGAGTTATGCTCAGTTTTTTGGCGAAGTTTGACACACCAAGCTCAAAAGGTTGCCCATCACTGCTCTAAACGGACATTTAAGCATACAATATAGTATTGCTACCTATAGGTACAATGTACAGCAGATCTCTAGAATCTATTCATCTCACATACCTGAAATTTTATACCCATTGATTATCAATTCTTCCTTTTCCCCTCTTCCCAGCCCCTAGCAACCACCAATTTATTATTTTACTATTTAGATTCCTTATACAGATGGACTTATTCAGAATATATTCTTCTGTGATTGGCTTATTTTATCAGCATAATGTCCTCAAGTTTCATCCATGTTGTCACATATTGCAGAATTTCCTTTTTTTTTTTTTTTTAAGGCTAAATAACATTCCATTGTGTCTATACCACATTTTTTATCCATTCATCTATTAATGGACATTTAGGTTGCTCCCACATTTTGACTACTGAATAGTGCCACAATGAACATGAGAGTGCTAATATCGTTTTGAGATCTTGATTTCAATTCTTCTGGATAAATACCCAGAAGTGGGATTGCTGGATCATATGAAAGTTCTATTATTATTATCATTACTAGAGGCCCAGTGCATGATTGAATCATGCACGTGTAGGGTCCCCTACATGCTTTCGCTTTCGATCACGGGGGAGCTGGGTGCCTGTCCGCTGGTGCACCAGGCCTTTCAGAAGCCTCTGAAGGCGCGGCGAAGGCTTCTGAAAGGCCTGGTGCCTGAGCGGACAGGCACCCAGCTCCCCCGCTTTTGATGGTCCGCGGTGGGACGTGAACTCACTGCCCCAGAGGCCCCTTCTGTGCCGCAGCACAGCCATGGCGCAGACGCTGAGCTCGAGCCACCGCTGGCGATGCGAGCTCAGTGTCCTGCCAGCCCAATTGGCCACCCCGGCCACCCCGAGTCCCGCCCCCCCGCGCCTCCTGGCCAATCGCGGGCATAGCGAAGGTACGGTCAATTTGCATATTTGTCTATTGTTAGGTAGGATTATTATTATTATTATTATTTTTTACAAAACTCCATACTGTTTTTAATAGTAGGTGACACCATTTTGGATTCTCACCAACAGTGAACAAGGGTTGTACTGTCTTCACTTCCTTGCCAACACTTACTCTCTTTTGTTTTCTGATAATACTCAATCTAACAGGTATGAGGTAGTAACTCATTGTGGTTTTGATTTGCATTTCCCTAATGATTAATGGCATTGAACATTTTTTTATATACTTGTTGGTATTTGTATTTCATCTTTGCGTATGACTAGATATTTTAATAGCCACATTGTGTTATAGTTACATCATTCTTTAAGCCTTCAGTGAAATATTGTTGAAAGTCGCAAAATGGTTTCAGGTGTGAATGTGGGGAATTAGGGAGAGGAATGTCTACTTCCTAAGGTGAGATTGGGGGCAATGGGGATCATTGGTAGTTCACCTGCAGCAGAGGCAGTGTTCAGTGAAGTGGTGTGTGCAAAAGGTCATCCACAGCAGAAAAAAGGTGTAATGTTAAGAAGGCTGGAGTGGAAGGAAATCAGGACTCTTTCTTCAGAATATATGTGAGGCAGTACTTTGAGAACTCTTAGAAATAACTGGAGGATGCTCTAAGGAGGCTCTTTTCTTAAAATAGGCCAGTGGGATTTGTATAATTATAGTTTGCATATGAACATTGTATCTTTATTTTGTAGTCATAGACTGGTGAAAATGCTAAAATACAGATGATATATTTAAGTTTGATATGTTTTATTTTTACTGTTCATATCAGGACTTTCTTCTAGTAGCACTGATTAATGAGAGTTTACATAGCCAACAAGAGACAGTGGGTTTAACACCACCTCTATCATACAATATATTTTATGGTAAGGTGGTTGTGCAGGCCAGAGTATCAAATTTTATCAGAGACAATTGACTATCTAACACTGAAGAAGAAGATGAACACGATGGCAGGACCATTCTGTGGAGGAAATTAAGATTCCTACTTATCAAATATTTACATAATTATTGATGTAAAAAAATTTATTGGTGCCATTTTAGTTTGTGTTTTCTATTTGTCCTGTATATACAGTTTATTTATTTTTCTTGACTTGTTAAAATTGTTTGAGATTTTTTTTTGTTTGTTTACTTGTTTTTACTTCTATGTTTTTCTCCTTTATTTGTTTGGAATATATGTACTTTATTATCTATTATGTTAGTCATTATCCTTGGAATTTAACAATGTACATTTAAGTCTAAGGTTAGTGAATATTTTCACCCAACTCCCAAACAATATGAGGATCTTGGTATATGTGAACTCAAATTACCCTTCTCTCATCTTACATATAACTGTGTCTAGTGTCTTATCTCTCTATTTTTTATATTTCATGAAATAGATATTTTTATGCTTTGAATACTAGTTTAAATTTACCATAAGCTTATTCATTTATTTAGTTACAATTCTTTCTTGGCTCTGAGACCTTTTGGATCATTTATTTCCTATTAAAGTACATCCTTTAGATGCTCATTTAGTAGGATCTTTGAATGGTAAACTTCTTTAGTTTTTGTTTATCCAAATATCTTTACTTCGTTATTATTCTCAAGAATAGTTTTTCCAGGTATAAATTCTAAGATTGAAATTATTTCCTCTCAATTTTGAAGATATTACACTATCTTCTGACTGAAAAGTTAGTTTTTAGCCTAATTCATGTTACTCTATAGGCAATTAGGCTTTTTCTCCCCTCTGACTGCTTTTAAGATTTTCTCTTCGCCTACAGTTTGCCTTTATGTATGGATTTTTTCTATTTTATATTTATTGGACTCTAAGAAATTATATCTTTAATTAATTCTGGAAATTACATGGACTTCCTATCTTTCACTTTTATCACTCATCCATTCCCTCATTATTTTCTCCTTTTTGAACTTCAATTAGACATATTAGTTAGAGCTTCTTGCTATATCTTCTGAGTCTTTTAATATTTCTTGATATTGCTGAGCTGGATTCTGAGTAGTGTATTTGGATATATTTTCCAGAAATAAATCTCTCTTCAGATATGTCCAAACCACTGTTTAATTTATCTAGTGAGACTTTTAAAAACAAACAAAAAAACCCCTAACTTTATTTTCTTAGATTTACAGAAAAATGAAAAAGATACTACAGAGAATTTTCATTCACTCTGAATGCAGTTTCTTCTATTAATATCTTAAATTAGTATAGTATATTTATTGCAATTAATAAACTGATATTGATACACTATTATCAATTAAAGTTCATATTTTTAAAAATATTTTCTTAGTTTTTACCTAATGCCCTCTTTCTATTTTAGGATCCCATCCAGGATACCATAGCATATTTAGTTGTCATGTCTCCTTGACAACTTCTCTTAACTATGACAATTTCTTAGACTTTCCTTGTTTGGTGATGACCATGACAGTTTTGAGGAGTAATGGTCATGCATTTTGTAAAATGTCCTGATATTAAAATTTTTCTGATGTTTTTCTCCTGATTAGACTGGAGTTATGGGTTATTGGGAGGAAGACCACAGAGATAAAGTGCCATTTCTTATCATATCAAGGGTACATACTGTCAACATGACTCATCATTGTTGATGTTGACCTTGATCACCTGGCTGAGGTAAGTTTTGTCAGATTTCTCCACTGTAAAGTTACTTCCCACCCAACCCCTTCATATACTGCCCTTTTTTGAATAAAGTCACTATGTGCAGCCCACAGCTAAGAAGTTATGCTCTACCTCCTTGATGATGGAATATGTAATAAATTATCTGGAATTCTTCTTTATGGAAGATTTGTTCCTTCTCCCCCATTTACTTATTAAATTATTTATTTATGCCATTATAGACTAGTGGATATTTATTCTATACTTTGAGTTACAGTCCAATATTACTTTATTTTGTTCCTCAAGTTGTTTCAACTTTGGCCATTGGGAGCTTTTTTAGTTGGCTCCTGTATCATTGTGATTTTACATTTTGCACCTTTTTACTTTCTGGCACTACAAGATTCTCTAAGCTCATTTTGTGTATTTTGTTCTCAAGTCCTGGAATCAACCATTTTTCCAAGGAGGACCCCTGGTTTCTTTTATTGGAGATTGGTATTGGAAACCAAGACATAGGTGATCATTAGTGATCATTGAGTTTGAATGACATTTTCTATACCTTAGAAATATTTGTGCTTTTTAAAACTCTTCCTTTGGAACAGGTTGGCCAGCATGCTCTGCTGTAGATGCATCTCATCCTCATCCTCAGGCTTGCCCAGCTCCATCTCCTCTGGGTTGTCCTGCCGTGTTGGCTCGGCCAGCTCCTCCCAGGAAGCATCGCTCCACACCAACAGGATCTTCCTCTGGGCCCAAGGGGGCTGGTCGCTCTTGGCCTCCGCTGCCAGCTGCTTAGCCCATTGCTCCAGCGGCTTCATATCATCCATGCCGCTCTGCTCCTGGACGAGGTCAGTTAAGGTGTTTGTGGAGCTACCCGACACCTTGAGCATGTGCAAGGCCATGAAGTTGACCTGCACGATGTACGTGGCCTGCATGCTTTGGCAGACCTGCAGCATCTCCTGGTGTCCTTGTTACCTTGCGGGTCCTTGAAGTCCGTCCACGTTTGCTAGGAGGCCCCAGTCATCCAGGGTTTCAGATTTGGGAGAAGCTGTAGATGGCTTGGGCGTGGTCAATCTCCCCGAGTTTTCACTCCCTATCCACAAACCACAGGCACATCTCCCAGGCGTGCTTGTGTGACCGAATCTCCCTGGCATTCTGGTAGATGCCGCGCCAGTGGGAGACTCCATAGATATCCACTACCTTTTTGATATAATTATTGCTCATGTTGTACTGCTGGGCGGATGCCACCGCCCGGGTGGTGCACTGGTACACGGCCACCGAGAGTCTGCCGGGTCACACCCCACTCCTCCTGCAGCTGTGAGTACAGCAGGTACAGGGTGTTTGCGAATTTGCCATCAAAGCCTGCTCCAGGGGGTCCCGGCGCCTGCTCCAGCTTTCGGCCTCCCCCTAGTGGGCAATGAATTTGGTCAGGTTGGTGGCCAGATGTCAGATGTATTGAGCCACTTGAACAGCGGGATGTCCCCATTCATATGACTTGAAACACTCCTCGAAGCGCGTGTGCTCCTCCAGGAACATGGTGGAGGTGGTGACAGTATGGGGAAGGCGATCCTCAGGTCCAAGAAGCTGTCATTCCCAACCTTGGTGGACTAAAAGGTGCCAAGGCTCTCCTCCAGGTGGGCGAGCAGGGACCACACCTCCAGTGACTTGTGCACAGGGTTTTGCCCGGGCTCCGAGTTGTTAAAGTTCTTGGCCTGCCTGGCGGGCAGTGCTGGCACCTTCCGCAGGAGCGTCAGGGCCTGGTCCTAAGTCTCATGTCAGAGCTCCAGCTCGCACCACATGCTTGCCAGGTCATCCATCTGCTTGAAGCTCACCTTGGTGGCCTCCTTCAGGACGATGCAGGCTGTCCTCCTCATAACCCTTGGCAAACCGGACCCATGAGGGTGGAGTTTGCCCTCAGCCTCGAGGGGGTCCTGCGTCTGCATAGATCCCGTGTATGTGTTCGATGATCTCCAGGAGCGGGCAGCCCCGGTGCAGAGCCAAGAGCTTGTGCCACTCGGCAAGTGGTGCGGTTTTGGCACAGCAAGACGCGGTAGAGGAGCAGGGTCAGCTGCGGCCAGGCACAGTTTCAGGGCCACGTCGTCGTCCTCCTCCCGCCCCAGCGCTGAGCTGTGATCCCGCTCTCCTCGAACTGGGCGGAGCTGTCCAACACCTGGATGAAGTCCTGGGCGGTGACCGCGGCCAGACCGGATGGACACCTCATACACCTGCCAAGTCTTCTCACAGTGGCCACTGAAGATGCACTAGTTGGTCAGCAAGCACCAAAGCGTACCCCGCTGGTCGGGTGAGGCCTTCCTCGCCCAGCTCTCCTCCCCATGTTGAGCGGCTGTACTTGATCCGGGTTATGGGAGATGAGGTCGCAGAGCTCGTGCCACAGCTGGTAATTGGACTTGCGGGCCTCGGACACTAAGCGCTCGTCCTCTACCACAGCGGCCAGGCACCGTGTGGCCTCGTCCAGCCGATTGCTCGATTTGAGATACTCCGTGCGCTCCTCCGCGCTCTCAGGGCTCAGCTTAAGGAAGCGCCGTGGCCCCGCAAGGCTCAGGTGCGAGCCCAGGAAGCGCAGGTACAGGGGCCAAATAGGAGAGTGTTGTGTGAGGGGCAATGCCTGGGGGGCACAGATGGAAGTGTGGCAGGTGTGTGTGTGTGTGTGTGTGTGTGTGTGTGTGTGTGACGCGGACCTGGTACATGGGGAATTGGCGATATTCTAGCCACAGATGCGGCATCTTGTGCGTAAACACAGAGGCCCTCTCGCGGCAGGAATTGACAACTTCGCAGTCAGGGAGTGGTACCAGAGTTTGTAGCTCCAGGACAGCCGCTTCAGTGCCTGCTCACACAGCTGATCAGCCCGGGCTTCGGACTCCTTGTTTGGATTCTATGTGTCGGAGCCAGCATTTGACAGAGATCTGGTTCTGCACGATTTCCTCCTCATAGGGGAGGTTCCCTTTTCCACAATGAGCTCACCTTGGTGGCCTTCTTCAGGACGCTGTGGCACCATTTAGCTGCCACTCTGGCCGGGAGAGCTGCACCATCACCACCACTTTTCCTGGCTGCTTAGTTACAGGCTGGTGCCACGTTATGACGTTTACTTTTTTTTTTTATAGCCTTTTGTTCTTTTTTTATATTCCCATTCCTTTATTTTTTTGAAATATTAAATATATATATTTTTATGGTCCATATCTGATAATTCCAATGCCTGAAATTGTCCCAGGTCTGTTTTTGTGTGTGTTTGTTTCTGTGAATTTTGCTCTTGGTGACTTGCTTCCTTGTCAGTATAGTGCATTTAAAAAATATGAATTGCTAACTGTTATTTCTCTTATGTATAGAAATTCTCTGAGTCTTGAGGTTGGGGGTGTATTCTCCCAAAGAGGACTATTCATTGCTTCTGCCAAACAGATGCCTGAGAGCCCTATGGACCTTACAGCACTTTATTTATTTATTTATTTATTTATTTATTTATTTATTTTAATAGAATTTACATACTTTATTTTTTTTCAATTTTTTAATTAAGGTATTATATGTGTACATATCTTACCATTGCCCCCCCCCCCCACTCCCATATATGCCCTCACCCCCCAGAGTTTTGCGTCCATTGGTTATGCTTATATGCTTGCATACAAGTCCTTTGGTTGATCTCTTATCTTCCCCACCTCTCCCTAACCTTCCCCCTGTAATTTGACAGACTGTTTGATACTTTACTGCCTCTGTATCTATCTTTTTGTTCATCAGTTTATAATGTTCTTTTTTATCCATAAATGAGTGAGATCATGTGGTATTTTTCTTTCATTGACTGGCTTATTTCACTCAGCATAATGTTTTCCAATTCCATCCAGGTTGCTGCAAATGGTAAGAATTTCTTCTTTTTATGGCAGCATAATATTCCATTGTGTAGATATACCATAGTTTTCTGATCCAGTCATCTGCTGATGGGCACCTAGGCTATTTCCAGATCTTAGCTATTGTAAATTGTGCTGCTATGAACATAGGGGTGCATATATCCTTTCTTATTGGTGTTCCCAGTTTCTTAGGATATATTCCTAGGAGTGGGAAGTAAGGGTCAAATGGGAGTTCCATTTTCAGTTTTTTGAGGAAACTCCATACTGTTCTCCACAGTGGCTGCACCAGTCTGCATTCCCACCAGCAGTGCACAAGGGTTCCTTTTTCTCCGCATCCTCGCCAACACTTGTCGTTTGTTGATTTGTTGATGATAGCCATTCTGACAGGTGTGAGATGGTACCGCATTGTTGTTTTGATTTGCATCTCTCGGATAATTAGTGACGTTGAGCATGTTTTCATGTGTCTCTTGGCCTTCCTTCTGTCTTCTTTTGAAAAGATTCTATTTAGGTCCGTTGCCCATTTTTTTATTGGATCATTTATCTTCCTTTTATTAAGTTGTATAAGCTGCCTGTAGATGTTGGAGATTAAACCTTTATCAGTGATACCATTTGCAAATATGTTCTCCCCTTACAGCACTTTAAATTACAGTGCTAAGCTTTTATTTATTTATTTATTTATTTTTATTTTTTAAAATTTCTTTATTGATTAAGGTGTCACATATTTGTCCTCATCCCCCATTCCCATCCCACACCCCTCCCCACGGATGCCCCAACCCCCTGTTGAACTTAACCATTGGTTAGGCTCATATGCATGCACACAAGTCCTTTGGTTGATCTCTCCCCCCTCCCCCCACCCTCCTCTATCCTCCCTCTGAGGCCTGATAGTCCGATCGATGCCTCCTTGTTTCTGGTTCTGTTCTTGTTCATCAGTCTAAGCTTTTAGATTTTAGGTTTCATTATCAAGTGAAACCTTGATTTCTCCAAGTTAGGCATTCTCCAGAGAGAGCTTTCTTTCAGAATTTCCATCTAAATCCATGGTTTCTGGGTTTAGGTTTTAGACTGAGGCTTCTTCAGTCCATGATTCTGCCCTCATCTCATTGAAGAGTGTTCCTAGTCCTACTACCTTCTGAAGGCCTTGTAGCCAGACTACCTGGATTTCAATTCTGGCTTTGCTGTTTGCCAGCTTTGTGACCTTAACACCTTGAATTTTAATTTCCTCGTTTACAGAACAGGGATAATTATAACCTACCTCATTGGGTTAATAAGAGATTAGATGAGTTAACATATATAGAGTACTTAGAACAATGCCTGGCACATAGCAAGCCCATTTTGTTGGTATCCACGTCTGATGTTAGGGTAGTTGGAAAACTTCTGTTCTTGCTTAGCTTCCTGGACTTGTATTTTATTTGTGGCTTCAGCAAAGTTCTTACTTTGTTGCAGACTTATCTATTCATTTAAAATTGTTGTAACAGTCAGAGTTTAGGGTTCAATCAAGAAGCAACATATAGAGAGATCTCCCTCTCATGCGATTGTTGCTGTTATTTTACAGGGACTTGACCTTAAGCAATTACAGAAGATGGTCAAGAAGTCTCTGAAGCTTAGCTCTTGTCTTTGCTGGGGCTTAAAGTGCATAGGGCAGGCAAGGGAAGGTAGATGTAAAGGGGTAGAAAGCAAGAACAATTTGGAACTCACAAGCACAAGTGAGAGCCCATGAGGATGAATAAAGACCCTATTAGGTGTTGTTTTTTTTTTTTTTTTTTAGATTTTGATGGTGGAATGGGTGTTCCGCAGGTGCCAGAGTCCTTTGTCACAGAACTAAACACACACACACGTGGCCCAGGAGCCAGAGAAGGTGAAGGAAGATTTAGGAAGAGCCAAGGTGGAGCTTTTGGTGTACTTGTTTCCTCAGGCCTAGGATAAGCCAGCAGATAGCAATCTGTATGAGCTACAAAATGCTTACTGCCTCATTTCCCCTCTCCAAATATCTTGCATGACCCACTCTTAACTGGAATCATACAGGAAAGGGAATTCTTGGAAATATAGGTCAGCTTAGCCAAGTTGACATATTAAAAGCCACTACAACAGTGTTTTAAATATTTTGTGAGGTGCTGTAAGATGTTATGTAGGAGGGAAACGTCAGGATCTCTGTGTCACCTTTGTGAAGACAGGGAAATATCTTCCATTGCCTTCTTTTGTACTCCAATGCTTAGCACATTAACCTTTACATAATAACTTCCTAATAAATTTTTGCCGAATAAATGAGTATGATGTTCTAGATGTCATAGTAAGAGCCAGGGATATAAGGTTCAGACATGTTCCTTTCTTCCCTTATGGAATTCAGAGTCTAGTTAGGACAGACAATTGTAGAGAAAGATGCATTAGAAATAGGTATGTATACGCATAATCTTTGCCAACATATATGGTGAACAATTAAAATGTAGTATAAAAATAAGTTGTGCCTTAGCAAGTTCGGCTCAGTGGATAGATAGAGTGTCAGCCTGTGGACAGAAGGGTCCTGGGTTTGATTCCGGCTAAGGGCACATGCCAGGTTGCAGGCTTGATCTCCAGTAGGGTGCATGCAGGAGGCAGCCAATCCAAGAGTCTCTCTCATCATTGATGTTTCTCTCTCTCCCTCTCCCTTCCTCTCTGAAATCAATAAAAATGTATTTTTTTTAAAAAAAATAAGTTGTTATTAAAAGATGCCTAAAAGAATTGAAAAGAAATTTTAAATTAAACTTATTGGAGTGACACTGGTTAATAGTTAAAAGAATTTTTAAATCTAAAGTTCTAGTTTTTAAAATTTAAAATGGGGAAGACTGAGATTTAGCAAGATATATTACATATTCAAATTAGGAAAAAGGTTTTGAAAAAAATTTTTTCTGATCCTGAAAATTTGGAAACAACCCAAATGTCCATCAAAGAATGAATAGGTAAACAAAATATATATAGTAATCCTATCTAATAAAAAAGTAATATGCAAATTGACTGTCACTCCAACCCACAAGATGGCTGCCCCCATGTGGTCAAAGATGGCTGTCCCCATGTGGACACAAGATGGCCGCCACAAGATGGCCAGCAGGGGAGGGCAGTTGGGAGGTACCAGGCCTGCAAGGGAGGGCAGTTGGGGGTGATCAAGCCTGCAGGGGAGGGCAGTTAGGGGTGACCAGGCCTGCAGGAGAGGGCAGTTAGGGGTGATCAGGCCTTCAGGGGAGGGCAGTTAGGGACAATCAGGCTGGCAGGGGAGCATTTAGGCATCAATCAGGCTGCCAGGGGAGTAGTTAGGGGGTGATCAGGCTGGCAGGCAGAAGCGGTTAGGGGCAATCAGGAAGGTGGGCAGGCGAGCAGTTGGGAGTCAGCAGTCCTGGATTGTGAGAGGGATGTCCAACTGCCCGTTTTGGCCTGATCCTGGTGGGGTCCCAGATTTTAGAGGGTGCAGGCTGGGCTGAGGGACACACACCCCAGTACATGAATTTCATGCACCAGGCCTCTAGTATAATAGAATATTATTCAGAAATTAGAAAGAAACGAAGCTCAAAAATATCTGTTAAGTGAAAGAAGCAACCACAAAAGACCATATATTGCATGATTCCACTTAAGTATAGTATCCAGAATAGGCAAATCATTGGAAGTAGCAAGTAGATGAGTGTTTGCTTAGGGTGAGGGGGATTTAGGGTAGTGACTGCTAATGGGCACATTGTTTCTTTTTGGATGATGAAAATGTTTGAAAATTGATTGTATAACTTTCTAAAAACTATTGAATTATACACTTAAAATTGGTGAATTTGATAGTGTGCATTACATTTCAATAACATTGTTATAAAAATAAAATAACAACATGTCACCCTTTGTGTCCAGGTTTTCTCATCTCTGTTAAATAGGAGATGAGTCATATGGTTGGTTGTTTTCCTCCGTTTCCACTATTCTGTAATTCCATGGTTTTATGATTAGCAACAGACATCAGTATTGTTACACATACTGTGTTTTAATGGCTAATGACTTTTAATAGTTCTAAGATAATCTTAAAATTATTTTCGGAAGTTTCTAGGGTATAAATAACAAACCAATGATCATTCCATTTATAAACTCACAGAAGAAAAGCCACGGCTTTCCTGGACCATTTGAAGGGTCACCAGTGATATATGAATCTCAGGAGAACTAGGTTTCTATATTATATTGAGTAAGGAAAACATTATACATAATAAAAAATTTACATCAACTTACACTGTTAAAAACTGCCTCTTAGTTTCACTGTCTGAGCAGCACATTTGATATACTAATTGATCAAGCAACAGAGAAGCAAATTGAATCAAAATTTAATGTCCTTAGGAGAAAAGGCAGACAAAAACTTGGCAGGTCATATAAATTGAAGATATATAGAGCAGTGATTAGAACTAAGAGGCTGTAATTTGACCCAGACATTAAATCAAGCTTCTTGAAAAATACATTTTCCTAAAACAAATATTTATGACTATCAAATGACAAAACCAGACAATGCAAACCAACATGAAGTCCTAAAATGTAATCAGCTTCCAAGGATTAAAATGGTGATTTTCATCATGTAGCTTGGCTGTTCTGGCATATAATGAAGGTTAAAGTAAGTCAGCTCCTCCAGCTGTTTGGGGCTTGATAAGGGCTCATGCTAAGAACAGGGTTCATAGATGAGCTTTCTATAGCACAACTTCTAACAATATAAATTGCTGGTGGACTTTGGGAACCAATAGCTTGAAGCTAGCTAGTGTGACCCAAAACAGTAAGTGAAGTGGCTTTAACAAACCAAGGACACAGGCTTATAACCATTGGAAATGGTGATGTCAATAGTGAACAAGTATTTGCAGAAAGCGTCATCTTTATGTATGAGTAGTCTGAAAGAACGGATGGTCACCAAAGGTTACTCAGAAAGGCACCACAAACAGCCAGTGACACTAATTGTCAGGTTCTCTTTGGATGTGAGGAAGGTTCTATGTAGTTATCCAGACCGACAGCCATCACTAAATATAAATGCCACTTCTAAAAGCAGAGATAGTTGGAGGGGCAAAACATAGGCAAATTAGTTTAGAAGAAACTTCTTTGGAGTTAGAGGGCCAGGGAAAAAAGGATAGGTTAAAACTGAAGAAGAGAATGTAGAATTTTAGAGTTAGATGGAACATGATGATCTTATGATGCTTTGTGTTAGTCAGGATATGGTAATCTATACTCAGATAATAAACCCAGAAATCTCTGTGGCTTAACTCTCTTATTTAAGTATGCAGACACTTTCATCCATCTGATTATTCAGGGTACTAACCTCATTCTATACCCTAATAATGCCATGGCTTCCTGAAGTGACACATAACTTGTGTTCACATTTCATTGGCCAGAACGCAGGCCCTAATTCTAACCTAATATCAAGGAAGCTTGGAAATGTAGTTTTCCCATGAAACATTGAGGCAGAACTTAATACTGCTTCCGGCCACTGTATGGAACACTTCCTCAATTTTTTCTGTAATACTTACCCCTCGAATCTGCTTAATATTCTACTTTAAATCAATTCACTTAAAAAATTGTTACCATTATATAAACTACTAATTAGATTAAACTTTAATTTAAGCTTGTTTATGTAACAATCATTTATTTTTCTACTGTACATTAAAATAAATATATACTTATTAGGTGTATGTTATGGACAATCTAAACTCATGTTCCATGCCAGCGATTATAGATAAAAAACTTTAGAAAAAATTAAGCTAATTTTCCCAGTTTATGATGAGAAAACTGAGGGTCAGAGGTATGACCTATGTTCTCCCAAATCACATGAAAAGTTGAATGGTAAAGCCAGATGTAGAGTCTCGGTTTCTTTTCCACTATACCATGCTTTCGATCCTCTAAGTTTGTGGGGAAAGGATGTGGGCACTGGGCAAACACACTGAGTCACTGCAATTAGGGGAATGAAAAAAGAACACATGCACAATGTACAAATATCTGAAGACGAAAAAGAAACCAGCAGGACAAGTTGTGAGCTGCAAGGCAGATGGGGTCTCTTAGAAAACATGACTCCCACACAAATCAGCAGATTTGAGTGCATGGCTGTCTAAAGGCTTCTGAGAGACTGATTTTCTGAATTACTTAGACTCACTGATGAAAAACTCTAGAGGCCTTGAGAACCACCACAAGAGAGGAGCACACGTGACTGCAGGAGCCACCAGGCCAACAGCTGGGCTCTGCACGTGGAGGCACAGGAAGTATCTGTCTAGAGCTCCCTGCCCTCTGTGTGTGGCCACAAACCCCCGGGGGGAACACTGCCTATAAACACAGGGAAGAGAATCACTTCCATTTGGATCAAAATAAAATACCAAAAAGGGTTTGATATAAAACTTCTGGAGGATCCCTGGGAGTTTCTTAATATTTTATAAAGCAGCTTTGAGAACAAATGCCTGCAACAAATGCCTGCCTGCTTATAAAGACTTACAATGGATGCCTGGCTGATTTAAGCTTACCAATTAGGATCACTAGATTTGGCACCTGAGGAGATTTTAGAGGTCATCTATTACAGTAGTTGTAAATTTTCTTTTGAAATCCTTGAAAATCAATATAAGTCATATGAACAAACTTAACTACATAGAACTGATAGAAGCAAACCACTCTGGTTGGAGAAAGGTCTCAGTCAGCTTAGGCTGCTATAACAAAGTACCAGAGACTGTATAGCTTAAACAACTGACATTTACTTCCCACAGTTCTGGAGGATGGGAAGTCCAAGATTAGGGTGCAGCATGGTCAGATTCTGGTGAGGACTCTCTTGCTGGGTTGCAGATGGCTGCCTTCTTGCTGTGTGGGAGAGACAGCAAGCTCTGGTCTCTTCTTTTCCGTTTAAGGGCACTGATTTCAACATGGGGACTTCCCCCCTCATGACCTAAGCTAAACTTAATTATTTTCCAAAGGCCTCACTTTCAAATACCATCACAATGAGGATTAAGGCTTCCACATATAAATTTGGGGGACACAAATATTGTCTTTAGCAAGAGAAGGGGTCCTAAAGCTTAGAGCTCCTTTAATCACCCTCCTTCTTTTCATCTTCTGAGCACAGCATAATATAATAAATACCCATTTATTCAATCTCTTCATTTTTGAAATGCAGAAACTATGCCTAGAGAAATTATAGAGATTTCTGAGGCCACCCAGTTATGCAATGAAAGATCAGAACTAGAATCACAGCCTTAAAAAAAAATACACACACACACACACACACACACACACTGAATGGCCAGGTTATTATGATCTCTGAACGCATAATAATCTGGCCATTCAGTGTATAGGCCCAGTGCACGAATTCATGCACCAGTGGGGTCCCTTGGCCTGGCCTGCGGGATCGGGCCGGCCCGGATCTCCGAATCCCTCGAGGGGTCCTGGATTGCGAAAGGGTGCAGGCCAGGCCGGGGACCCCACTGGTGCACTATCAGCCTGGGGAGGGACGCGGGAGGTTGGCCAGCTGGGAGAGACCATGGGAGGGCTCCAGGGTGTGCCCAGCCCGTCTCAGTCAGTCCCGATTGGCCGGACCCCAGCAGCAAGCTTGCCTACTGATCGGAGCGTCTGCCCTCTGGTGGTCAGTGCACACCATAGCAAGTGGTTGAGCGGCCTTAGCATATCATTAGCATATTATGCTTTGATTGGTTGATGGACAACCGGACACTTAGAATATTAGGCTTTTATTATATAGGATATATTGATTTTAGAGAGAGAGAAGGAGAGGGAGTGATAGAAACATCAATGATAAGAAAGAATCATTGATCGGCTCCCTCCTGCACGCCCTCTACTGAGGATCGAGTCTGCAACCTGGGCAAGTGTCCTGACCAGGAATCAAACTGTGACCTCCTGGTTCATGGGTTGATACTCAACCACTAAACCACAATGGCCGGGCAGAATCACAGCCTTTTGAATTATGTTGGGCATTTCTGTGACATTATATATAGTCAGGGACCATGCTACTGTGACTTATGGACTTGTCTACAACATCAAAAAATTCTTCTTTATAAATAATACCTAGAAATTGTGTACTACCTGAAATAGATTATAAAATAGAGTTATATTCTCTTTGATCCTAGACACTGAAAGCACACAACACAGATAAGTTCTTTTTTTAAAGGACCTATTGAGGTATAATTAACATAAAATAAACTGGCATAAAATAAATTGATGTGAAATAAACATTAAAATTTACATTTGATAAGTTTTGAAATAAGTACACTTTGTGAAACCATAATGACATCAAGATAGGCAACATATGTTTTACACCCAAAAGTTTTCTTGTGCCTTTTATAATTCCCTCTCAACCTTCCCCGATCCAAGGCAACAACTGTTCTAATTTCTGTCACTATTTTAGTTCAATATATATATATGGAATCACAGAGTATACACTCTTTTGCTCCTCTAGATGTTTTTTCTTTGCATAGTAGTTTTAAGGTTCATCACTGTTGTAGCATGTATGAATGGGTTATTCAGTTGTACTGCTGAGAACTATTTCATTACTTGGCTGTACCACACTTTGATTATCCATTCATCTCTTGGTGGACATTTGAGTTCCAGTGTATTTTGAGTTTTTGACTATTACAAATAAAGCTGTTTTGAACATTTGTGTTTGTACAAGTCTCTGTATGGGCATTTCTCTTGGTTATATATATATATACCTAGATATGGAATGGTTTGGCATGTAGTAAATGTTTGACTGACTTTTTAAGAAACTGCCAAAGTGATAGTCCTAATTTACATTCCCACCTGTGAGGCAGGAGAGTTACAGTTGCTCCATATACTTGGTGTGGTCAGTCTTTTAAAATTTTAGTTATTCTAATAGGCATGAAGAGATATACCATTGTAATTTTGTTATTTTATTTTATTTTAATTTTCCAATGGCTGATGATGTTGAGTAATGACCTTTTTATGTGCTTATTTGCTACCTATATATCTTTTGGATAATGTGACTGTTCAAATCTTATACCCATTTTAAAAATTGAGTTTTGAGGGTTTTTTATATATTCAAGTATATAAGGCCTTTATCAGATATGTGATTTGGCTTTCCATCCACTTACCAGTGTCCTTCAAAGAGCAAAAGTTCTTAATTGTGATAAAGTCAAATTTCTTATTTTTTTCTTTTATGGATTGTACTTCTGTTGTTGTACCTAAAATCTTTACCTAATCCACTGTCATAAAGATTCGTTTCTATATTTTCTTTTAGGAGTTTTAGGTTTTATATTTTGGCCTCTGATCAATTTTTACTTAATTTTTATATATAGTGAGAAGTGTAGACTGAAGTTATTTATTTTTTCTATATGGCTAACCAATTGTTCAAGTACCATTTGTCAACACTTTGTCCTCTCTACTGACTTATCGTTACACCTTTGTCCAAAATCAGTTGTCCATAAATGTATGGATCTATTTCTGTGTTCTCTATTCTGTTTCATTGATATACTTGTTTATTTCTATGTTACTATCACACAATCTCAATTATTGTCAATTTAGGATAAGTCTCTAAAGATAATGCAAGTCCTTGAAATTTGTTCTTCTTTTAAAAGATTTTTTGGATATTTTTGATTTATTACATTTCCATATGAACTTTAGACTATGTGATAACAAAAATGCCTGCTGGGATTTTGATTGAGACTGCATTGAAATTATAGATCAATTTGGGGAAGAGTTTACATGAACAAAAGTGAATCTTTTGATACATGAACATGTTATTTTTCTCCATTAATTTATATTTTCTATAATTTCTTTTAGCAATATTTTGTAATTTTTAGTGTACAGGTCATACACGTTTGGTCAGATCTATCCTTAACTGTTTTTGTGCTATTGTAAATTGTATTTTTTAAATATCAATTTTTAAGTTTTTGTTGCTATTATATAGAAATATAGATGTCTATAGATTGATTTTTGTATGCTGCAACTTAGGTTTAGTAGCATTTTTGTAAGTTTTGTAGGATTTTTATTAATAGACAATCATATTGCCTGTTAATAAATATAGTTTTATTTCTTTCTTTTCAATCTGGATACCTTTTCTTTTCCTTTCCTTATTGTTCTGACTAGAAACTTTAGTACAATAGTGAATAGCAGTCATGAAACTGTACATCCTTGCCTTGTTCTTCCTCGTAGGGGGAAAGCATTCAGCTTTCTACCATTACATATGAAGTTATGGCTGTATATTTTTCATAGCTGCTATTTCAGTTTGAAAGTGTTCCTCTATTTTTAGATTTCTGAATGTTTTATCAGGTATGTGCATGTAACGTTATAGAATGTATTATATTTGTATACTATATTCTGTTGTCTTATCTCTCTCTTCAACTAGACTGTAAACTCCTAAGTTCAAAAAGTGCCTCTTTCATGTTTGATTCCTCATTACTCATGTCAATGACGTCACAGAGCTAGAGCACAATAATGAGCTGATATCAGGCAGTGTTGTTTAGCCCAATTGTTTTAAAAGTGTGGTCTCTGGATCAGCAACATCAGTACCCCCTGGGAACTTATTAGAGCTATAAACTCTATGTCCCATCCATCTTTACTGAATCACTCTGAATTGCTATGGAGTCTGTGGCTAACAAGTGCTCCAGGTGGTTCTCTTGCCTGCTAGAGTTTGAGAATCATTGTTTCAGTAGCTAAGAAATGACGGGGGAGTCAGCAAGACCCAGTTTAAATCCTGCCTCTGTCCAATTCTTTGACCTAGAATGACTTATTCTTAAAGCCTCAGGTCCCACAAATAAAAAGGAAACAGTAGGAACTATTTCACAGGACTATTTAATATTTAAATAAGATAATTTAGGTAAAGCTTTTAGTATAATAAATGACCCATGATATGTGCTCAATAAATAATAACTATGAACAATAGTTAATAACAATAAAACTAATAATATAGTAATTGCTACCTCATTGGAACAGGACACGTCTGCTTATGATAGTCTCTCTCGATATTGCTTTTACTCTACATGGAGAGAAAAACTGTTACAGGAAAATAGAAAAAGATCATCCTTGGAGTTAAAGTAGCTTATAAAACAACAGAATTAATGAGGAAAAATAGAAGAAGAAGGAAAAAGAGTGAGGGAGATGGTTTATTTTAGGAAGAGAAATGTCTGATGGACTTACTTGAAAATGCGGTACCCATACTTTGCAATAATAAAAATCTAAATGACGGGGTTTATGTTTGGTTCAGAATAGTGATTCAGTCATATTCAAAGTCTGAGTGGTACTCGATTTAAAAATTATCATCTTCTTTTAGCAGATAATTTTTTTAGGATTTTAATACTTTCTAACAGGAGGGATATAAAGAAGAAAACCTGTCTGGGCATCTAAGATGGTCCTGTGTTTGGCGGACAAAGAGAAAGAGATTTCCTTCAGCATCGGCATTACTCAAGTGGGTATTTCTCCTGGAATATTTGCATTTTTACCAACTAGATCCATTATATACTTCCATTATAATGGATTCCATTATACCAACAACATGGAAAAAATTGTGTTTGTTATTTTGGTTTGGCATGGTCGAATTTCAAATTTGATTCAATGCTTCAAACATGTACCGGTTATCTATACATTCAAGGCAGTATGCTAGGGAGTACCAAAGATAGATAAAATGTAATTTCTGCCCTGAAAGAGTTCAGTATCAACTGAAATAGATATATATTCATTTTAACAGTGGTACTTTTTATAGCTTTTTATACTTGACAAATTGCTTTCACATTATCCTAATTGGTCTTCATAGTAGCCTTATGAAGTAAATAGAGTAGGTATTACTGATCCATTCTTTAGATAGACAATTAGAGTAAAAGTAATGCCCATTACTTGTCTGGAGACTTACACTACATTAACTCTATTCTCTATCTTACTGTCCTTATACAATTAATCACCAAATTGTATTGATTCTATCACCTAAATGTCACTGTAATTTTGGCTTCCCTCACTATTTTCACCATCATTGCCTTGGTTGAAATAAGCTCATTCTTGCCTGGGCTATTTCAATAACCTCCTAATTAGTCTCTCTGCCGACAAGTTCCACCCACTCCAATCTGCCACCAAAATTATCTTTCAAAAACAGAAATGATTATGCCACTCAGCTAAACACACACACACACACACACACACACACACACACACACACACACACACACACCTTTCTGGCTTCCCTATCTATCCATCAAGAAAAGTTTCAAATTCTTCAGCTTGACATAGAGGCACTTTACAAGGCACCCCCAGTCAATCTTCCTAACCTCACCTCTTGATGCTCATCCACTCTGACCCCTGGGTCCTATCCACACACAGCTGATGCTTCGGTCATGCTGAAATGTTCATACTCTTTCAAGCCTTCATATCTCTGTCTGATGAACTGCTTGTCCTTTAAGACCAAACTCAATGTTACCAAAATACCAAGAAACCTTCATGGCCATGGTTGTTAGCTTAGTTGCCCCTTGCCTCATGATTCCGGACCTCTTTGCATTTCTATTATACAATTTATCACAATGTCGTATGACAGTTGTGTGGACAGACTGCATTCTCCCCAGCCTCTGGAGGGAAGGGTTTGCATTTCAATCATCTTTGAGAGAATCCTGGAGACTCTAGTGCTAATGGGGAGGACCCTTGCTAGGGTGGCAAGATTGGTCAACAGAATGCCCAGTTAAACTTGAATTTCAGAAAAATAATGAATGATTTTTTTTTTAAGTATAAGTATGTCCCACATATTGCAGGAGACATGTTTATACTAACCTTTTAAAAATCTGAGATTCAAGTGTAACTGGCTAGCCTATATTTTTCTTTGCTGATTCTGGGAACCTTAACCCCTGTGGACGTAAACTCCAGCTGCTGTACCTCCCAGCAGTGAAGTACTGCCACACTTGCAATGTCTAGTGAAAACCAAAGCTGAACTTTCTGCCCCACCCTCCTGGAGCTTCCGGTTTAGTAAAGAAGTCACAAAAACTATTTCTAGAATCAACAGCTAGTACTCAAAACCATGCATTTTTTTTTTATAAACATCACATGGTTAACTACATGTCTAAGGGCACACTTAAGTACTCATCTTACAGGAGAAATGAAATCCAGTGTTTTAGTTGCCTGATGATGAGAATATACTGAGGGAATCTGGAAAGCTTAGTTGAAATGGCTTAGTTGCGCTTTTAATCAAACAACCACAATATTGAGAATAGTGTAACCTTGGTCAAATTGCTTAACTCTTCTGAACTTCCTTTTAAAAAATGTGCATGGGGAGGGAGGGTGCGGGGCAAGGAGGGTAACCAAGCTCTCTTGCCTAATGAAATGACTGTCGGGCTAAACGTGTAACTTCATAACATGCATTCAGATGAGGGCAGAGGCAAAAGTCAGGTCAGGAGCATGATCAAGTTTTCAGTTCTTGTTGCAGAATGAACAAACCTGGAATTGGAGCCAGGCAATTGCAAAAATGATTCCAGATCTGCATGGTAACAATTTAGACTGACTTCCACTCCTGCCTGAAATTTAGCAGCAGAGGAAGTTCTTTATTGGCTATCTGCCTTCACCCCACCTCCCCCAGCCCTCAGTACCTCAGGCTGCTCACTCCCCACATCTGTTTCCAAGCCCTAGAACGCAGGGTCACAGCATGGCGCAATAAGCAGCATTAGCAGGCTGCATGAATCAGTGGTAAACCTTTGATTTTAATTCCTTGCCTCTCTTAGAGAGGAAGTGTGGTCTAGCGGTTAACCCACTAAAAAAGCAGCTTGGAGGCAACATTCCTGGTCCTATCTATCCTCCCTGTTCTATTCTTGTTGGGATGCCCTGCCCTTCAAACATACATTTATTTTTTTTTTTTACTTTTGCTCAACAATGTTTTCCCTGAACTGACTGGATCACAAGACTAGGTTGGGAAACTTGTTAAATTATTCCTGGGACCTATTTGAGAATCTCCCAAGGAAAGTCCTAGGAATCTATTTTTAATAAGTCCTACTAATAGGTCTCCGTCATCAGACTCAGCTCACTGTATGCTGGTTACACATTACACAAACGACAGGAGAGCCTTAGAGAAAACCATAGGAAGAGAACCGAGGGAAGAAGAGCATATCGACGGTAAGGTTTTCTTTTACAAGCTCGTGTGAATAAGGCCAAGGATGAGGAATAAAAAGATTCATAAATTCTAGTTCTGGCTCTTTGTATCGATAGCTGTGTGAACTTGGGCAGGTCAGATCATCTCCACTGATCACATTTTCATGATTTTTAAAAAAATTGAAGTGATTAGATCATCTCTTTTAGTTCTGTGATTCAATGAATTATTTCTTTGACTTCACAGAAATGCCAAGGAGGACTCAGAAAACCTCTTTTCCTGAGAACGACAGTGGGTACAGTCACAGAGGTGTGGGCTGGCTTGTTTGGGGTTGTGGCCAGACAATGGAAACCAGTGGCAGCGGGAGGTTTGGGGCCACAGCCACAAGGAGGATTCTCCCCCCTACTCTCCCCCTTGAGGCTCTGCAGCTGGCCTACTTATGCAAAGTCTTTGGCTCCCCTCTCCTTTTTAAAAGCATTTCTGACTCGTGCATTCCCCTGAGGAGCAGATTCATCGTTCTGCGGAGAACTTGCACATGCTTTCCTGAAAGGAAGAAAGGAGGGAGGACCGGGAGGGCTTGGATGGATTAGTGAGTGGGCTGGGGTTGCCAAAGAAATGAGTCTCCTCATGTATGATTAACATACACCCATCACATTGTTAGCTCTGACTATGCCCAGCTGCATCCTTTGTCCCACTTCCACAATGCCTAGAAGTGTGTTCTCGTTAGTGGACTGGACACCCGCCTACTCACTGTCTCTGGAGGGTTTGGGCATTCTTCCACCCCAGAACAAGTGGGGGGTGAGTTAGGAGGAGGAGGAGTGAGGCTTGGAAGTCACAAATGAGTCATGATTGTAGGAAAAGGATGTCTTATGAAGCCAACGCAGAACTAGCTTCCTAGAAACATCATGACAGGTCCCAGAAAGCCCACGTTTGGTTCTAATTATAACATGCCCACATTTGAGCATTTTCGCAGTTTTCCCATGGTAACAACGGGGTTTCTGAGGAAGAGGACTTTGACTCAGATGTGCTCTATACTTCTAATAGTGAGCACTGGGTGGACTTATAAAAAACAGTTCTTTTTGCTTTTTACAAAGGAGATATCTTTGGCTTGCCTATGCCTTTGAACCCATCTGTAAACTGGAGTTAAGTACATCATACTACATAAAAAGGCCAAGATAAGCAACAGTTTAAAAAGTAAGAAAAATATATACCTCAAATAAATGGAATTTGTTTCTCCCTTCAACTTGTGACAAATGCCAAACTAAAAAAATAAATAAATAAATAAATAAGAGGATTTTAAAAGCATTTGAAAGGATGCTACAGTGACGTATTTATAGTTCCATTGTCTTTCGGATCCTATTAAACAATGACTGCTCTTCCTGGGAGCCATCATAAAGCACAGCCTGGGTCTTTGAAAAATCAAGTTACACTCAAGTGTGTTATTTTAGTATGTTGTTTTCCTTTATTAAAAAAATCTTTGAAAATTGCTAATTCTGGAGAACTTATCAATGATAACTTTTAATTACATCCCAGCTCTTGATCATTTTAGGTAAATGAAAATTTTATTACTGATCCATTCTTTTCCACTTTCCATTAGTTAGTTTCCAGAGACACTAGCCAGATCCTGGGATGCTGAAGACAAACTCTTTCTTCCTCTAGTAAAACAGATCAGATTCCAGGCTGGAAATTAACTAGATCTAGGGGACATCATGAGGGGAGAGGGAGTTTTCAGACTATCCTGGAGATGGAGCTGAGGAAGTGTGTGCACCTGCTTAGAGCCAGCTTGGGACTGGTTGGAATCTTCTTTTTCCTTAACTTTCTGTAAAAGCTGGCATATGTGGAATTTAGAAAAAGGAAGAGAGTACTGCCTATCCATTTTTGCAAGATTATCAAATGAGGATTCACTCTGTAAATCTCAGCAGCTATGAAAGTTGGCATGGTTTTCCAACCCCACCACAGGAAGTGGGGATGACCAGAATACATGTTGGCAGTATTTTGAAATTCTCCAGAAGTATAAGAGATTCTATTTAAACAATAATGACCTCAGGTTTAGTAACTTCTAAGGAAATGATTAAGACAAAAGATATACACATTCCTTAATATCCCATCTTAATTTCTTTAGGTAAATTTTTGGAGTTTTATGAGATAAATTCAGAAAGTTATAGCATATTTAATGATAGATTAAATAATATTAACATATACTTTTTCTACTTCATTTTTAGCATATTTGATTATTTTTATAATAAAATAAAGTTTACCAAAAACTGGGGAAAAATATGAAATAAAGAGCAGTAATAGTTTGAGGAAAACCCAAACATATTGTGGATATTATAATTATTAATCAAAGTAATCATTGGTATCTGGCAAAGTAAAATATAACAGTAGCTAATTCTTATATAACATATACAGCTTACTATGTGCCTGGCACTGTTCTAAGTACTTAAAAAATTACTTATAATGTAGTTAATTCTCACAACAAATTTTATCCTGATTTTACAGATGGCAAAAAATGAGACATGGAGAGGTTACATAACTTGCCTTAGGTCAATCACCAGATAGTGAGTGGAAGAGCTGGAATACAACTCCAGCAGTCTGTCTCTTGAGTCTGTGTTCTTAATTGCTATGCAATATTGCCTCTTTGAAAAATGACCAAGGGCTCTTGTAGAAAACAAAGTTGAATGGAATGTTTTCAAAAGACTTGAACACTTGAAACTTAGCCACTAAGTCAGTCAAGTCCTTTTTACAAAATAGTCAGTATGAGGAATGTGCTACTTGTGTCAGTGTGAGGATTTTTTTGGTGGGACTGTAGAGTACCCATCTATGAAATACTATTTGAGTGAGTTGTAAGAGAATAAAGGCCATTAGATGAAATGTTCATCTCTATCCACTGAAGTATTATGTCTTAGAAGTGTCATTAAAGTGTATTTCCTCTCTATAAGGAACTTGTGGTTTGATAAGACAAACTTTCATTATTGACATTTGATAAACCTTTATTGTAAAATCACTCTCTACAGGTTATATAAAGATAAATAGGCCATCATATATTTACTTCAAGGTGGTTGCAGCCTGGATGGGGAGATGGACAATCCCTATAGGGTAGAAGCCATAGTAAATGAAAGAAAAGGATGCTGTGAGAGCAGCAGGGGCTCCCAACCCAGGCAGGGAATCCCAGGATGGCTTCTCCAAGGATATGATACCCAACTTAAACCTTTTATAACTTTTGTTTCCCATTTCCACCTCACTTCTCACCCTCTCATGCACATCTGAATTTATAAGTACTAGCTTTAAAGATATGGTATATCTTACTTCCCAGTTATGTCTTTCTTTCCATCAATTTAACAGGTAAATTCTGGAATCAATCTCAATAGAAAATGGCTAAGAAGCCTTGGACCTGAACAGTCGATTTTCCAGAATTTTTTTTTTTTTGTTTTTCATCTAATGCTCTCCATCTCTTTTGAGACTGGGTGCCTTAGCCTTCTGCGCAGGTAGATTTCCTGGTCACTTTACTTACCTGAGCTGTCCCCTCGTGTTGAACTTCCCTCTATTTTTGCCTTTGTTAGCTGCTTGTTTTCCCTTATATTTACATGATCTGATTTCTGCTTCCTTGCTTAGTTCCTGTCTCTCTGCTAACACTGAACTTTGATTTGTGTGTTTTTGGGGCTTACTGAAGCATATTTAATCAAGTGTCTAACCTTAGATATACTTCTGCCTGTTGGTTCACACACTGTCTCAATGCTTCTTGCTTTGTGTACTCATATATACCACTATTTCAATCAGGAATAAGATAAAGCTTAGTGCTAGATATCAAGAATAGAGCCCAAAGTAAGATACAGAAATAAGATAAGTGCTCTCCCTTAACTAGAGAACATTTCTGAAGAGAAGCACTGTCAAAAGTCTTTGAGCATTAATGCTGCAACAAATGAACACATAACTTTTTGATGAAAAAGGAATGCTTTAGACTCAGGTAGGCTATTTCAGTTGACAGTTATGTGTATTCTTTCAATTTTCAACAAAATCAATGACATGTGAATATGAAAGATGATGTCAGGTTGCTATCACCAGATGCCCTCAACCCATTGCAAAAACCTGCTGTGAGTTCCATTGTGGGTATGTTGTTAAAAATTCCTCAATGTGCTACCTAAAAGATTTGAATAGAGACTTGAAGAAGGACCCCAGGTCCAAAGATCAAGGGGTGGCAAAGTTAGGAAACTTTGAGGAAGATATATCTCCAGACACACACATTTCATACTCTGTGTATTCTAAAAATGCTTTCTGCAAAAGTTTTAAAGGACATAGACATTGTTGCACAAATAGTCCCCACTTGAAAAGCATGTTCCTGCTGCAAATAACATTTATTTCCTCAAAATAGAAATACCAGAGAGCACTTCCTCAGTGCATCAATTTTCTCAAAGTACAAGTATGCTAAATTGCCTTTTCTTCTTTTCCTGCTCTTGAGTAGCTTTATGTAGAGGCTTCTCCATAGTCACCATCTTCCCTCAAACAGCAACAACATAATCATGATTCCACATTGTGTATGGAGAAAGACATGGATAAAAATTGGCATCAGAAGGGCATACTAAGTGAGATGCAAAAACAAACAAACAAACAAACAAAATGCTCTCTTCTGCAACTTTATTGTTTTATGGAATACACAAATATTTGAGAGGGACATTTTTGAAATAGTGTCTTAGGTAGTGTATAAACTGAAGCCAGTAGGGCAGTATTTCTCAGATTTTTTCCATGGATCTTCTGCATTAACATAGGACAATTGTGCTGACTTAAAATGAAAATTTCTGGCTTCATCTCCGATTTACCATATCAAAATCAAACCAAGGAAATTTGAATTTTAATAAGCTTTCTATGTAATCATATGGTTTATATGGAAACCATTACTCTAGGATTGTGCTTAATACAGTCAAGAATCCTGCAATTGTAGCCAAATAAAATCACAACTGGCTCCAAGTAAATCATGACTAGTAGATGCACTATAAGGAAGAGAAGAGGTAGTAAAGGTGCTTAAAAAATTAAGTGGAAGGGGCTCTCTGTGATAGGAAGAAGGGAGGGTAGCCCTTTTACCATTTCAGTGGCATCCTAGCACTGTATATATTGTCCTTCCTCAGCCTATATCTTGGAGATATAGGGAGGAAGAAAGTAAAAGTCATGATAAATAGACCATGTGGGGTCATGACCTAGCAAACCATGACCTTTTGCTAAAATATAAGCAAACCTCTTATCAAGCCAAAACTAGAGCATTTTGCTTTTACCCAAAAAAGGATTCATTTTATGTTTATGCCAATTACCATTTAGTCAAACAGAGAAAACCAGGGTAAATAAAATAGTGGTTCTCAATTTTCTTGTGTTCTCTGCACAACACTAGAATTTTTGGCAGCCCACTTAAAGGCATGAAAACACTTGGAAGGATGAACAGCCATGTCCCCATGCCCTAAAAAGCCCCACAGTGACAGTTACTTCTTCTCTCTTCTCACCTTCCTGACATCAGCACTCGGCTCCTCTGTGAAGAGACCCGATGGCTCAGTGCCCTTTCTGAGCTCCTGTTAGAGTCAGCTTGGCACCGTGTCATGCCTCTTACCACTACATCTTGCTATTCACTGTGTCACAGACCTGTTCAACAAAACAATACCTGACAGACATCACTATAATACTGTGTATATTTAGTAATAGCTAAAACAAAATCTCCTTTAAAAATGGAAAGTGCTAGCCTCTAAGAATGAAGTGCTAGATGCTACTACATTGGATGAACCTTGAACACATTATGCTAAAAGAAGCCAAACATGAAAGACCACATATCATATGATTCCACTTACATGAAATGTTCAGAGTAGGCAAATCAATAGAAACAGAGAGTAGATTAGTGGTTGCCAGAGGCTAGAGAAGGGAGAAATGGGGAGCAACTGCTAATGAATATGATGTTTCTTTTTGGGGTGACAAAAATGTTCTGAAATTAGATAGCTGTGATGGTTGTATAACCCTGAGAACATACAAAGAAATCCCACACTGAATTGTACACTTTAAAGTGATATGTGAATTACATCTCAGTAAAATTGGTCTTGAAAAATAATTTTAAAAAATTTGAAAGGTTCCTGTGAAAATTTGGTATAGCAATATACTGAGATAGAGAAATTAAAATTGAATTAAGCAATGATCAAGTGATCAAGTTGACAAAGTGCTGAAATTCTATTTAAATTTATAGTTTTATTTAAGTTTTACTATATAAAACTGAAGTCAGTTTTCCAACAACAATCTAGGCCTTGTCTTTTTCTTCTGATTTTTGTCCTTGACATGGAAGGGGGGAAATGCTGGTGCCTAGAATAGTGCCTGGTAGCTGTGATTATATCTAGTAGATACAATGGGTATGTAACACTTATTTTTAAAAATACATATATTTTTATTGATTTCAGAGAGGAAGGGATCTCTTTGATTATATCTAGTAGATACAATGGGTATGTAACACTTATTTTTAAAAATACATATATTTTTATTGATTTCAGAGAGGAAGGGAGAGGAAGAGAGAGAGAGATTGAAACATCAATGATGAGAGAGAATTGTTGATGGGCTGCCTCCTGCACTCCCCCTATTGGGAATTGAGCCCACAACCTGGGCATGTGCCCTAGACTGGAATCAAACCCGGGACCCTTCAGTCCACAGGCTGACGTTCTATTCACTGAGCCAAACTGGCAAGGACAACACTTACTTTTAAAATTAGTTTCCACAAATAATACAAAATTTGTGCTTTGATACTAAATAAGATTAGGCCTTTTATGAGACAGATTATAGTTCATAGTGAGGATTAAGGTTAAATTAGAACTGGTGAGAAGGGTATCAAACTATATTATTAACATTCATTTTATTTTGAAGTTGTTTTACAAGATATATCTTGTGCTCATTAATGGTTAATTTAATCATATTATTAAAGATATTTTTTTAAAGAAAGAGTAACCAGGAGAAGAAAATCTGTTTACCAATATTTTATACACAGTTATGCTAGTTTACTTGAACTTATGTAGCACATGGTTGTTAGGCCTATGGCAGAGTTAGGATTTGGGGAGAGGATAATGAATCATTTCAAAGACTGAACTGGTAAAACCAAGTCATGAGGATAAGATATGTTACTTTTGTACAGGGTTTATAATCCAGACTAATACTTCTGGTTCTTACCAGTTTTTGTCAGGTGTCTTTTTGAGAATATGAGAGTAGATATGGACCCTCCCTTAGAAGGCACATATGCAGATGACAACTTTTTTTCCATAGAATTTTTAGGAAGGCCACTCTTTACCCCATGCTGAGAACTCTATGCCTATATAAAGAATAGTTTAGTCCACCCTAATGCTTATTTTGATCAATTCAAGCTATTGTTAGTCATTCTATATTTGCAGAGATACTAAATGTTTTTTTAATGTATTCACACAGTATATTGGACAATGGACACCTACCCTAGCACCAACTGTGTCAGTTTCAAGATTGGACTTAATTATCATGTCTCTTTGGGATATGACAGTTACTTAGAGGAAGTAGGATTATGTGAGATTATAAATTATTCAATCCCCACTTCCCAGTGAAACAGGAAGCTTCCCTTCGATGTTCTTTATACTTATGCTTTAACGAGGAGCTCTACAAATAAACCTTCAAGTAAAATGTGAGACGTTTTTCAAATATGAGTGTTCCAACCCTCTAGAGTTCACTCAGCCCCAACATATTGCATAGATCCAGAGAATTCAGGCAAGCACCGAGCTTTGGTCTGAATTCTCCACAAAAAGGCCTCAATGTTTTCACTTTGTTGACCATAAGTGATATATTTAGTTATCCAGAAGGGTAGTCAATCTGCCAGGAAAAATATCCTGAAGAAAATGTAGCACACAATTATGTTGGGCAGACCCAGGAGTTAGTGTGGATGGGCCTTGTTTTGAAACAGATTCCTAACTCAGTCAAAAAGTCTCATGGCTAACGTGTTTTCCTAGGGAGAAACTCTCAAGGCGGCGATGTGAAAACTAACAGACTCGATGAAGGGGTGTGCAGCCATCTGGTTTGCTCACAGGCAGAGATGCTCTTTTTATCAGAATTCTTTTCAGCTTTTTATATGGGGAAGGAGTTGGCCATCTTGAACACGATGTCAATATGAACCTTCTCCTTAAACAATTCTATTCAGAATTCTCCTAATAAGGATACTGGGAAACTTTTTTTTTTTTTTTCCTGAAAGAGGGAACAGAGGTCTGATGAAATTCTGTAGCCAGTGTCTAGGGTAGGAGCAGGCATTTATCAGTGGGATTTCCCCTGTGACTCCCAAGGCTTAGGAACAATGAATCCCAAGGATTGTCTGCTGAGGATGCCCTCCCGTCATACTGAGCTTTCCATTCTGATGGAAATAAGAGTTGGCATCTACTAAGGTGACTCATTCTCTTAGAACTGACTTATTTTATCTTTGGAGCTAAAGCCTGTTTATTCCCATCCCCCCAGCTGAGATAGGTAAAGGAGACATTTGAACAATTGGTCACATAACTTTTGTGTGTTGCAGAGTGAAGAGAAAACACAACAGTCTGCTCCTACTTTTTTGTTCTAATCATTCATTACACTTCCCTCCTCGAATTTTGAATATTTAACATCCACTGAGAACAGCTTGCCTGTAGGTTTCTTTTGGGGACACAAAAAGGTGTTGGTGTTGGTGGTGGAAAGTTGAGTTTATTTTTCTTGCTTTTTTTCTTTTCTGGGACTCTTCTATATACACTCATTCTTATTTTGAGCCCAATAAAGACAGGTTTCTTTTCATTTCCTGCCTGATTAGAAAAAGTTTCCATAGTCAACTCCTGGTAGGAATGCCCTAGTATCTTGGGAAGGGCCCCTCTGAACTGGCAACATTTTCTCCAGTGACCAGGAGAGCAAATTAAAGGCTGCAGCTACCAGCCACTATTATAGGCACCAGCATTTCCCCCTTCCATGTAAAGGACAAAAATCAGAAGAAAAAGACAAGGCCTAGATTGTTGTTGGAAAACTGACTTCAGAGGAAAAACTGAGAGTACAAAACACTGAGGATGAACTTTTCTTTTTCTACCTTCCTTGTCTGTGAAAAACCAGTGGGGTGGTTACTTTTTAAAGGGCTTCAGTATGAATAGTACCAGACTTATCCAGCTGATCATTTCCTAAGGTATATAAATGTCCAATCACCATGTTGTACACCTGAAACTAATATAGTATTGTATGTCAACTGTAATTAAAAAATAAAAAGATATTAAAAATATGGGGGGATGAGGGTAATGGGGGGAATTAGGACACATATGTAACACCTTAATCAATAAAGAAATTTAAAAAAAATAAAAATATGGTTTATGGTAATCATTTTGGAATTCCTAGTAAATTGTGTATTAAAAAGAAGTGTTTAGCTCTCAAACAACTTAGAAGGAATTGACAATGATGTGTCTGAAGAAGTGTTGGGTTAGTCACAAAATGACACTGGTGAGGAATAACATTGTTTTATGAAGTGATAGTGGACAAATATAGCATTTAAACATTAATACATTATTTTACATATGATTTTCAATAATAATGTATAACTAAATAGTAAACTAAACATTTTCAATAAGTATTTGACTAATTTGTGCACATCCCCAAAGTGAGTATTTTCATAGCCAAAAGAGATTTCTTAGGATTGTCATATATTTAGGCAATATGGCAGATAAATAGCTCCTCTATACTAATAAAAGGATAATACGATAATTAGACTGGATAGACCAGAGTCTTCTGGACGTCCTTCCTGACAAAGCTGGGGGCGTGGCCAGCCTGCAAACCCCTGGTGGCCCCTCGTCCAGGCTGGCCCTGCCCCCGAGCAGAGATTCCCCCACCCTGATCCGGGGCCCCCTTCAGGGCAGGCCAGCTGGCCCACACCCATGCACCAGGCCTCTATCCTATATAATAAAAGGGTAATATGCAAATTGACCCTAATGGCAGAATGACCAGAACGACCGCTGGACCAGTCACTATGAGGTGCACTGACCACCTCTTGGTCCCTTTCCCTGCTGGCAGGCTCCAATCGCCTGACAGCCACCCACAGGGGGGCGGTGCCAGCAAGCAGACGGGAACAGCCCACCTCTCACTCCTTTCCCCCAGGCGTCAGGCACTGATCACCTGCTGGCGAACGGGGAACCGGGGGTAGGTGGCGGCGGGAGTGGGGCCGGCCTTGGGCAGCAGGAAAAGATGGCCCTGATCGCAGGCCAGGCCTAGGGACCATACCCACACACAAATTTCATGCGCCGGGCCTCTAGTAGAGATATAAATCCTCCGGAGATCATGTGGCCTAGGGAGGACTTCCCATTTTACAGATGAAGTAACTAAATTAAGTTATTAGCTCAAGGTCACACAGTTATTTAGAGACAAAGAGAGATCAGAAATGAGACTTACTCTTTCCATTATAACATATCACTTGATGAGAGTCTTTTCTACAGAAAACTACCAAACCCTGGCAAACAGAGAAGAAAAATTAAGAAAAATGGTTCCACAGAGACATAGAAACATGGAACAGACTGTTGAATCTCAGAGGGAAGGTGGGGGTGGGTGAGAAGAGGTCAACCAAAGAACTTGTATGGATATAAGCATAACCCATGGACACAGGCAATAGTGTGAGGAAGGCCTGGGGAAGGGGGTGGGGGCAGCGAGGGTGGGGTAGAAGGGATCACTGGGGGAGAAAAGGGGACATCTGTAATACTTTCAATAATAAAGATTTTTTAAAAAGAAAGAACAAATGGTCACAAAGTCACTATGATGGAGAAACTTTTACCTCTGAGAAACTGCTGCGTTTCCCCTAGACCCGTGGTCGGCAAACTGCGGCTTGCGAGCCACATGCGGCTCTTTGGCCCCTTGAGTGTGGCTCTTCCACAAAATACCATGGCCTGGGCGAGTCTATTTTGAAGAAGTGGTGTTAGAAGAAGTTTAAGTTTAAAAAATTTGGCTCTCAAAGGAAATTTCAATCGTTGTACTGTTGATATTTGGCTCTGTTGACTAATGAGTTTGCCAACCACTGCCCTAGACACATACACACACACGCAGATACACACACACTCACACACACACACACACACACACACACACACACTGGAAGCCCTTCATCCCAGCCAGGTGCTACCAATTACTGATCTCCCTTTGTGAGACCCAATCTCAGCGACTAGAATTGGCTCTGGTGGGAAATTTATAAAAGCTGCCTGCTCCAGTGGAGTATAAGGATTACTCCTTGGGGAATCCCAGACATCATCATCATCATCATCATCACCATCATTATTATTGTTATTATTATTATTAAATGCATCGGCCTTCCCCCACTCTGCAGGCCAAAGAGTACTTTTCCTAAAGTCACTTGTGGAATGGTTCTACAACGAATAAAGGACAATCTCAAAACCACAGCACTGGCCCCTTGGGTTATAAAGTCTCTATAACCTGTCACTCACAGCAGGTGCTAAATCCATTAGAAGCTACATGGGGCGGGTGAGCTCAAAGGAACATGAGAAAAAATCACTCCAAAAGGAAACAGTCATTCCCTGGGGCCTTGGGTGTGGCTGGATTCTGATTAACCATCGATATGGAAGTTCCAGAGTTCCACTCACTCTGAGTGCTCCAATTTTTTCAGAGTGACTAAAGAGGTCAAAGGACTCCTCATTGCAAGTTTTCTCCTGCCAGTATCAATCTGTTGCCATCACTCAAGGGGTTGAGAGTGGGAAGTGGTTCAGGGATCCAGTACTGGATGAATGGGAACAAGCTCTGTAGCCTGGTAGCATGAGGACACATACACCTGAGGGTGGATAGGCATGAGCTGAGTCTCTGAGGGAGAGTCAATGCTGGAATGAGGTTGGAGTTTTGAGAGGTAGTGACCATTATTGTTGACTTGAAATAGAAGAAAGCACTTCACAGGCAGGCAGGGTTTCAGCGATCAGGGAAGTGGTCAAATGGACATTGTTTTCCATCAAAAGTGCTCTTAGTACAATGAACTGGATTTAAAAAAAAAAAAACAACAACCAATTTTATCTTCTCCAGTAATTCTTTTAGTATGTTAGCCTTACATAGGCCACTTTTATCTATTTGTACATATATCTTTCTATTCTCAAATGATACATCTTATAGAGCCAGTTTCTATAAACAACTTCTCTTTCCTCAGTTTGGGTTACTTCAAAGCCCTAGCTTCTATGACCAGCAACATTCTTGAACTTATCATTTCTAAAACATGTAGACATTTGAAATTTGATAATCTTATCAACAAAGAGAGGAGTTTTGAGGCATTATAAATTTGGAATGAGTCATCTCGGTACAGTCACCCAAGTCAGTATCTCTTCCTCCCCTTTCCTATTTTGTCTCCTTATTGTCGCTCTTGACATGGGGAAAAAAAACCCACAAACAAATCACATTCAATCAAACAAGCAACTAGATTAAACAATATTTAAAACCTTCCCCTAAAAACATGAAAAGTTAAGCTTAAGCAAAAACTATGTAAGTATTCATCGTGGTGGAATGTATTTCTAGTGTCTCTGTTTCTACATCTATTTCAAATGAGAAGAACTAGCTGCTGATATGAAGTGCACCGGCTGAGAATTTCAGACACTCTATCTTTGACTCACTGAATTTTGAGGTAACTTGACCAACTTATTCTCCTCTACTGTTTATATTTTAAGAAGGCTGTGAAATTGTTATGCTCTTCTACCCCTGAGTGCGAAATACGGTGCTAGTGACTATAAAATACTTTTCTAATGTTTCTTTGGGGGTGGACACATACAATGAAAACTTGTGGGAAGTCTCCGTAACATTGCTAAGAGCATTGGATTTGTATGTGTCCTGAAATTAGCATCCACAGTGGAGATCATGGTGTGGAGATCACATGGTTCCTGTTCTGTTTATTTGCTGCCTTTTCATCTGCTAGCTAGCTTAAATGTAACTGCTGTGGTCCCTGGATATATATCTTTAGCCCTTTTATACCTATAGGATTGCCAACAAAGTTCAAAGCAGGCACTATGGAGCACAGCCTGGAATTTGGTGGAGAAGCAGGCTGAGGAACTCAGCCAGGGCACTTGGTGACTGCTCCTGACACCCAGGGCCCTTGATTCTCAAGGATCAGAACTCAAATGTAGGGTCAGAGATGTAGAACTGAAGCATCCCTGAGTTAATGGTTCCTTACATGTTTCTTGTGCTGAGCTTAAAAGTAGCACCAGATGTTTACTTCCCCAAGCAGACCTATACACAATTGTTCATAGCAACTTTACTCAGAATAGCCCCCAACTGGAAACAGCTCAGATATTCCTTAACAAATGAAACAAATGGTGGTACATCCACACCAAAGAATACTACAGCAGCAATAGAAAAGAATGAACTGCTTTCCTTAACAAAGGAAATTGGAGACCTTTAGGAATAAAACTTTTACATTAGTTTTCTATTGTTGCACAACAAATTACTGCAAACATAGCAGCTTAAAACAATACCCACTTATTAACTTACGGTTCTGCAGGTGAGAAGTCTGAGCTCGGCCATGACTAGTTTCTCTGCTCAGGTTCGTAGAAGGCCAAAATCAAGGTGCTGGCCAGGCTGTGTTCTTTCCTGGGGTCCTGGAGAAGAATTTGCTTCTCAGCTCATTCAGGTTGTCGGCTGAATCCTGTTCCTTGCAGTTGTAGGACTGAAATTCCTGTTTACTTGCCAGCTGTGCTCTGGGGGCTGTTCTCAGTTCCTAGAGGCTTCTCTCTCACACTTCAAATCTCTTTCTGCCCGAAGAATTGCATCCCGTTAATGGGTTCACCTGATTAGCGCAGGCCTACTAAGGATAATCTCCCTAAATAAAGATCAGCTGATTTATGACTTTAATTACATCTGCAAATTTTTTCACAGCAACACCTGGGCCAGTGTTTGATTAGCTACCTGGGAGAACACGTGTGCACACCAGGGCCTGAGAATCTTGAGGGACAGCTTGAATTCTGCTCACACAACTCTTACCTTCACCTTTTGTTTGCTCTGTCCAAAAGTAGAGCATATGAAGAAAACTGCTATAACAGAATAGATCTGGCCCACTGAATCCAGTACCTTCGCTTAAACTATTGGGAGAGGTTGATTATCCATCTGTTTTCACCTTTGGTGAAGGGGAGAAAATTGTGTAGGGAGTAGTACATATATACATTTGACTAGGGCAGTGGTCGGCAAACTGCGGCTCGCGAGCCACATGCGGCTCGCGAGCCTCGTTTTGCCGCTCTGTTAACTAGTGAGTTTGCCGACCACTGGGATAGGGGCTTAATCACAAGGAACAACAACAGCCTGTAATTATTGGAATCAAGAGTCTAGGTCAGTGGTCGGCAAACTCATTAGTCAACAGAGCGGCAAACCGAGGCTCGTGAGTCGCATGTAGCTCGTGAGTCGCATGTAGCTCGCGAGCCGCAGTTTGCTGATCACTGGACTAGGGGATAAAAGGGACTATAATACTAAAAACGCTAATTTTAAAAATAATTTTCAAATGCCCTCCAATGAGCATGCACTATTCTAGCAATCAGATACAAAATTATTCTTTAAAGTATTTACTGTTATATCACAGTTTTTCATAGTTATTCCTTATGGATTTGTCACTCTTGATTTTACCTAAGTCATTGGTAAGATCCTTTTTTCCATGAAGGCGATTCATAAAAAAAGTTTATAAACTGAATTTTAAAATGTTAACATAAAATATTTTTATTCTGTAAAATGGATACTTGCATTGACTTATACCTATCATTACCAATATTATTAAATATAAGAATGTCAGTGAGAAAATTTGCACTTCTGTTCTCTACTGAACTATTAATAATTGGACACTTTCAAGAAATGAAAACAGAGTGAAGTCTTTCATTATTCCCCTATAATTTGTGAAGCACTTTAGAATTTCTAAAATGCATGTAATATACCCTATCTCACTGCACTGAACAACCTCACTTTACCTTTGAGACTCAGTAATGATGTTACCTGCCCCAAACTACAAAGGGAGTTAGAGGCAGAAATGGGGTTAGAATTATTCTGGTGTTGTGACATGCTCTTCTCACTTTATCTATTAGGATAGAGGACAAGAGTAAGTAGAGCTAGCATATGTCTATCTTGAGTTAAGAAATCCAGGCCAACTACTTTAGAGCCTACACCCTCCTATTGTGCTAACCCAGCCTTGGGGCTATATTTGAAATAAGTGAGAAAATTTCCTTGCTCTCATATTTTTTAAAAATGTATTTTTATTGATTTCAGAGAGGAAGGGAGAAGGAGAGAGAGATAGAAACATCAATGATGAGAGAGAATCATTGATCAGTTGCCTCCTGCATGCCCCTTACTGGGGATCAAGCCCTCAACCTGGGCATGTGCCCTAGACTGGAATCGAACCCAAGACGCTTCAGTTCACAGGACAATGTTCTATCCACTGAGCCAAACCGGCTAGGCCCTTGCTCTTGTATTTTTTCATATTGAAAATCTTCTATCAAAAGGGTGCTAAAAGAGAGCTACTTGTAATGTCCATTGAATGTTTATTTTCAAATATGTTTATGTCAATACTGGTAAAGATTCAGAAACCTCCTTTTCTTGTCTTTAAATCACCTCAAGCCCCGCCAGCGTGGCTTAGTTGTTGAGTGTTGACCTATGAATCAGGAGGTCATGGTTCAATTCCCAAGCACCCCAATTCCTTGATTCTGGGGGCAGGGGATAGTGTATTCTGCTGCCATTTTATCCCCATAATTCATGCCCAGCCAAGCTAACCACATTTACTTTGTCTATTTTGGCCATGATGTCAAGATCCTTAAAATTGAATGTCTTGGTTTGGGACTGTGCCTAGTGGTGAAATCCTACTCAGTTTTGTTTCTTTTGTTTGCAGTTTGTTTGTGGTCTTTCTAGGAGAGGTGCTGGAGCTGACTAGGGGAAGTTACATCAGATCCATGGTTTTCTTAATTAGATCATTATAGGCTCCAAAATAAACTGCCCCTTAGGAAGTACAGCTAAATATTGGCAGATAGTCGGTAGTCATTCCTCCTCAAGCCCTTGAAAAGAAAAGGACTGAAATCTTCAGCAACTTTTATTGCCAGAGGGCACACATGGTAGGAATTAAGTTAAGCCATCCTTTAATTTAGATAAATAATCAAGAAATGGCAATTGACTTTGTTCATAGACCAATTTAAATCTATTAACATATGTAAACTTTGTAAAACAAAAGTACATCTGCTTCATGGATGTACTGTCAGCATCTTTCCGATTTCAAATCCATGCAGGATTTTGCTTCCTGGATGGGAGACAAGCATGATCAAAAGTAGTTGGTCTGGAAGGTTTAGAATAATCAAACAGGTAATGACGTTTTCCTGAAAAAACTCCATTCACCACAATTAAGTTCAAGGAAGTGGAAATTACTTTAACTTGGAAAAGTTCATTAAATTAACTCTCCAATTATAGAGGCCTCTGTAATGTGTAATTAAAGCTAGTGATTAATTCATGGCACTGATAGGAGCCTGGTGGCTCTTGTTTTGCTTTTGAATGAAGCTACAGATTTGTGCAGTAGATCTTGTGTATGGCCATCCTGAGGAAGATTTCTGGACAAAGTGGTCACTGTATTTGACAACAAATAAAGTGACTTCTGATCTTGATTCTCTGCCAAAATCTCAAGGTAATTTTCCTTTTAGAAGACTGCAACTAGAACACTGATGGAAAATATAAAGTAACTGGAAAACAAGATGGCGGCATAAGGTATACACCTGTATGTGCTGCCTCTCACAACCACACCAAAACTACAACTAAAAGACAAAATGACTATCATCCAGAACCACGGGAAAGCTGACTGAGTAGAAGTTCTACAACTAGAAGGAAAGAAAAAAGCTCATTGAGACTGGGTAGGAGTTGCAGAGGCGCGGAAAAGCTAAGGTACGGAGGTGCGAATTGGGCTGGCAACCGGGTGCGCTGTTTTTTTCAATTGGAAGGGAGATACAAGCTCCCAACAGCTCTGAACTCCACTTTCCAGCAAGACTCTGGGGACCCAGACTCCTATGGGGAGAAACTGGACTATGTGGCATTGGGTTGGAAAGTGAGGGTGGCTTTCTCGCAGAGGTGCTCGCAGGGATCATTGTTACTAAGCGGGGGCACAGGACGTGGGACTTGGAGACACAGAGACAGCTGACTGGCAACCATCGCTGTTTGCTACATCCTGGTGATTCCCTGAGACCCCGCCCCACCCAATTTACAACCCCACCCAAGCTGTGAGCAGCGGCTTTTGTATATGAATGGCCTGTCCTTTCCCAGCCTAACCTAACAAACTGCAGCTGGGTCAGAGAGCTCCAAAACTTCCAAACTCCAAAGAGGAGAAATATGCAGATCTCGCTGTAGCTCCTGCTAGGTGGCCTCAGACAGTAGCTGACTTTGCACCTCCTTGGAGATCCAGGAGCCAGTGTACCTAGTGGTTAGTGTGAGACGACACCAGATTTCAACTCCTCACATCCATAAGAGACACACTCAAGAGGCAGACTCAGTGAGCACCAAAGCCCCACTGAAGCAAGTCCTGCCCCATAAGGTTGTCTCCAGCACAGCAGTTCTTCCATTATAGACACAGCGGGTCCTCACAGCCAATTGACCTGGAGGTGAATTCCTCCCAGTGATACCAACAACAATCAAGGATTAACTACAACAAGACTGTGCACCCAGCCCACAAAGGGGTGTACCAAGAGTGTCCACCTCAGGTGATTGGGGAGGCTGAGCCACTGGGCCTTATAGGACACCTACCACACAAAGCCACTCCATCAATACAGGGAAGCAGCCAAAATGCAGAGACAAAGAAACATGTCATGAATGAAAGAAATGGAGGAAAGCAAACTACTGGATATACAGTTCAAAACCACAGTTATAAAGTTACTCAAAAATCTTCTAGAAACCTCTGAGAAACTTAGTGAGATCTCTGAGGAACTTAGTGAGGCCTTCAAGGATCTTAATGAGAATGCCAAAAAAATGGAAAGGACCAGTCAGAAATTAAGCATACACTGTCTGAAATAAAGAATAATATACAGAAATTCAACAGTAGACTAGAGGATCCCAAGAATCAAACCAAAGATTTGAATTACAAAGAAGCAAAAAACATCCAACCAGAAAAACAAAAAGAAAAAAGAATCCAAAAATATGAAGATAGTGTAAGGAGCCTCTGGGACAACTTCAAGCGTACCAACATCTGAATTATGGGGGTGCCAGAAGAAGAGAGAGAGGAAAATATTGAAAACCTATTAGAAGAAATAATGACAGAAAACTTCCCCTACCTGGTGAAAGAAATAGACTTACAAGCCCAGGAAGTGCAGAGAACCCCAAACAAGAGGAATCCAAAGAGGACTACACCAAGACACATCATAATTAAAATGCCAAGGGCAAAAGACAAAGAGAGAATCTTGAAAGCAGCAACAGAAAAACAGTTAGTTACCTACAAGGGAGTACCCATATGACTGTCAGCTGATTTCTCAACAGAAACTATGCAGGCCAAAGGGAGTGGCAAGAAATATTCAAAATGATGAACAACAAGAACCTACAACCAAGATTACTCTACCCAGCAAAGCTATCATTTAGAATTGAAGGTCAGATAAAGAGCTTCACAGACAAGAAAAAGCTAAAGGATTTCATCACCACCAAACCAGGATTATATGAAATGCTGCAGGGTATTCTTTAAGAAGAGGAAGAAGAAGAAAAAGGTAAAGATAAAAATTATGAACAACAAAGTGACAAAAAATGCATACCTATCAACAAGTGAATCTAAAAATCAAGTCAATAAAAAATCTGATGAACAGAATAAACTGGTGAATAGAATAGAATCAGGGGCATAGAAAGGGGGTGGACTGACAATTCTTTGAGGGGAAGGGAATGTGAGGGGTGTGGGAAGAGATTGGATAAAAATCTTATACCTATGGATGAGGACATTGGTGGAGGGTAAGAGCATGGGGTGGGGGTGGGGAATCAGGTGGAGGGGAGCTAGGGGGGAAAAAAAGAGGAACATCTGTGATAATCTGAACAATAAAGATTTATTTAAATTAAAAAAAAACCCAACAACAACAAAAGAAAATATAAAGTAACAAATCTTATATCCTGTGTGAGGAAAATCATCCTGGATATATCCTATCTAATCTTACCAACATAATGTTCAGGTACCTATTTTTTAAAATATAATTCAAATCCATCCTCTGGATTAAGCCTCTTGCAGAAGAAGAATTAGTTATTAACTAATGAATATTTATGATTTTATTATGATTGCTCTTAAAAATGAGAATTTGCCTTATTTGGACTTATTTAATCTTATTTAAAATTATCTTTAAAAAAAGATACTCTCATTTAATCTTCATATCAATTCTATGATGTAGGTACCATATTATATGATTTTAAAGATTAAACAACTAAGGCTCTGAAAGTTTGAGTATCTTGTCCAAGGATAAACAGTTTAGAGAAGGATGGTCTAAGATTTGAGTCAACCTTTATTTGACTTCAAGACTGAATTATTTTCACCTGCCGTATTAGCTTCACCTCTTTTCAACTATAGACCTTTTAGATAAAATCTTTTATTAAACATGACTTATTTCTTGAGTGATTACCACTGTCAGTTCCTAGCAAGAAACAGATGGCATACCCAAATTAGGATGATTCCAGGAGAGTTTATTTACAAAGAGACTGTTTATAACAGCATAGTTGGGAGGTAGAGTATATGGGAGCCACAAGACTAAGTGCAGCAATCTGAGGCTAGTAGCAGCGGATGAAGTGTTATTATACCTAGATCTGAAAGGATGAGGGGAGGTAACTATGGTTCCCCAGGATCAGTAACTTTGATCCTGGATTGAGGGACATATCCAACCCAAGACCACCTCACAGAAAGGGACCCAGGGGGATACCCACCCTGATCTCTTCTGCTAAGACTCTCATTGGCTGAACCCAATGGGAAGCTAGAGTGCCCAGAAGTCTTGTTGATGTGGTCCTCCTAGATCAGCCTAGCAAGGCAGAGAGCAGAGTGGAGAAGAATGGAGAGAAGATCTGGAGGGACAAATAAAAGGTATCCAGCATGACACATGAAAATACACTGACATTAATTAAAGGCAGTTGGCTTTTTCTGTGAATAAAGGTATAACTTAGTACACAGTTTTTTATTGGTATGTGAAGAAAGTGTCAGTCCATTTGACTTTCTGGGACCCATCTCTGACTATGGTGTTGAGCCTGATTTTGGGCAACTGAATCTGTTACTGCCAATCAAAGAGCTGTGCTCCTAGAGCATGTCTCTGACAAGGGTCATAGAACTTGGTCACTTCCTAGAATTAGGGTTCCTTACTACAAGCCTTTGAAAAAATGCAGCTTTCTTATAAGTTCACTAGGAAAATACCTGGTTACTCTCAACATTTCCAGAGAAAAGACAGGTTTCCACACCTTTAGACAGTTGCTAAGAGAGTTTGACATAAAGGATTTCTTAGTAACTTTCAAAACAAAACAAACAAGAAAACTAAAAGAAGAAAATGGAAGAATGAATATTAAGCTATGAACATTGAAGGGTTCTGGAAAAGTCCCGGGTGGGAAGAAGGGCCATACCAGTTTTGTCTGGGAGAACAAGGAAAAAATGAAAGAAACGAAACTTGTTAGCATTCAGCTTGATGATCTATCCAGATTTTAGTTCATTGTAGAAGACATTAGCATGCCATCTATTTACAATATTCGTATAATACATTTTTTTCTGTCATAAAATAGCCAAAAACATTTCTGCAAACATAAATTGATTACATTCCTTACAAATGTGTGATGTTCCAACTTGGATTATTTCCTCTTGTATTCCTCTCCTTTTTTAAATAATAGGCATTGCCCCTTTGCTTGGTAGCACTCTGCAATCGTATGCAGTTACAAACTTTAGCATATTTGCTGTCCCAGAGAATCTTTTATTCCACAGTTACCTTTTCTCTTTCTAAAAGTTCACTACCACTTCCTGTAGAGCTATAAGTCCATCCACCCACTTCGTTATTTTTTTTAACCTTTACCCAGGAATTCAACCTAGTTATAGTTCTTGTATGAACCGTTTGCTTTTGCCCATTTCATTCCCCAGTCCCCATGCTTTCTTTGTGTTCCTGTTGATCTCACTTGGAATGCCCTCATTCTCAATGGCTTTCCAAATTCTATAAATTTTAAGTACTACTTTCTTAACGAAGCCTACTCTTACATGCTAGACCAAGGAGGTTGTTCTTCATTCTGAATGCCTGCATTAGTTAGCTATCTCACTCTCTTTCACTTACTCAGATATAGCACTAAATTAGGCCTTTATCACATTTTTAAAAGTTTGTATTAAATTGTTTTAGAATTTGTTAATGTTTGTGTATTTTGTCTATCAACTTATGTATAAGCTCCCTTCAAACTAAGAATATATGTTATACATCCTTGTTTTCTTACTATCTACAAGTATATACTTATACTGAAAGAATATTAGACAAATAAATTAATAAAGTATGGTGGAAAGAGAAGTGGGGGACATGTAGTCAACATGGCAGATGGAACACATGAGCAATTTCCCCAAACTCCACTAACATGGCACTAAAGAAATGACAAAGGTAAAAGAGATGTGAAGTACAAAAAAGATGTCATCAAGGTTTAGAAGACATTATGACTTAGGAAGGGGTGGGGGCAAAAAGTAAGTGTCTGTAGGAAGTAGGGTTAAAATAAAACAAGAGAATTTCTGCTGACCAATTTGAGAAAAACTCAGTCATTGCAGGCAAGCTACACTGGAAGTGAGTGTGGGTAGAGCTAAAAATTGGGATCTATAAAAGAAGCATTAGATTCAGAAATTTCTGAAAAAAATTCTCAGAAAGATAGAAAAATTGTACTGTGAAATATGCAAAGGACAAGGAAAATTGTTTGTAAATTAAAGATAAAAGAGCAGAACTAAAAACATTCAAAATAAGGATTAGGGGGTAAAGATGAAGAAATCGCTCAGAGAAAGAAGTGAAAAACATGAGAGAGAAAAGATACAACTATTAGAGGTTCTGTCCAGGACATCCACCTCAACCAAAATAAGTTTTACAAAGAGAATGGAGAAAATGAATAGGAAAGAATTATCAAATAAATAATACAAAAGAACTTTCCAGAACTGAAGGTTGAAAGGGTCTACCAGATGCCTAGAACAGTGAATGTACTAGTAAAAAACCCCATACCAAGCCAATGTTAAATGTCAAATGTCATTGTGACATTTCTGGACTTCAAAGTTAAAGAAAAAAAAATCTAGACTTTTCAATGAAGGAAACAGAAAAAAAATTCCACAAAACAAAACAACAAACGCTGAACAATTGGAAATTAGAATAACATCAACCTTCTCAACAATAGCACTGGAAGTTAGAAAACAATGGCACAATCTTATAAATTTCTGCATAAAAATTATTTCCAGACTAGATTTCTTTATCCAAACTATCAACCAAATGTGTAGGTAGAATAAAGACATTTTAGACATGCATTTGTCCTTTACTTGTCATGTAACCTTTCTGGTCAGCTTACTAAAAGATGTGCTCTATCAAAAAGAGGGAATAAAACCAAGAAGAGAAAGGCATAGGATTCAGTAGAATGGAACTCAACACAGAAGAAAAATAAAGGAAATTTCCAGAATGATGGTGATGGAAAGTCCAGGATGACAAGTGTACAGTAGACCTAGAGAGCAGATGGCCCAGACTGGAGCAAGGGAGGAGAGGGCGTCAGAAAAGGGAGGATCCTTGGGGAAGAGTAGAAAAAAATATTAGGAATTATCTTATGTGTTTGCTTATAAGTTGAGAGGAGTTTTATAATTGTCAGAGAGGTGGGCATTGCTTAGTGATAGGTACATAGAGAACCAAAACAGTGACAATTATTCACCCTAAGAAAAACAAAAGTTTTACAAAGAAGAAACTGTGATCAAAGTACATTACATGTCTTATGTGTGAATGAAATTTGTACAATTATAATAATATAAACATTAAATATTAATTTAATAAAAAACTCAATATTGAGAGTATGGGAAATACGTGTGTGTGTGTGTGTGTGTGTGTGTGTGTGTGTGTGTGTGTGTGTGTGTGTGTCTGCGCGTGCTTGGTAATGGGTTTGTAAAAAAGAGTTAGATTCTGTCTTCTGAGGAAGCCAATAGAGCATATGTAAAGGAATAAAAAAAACTAAGAAATAACAGTATAAGAGAATTATGCAGAAATATGAAGTAAGAAGCGGAAGAAATAATTGAAAGAGGGGAAAGTGGTTGCCTCTGGGCAGAGGTGAGGCAGATGACTACTAATATTTTTAATTATAAGACTTTGGGTACTATTTGACCTTTTATATCTGATCTGACACACATACCTTTATTTTTGATACAATAAAATGTTAATTTTATGGCAGTACAGAGCATGTGGAGGTGTTTAATGGAGTGGGAAAGAGGCCAGAGGGCTGTTCTGGTAGATGGCTGAGACAAAGGGTGAATTTCCTCTCCCCGCAGTGTGTTTTGACAAATTTAAGTTCATAGGTATATGCCAGTTTATCTGGGTCAGTCTGGTACAGATCGCCTCCTAGGGAAGGGGAGAATAGGAAAGTCTGAATGGAAGGGGGAGGTTCTTACGGAGAGGCCTACTCATTTTCATACTCAGGCCTTGGCAATAGGTAGGGTATTGGGTAAATGGCATCTCCGGGAATGTGATAACAGTGTCAAATGCTGCTATGAATCAGAGTTCATGTGATGGGTGTTTGGCAAAAATATATATGATAATGATGATAATAATCTAACTGTTATAAACCACAGAGTAAAAGTCAGCCTCCTGCTCATTATTTGAGACTTCCTAAATTTTCACAAAGAAACCCTGAATACAATGAGAAGCTAGGACAGTTTTTCACCTTAGGGATATTACTTTACTGCCTTTCAAACTATTAAAATTCTGTATTGCTTTTTCTCAAGCCGAAAAACTTCACCAGGGTGTCTCATGAGGGTTTCAGTCCTGAGATGGGATTGCAATATGCATGGCACATCTGCTGTGGTAAATCTTGTTCCCTTTTCATATTTAAACTTCTGATCTCACACTTTTTAGAACTGCAATTCTGGAATATGGTCAGTTAGTGTATATGTATATGCAAAATATATATATACAGAGAGACAGTGAAACAGAGTCAAATTGGCTATTATTTTATCTGTATGATATTGGTAACTTGCCTTCTAAAGAATATAAACTAGTTGTTTAAGGAAAACATCTACAGTCAGTTATATAGATCATGTTGGTATAGGATTCTTAATTAGGCATTATAAGTTTGGGTAATAATCCAGGTTCAGAAACCCTGAGTTCTACCCTATTATTAAATTGTTAAAAATTTGGAGAAGTCTCTTGTCCCTTCTATGCTTAAAATTTTTCATTAAGAATAAAGTTGATAATGAACCCTGTTTATATCACATGCTGATTGTAGATCAATGATAAATGTGAAAATACTTTGAGATAATGAGGGAAAATTACAAGTCAATTGAATAAAATTTTATAGCCTATGTACAAATTCCTGAAAAATTCCAGCTTCTTTTTTCCTTGCACATTTGATTAAACTTGGGGAGAGATTCCAGTAATAAAATCCCTGACTCTTCTAAATATCTTTAATTGCAAAGTAGAATATATGCAAGGGAAAAAAGTATGGTGGGCACGATGGATATAACACTTCCTAATTTAGTATTAAACTTTAAAAATAGGAACCCATTTTCTTCTAGAGCGGAAATTTGTGCTTAAGAAGACAAGAATTATCTTCTGGTGTAGCTGATTGATCCGGCCTGGTTCAAAAGCCACACTCAGCAGTTCTAATGGGAAAGGATGTGAAATCTAAGGTGCGGCTGGTCTGCTGAGCATCTGCTTTTTGATAGTGTTGGTGGTGGTCACAAGCTTATTGATTTCCAGCACAGGAAATGAGTTAGCAGGCTTCAAGATGTTCTCTTTCTGTGTTTAAAGCTCTTATACTGTCACTCCTGCCTGAATTCCCAGAGCAGAGCTTAATAAGGCCATGTGCATTGTTATTTGGGTTATTTTGAATGCACACTGAAATTTAAGTGACACTAAAACTGCCCAGTTTAGCAGGAGTGAGTTTGAATGCCTTGGAGACTAATTTTGTTGGTGAACATAAGATAAATTAACTCACTTTTGATATTCCAGTTCTTTTAGAAACTCCCATAATTGGTACCAAGACTAAATGAAGCTAACAATATCCAAGCAATTTACCCCAGGAATCCTAATCTCTAGAGTTCCAAAACACCAATGACAAAATCTAACGAGATGCAGGCTTGCTGGATCTCTGGCCTGAATGAATATTCCTTCAAAAGGCACCCCACAGCCTTAGACGGTTCCTCAGTGGTTAGAGCGTCTGCCCAAGAACTGAAGGATCTCGGGTTTGATTCCAGTCAAGGGTGTGTACTTTAATTGCAGGCTTGATCCCAGGCCTTATTCAGGGCACATGCGGGAGATAGCCAATTGATGCATCTTTCTCACATCAATGTTTCTCTTTCTCTGTCTCTCTCCCTCCCTTCCACTCTCTCTAAAAAAAAAAATCAATGAAAGAAATATCCTCGGGTGAGGATTAAACAACAACAACAAAAAAAAAAAAAAAAAAAAAAGGCATCCCACAGTTCAGACAGCCCTTGTCTGCAAGTAGTTATTATAAGGGTAGATGTAAACATCTCAGAAGCGTTAGAATGTTAGAGCCAGAAGGGGCCTCAAGAGATTGGCTTGGAGGAGGAGACCCAGGGAACAGCAGTGAACCATGCAAGGGTACACATTGCTGGTCAGTGGTGGAGCCTGAATCCCCTGAACCCTCCCAGTTTACTGACGGTTTGATTACACCAAAAAAAATTATTTTGTTAGTATATATGTATTTTCCCCTTGAGAAAGAACACTAAAGGATATTTTATAAGTTCTCATAGTAGTGAAAACAAACCAGGGAGAGAAAGAATTCCCAACGGTTGGCTTGATGGTTTTTCCATTTGTTAATTTGTTGACCTTTAGATTTAAAAACATTTTTCAGTGAGAGGGATAACAAATATCTTCCCGGCCCCCTCAGGGAGTGGAGCCCCAGAAGCCATGTTCATATTATAGAACTCTGCCCCTATATAGCTCCATTGACTGAATCAGAAAGAGAGTTCACCCGTGTTGGGCCAATCTGATTGTTCCCTGGGAGTTTGCAATGGAGCTTTTGGTCTGTTTGTGCTGACTGAGAGGTGGTCTTTCGTAACTCATGCATTGAGAAGCAAAGAAAGTGCTTCAGCTGAGAGATAAGATGGGGAAGCCTCAGAGAAAGGCAGAGATAAGAAACCAGGAGGAGGGAGGGAGAGGGAAAAAGAAGAAAGATAAATGGATGGAGGAAGGAGGGGTGGAAGGGGAGAGAGAGAGAAAGAGAGAGAGAATCGAACTGCCTTAGCTTTTTAGAATTTTCTGGTGTCTGACTCTAGTCCTTATAAGTCTTTTTCTCCCCACCCTTAGGATCCATGAGATACCCTTATAACAACTCCTCTTTTAATTAAGGTGGTTCAAGTGGACTTCTGTTATTTGCAACCTATGAGACTTGTGTAAAATAAAAACCGCTTTAAGATATTTGTTAAATTCCTATTAGACAGCTCAAGGTTACAGTTTTTGAGCGCCAGAATTTTAATTGAATTCTACTCTGAGGCTGTGGTCAACCTTTAGGCTTCTAATAAATGACTGCAGCTTTTCTTGGTGAAATGGCATCAGAGCCATCCTCTAGATCTCAGGCTGGAATTTTAATGGCTGGAATCATTAACATTCAGCTGCTCTATGGTGAGACTTGTGAAAAATGTGATTGGACTTTCAGGCTGTTATCTTTTCACCCTAAGGAAGATTATTTAGTCTGAGTCTACATGATCCCAGTCAAATTGTGCTAAACCAAAATATTTGTTTAGCAGTGTCTTTGTAGTTCACTTATAGGAATAGTGTTTATGTTTGTAATAATGATGTCATTTCTAGTTTTTGTGATAGCAAAGATGTTTGGAGATTGGTTTAGGTGATGGTGGGTAGACCAATATTGACAGTGGAGCTTAGTATTGATAGTAGAGTTAGAGGGGTTTCAGAAATTGGTATTTTTGACGTGTCATAGGGAAAGGAAAGTGACCATTCAAAATGGAAGCAAAGCATTTGTGATAGTGTGGGCTCTAAGGAAATATTTGTGGGTGAATATTTCCTTGTTTTGTGAGGCTACCGTCATTATATTTTCCATGTTGGTTTCCAAGATTTCCATCAGAAAAACAGAGCTGCCTATTCTAGGTCAGGTAAACCATGTCCTGTCCGCAGGGGCAAAATGAAGGTTGTTGGTTCTTAGCATTCCAGACTTAAAATATCACTCTGTGGAGAGAAGCTTATGGAAGCTAGCATTCCTCTGGGTTTTAAGAGTCAATACCATTAAAAATGAAGAGGTGATAGGAGGCATAGTTTCCTTCTCTTGCCTTATGAGGCAGGGCTGGCCATGTAAATGGAATTTCAAGTGACCTTCTGGGAAGGTTCGGAAAGATATTTAGCAAATCTTTATTTTTTATAGTGCTTTATGAATGTATTACATATGTCCCCCTTTTCTCCTTCATTGTATTTAGCAAATCTTTAGCAAAGTTTTGAGCAGGGGAGAATGCCCAGTGTTTCCGTGAGATATGCACTCATGAGTGTGACATATTTGGGGAAAATCCAGGAAGGCTTCCTTATCCCAAAATATCTTCCCCACCATATCTTAGTCCCACAATTAGAAACTGAATTTTGGCTGAAAGAATTGTCCCATTAATTAAAAAAAAAAAAAAAAAGAATTGACCCATTAACATATAAATAAATAGCCCTGGGAAGTTAACTATAAAATTAGTGACTCCGAAAAGAAGTCATTCGTGGACTATGAATTGGAATTGGGGGCTCTTTCAAACCACAAGCTTCATCCTCCTTAAAATTCTGAATAACCCGGCCAGTGTGGTTCAGTGGTTGAGTGTCGATCTATGAACCAGGAGGTCGTTTGATTCCTGGTCAGAGCACATGCCCAGACGGGTTGTGGGCTTGATCCCTAGTGGGGGTATATTCAGGAGGCAGCCAATCAATGATTCTCTCTCATCACTGATGTTTCTATCTCTCTCCCTCTTCCTTCCTCTCTGAAATAAAAATATATTTAAAAAAATAAGAACTCTGATATAGTCCCTTGAATGCACATACTTTTTGGAGTGGGACTTCAAAGAAGCTTTAGAAAACAGTGAACTTGAGAAAATCCACAGGGTCAATGAACAAATGTTTAAACAGTCACTTCATGGCTACTAAACTACTGGTAACTAACAACCAGTTCTCTGTAGTGGTTCCTAATCCCAATTGATCATCAGAATCAACTGTGAAAACAAAAATTAGTAGTATAAAAAGAAGGAATTCTTATGATAAACAAAAGTATAAAAGATGATAAATGTAACAAGTAAATGTCTCCCTCATCTCTCCCAGCCTTAAATATCTCAATCCCTGGATGTAAATATTGTTTACAGTTCTTCCAGAAATTTTCTGTTTACAAACAGAGCAGATGGACAGATGATACTTTTGCTACATAAATGATAATATCTCCTTCACACTATTCTACATTTTATGTTTCACTGTAGTAATAAGTAAATACAGACCTATTTTATCCTTGTAATATCTCATTGTCTAAATTGAAGAAAACTCATATGGCTTTATCTTTTTATGCTGGGGATGTATGGGAGAGAGAAAGGCTTATAAGTCATTGCTTCTCTAACTTTATCTGAAGAGCTTGTTAAAACAAAGATTGCTGGTGTCATCTTCACTCCACTCAAAGTTTCTGATCCAGGAATTTCTCAATGGAGAAATTTTTGATGAAGAATATACCTTTTTCTTTCATACAGGTTTCCAAGAAGGCATGGTTAGCATAGGTAGCTAGTTAGTTAAGGAAGGGAGCACATGAAATCAGACATTAAGCCTAATAAGCTAGAAGCTGAGGCAGATATTAAGCCTGATTTACTAGGAAGCTGTAGCATTCACAGGCTCCCCAGGGAACCACTGCCTCCTCCACCAAAGGGTCTTAATACCCCAGTGGGCAGGAAGAATCTCCCCAGGGAACAACCAGTCCATTCCCACAGATTACTGGTAGGAGAAAACACCGGTAACGGAGACATTCTTCAGCTGGGCTCACGGGCCTTAGAAGCCAAGATGGCACAGGGGGAGGTAAGTACAGGTACAGTAGAAACCATATGATGCAGGATGCACAGTAGGAGCCAAAGTGGTGACATAAAGGGTAGAGTCTAGCCTGGAAAATCTGGGGAAAAGACCACATTGGATAGGGGTGGACCTAGCACAAGCCCACAAAAGATTAGGGAAGAGATTGGTTAGTTTGAAAGAAGGCCTGCTCTCTCCCAAGCTCAAGGTAATATAATCAAAGCTGAACAAAGGCCTAGTTCGTGTTCACCCACATTCTCTCTCCACAGCGGCCTTGTAGCCTGGCAGGTAGGGGCCCAGGTGCAGTCTTGGTGGGGGCATGCAGATGGGGAAATGAGATACAGAGAAGTTCTGCATCTCTGGGTCCTAGTCCTTCTGGGCTTGGTGAAGACAAGTGCAGGCTTGCAGCCCCAGAGACTGGACTTATTCCCACAGCAGGATGGAGCTGAGCCATCTGGTTTCTACTGTACATGTACTTACCTCCCCCTGATGGATGAGACACCAGGCACCTGGGGACAGTTTGCTATTGCTCTGACAATAACACGACACCTCATCCTCTCATGCAGGGGTTCCCCCAAATGCTTTTCTCGTGACCCTGAGGAAGAACCCTATTTCCGCTGGCAACAACACCACTATGATGCTTTATAAACAAGATGAAACTGCTCAGGACAATTATAGTCATCCATTTCCCCCTGATGGAACATAAGAACAAATGCTCTGCCCTAACCGGTTTGGCTCAGTGGATAGAGCGTCGGCCTGTGGACTGAAGGGTCCCAGGTTTGATTGCGGTCAAGGGCATGTACCTTGGTTTCGGGCACATCCCCAGTAGGAGGTGTGCAGGATGCAGCTGATTGATGTTTCCCTCTCATTGATGTTTCTAACTCTCTCTCCCTCTCCCTTCCTCTCTGTAAAAAAAATCAATAAAATATCTTTTTTTTTTGAAAAAGAACAAATGCTCTGAATGTGATCCTTCTTGTATCTTTTTTTCCCCTTTTCTTTTCTTTTTTTTTAGAGTTGGACTAAGCAAGGGCAAATTTACTAAATGGTGAGGAAGTGGATGAGGAGTCTTCACACTTCCTGCTTGTATGCACTCCCAACCACGTTCTGTGTCCTTTTGCAATCCCTTGCGTAGTTTCTCCACGTCCCAGTATTTTACTGCTCGCATTCTTTTACCTATCCTCCCCCTCACTACCAACCTCTTCCTTTTTCCTACTTGATTAGTTGAGCCCTTTAGTCCACCAAGAAATGGACTGAGATAAACTGTTAGAGAGAGTACTTTACACGCTGTTTCGGTCCAGAGGGATTAAACAGGATGACCTCACTGAAAAAGAAACCACACTTAATAGCTTTAAATGGGACTGCTCTTAACTGGGTCACCCTGAGCCACTGCACACACTTCTTGTTTCAAGTGAATGTGGTGGTTTGGGCCAGAATGGGTTGTCAGCGAGATAGTTTAAATGCCTTTGTCTTTCAAAGACGAACCAACACCTTATAATGTAAGCAGAATGAGGAAGTCTGTAATAGGTTGTCTGATGTTCAGTCTCAGTCACTGGATTTTATGGCCGGGATGTCTGGGGAAACTGACATTCTTTCTCTGCTTCTCTCAGCAAGAGAAATGAGAAATGTGTGAAACACAGTTCTTTCAAATAGAGATTTCATTTATGTTTCAAGTGTGTGTATCCTGAATTAGGGATGTCAGCTGGATACAGTATAAAGTAACAGTAAAAAAACATGTCCTTTAAGTCAGAAAGACCAGAACTCTACTCCCAGCTTCACTCTCAGGGTTGTTGGGGTCAAATAATAACTTTATACAAGAACTTATCACAATACATGAATTCATTTTAATTTTTTGTTAGCTTTTACCCTGAAATGTAAGTGCCTATGTTAATAGCCAACATAAAGATGTGCCCAAAAATATATGATCTAAATTTTCACTAAACCAAGACTTTCAGCAGTTTTTCCTAAATCTCTGACTCTATGAGTGATACTGACTTTCAGTAGCTTGCTCTCTGTCTTCTAAAGGGGAAACAGATTTTGCCAACATTAGGAAGTCTTCAGTATTAATAGTCATTGCTTAAAGTTCTTTTCCTCTGGCCAAATCGCTGACTCAATACTTCTTGTTTTAGAAAAAGGAAGTAGCTGAAAGGCACCTGCTAATGAGACTAAAGTAACACAGCATTTGTGTATGTAAGAGAGAAAAATCCCATATTTTAAAAAATATATATTTGCATTGATTTCAGAGAGGAAGGGAGAGGGAGAGAGAGAGATAGAAACATCAATGTTGAGAGGGAAACATTGATCAGACCAAAACTTGAGCATATGCCCTGACTGGGAATTGAACCATGACCTCCTGGTTCATAGGTTGGTGCTCAACCACCGAGCCACACTGGCCAGGTGAAAAATATTATCTTTGTAGTGTATGTGAAAAACATTGTACTGAAATATGAGACTTACTGTGCTTCAACTTTCCTAGCATGTTATCTTTTATTTTGCCTTAAATATGTTTTTGTTTTTACTTTTACCTTTAAGAAGCATGTGGTAAACAAAAAAAACAGTTACTATAATAAAAATATTTCTATTCCATAGTTTTCTTGAAAATTATAACCATTAAATTTGAATAGTCATCAATTTAGTTATGATGTTCTGTAGCATTACATCAAGTTATACATTGAAGAGATGAAAAAAGAATGTTGTGGGGTGAGTGAATGGTATGTTTCATTTTTTAACTCAAAACCTGTTTCTAACCACAGCTTTTTCTAACCCAGCAGGGCAAGGCCTATGGCCTTAAAGGAAGGCTCCAAATAAGGCAGGTTTCTTCACTCTTTTATTCATTTAATAAAGCGTATAATTAATACACATGTATTTGATGCCTGTTATGTGCCCAACTTTGTGCTAGAAGGTGGGGATACAATGCAGGGAAAACCAGACACAAAGAGGTAGAACAGGATACATTCTACATTCGAGGTAAGAACAGAGAACTGTGGAAACGGAGGAAGTAATGACTAATTACTTGTGGTCAAGGAAGGCTCCAACCAGAGGAACTGACTCCAGACCATGTCAAAACAGCACATTTTGTGGTATGACATCAACCAGTTCCTGTATTCTGATTCTTGACTGACCCAGCTTTTGCTTCTGATAGTTTCCTTTGGTTGGTCAGTCCACCTGAAGATTACAATATATTCATACTCTATTAATCTATATGTTCCTAAAATCTGGACCAGGATTATGTGTTTAGCACATAATAAGTCCCCAACCAATGGTCAGCTAAAATGACTATTGCTCATGTCTTCAATAAGCTTCCAATCTTATTCCTTTATGTATAGAACTAGAGGCCCGGTGCACAACATTTGTGCACTGTGTGTGGTTGGTCCCTCAGCCCGGACTGTGCCCTTTTGCAGTCCAGGAGCCCTCGGGGGATGTCCGACTGACAACAGTGGGACATCCTTAGCGCTGATGTGGAGGTGGGAGAGGCTCCCACCACCGCCGCTGGCGCAACTGTCAGCCCAGCTTGTGGCTGAGCAGTGCTCCCCCTGTGGAAGCACACTGACCACCAGGGGGCAGCTCCTGCATTGAGTGTCTGCCCCCTGGTGGTCAGTGTGCATCATAGCGACTGGTTGTTCCACTGTTTGGTCGATTTGCATATTACCCTTTTATTATATAGGATAGACTTTCCTTTATGTATTTAACCTTACGTTTACCCTCAATTTTAACATTAATAGTAAATTTTATGTTGGAGTTTCCCCCCACATCTAAGTAGAGTCCTGTCTATAATCAATTAATCCTGGGCTCCTGATGCTCTGTTGTCTCCTCTCGACACCTGACCCATTGCTACAGTCTTCTCATTGCCTTGCATCTATGGGTTTATCCTTCATGGTGCCTACTCAGTCCTTGGATACCTTTATAATTTCCAGGGATTCTCTACTTCTAAATCAGATAATCCACTGATTTACTCTGGGATAATGGTCCAAAAACATCCCAAATTTTAGGGCCCTGGACTTCAAATCTTTTATTGTGAGAAATTGCCTAGGGGAGTTTCAAGAAACACTGAATTTGATCACATTGTTTTATGAATGAATCCCTTCAAATAGCTCTAAACTGGAGCATGGATGCTCCTTCTGAATCCATCTAGCCTAAGAATAGGACACTCTATTTATGCTAAAGTTAAAATCATATGCCAGGGTAGAGGGGATTAAGTTCCCCAAAGGAATAAAAAGAAAATGTTGTTGTATTCAGGGATTACTGAATATGCACAGTTCATTATGCACTGTGCTGTTTTCTGATCTTCTATCTCCTTTAATCTTGGCTGATTAAGACTAGCAGATTTCACAGGATATATTTGATAGGAGACATTTCTCAGTAGGTGCAAAAGTTCAATATAAAAGCCCTGATATAGACCCTGATATGGTCCATTCTTCCTGAACATTCTACATGTTTACCATTCTTTCTGAAATCATCTTTTCTGCCTACTAAAACATAAATTCCTTGAGGCAGGGCCTTGTTCACTGCTATATCCCGGGCATTTAGGAAAGAATCAGGTGTACATAGGTGCTCAATAAATGTGAACTGTGTGTTTGCCTGCCAAATTGCTGACCTTGGAAATATGAAACTCATAATTTAGTCCTTCAAAAATAACTCATTTCAAATTAAAATGTCTTAACTAGATGATGATGATGTGATGGTGGTGGCAATGTTGAAGATAGCCAGGATTTACACAGTTATACTAGTTTACTAGTATTTTGCAGCAGTGTAGAAAGGGATGGCCCTCAATGAGCTGTGAAACTTGGTTTCTACTAATTGTCCAGCATGCTCCTACAATGACTCTGGACCTGACCAGGTGATTTGCTTTGCCCAGTAGGATGTCAGCAAACATGATACAAGCTGAGGCTTGATAAAGCATGTATACATTGAACCTTGATAAAGCATGTATACATTGAACCTTGATAAAGCATGTATGCATTGAACCTGGATAAAGCATGTATGCATTGAGCCAAGCCCAGGCTAACATTTAAGATGAAATAATGTAGGAGGGAGAAAGCATTTGGAAAAAGGCCATCCCAGCTATCCTGGCTTATGCAATTATTCCAGCTGAGTCCCCAGACATGTGAGTAGAGGCCTTTCAGGATCAGCCAACTCAAGCCAATGTGGCAATTGACTGCAAACTCATGAGTGAGTTCAGCCATTGCCATTTGGAGAATAAAAACTATCCAGATGAGCCCAGCTCAAATTGCCAATCCATAGAATCATGAGCAAACTTTAAGCCCCTAAGTCTTAGAGTGGCTTGCTATATAACAATAAGTAATCTATACAGTTACTATGAGGCACTAAGATAATGTATTGTCTCACTTCACTCACAGAATAACTGTGGAGAGTGGCTAAAGTGTTTGGACAGGTTCAAGCCTTGGACTAATGAGAGGGCACAGTCCTCTCATGGCAAAGCCACGTGCAAGTCCCAGCTTGAGGGCAAAGCACTCCCAACATAATCATAGCCAAAGACTATAGCTGTAAGATTGACCTTATGGTCCAAACCTGTGGTCCCAGGTGGCTAAGTGATATAGGCTTCGGAAGGTGCAGCAAGTGCTGCCAAAACAAAGCTTTATAGAGTTCAGGTGCATGTAATTAAGTAGATTTGAAACCCTTGAGAACATTGTAAACATCTTGACCATGCCTTTACTTTGCCTCGTGGAATCTGGCTATAAAATAAAGACTTAGCTTGTAGGCTATGGCACTGTCTCTCCATCTGAGAGCAGTGTCCCACCTAGCCCCAGCTTTATTTTCTTGTCTGTCTTCTTTAAACCTTCACTGCCCTACCTCAGGTTCACCCCTGGCCATGCTGAGGGAGGCATAGATAACGCTAACTCTAAGTTATATGCTATTATTATCTCCCTCTTATAGATAAGATCAAGTTCTTTATACTAGTTGATAAGGAACCTGACATTTAGAGAGGTTAAATAACTAGCCCAAGCTGACATGGCTAGTCACAATGAAGCAAAGATGAAAACCCAAGTCTGCTTGATTCTTGAGTCTGGTTCTTAACCATTGCTCTATATTGTTTTAGTGATGACCTTTGTCAATCTGACCACATCTAAGGTCTATCTTCTCCTGCTTCCTTAGAAAGTCCTATCCTATACTTGGCTCCTTATGGAACTTTTGTCTGCTACAACAAAGGATGATCAATCTTTGATACTTGAGGTGTTTTTGTATACTAGTATACAGCAAATTGAGATAAAGTGTTTGGATAATTTATCTTACAAATGTTCCCAGGATATTGTCAGACAGAGTACAAAGAGTTTAGTCTTCTATTACTTTTGCTATGTTTCTCCTTTTATTGTTTTTAGAGAGTATTGCTAGACACCAGAGGAAAATGAAATATTGTGAAATAAATAGAATTATGCCAATATAAATGACAGATTCTACGATTTAGCAAAATTTTAAATATTTCTTAATGCTTTCAATGTGCTTAAGTATTACTAACAAATTGTGCTCTCAAAAGACCGTGCAGTCTTGCAGCACTTTTTTTTTCTCTTTCTTTTACTATCAGCATCTTAGAGGAAGTAAAAATGCTGGGATCATTCATCTTTCTAAAATGCATTGGGGGTAGGTTGATATTCTATCAGCACAAGAATTTTCATTTTGAAAACTAGGAAGTTGTTCCAAGGTCTATGTATGGGCATTTCCTAGGCTTCCTTATCAGGGAGGGACACAAGGTTTTTCCAAGATTCTCACTAATTTTTGAAACAAGAAATTTGGTTACTTAAGAGACTTTAGGAAATAAGTTTAGTACTTAATTTCAAATTACAGGATCTGTTAGGGATAAAACCAAAGCCATCATTCCTAAAACTGTGGAGGCGATAGAAATCTTTATAAAACAATCTCTCAGTAGAGAGCTGAAGATCAATAGAAGCCGCCTCGTGCTTGAAAGCTATTACTTGGGGACTTTAATGTGGGGAAAGCAAGGTTTCTGGAAGCCATTGGGAGAGTTATTGACTTTTGGCAATGATTATTTAAAAAAAATAATCATATGCGTACTTGTTTTCATCCAATATATTATATTATAAGGCTGTAGGGAATGAGTTTTTATAGCCTTGGAAATGTTAACATGTGACATGAGTATTGTTAGATCTGTTTCAGCCTTATAATCTCAGAAATTGTGGGGACATTAGACGTTATCTCACTCCTAAGCTTTAGTTTTTTCCGTAGATCTCTGGCCATTTAGTTACTCTTTAAACATTTCTGTTGAAAAGGAATCAACATTTGATAAGCTAGTCCATTCCATTTGGGGAGCTCTTTTGTTGTTACAAATCTACTCCATCTAATAAACTCAAACCTTCTCTTACATCTGCTCTTTGGAGTGTTTTTAATGAGCCTGATTTTCTTCCATATGGGAGTCTTTTCTCTTTATCATTTAAGGCATCAGCCTCTGGACTTAAAACATAGACACAGTATTTCAGAAGTGGTCTCAACTGTGCTAATAAAAAATTGGTTAAGTTATGATTCTATAGAATCAACAACTCTGAAATCTTAGCAGCACATTCCACGTGGTCATCTTGGGTTGTGAGCTGGGAGCTGCATGTTGTCTGGCTCTGGCACCCAGGCAGATAGGGCAGCCATTATTATGCACATATTGTTGGTCACAGTAGCGGAAAGAACAGAACACATGTCCAAGCTTACGTATACTAGATCTTCTGCCTGAGGCTTGTTCTCTTGGAATAAGCAAAAAGTGTATCTTACTTCTATTCACATTTCTTTGGTCAAAGTAAATAACATGACCAGGGCTGAATTTATAGGACAGAAAAATACATTTTCTCTATTGTCGAGAGAGAGAGAGAAAGAGAGAGAGGTTGGGGGCGGGAGAGGAATATTGTGAATTGTCTTATCACAGAATACAACTAATCTTAATAGGAATACCAGAGTCTAATAAACATAGTTAAAGATTCATTCTTTTATTTTTGTAAGCCAGGAGTGGGGAATGTCCGGCCCAGGGGCCATGTAAGGCCTGTGAAATCATTTGGTCTGGCCCTGCCAAGGTATTAGGGGTGAGTTAATTAAATGTTTGACCAAATATAGCAGGCTAAATTTTAAGTTGATAATTTTGTATGGTCTATGAATGATGTTATAAATATCCAATGGCCCTTGGCAGAAAAGGTTCCCTACCCCTGTACTCGTATATTAAAATGTTGGTTAATATTCACAGTGTTGTGACACATTTGTCAGCATGAGTTACTGTACCAACATAAGTTCCTAGTAGGATACTAAACAATTGATTCTGTAAAATTTAAAGGTAGTATTTTACACTTATCATTGTTAATTTAATTGTTTATTTCATCATGGTGCTTATTTCCCTGTTAGGTATCCCTTCTAACTTGTCATCAATATAACCAGCAAGTCCTTGATATTTTCATTTAAATCAGAATAAAAATGTTAAAAAAAGGGGTAGCTTTGATTGTGATTGGTCACTAGTGATGACACCCTTGAAATAGGTTGACACCAAATAGTTAATCAATATTCTTTTGGCATAATTGTCAGCTATTTGTGTTCAGCTAGATGACTTTAAAGGGCCATAATCCAGCCCATATTTTCCATCTTAAAGAAAGATGGTTGGAGATTTAAAATGGCAGCAGAGTAGGAGGATGCTTCACGAATATGCTCCCAGAAACAAGCTGGAATTACAACGGAAATATGGAAAAGCTTCCTGAATAATCAATGAAAAACTCACAGGAGAGGACCCTGATACACAAGGGCCAAAAATGGAGACCAAATAGAGACTGGTAGGAGGGGCAGAGGTGTGAAAGGGCTGGCCAGGCACCCACAGACAGCAACTGAAGTCCCAGAGAGATATCTAAGCTGGGCGGGGGTGGGGGGGTGGCCACTGAGAACTCTGGGATTTAATCCCAAAGCTGGGCTCCCCAGCAGAGAACACCAAACTGAGGAGGGTATCCACATAACATCTAGCTGTGAAAAGCAGTGGGGTGCTATCTGCCAGGGAATGGCAGCTAAAAGTTTGGGCACCCTCTTAAAGGGCCAATGCACAACAATTCCCTGTGGAGCCACCCTACCTTGTGCTCTGGCAAAGGGAGGGTGAAGTAGACTGGAGCTGTGAGAGCAGGACCCAGGACTGGGGACTCAGGGGATAGAGCTCAAAAAGCAGACACCCCAAGTTTCTTGTGTCATTCTCTCACACAGCAGAGGACATCTTTCCCACATAGACATCTGCCTTGCCTGGGCAGTGGGCGTGAGCAGGTGAGGAGGGAAGACAGTTGACACACCCTATTGGAAAACACCTTGCCCTGAGGCCACTTAAGAGATTAAAAGTAACTATTAGCCTCCAGGTAGAAGCAACTGCCCCACCCTGTTGAAAAACTCTCACCACACCTAAGGACGATTGCCTGGGGGCAATTCAAGTTGGAATCCTATTAGTCTGTAGACAGAGGTGGTCTCTGGAGGCTTTGAGTCTTTGCCTGATCCAATTAGTCAGAAACAGCCTTTAACAACTGCCCTGCACTAGAGATTGAGAGGTGTAGAGGATCTACCTAATACATAGTCACAAACCCAAACAGACAGCCAAAATGAAGAGACAAAGAAACAACACCCAAATGAAAGAACTAAAGGATTCTCCAGAAGAAGAGATAAATGAAGCAGAGATAAGAACTTTACCTGAAACAGAGTTCAGAATAATGATGTTAAAAATGCTCAACACTATGAAATAAATATATAGTAACTATGAAAGAAGAACAGTCTGAGATAAAGAATGACATAACACAAAGAACACATTGGAAGGAATACACAGCAGATGAAGGGAAGCTGAGGATCAAATCAGTGAATTAGAAGACAGAGTTGAAAATATCACTCAATTAGAGAACCAAAAAGAAAAAAACAATTAAAAAACAGGAGAACAGCTTAAGGGAGTTGTGGGACAATGTGAAACGTAATAATATTAGAATAGTAGATGTACCAGAAAAGGGAGAAAGGAATACAGAAGGTGTTTGAAGAAATAATGGTAGAAAACTTCCCTAACCTGGTAAAGGAAAAAGTCACACAAGTTCAGGAGGCACAGAGAACCCCAAACAAGAAGAACCCAAACAGACCTATGCCCAGACACATCATAATTAAAATGCCAAAAATTAAAGACAAAGAGAGAATCTTAAGGCAGAAAGAGAAAACTGTTACCTACAAAGGAGTTCCCATAAGGCTGACACCTGATTTCTCATCAGAAACTCTATAGGCCAGAAAGGAAAGGCATGAAGTACTCAAGGTAATGGAAAGCAAGGATCTGAGACCAAGATTACTATCTCCAGCAAGGCTATCATTCAAAATAGACAGTCAAATAAAAAGCTTCCCAGATGAAAAAAAAAAAAAAAGGCTAAAGGAGTTTATTACCACCAAGTCAGCATTACAAGAAGTGCTAAAGGGATTACTGAGAAGAAGAAACAGAGAGAGAAACCTAGCCATACAGAATTAAAATGGCTATAAATAAATACCTCTCAATAATAACCCTAAATGTAAATAGATTAAATGCTCCAATCAAAAGGGTAGCTGAATGGATAAAAAAAAAAAAATTACCCAACTATATGCTGTCTACAAGAGAGCCACCTCAAAACAAAAAACACACACAGGATGAAAGTGAAGGGATGGAACAAATTTTCCATGCAAATGGAAAAGAAAAAAGAGCTGGAGTAGCAATACTCATATCTGACAAAATAGACTTTAAAAGCATCATGCTAAGTGAAATAAGCAGTTGGAAAAAGATAAATATTATATGATCTCACTCATTTGTGAAATATAATGAACAACATAAACTGATGAACAAAAGTAGAGCGGGGGGGGGAATATTCTAGAATATAATAGAAGTAATCCTGTTATTTGCAAAATTTTAATATTTCCTACAATTTTTTATATCATACTATGTTAGTACAGTTTTGGTAATATTATTATACTTAAAATCCTTTTATTCTTGAAATATTACTGTTTATTGCATGTAATATTATATGTAAGATCATCTTTCTTGAATAATAGGTATTTAATGCATGTAACATTATCATATTTAAAATTGTATTTCTTGAGATATTAATGTTTATTACATGTAACATTATTATATTTAAGATCGTTTTTCTTGAAACATTAAGGTTTATTGCATGTAACATTATTATATTTAAAATCATGTTTCTTGAAATAAAAAAAAACTGAAAAAAAGAAAGATGGTTGTTTCATATTTATATTGAATATAATGGCACATGATAGCACTTAACCTAGGTAACTTAATATAGTGGGTTTGCTGCTTTTTTTCATCCTTGGAATTGTTATTGGTGTAGCAACACGTACCCGTAAATGTTTCCAAAAATATATAAGAAAAATAACTTAGATGTTCAGTAAAACTTATAGTTTTGAATCTGGTTAGAAAGGACTTTTAATAAGAAGGCATATTTTTCAGGGAAAAGGTCTTAAAAGAAGCAAAGATTCATGTGACCTTTTGACGACCCTCGTGAGAAGTAGATCTGACATATTCTACCTTGCAGTTTGGGTGTCAGGGAATCACCACCACCTTAAAAATAGCCACAACAGGATAAAGAATGAGAAGAAAAAATAAACATTGTTAACAAAATAGTTTAGTAAGGAAGGAAGTAAAATGAAGCACACTGAACCAGTCATGTGCAGAATAAATATAGAAAAGCACATTTCCAGAGACACACTAGGAAAAAACCCAACCCAAATATACTGAAAGGAATCCAAGTATAGAAATAATAGCTAAGTGGGCTGAGATATTATCTATTGTTCAGAGGAAGAGCCTCACATAGAAGAATAAATGTTGAAAAATAGAACTGAACACTAAGAGGGGGAAGAAACCACTTTGACCAAAATATGTATATATAGTAGTAGATCAGACTCTTTAAATTCTAAACTAGTATGAAAAGGCCAACCATGCTTTTTAAGAAATTATTTGGAGGAATTTTTGGAGTGTATTACAAAAAGGCATTATCAGTTTTTATTACAGTTGAGACATGAACAGACAATTTAAGTTTAAGAAATAACTGTTTATTTGAGTAAGCTTTGCATTGCTCTTCTTTTTTGGGGTAAAGGTACAGATACTCTTTGAGACCCACGTTGAAAAACTGTTTATGTAATATTTCAAATAGAAATAGGCAGCAAACTTTTCCTTAAAGGACTAGATAGTAAACATCTAGGCTTTCTGAGCCATGTGATCTCTGTTGCAGCAACTCAACTCCACCCTCATAGCCTTAAAGCAGCCATAGACAATACATAAATGAATGAGTGTGGCTGGGTTCCAATAAAACTTTATTTACAAAAACAGGTGGGAGGTGGGATTTGGCCCATGGACTGTAATACCCCAACCCTTGCACTAGACCATAGTTACTTCCAGATGGTAAAATAACTATTTACCTAATGTAAATGGTCCTTACTGTCAATTCTACTGACTTTATAATATTGATTGGTCCTCAGTGAAACAGGTGGGCTAGGTACTTACATAGAGTTATATACCTTTTATGAGTTATGAGTTATACTGGGTTTTCTCAGAGAGGATTTTCAATGTCCGAGACATGTGAATTAACAATTTACTTATTGGAGGTTTAAAAAGTCCACTTTAATATGGCTTTAAAGCAGTAATACAATTAAAAGAAAAAATATTTATTTTCCACGTACCTTTCAGAAACACAATCCTATATAATAAAAGCCTAATATGCAAATTGACCAAACGGGAGAATGACTGGCAGAACGACCAGTCACTATGACGCACACTGACCACCAGGGGGCAGTCGCTCAATACAGGAGCTGCCCCCTGGTGGTCAGTGTGCTCCCACAGAAGGAGCACCGTTCAGCCAGAAGCTGGGCTCACGGCTGGTGAGCACAGCGGTGGTGGCAGGAGCCTCTCCCGCCTCTGTGGCAGTGCTGAGGAGCAGCCAGCCGAGTGATAAGGAGCAGTGAGCAGTGGTAAGGAGTGAGGGCTCCCAGACTGCGAGAGGGATGTCCGACTGCCGGATGGGGAGCGAGCCTAAGCCGGCAGTCGGACATCCCTCTCCCAGACTGGGAGCCCTCGCTCCTTACCACCCGCCCATCTGCTCGCTGCTCCTTATCACTCGGCTGGCTACTCCTTAGCGCTGCTGCAGGGAGCAGGCCTAAGCTGGCAGGAGGACATATTCCACGGGCTCCCAGTCTGCGAGAGGGCGCAGGCCTGGCTGAGGGACCCTTTCTCCCCCCACTGCATGAATTTCTGCACTGGACCTCTAGTTATCCTATCTAATAAAGAGGGAATATGCTAATTGACCATCATACCTCACAAAGATGGCGGCACCCACAGCCAATAAGGAGGGAATATGCTAACTGACTGCCATGCCCTCAAAGATGGCGGTACCCACAGCCACAAGATGGTAGCCCCCAGTCCCCTCAGCCCGCTAGGTGTGTGGTATGGCTGGGCCTGCCCCCAGGTGGGTCCGGCTGCTCCGTGCACCTGCCTCCAGAGTCCCCCAGTTCCCTTAGCCCCCCAGCTGCCCAGGGCCAGCCCCAGGCACAGGCAAGGCTCGGATGGTGGCTGCCCAGCTGCCCAGGGCTGCCCAAGGCTCAGGTAACCAGGGCCGGCCGAGGCTTGCGCTGCCAGCAGTGGCAGCAGCAGAGGTGTGATGGGGGCATTGCCTTCCCCTGATTGCCAGGTCGCCTCTCACCCCTGAGGGCTCCCAGACTGTGAGAGGGGGCAGGCTGGGCTGAGGGTCCCCCCTCCATTGCATGAATTTTCATGCACCAGGCCTCTAGTGTTTTAAATAAAGACATCTTTTCTGTATCCATACCAGATACTGCTAGCTTGGGTGCTGGTTTTGAGTGAAAGCAAAATAACAAATATCTTCATGTTAGTACTAAAAGGTAGTCTGATCTCAGCAACAGGAAGTGGTTGTTTTTAGACTGTAACATTATCTCTAAAAGATGGAGAACAGATAAAACAAGATTTGCTATTCAAGTTGACTAGGACCTTGTACACTGTAATTTCTTTTGACCACTAGAATGCTGTGGAAAGCTTTTTATTTGAAAACACTTCTTGCAAAAGATTATTTCATTATTGTCTTTTCTACTAAAATATCTATTTTTAAAGAATTAGAATTAGTCTGATTAATTGAAGGGATAAAACCAAGTAAGTAATAGCAAAAGCATTATTTCTATCAATATTTTTATCCTTTTTTTTTTTTAAATTCTCACCTGAAGATATTTTTCCATTGATTTTGAGAGAGTGGAAGAAAGAAGGAAAGATAGAGAGAAATATTGATGTGAGAGAAACACATCACGTGCCCCAAGCAGGGCCGGGAAGGAGCCTGCAACTGAGTTACGTGCCCTTGAGCGGAATCGAACCCAGGACCCTTTGGTCCACAGGCCGACTCTCTATCTACTGAGCCAAACCAGCTAGGACAAGAAATATTTTTATCCTTTTTATTTCAGCCATTTCATCACTAGATGCACATCTGTGATAAACCAATGAGTTTTGAAAGAATAAGTAATTTAAAATGGGTTAAAAGGCAGTGTAACTGAAACAAATATAATATTCCCTAAGATAACTGCTTCCCTATTTTCTTCTTCTTACTATGGACCATTGGGTTTCTCTGAATGCAGTGATCTGCAGCACATCTTTGTTTCTTGGTTCATGTACATTTGAGGTCATGTTTAGGTAACGTCTTGAGGAAGGCAAAGGAAAGGCAAAGGAAAGTATCTGGTAGCTATTAATTTGATGCCTTTTGGAGTAGACAAAATCTATACATCTTATAAGATCACTGTTGCTTAAAAAGTGCCAGATTTACCTAAGGTAGAATCTTAGATCTAATACCCTGCTAGCATCATGCCAGGAGAAAAGCTAGAAAACACAAGCTCTTTCTACAGGGAGGAATGTTTGGCAACTTGTAGTTGATAGGGCAAACATTCCAAGAGAAAGAGATAGTACTAGTTACATATGTACCCCATGCCATCCCCGCCCATCTCCCCTATCTTGTGTCTTCAACTTCCTCCTCTAAGCTGAATTCTTCCTTTTACTCTATAAACATATTCAGGCCTCTCCCACCTGGGAAATTACCCTCTCTTGATACTGAATTCCAACTGAAGCTACCAGCTATCCTCCTGTCTTTTCATTTTTTCCTTCCAGGGAAGCTTCTAAGTAGAAAAGTCTTCCGTCTCTACCATCTTACCTCTCACCTCCTTGCATCTGTCTCTCATCCCCTACCCTGGGAATTTTTTTTCTGCAATTTGCCAAAGCTAGTGGGCCCTTTCAGCTGCCTCTTTTATCAAATTCATCCCATGGGCAGACCTGGATAGTTATTGCCTGTCTATCTCTTTCCGAGTGTGGAAAGTATATCCTGGTAGGCTGAGATGATATTTCATTTGAAACCTTAAGATGATCCCAGCGCCTGAGCCACATAGGTGCTGAAGAAATGTTTGTAAAATAAATAGATTTTCCCTATTGGACTTCAAATAATTTTTCAGGAATGTGGGAGAAACAGGGCATTTATATAGACGTGTATTATTGTTGGTTTGTTTAAATGATGTGGCCTGTCTTTCTACATGGTTTGGGTTTGAGGGACTCATTTCCTGTTTCTTTTAAATGGTTTCTTGCTCTGAAAAAACCATTTTGTTCTGAACTCAACCCCCCGCCTCCGCTCCCTTAACTCAGAGGAGGTCTTGAGCCTTCAGGAGAACTCCCAGTCAGGTCTGGTGATGCCCAACACTGCATTGTTTGCTTTGCCACTTGGGTGGTTCCCTGTTTGAAGGGGAGGAAGCAGCTACAAGAAAGCCCTGGGGAACCCAAATGTGGCCTCCACATCCAGGCGACTGGGGCTGGCTCAAGTGCAACAATGGCCAGGAACTTCTGAAGGAGCAGCTGCTACACAGCTTTCCCAGGGAGCATTCTCATCAGATGTGTCCTTTGCTCTACTTAAGGTTGTTAAGATTCTTATAAAGCAATATAACCATATTCTAAAATTCTGGAAGATTAAAGGAAAAACTTGTCCCTATTATCTCCATACATGAATACTTTTTTATGCAGTCCTCAACAGTCCTCTTCATCATCATTTTAAAAAATATGGTTGCCATTGTAGTGCCTGCATAAGCACACTTTTCCATTGCCACAGAGTCCTATGATCATTATTTTAAATCAGGTCACTTTTATAAGCTACATGTTTTTTTTTAGTGGGGAAATTTTGAGGTATATATGTCATCCTGAAAAAGGATATACTATTTTCAAAGAATTTGGCCCCCTTGTTGCCCATAATGCCCATGGGCCAGGGAATTGCTGGGATCAGGTAATTAGCAGTCCCACACAGCAGCCACACCCTATGTTTGATGTTTCTGCAAGTAGAGGTAAAGGCTACCACATGGGTCAGATTGCCTTTTTGGAATGAAATTCACATACTTTTACCTAGAGATTTCAGCATCAGGAGATTATTATATATGCAGATGGAGATTTTATGTACCAGAATATTTAGTGTAGTGCTATTTTTCATATTTATAATATTGACAAATTAGTAACAATCTAAAATGCCCAACAATAGGGGAATGGCCAGATAAAAAAAAAAAGAGAAGAATTTGAAACTGAATATAAGCAGAAGTCAGAGAGAGGAGTAGATAAGTGTTCCTCTGTAGGTCAATCAGCAAGGTATGTGACTAATGAACTCCAGATGAGGTTTGCATTGTTCAGAGAACAAAGGCAAGTTCATTTGAAATGACTTGGGGAATGTTGAGGAGAGGTTAGGAATCATTTTCCTAAGACACAGCTGAGGAAATCTGATGCGGGAGGGAGAGAGAAAGCCAGTGATGCGTGCTGTCACTACAGCATCTTTCCTATTAGTTCCGTGGTAGAAACTTGTGTTTTCTGTAATTGTATGTTTTCTGCCCTCTCCCACTCTGAACTCCAAGTTGAGCATACCAAAGGGGAGCATTCTGTGCAAGTGTTTTCCATTTCCTCTTATGGGAAGGTGGAGTCCCGACCTTTGTAGGCTGGTGCAGCCAGAAGCTAATGTTGAATCTTGTCAAAACATGACTCCTGAGATTATAGCTGCGTTAAAGCTGCTCTGAGGTCTCATGGACTAGCTATAAATTTGGAAGTCACAAAACAACAACTGCTATTTGCCATCCTAAAGAATAAGAGTAGCAGTTGTTTATGGAGTGTGGCAGTAGTCATTAATGCTGGTCACCATGCGTTTTCAGCTCCCTACCTTCCTCATACTGGGCACATGGTAGAATTGTACTTCCTGGCCTTATTATAGTTGGGGTGTGAGATGGGAGGGAGTGTATTAGTTCTGGCTGACGAGTTAGAAAAGTGATATGTGTTACTTCCAGGCCGAGCATTTCATTACCAGTATAATTACCTCCAATCCTCTCCTGTCCTCTCCTGACAACTGGCAGGGTTTGAGATAGCAGATACTTCACCAGTGAGAAGACATGGAACAGAACTTCCAGCTAACTTGGGATGGACATATAGAGTGAGTGAGAAATAAATCTATGTTGTTATAATTGAGATAAAAAACCCCATAAATGTAGCCTAGTCTACATGAATTGATATAAATGCTACTGTAGGACAAATATGTAATAAACATTTACATGGAAAATCTCATTTAATCCTCACAACAAGCCGATGAGGTAGATATTCTTATTTTCACCAGTTTAGAGATAAGGAAACTGAGATTTATAGTGCTTAAATATTTCCCAAAGTCTCATATCTTGGAAATGGCAAATCTGAACTTGAGCCCAAGTTTTGTTTGACACAGCAAACTGGGACACTATTGTAGTTTACAGAGCATTGCTTAAAAAATTAAACCAAACAAACAGAAAATCACAAAGCAGCTCAAAATAGGTAATGACTATTAACTCACACTATTTTGCATTCTGGGAGTTTCAGCGTTAAACTATCAAGTCCTCAGAAGGGCCCTCTTTCTCTCCAGGCGGGCGAATGGAGCAGATTCTCCCTCCTATTCAGGCGCGCCATAGTGGCTCTTTCAGCAGCACCAAGACCTATGTCTGGCTAAAGCAACCCTGGCTCCCAACTCCAGACCTCTGGGCCCAGGGTGTGTTCCCATGTGTTTGTGCATGAAGTTTCAGTAAAGCCTCGTGTGAAAGACATCAGGCCTAGGTGTCAGACTGCCTGGCTTGGTCACTTAATATCCGTGCGGTCTTGATAAAGTTAACCTTCCACCTTGATGTCTTTTTCCGTAAAGTGGGAGATTAATAGTAAACCTCCTAAATTATGGTGAAGATTAAATGAAGTAATGCATGTCCAGTGCTTAGCAATGTGCCTGGTACCGAGCGAGCACTCTCTCTCCTTCCTCTCTGTGTACACTGGTTCATTTGCACCTTCACAAACAACCACTGCAAAGTAACCCTCTCTCCATTTTAAGATTCCGGAGTTTTCTTCCAGCAAGAGGAAGAGTCTTAAAGTGGTGAGTGACCAGTTTTTATTTTGTTGTGTGTTTTTTTTTTTTCTCACCACATCAAGGATGCAATACTTTACTTTGAGAAGGAAGGTCAGCAGTGATCAAAACGCAGGAAGTAAAAGAAACTGGGAGCATTCCTTGGGAACACCCTTTAAGATTCTCTTCTAATCCTCATTTCAAACCTGGGGTCTCCCCTTTCCCCACCAATATTAGGGGCGGCCCTTTCTGACACGGAGAAAAAAGAAAAACATAAAATATTTTTTGAGCAATATTTTTTCTTAGAATTATTATTATTATTATTTTTGGTCAAAAATTACTTTTTAAGTTTACTTTGAAAGTTTGCTTGAGGACAATTGTTAAGATGCCCTAAAATGAACCAGCTTCCTTCTGAGAGTGGGCAAGTCATTTCCCCTCTCAGATCTTATCTGTTTCTTATCTGTGAAATGAGAGGATTAGGGTTGATAAGTCTTCCTATATTTGGTGTGTTTTGTGTTTTTTTTTTTTTTTATTCCGCCATTCCCCTCCCTCCCCGCTCCGTTTAACCCGCGCCCCAGGGATGTGGGTCTGCAGCTGGCTTCTACTTCAGGTTGTGGGGAAGGGATGCAGCCCCGCAGCTGCCTGCACCCCTTTTGTTTGACGTGAGAGCTCCCCTTGCATTAACCTGTAGTTGGCAATGTGTGCGGCAGAGGAACTGTGCTTGAAGGCTGAGAACTGGGCTGCGGAACAAGTCCATTTTCTTTTCTGTGCTTTTTTTCCCAGGAGTGGGATGGGGGAGGAAGAACAGTGGTCTTTGTTGCGAAGCCAGAGTCCCAGGCTTCGACCTAGAGGAATGTGTGCGTCCTGAAAAAAAGTTGCGGAGAAAGGCTTGCAATGATGTCCGCAGTCACAAGGGGGTAAGAACTCTCAAGGCGCTGGGCTGCAGAGACACAAAAGTCAGGAAGTGACCCTTTCGTCGGGATTTCAGAGGCCGCGGAGGAGAAACAAAGTCCTCTCACAACTTGGGAGCTCGGGCCGTACCCTCCCCAGGGGCCGGGGCGGGCGCGGGCCCGGGAGACGGACATCTCCGTTCCCCACCCGCCGCGAGGACGCGGAGGGTTGGCACGCTGAAAAGACCCAGTGTCCGCCCACCCCCCGCCCCGAAGTGAAGGCGGGCTCCGGGCGACCCTCCCCGTGGGGCCCGCGGAGAAAGAAGCGCGGGTCGCCGGGCCAGCGCGGCCTCCTGAATCGGTTTCTGTGCGCCCGGCGGGCCGCGCGCCCGGGCCCGCGGCCGGCGGCGGGCGGAGGGCGGGCGGCGGATGGCGTGCCGGGCCCGCCAGCTGCGGCGGCGAGCGGCCGGAGGAAGCCGGCCCGCGATGAATGGCGCTTTGTTCGCCGGCCGCCGCGGCCGCCCTGGGCAGGCCGGGCCCGCACAACGGAGGCTGTTATGCGAGCGGAATGGAAATGAGCCTCCGGCCCTCCCCCCGGAGCCCCAGCCCCGTCCCCGCGCGGGGCGCAGGAATGCCGGCCGGCCGGAAAGGAGCCCTCGCCCGGGACGCCGCGCTCGCGGCTCTGAAACCCCATTGAGAAGAGCCCTTTGATGCAATTAAAGCGCGTTTCACTGCGGGCCCGGGAGGAGGGAAGGGCCGTCAAGCTTTCCTCTGTCTCCCGGCGAGGGCGGGCGTGCACCTTGGTGGGGCGGGCTCCTTAGAGAGCCGGCGGGCCCTCGAGCTCCCTCTCTCGCAGACGTGCTGTAACGCCGTAAACGCGGACCCACAAACAGATTGGTTTTCACCGTGGGTGGAACCCCGTCTGGACGAGATCCAGGCTGACCTCCAGGCCGGACGTGCTGCTGCTTTGAAAGGCTCCTTGGTAGGACTTAACGCCACCTGCCCTGCTGGAAAGGTTTGGGCGGACAAGAAACTGCCTTTGGAGGAGGAAGCTGTTCCTGAGGTCACTGCCCCTCATTTTCCATTTTCTCAGAGGTGGAGTGGGCCCCAGAAATGGTCACAGCCAGAGCTGTAAAAATGATGTAACCAGCAAATGTTGAAGGACTAGGATGGGACAGCTATTTCAATGTTCAGATGATTCTCTAAGATTTCCCTACTTCCTCCTTTGGGACAACTGTGTGGTTCCTCCTCCAAACCCTACATATTCTTTCTGAGCTTAATGTTTTTCAATTATTAAAACGAATATTAAAAGGCTAGAGAAGCCTTAGCCAGTTTGGCTCAGTGGATAGAGCAATGGCCTGTGGACCAAAGGGTGCTGGGTTCAATTCCAGTCGAAAGCATGTACCTTGGTTGCAGGCTCCTCCCTGGTCTGGGCCCTGGTCAGGGCTTGTACAGGAGGCAACCAATTGATGTGTTTCTCTCACATTGACGTTTTTCTCTGTCTTTCCCCCTCGCTCCCACTCTCCCTAAAAATCCATGGAAAAATATACTGGGGTGAAGATTAAACAAACAAACAAAAAAAAAAAATAAAATAATAAAAATAAAACAAAATAAAATAAAATAAAACAAAATAAAATAAAATTCTATATAATAAAAGGCTAATATGCAAATAGGCCAAATGGCGGAACAACTGAACAATTGAACAACCGGTTGCTATGACATGAGCTGACCACCAGGGAGCATGTGCACAACATGGTGGGTGTCAGCTGCGGTGGGATGGTGGAGCAGGTGAACGGGGGCGCCAGGCCAAGGTGGGGCTCCAGCTGCTGTCATTGGGGCGAGCCTCTGGTGGTTACTGAAAATTCTTTGCTCTCGCACATCTCGCACCTGCTGCTGGTGCTGGCCCCAGTCACTGGCCCCAATCGTTCCGTGCCGTCAGTGGGTGCGAGCGGGGCTGGTGCCATGAGCGAGTGCGAGTGGTGGCAGTAGTGGGGCTGCCGGCAGACAGGACCGGGGGCTGCTGAGGGAGGGGCCAGGCGGGGGTGTGGAGGATGGGCCGAGACACGCCCTTGTGCCTACCGCAGCCTCGAGGCCCACGGTTCCTTTCAAGGTGCACGAATTTGTGCACTGGGCCCCTAGTAAATAAAATAAAATGCCAGAGAACTGATCCCATAAAGCCCTGGATGGTTGTGAAATTCTTTCAAAATTGGAGGTGAGCAACCTATCTACTGGCACATGTGGAAGATGTGTGGGAACCTCTGTATAAGATTGTATGGGTGCCTGTTTTGTTGACTTTGTACCACTTATTGCGAGGGCTAATAGTCTGCCTGGCTCCACTAGAATATGCCTTCTTGAGAACACGAACCTGCCTTCCTTATTCCTGTATACCTACCCCTGTGCAGTCCCTGGCCCATCATAAGTGGACAACAAATATGTACAACAAATGAATAAAACCAGGAATGTAAAGAATTAATACTAACTTGCTGGCTGTTGTTTTTTTTTTTTTTTTTTGTCACTTATAAATCTACACAAGAAATAGGGGAAGCAAGGTGGGTATGGGGCAGCCTTGGCTGGGCAGAAGTTCAGGAGAAGTCTGAAGGAAAGAGTAGGACATCATTTTTGAGAGCACAAACATGCTGCAAATGTCTCCCGAAATGACCCAAGGCAGAGTGGGGCCCTCAGGTGGAGGAGTCATTCTTTCCCAGCAAGTGGACGGTTAAAAGCGGCAAGTGTGACTCATGTTTTCTATTTGCAAGCAGTGTGAGTAGTCCATCCTTCGTCACTCTTCACTTGTCCCATGGAAGCAGGACAGGGAGAGTAATTGCTCTGCGTGGTGTGCATCACTGGTTCTTATATGTGGATCTAAATGTCTCCAAGGTTCTTGTTATTTTGGGCTTAACTTGAGTGTTTCCCTCTGAGGCATTGAATACATGCATATTTCCCTACTCCATAAAAGCCAGTACACTTTTGCATTCCGACCAGGAAGCTCATAAATATAGATAGTTGAGAACATCCTACTTCAAATACATCTTCATGTATCTGCAGGAAATATCACATAAGTGACATTGACATAAGAGTAGATGTTCCTGTCATATCCCTTAACTCCCCCTACCCCCCAACACACAATGAACAGGTGAGTAATAGAAAGTCCATCTTCAAGATGGAACCCCAGTGATTCCTTATTTGTGTCCGGGTACAGTATGCCCAATACAGAGCTGCCCACAACAATTTCATTTCTTGTCATGTGGCTCTGTTTGCTGTCATTCTGGGCATCACTTTGCCTTGCTGTGGATATTAACCCTTGAAAGTTGAGACTTCAGACTGTCACATTCCTGTCTCTTTAACCAGGTGGGCGTAACCCACATCCAATCTTGCATGTGAAGTGATTCTTAGATAGAACAAAAGTAGCACAACAGTATCAATAGCAGTGCCATTGCTTCACAGAACTGCCAAGTTTCCTCCAAAATATTAAGTATTTCTGTTTCCTTCGGATTTACAGTGTTTTTTTTTTTTAAGAGTAGCTTTATCCTCATTTCAGATTGGTCATTGAAAGGCACTGGCTTGAATCAACCTACCTGACTCTAGCAAATAATTAATGATCCAAAATAGATCACTGAAGTCCAGAATGGGAGGTTCTTAAAGTCAAAATCCTTTGTGAACTATCATGTTTTATATATTTAGATTTAATGTTTAAAGAACTATACCTATTCATTTGGAAATACTGAGGATTTGGTAATACCTTTTATTTAAAAAAACCCAGAAGTGCACATGCCTAGAAATTGTTGGTGAGGGTGAAGTTTGCAGACAAATATCTGAGGAGAAGAAAGCAAGGACTATCATTTCCTACTTACTGCAGGTTAAGAAATTATTTCAGCCCTAGCCAGTTTGGCTCAATGGATAGAGTGTCAACCTGCAGATGAAGTGCCCTTCTCTCTCTCTGTCTCTCCCCCTCCCTTCCACTCTTTCTAAAAATCAATGGAAAAATATCATTGGGTGAGGATTAACAACAACAACAACAACAACAAGAAATTACGTCAGAGGTAGAGGTGGCTTGTCTAGGATGACACCCGGTGAAATTACAACAGCATCTTTATCCTTTGGATTTCCAAAATGGTCTTCAAAGTTTCTGTATTTATGTATTTAATGCTGGGGAACTCTGCAGTTTAGACAGTGACCAGACCCTGGATCCCAAAGGACGTATGAAAGCTAGTTCACCTAATTTGATAACATAGGGTTAGCTATATCACATACTGCTCCATTTTGGGATGATTTAAATTATTAGCTCAAGTTTCCTTTCTCTCTCTCTCTCTCTTATTTGTCCAGTAGCTGGAAAAACGAAGAAAAGACCTTTCCTTTATTTACCATATGGGCCATGGCCTTCCTAGGCAGGGCTCTCTAGAAGTTAGGGTGGAGACTTTTATTTACCCAATCTTTTGGGCAATAAAGTGGGGAGGGGATGCCTCATTCAGCCAGTCTTTGGCTCCTAAAACACCAAAAAGCAATGCTATTGACTTAGTCTCTGGACTACTAAGTGCCGGGTTGAGGGGCGGGAGGGGGCATGTTGACTCAAATCTGAGTCCTCACAGCTAGGTGGGGCTGTTGAAGCTGTTAGTCATGTGAAGTTGCCAGGGCAACTTAGCCTTTGGAGCTGGGAGGCATGGAGAAGTACAAAGAAGAGACTACAGGGCCCATTACAACTTACAGGCATGTGTTCGATAACGTGTCATCTTCCCGTGTTGGGACTTTCATTTTATTTCGTGGGATTGGAAGATCAGACGATGGAAATCAGCTGGGGAAGATAAAGAGAAGGAACAATGAATTGGGGGTGGGGGGCGCTATTTCTGTTCCCTTTGTGGGCAATGGTTAAATAAGGAGAACATCTGGTCCTGGAGTGTGCCTCTGCAGCGCTGCTTCTAATTACCCCGTCATTTGGTCTCAGGCTAAATTAGTGACTGTGGGAGCAGCTCAAATCGCCCAACTGACGGCCCTCGAGAGCTCGACTTAGCCTGCCACATAGTCAGCGGGGAAACACGGAGCTTCCGGTTTCATATTTAAACCAGGATTGACTCATAATTGTAGCTGTCAGGAGGGTGATGGAGACGTTATGTAATCTGGGTCTTACGGGGAGGTGTGTGTAAGGGTTCTGCTCTGTAAATTCCAGAGGAAATGTCGTGCCCGCCGAGGGAGCGCTCCCTGGCCGCTCTGCGGTGTGCGCTGCAGGATAGTGACAGCGCTATTGCAGGGTTCTAAGCCTGCCTGCATCCACACATGAATGAATCCCCCCCTGAAAGGCCCTCCTGTTTGTCCATAGACTTAACTGTGGCTGAGGTTAGGCGAAGCCTGGTAAACTGGGGAGGCGGTATGTTGACCCGGTGGGGAAACTTAATAATGACAAGCCATTCAGGTCCACACATATTTTTTTTTTTCTGGACCACATAGTTCTCCCTACTAATTCCCATCGTTTCTAGCCTCAGAGATTTGGAAGTGGACACCAGTTGCTCCTGGAAACAAAGTGGTGAGGCCGGTGGGTCATTTGTTCCATTTTCATTCGGCTTGTTACTTGCCCCTCAGAGGCCTCTGTGGACGGCTGTCCATGTGCAGGGCAGCTGGGGAAGGCTTGGGACAGACCCAGTGTTGGCTGTCACAGGGAAAAAAAAAAAAAGTCAGATGAGGCTGTTTAATTTTAACCTTAAAGGAATGTGTTTTCAACAGTTTTGTTAAAGTGAGATTTGTTTTTTTCATTGATTTTCTTTGAACCCAATAAGTTTTACCTACATGATAAGAGGGCTTCATGGATAGAGAATAGTATTCATATTAGGAGAATAACAGTAAAGACTAAATAAAAACTTAAAAGGTGAATTGTTAGAGGGGAGGACCATTACCCTCCCCAGCTCCTGCCTGCTGCTGGTCTGGCTGGCCCTCTATTTGTAAACTTTTCCTTCCTCTCTAGGGGAATTCTCCAGCACTTGGTGTTCTGGTTCTGACTTTTCATACCCGTCAAAAGGACAAATATAATTTATAAAGTAGTTCTAGCCAAAATCAGTAACTAACTGTATGAAAATGTATAGTTAAATAAATGCTAGATATCATCATCTACTTACATTGTAACTGACTGGAAGGGGACAGTGAGTTTCTGTTATAATCTCTATATTTTTCTAGAAAAAATGAGCAACTAAGATAATTACATATTTACCCATTGGTCTTTGGAACATGTTATTGAGAGTGGGTAATTTTCTCACTTTTCAGGAAAAAGCTGGAATTATTTTAATTAAGAATAATATAATAATAAAGTGAAATTATAATATTAACTTAACATATTAAAACAATATATATTTGTGTATTTTATTTTCCCTATTCTTTCACAGTCTCATGCTGTGAAATCTCTAAGAAACGGTGCCAGTATCATGACTTGATTTCTTTTCTCCCATGAGAACGAAGTTTCATGTGAGCATTGTACAGTCACCAGAGCGTGGGACATTATCATATGACTGCTGGATGATGCAGGGATGGATAATTTCATGAGCCGGCTGGCCTAAGTGTATTCATTTTCCTCATCATTGAAATGAAAAGACGTGATGTGACTCCTGTGGAGATACTTTCAGAGGCAACCATTCTCGTAATGGGTTCTCGCCATCACGAATTTAGGTACCGATTTGCCTGTTTTTATTTTTTCTGTACTAGAACTTGCAGATGGGCTAGGGATTTTCCAACGAAGGTCCGCCAGATGACAGAAGACAAGAATTGCAGACAAAGAAACCATATTCTCTTGGGCCTTGAACAAGTTGAGCTGAGCATTGGATCTAGTCAACAAAAGGACATTTTCCTTCCTTGACTTTTCTGACTTCTCTAGTCAAACCCCTCATCGAGGATAAGAGACTAGTTAGGAAGGATAATTGCTAGAGTAAAGAAATTATCTTTGATTAAAAGGAATGAGTAAATCTCTATTTATTCCATGACATTTAATTAGGATTGAAGAGGGTTAAATGTAAATTAGTTGAGATTTGCTTTTCTTCAAACTTTGCAAACTATAGTTAACACAAGTGTCTCAAGTTGCCCCCAAATTCTCAGAACTTCAGTTGTCCACACATAGATTTTGAATTCCTTATCAATACTTTCAAGGCCTACCACAATCTGGCTTCAATTACCCTTCTAACTTTATTTTCTACTACTCCCAATCTACCCTTCTAACTCTATTTCCCACTTTGTTCACCTCACATGCCCTATGCTCCAGCCAATTTAAACAGCTCTGTTTTCATAGCTGCTTTATTTAGACACTATCTTCAAGTTCTAGCTCCATAAAACCTTCCCTTTTTATCCCTAACCAGAAGTAATTATCTCTAACTGAACCCCCATAGCACTTGATTTATACTTTTTCTCATGGCATCTCAAGGTACATAGATTTATCTTCATGCCTCACCGATTTATTTCCTGTAAGTTCCTTGAGGGTGGAATCTACATTGATTCATGTTGTGTCCAAGAGTGTTTGCCCATGATAGAAGGAATGAATAAATTCTAGCTACAACTGAAAATAAACTTCTCTTGAAGTCTAGAGAAGAGATAACTTCGTTTTTTTGTTTGTTTGTGTTGTGTTGTTTTTATAAAACAAGATGAGATCTTCTATTCCTTTCACACATAACAACCTTTTTCTCCTTAAATGGATGAACTCAGTGCCTAGATGCTATCCTCAGAACCCAGGAAGACTCAGAACCTAGTGGTTGGACATGGAAAACCAGGTCAGATAACAGGGAATTGTTCCAGTTCTCACAGGGATGAGGGTAGGATGAGGTGAGTAAATTCACTTGCTAGGCTAGGAGGAGATCTGCGGCACAATCGCCACCAGATCTACTACTGTTTATGGTCTTTTATCACCTTTCCTCTCCTTCTTGGATAATTTGTCAACTCTGGCCAGCTACTTTAATTTAAAAGGGCTCTGGATAATGGGCTAAATTAGGAGACTTGGATTCCAGAGTTGGTTCTTCCACTGGCTGTGGGTTTTAGGAAAGTATAAATAAGAATTAGTTTCCTCATCTGTACAATGTAGATAAACTCACCTACTTTTTTCACAGCATTGTTCTGAGAATTCAGAGGAGAAGTTTATAAGAAAACATATGGAAAACTACAAAGTGTTTTACATTTGTAAGGGCTTATGATCATAAAAATTAACAATATTAGAGGTTTTTTGGGGGATACCTATTAAATCACTATTTCCATTTAGACCCTTGATAGTTAATATGCCTAATTAGACAAAGTAGAGGCATTTGGAATTTTGGCTCTACCACTTATTAGCTCTGTAACTCCAGTTATCTACCCTCATCCAAGCTTCATTTTTTTCCTAATTGCAAATGAATATGAAATACCTAGCTCAGATGATAGTGAGATTTATTTGTGTGGTGGCCTTGTAATATGTCAACTTGGCTAGGTTGAATTTTGTTTCCTAGAAATTCCTTCACTGAATGTGTCTGATTTGGGTGGGCCATAAGAGACATGTTTGCAATAGATTTGGAAGTTGAAAATGAAACAGCAACCATTTTGGGTTTGATGCTTAGGAAAGTCGGGGCAGGTGCTCTTGTAGCTTGCGCTGACAGACATTATGGCTACCTGTTGGTTTGCCTCATTGGCACAGGACACCAGCCATCTTCCCTGGGATCCTCCTCCTCCACATCTACATATAGTTCTGTGACAAAGGGCCCTGGACAGCATCGAAGTTAGAGGCCACTATAACTGATAGTGAAGTTTTCAGTCTGTCCCTGACTTGTGGGTTCCAGATTGTACTTGCTCACTTTATACCTTCTCTTCCTGATGACCTGCCCTATGGACTTCAAGCTCCAGCCTCAGAGACTGTTTAACCAGTTCCCACCATTGTGTAAGGTTGCTATAATGTCCACTTCCCTCCACCACCAACACACACACACACACACACACACACACACACACACACACACACACACCAATGCTGTTGTCATTATTACTAATATTGTCATTCAGAGGTCCAAGCACTAGGTAGGATTATCTAAAGTATAGAAACCCAAAGTCCTCTCTAAGCTTTCTCCAAATTCCTGTGGAGTTTACATTCTCATGGTCACTTCTGAGCTCTAGATATGATCAAACTCATTGAGGCAGGGGCTCAAAGACTATGCTCCCCTCAAAGACTATCCTTCCCTCTCTCCCAAGTGCATATATTTAACTGTCTTCATCCTGTTTAACTACCTTCCTTATGAGCCTGCTCTCTAATATTGAAAAATATTCTTTGACTTGCCAGTTAACTTTCTCCATTTATCAATTGGAGATACGTGTACTTCTAACAACTTCAGAAAGATTTGGAAGAGATCAATGAGATGATAGAAGTAAAGCAAGGCATTGATTCTTAGGAGGACTCTGGCTATAGAAATAGACATGAAAATTCAAATAAAATACTTTCATCAGTCACCTCTCTATAATTTGAGTCTTTTATCTCAAGGAAGTAACTTATTAACATTTGTAGAAATGATGACTTTTGTGGCATGCTGCTATTTTGACATTAACATTTTTATTGAACAATTATTATAAATTACCTTGAATATAAATGTAGAATTTTTAAAATGAGGAAGTAACTTTTTAAATGATTTTTATTTATTTATTATGTATTTATTTGAGAGAGAGAGAGAGAGAGAGAGAGAGAGAAATACATTGATTTGTTGTTCCACTTATCTATGCATTCATTAGTTGCTTCTTGGCATATCCAGACGATGCTCCAACCAACTGTGCTACCCAGCAAGGGCTTTCTTTATGATTTTTAAAATGCATTTTTCAGTTACAGTTGATATACAATATTATATTAGTTTCAGGTATACAGCATAATGATTAGATATTTATATAACTTATAAAGTGATCACCCCAATAAGTCTAGTACCCATCTGACAATCACATAGTTATTACAGTATTATTTACTATATTCCCTATGCTGTACTTTACATCGCTGTAACTATTTTTATAACTGGAAGAAGTTACATTTTCAGTTTGATTTTCTATTTGGATTGATAAAATGTATTAAAGTAATATCTTGCATTAAGTAAAATAATAAAGTTCATTTATTAATTCAACAAATATTTTTGAACATGTATTGTGCCAGACACAGACATGGTTGAAGTGTGCAAAATAGCTAATAGCAGTTAAAAAACAGACAGAAACCATGTCTTTTGGTTGTACTGTTCACAGGAAGATGTTTTTAGAGGTTTCCCATTGTATTAGTTTGCCAGAGCTGCCATGACAAATTACAACAAACTGGGTGGCTTAAACACAATTTTGGAGGCCAGCAGTCTGAGATCTAGGTGGTTTGTACATCTGAGATGGTTTTGTTTGTGGTTTCTCTCTTTGGCTTGTAAATGGCAATCTTCCCCCTGTGTCTTATCATTGCCTACTGGCAATGCCAGTCTGTGTCCAAATTTTCTCTTCTTATTAGGACACTGTGATATCTGAATGACCTCATTTTAATTTCATTACCTCTTTAAAGACTCTATCTCCAAATATCGTCACATTTTGAGTTACTGGGTGTTAGGACATCAACATGAATTTTGGGGGACACAGTTCAGTCCATAACAATTATTCCAAAGTATTGCTGATCTTTTTGGGTCTCAGTTTACTTGTTTAAAAATAATAATAGTGCCTGCTCTATATACCTATTATAAACATACTACTGTTTTCTTTATGCATACTGAAGCTAGATAGAAATAAATCTAGTTTTTCAAAAAATATATCTTATTGATTTTTTACAGAGAGGAAGAGAGGGATAGAGAGTTAGAAACATCGATGGGAGAGAAACATCGATCAGCTGCCTCCTACACACCTCCCACTGGGGAGGTGCCCGCAACCAAGGTACATGCCCTTGACTGGAGTCTAAGCTGGGACCCTTCAGTCCGCAGGCCAATGCTCTATCTACCGAGCCAAACCAGTTAGGGCTAAATCTAATTTTTGAATGACAATTGCAGTTAAATATCAATACATCTATTTTCTAGAGTGACACAAATATTTTCAAAGGTCATAGATGTTCCAAAATATGTTTAGAGTAAGGTGACCAGATTTTAACATTGGTAAAGCGGGACACCATTGACCGGGGCGGGGGTTCTTTCTTAAAAATATATATTTTATTGATTTTTTACAGAGAGGGATAGAGAGTTAGAAACATCAATGAGAGAGAAACATCGATTACCTGCCTCTTGCACACCTTCTACTGGGGATGTGCCCGCAACCAAGGTGCATGCCCTTGACCGGAATCGAACCTGGGACCCTTGAGTCCGCAGGCCGACGCTCTATCCACTGAGCCAAACCGGTTTCGGCACTGGGCGTGGGGGAGATTCTTGATTAAAAATTTGGTCTATATTGTAATCGCTTTTGGTTTTTTTAATAAAAGGAAATTCACTTCTTAGATCATCGTTGAATTTGCATCCTCTTTTCTTACTCATTATGTTAAAAATCTAAAAAAAATAATTTAAAATTATATTATAAATTATTATATACATATTGCTTAAAAACACAGTAAGTAGGTACATAATTACATGAACATATTTTATTGTTAGTTTACAAATTAAATTAATTTGATTGTTATAAAGTAACTATATTTTAAAAATTATTTTAATCCTATATTTCTTTCTAAATAATAACAATACTAACTTGTATTATTTTTCCTCTGAATTTGCCGTAACGTAAGTCATAAGTGTCACTTTCAAGGCCGGCGCTAGACTTTTTGCCGCCACTATAAAATATGAATAATATGAGTACTGTCTGCTAAATTCAAGAAAATTTATGTATTTATGAAATAAATAAATAAATTACTTACCTAAATTATCTGAATAGCTGATTTGTAATGACATCACTTGTTTAACGAGCTTACTAGTTAAACTAGCAGTACAATGTGTATCATCTGAGAGACAGTTACAAAATGTTTTCGTCGTTGCCAATCCCCAGAAATGCCATTGTTCATTAAGTCCAAACAATGGTGGTCGAATTCTAACAACTGATCAACAATGCGAACTTTGATAAGCAGTTCTCGATAATCAGTTCTCAACAATTATTTGTTATTATTAAAGTTTAACATTATAAAATCAACAAAAATAATATAAAACTCATATCCTGGCTAAATAGCCACATAGCCGACGAAAACCGTATATTCCCTTCCCATTCTCCCGCTGTTCCCTAGCTTGTCGTGCATTCTTTCCAAAAATCGGGACTTTTTTAAAACGCCGTGGGACGCGGGACAAATTGTTAAAAATCGGGACTGTCCTGCCAAAAGCGGGACATCTGGTCACCTTAGTTTAGAGTTACACAATACCACCTAAATGAGCAGGATAACTGTTTTCTAAGATTTTACCGTTTTTGGAAAATGCGTGTCTAACAGCTGAATATTACCAAATAGGACTATCAGAATTATTGGGTCAGACTAAAATTTAAACCAGACAAGATTAAAAGTTAATTTCCTTCTGTCCAACCAATGTTTGGAAACTTGGAAGAGAAGATACAGATGAAATAAATAAGTTATATTTGAGACCTTACCCAATCATCCTCATCATCACCATTATCATTGTTGTCATCATCATTTTTACCTTGTCACATTGAATGTTTTTACCATCTTATCCTCTAATGATTCTGTCTTCTTTTCAACAAGTTTGTGAGCACTTTGTGGGCAGGAAGTACTATGTCTATCGCTGTTTATTCATGTCCTTTTGTGCCTGGGTGCAGAGCTGGGCTTGGTTAGCAGTAGTTGGCCCACAGTGCTGGGTGCAGAGCGGACTTGGTAAGTTGTAGTTGGCCCACAGTGTTGACTTCCAGGCCTGGTTGCTGAGTGCATCAGTTAGAAGAGTGGTGGTGGGAGGAGGATAGCAGGGAAAGGAATGGTTGACCATGGCACAGCCAAGAGTGAACATCCAGGTTCTGATGGTCTTCTGGGCCTTGAGCAAGTTGTTGGTGGAAGTCACTATGGAGATTTGATGATGGAAATGGAGAGAGATGACTTTGCAAATAAGGGTTTCAGGGCCGGTATTTTACAAACTTAGGAAATATAGACTTGTTCTGATTTGAAAAGGAGCCAATTATTAGTTTCTTCTCAGCTGTAAGCCATACATTGCCATAGAAACTGCAAATGGTTTGATGGTGGGAGTGGGTAGGGAGAGGGAGTAGAATCAAAACAGAGACTTTCTACCGAATTTCCTTTGACAATAGTTACAGTAAAACATTTTGGCTAGGAAAAGATTAATTTGTTTTCAAAATTAAAAAAAAGTAACATGTGGAAAATATTATGTTGATGCATGTTTTGCTGAACAGATGGTGACAGTCCGCAAACTTCTCAAGGATTTCCCTTACAGGATGAAGAGGAAGCATTTTAATTCTACCAAGTAAATGAGAGTAACTAAATCTCTACAATTTTGTCTGTCTCTTCTTATAGAAATCCTCTCTTTTTATCACCAAAATTTTCTTCCCAAAAATGTTTAATAAATCCCTTCAATCTGGGACAACCAATTAGCATCCAAAGGTAAATGTTTATTTTTCTCTCTCCTCTATTCTTTCTCAGCAGGGAATCCCTTGTCTTTGTATTAATACATGTTCATAATTTTCATTCTGAGTCTCTGAAAGCACATCAGATGCAATGCGGATTGGCCAATTACTCAAATCTTCATTTTACAGATGGGGAAACCGAGAACTGAACGTTTCTGTAACCCTCACCAATGCCTCATAATGAGTCACAGCTGAAGTAAACATCAGAAATAGGTTTGACTCTCAAACAATTGACCTTTCACTATTCTTTAGAAACCATGATTCTTATCATGCTTGAACCTATTTACTTGTGTATTTTCTTTTTTGTGCTGCCTTTTAGAAGAGTCTAAAGACATAGGGAAGAGATTTTCCTATAGTCTCTCACTCCTCCACCCCCACTTTTTGGTTTCCTTTGAAATAAACCACAGCTTCAAGTAGAACCTCCCAAGGGTTTTTTAAGATGAGTCGGCTACACAGCTGGAGACAGAATGATGGTTATTAATCAAGTATTTCCTTATATTACAAGTCATTTCTTCATCAGGGGACACCTTTTTTCACTAGAAAAGAAAAAAAGTTAAAATCAAGGACAGTAATCAGCAGCCAACTATTTACCATTGACTGAGGTTCAGGAATAGGAGTTTCAATTTCTATTTACTCTTTTTTACTCTTCCCAAACAATAACCCCTCCCCATCCCTTAAAAAAAAATCTTAATGCATCTATTCCCTACCTAGACTCTAGACTGCCTAGATGAGTTAGCTGGCCTTATGGAGATCCAAGTAAACCTGGGTCAATGTTGTTGGTAGCGTGGTTCAGACCTTGTGCTAATCAGGTAAGGGTGACACATTAATTTGCGATCCTAGAGTACTTCAAACCTGTGGAGAGGCAGGGTGACTGTAATCTGGGGCTGTGCTAGCCAGCTGACTCTTCTTTCCCTTATTTAATGATCCTTATGGATAATTGGAAGACCATCCTAAATACATTGCCACTTTTCAATTGTTTTGTATCCCTTTGATTTTTATTTCTCTTTTTTATTCCTTCTCTCAAATATTCTTGCATACATGCACACTTTCTCCATGCAATCTCTAAGGCAATTTGTTGCTGAGTGCTTTCTAATACCAGGAGTAAAATAAAGAGTTGTTCTGTTGCCATTAACACGAGGAAGTCAAAATAGATTCAGAGTGCAAGTGTATTAAGACCCAAGCACTTTCACAAGTCTCTCTTTCCACCATCAATTTAGAATGACAATATCAGGAATGAAGTGAGGATAAAAACAGTTGATTTATTGAGTTCGTTACATTGATTTATTGGTAGGTTGTTGCACAGATCATCTCATTTAATCCTCACCACAACCCTGTGAGGTGGTTACTATTATCATTAGTCTCATTTTTCAGCTCAGAAAACTATGGTTTAGAGAGTTGTAGTTCTTTACTACAGCTATATAGGGAGGTGGGATGAAGCTAGAACTTAAACCAAGGAGGTCTAATTTCAGAGACCATGAACTTAGCAACAATGCTATACTTTCCCATGGAATACTTCACATACTTCTTTAAGTGTATTTAAAGGTGTTTAAATAATGATGTTTTGAGTATATTTATCACATTTATCATCTGCCCCCAGATGATAAATCATGGGAAGGAAACGCTACACTTTGGAAACATGCTTGGCAATTGTTGACATTACTTAAAAAGGGTTAAAACATCAGAATGTAAAGCTCTTGGGTTTATGTTCTTTTCTTTGTGGGTCTACACATAAGTTGGGTCTTTAAACTTGCTTCAGTCTTAAGGCACATTGCTCTTTATGCTGAGTAGTTAGTGAAGAAAACTGCTTTTTCTCTGTTCACAGTTCCTCTGTCAGGAAAGGCCGAATAGAACAGCAAATCTGGAGCCTGAGATTGTTACTAGGTGTACTGGTTAATAATGGTGGATTTTGAAATAAAAGAAAACACGATAATTTCAAGAGCAACATCAAAAGTGCTTTATTCAAAGTAATGTCCATCGCTAGCTACACATTTCCCCATATTTCAGGTAATTTGTGGATACCATCCCAATAGAACTTTTCTTGTTTTGAGGCAAACCATTCAGAGATCCAATTTTCCACTTCTTCGTACGTTTTGAAGTGCTGCTCAGAAAGTGAGTGCGCCATCGATCGGAACAAGTGCTAATCTGAAGGAGCAAGGTCTGGTGTATATGGTGGGTGGGTTAATACTTCTCAGGCAAGATCTTTTAACATGTCTTTAACTGGTTTTGAAGTGTGTGATGGTGCATCATCATGAAGCAAAATTACTTTGCCATGTCTTCTGGCACATTCTGGTCATTTCACCATCAAAGCATGGTTCAAATTGATTATTTGTTGTTGGTAGTGATCAGTATTAATGGTTTCACCTGGTTTTAGAAGCTCATAATACACCATACCTTCCTGATCCCACCAAACCCAGAGCATTGTCTTCTTTCCGAAGTGATTTGACCTTGCAGTTGATGTTGATGGTTGACCTGGATCAACCCATGATTTTGTGCATTGGGATTATCGAAATAAATCCATCTTTCATCGCCAGTCACAATTCGATGAAAAAAAGACTTTCTTTCGTGCCATTGAAGCAACATTTTACTGATGACTTTTTGGTTTTCCATTTGTCTTTCGTTCAGTTGATGTGGCACCCATTTTCCTTCCTTTAAAATCTTTCCCATTGCTTATAAACAATCGGAAATTTTGTGCTGAGCAACGTTTAATCTTTCTGCAAGTTGTTTTTGAGTTTGACATGCATCTTCATCAAATAATGCTTGTAATTGTTGGTCTTCCAACTTTTTCGGTTGACGTTCTTTGTCTTTCACATCGAAAGCATCACTTTTAAAGCGTTTAAACCAGCGTTCACAAGTATCTTGACATAGAGCATGTTCACCATAAGCTTCCTGAAGTATACGATAACTTTCAGCAGCACTTTTCTTCAAAATAAAGTAATGAATTAGAACTTTGCTCAAATGCTCTTTTTTTTGGCATGAAACTCGACATTTTTAAGCGTAAAAATATCTATGATGTTAACACCTTCAGCAAATTTGACATATGAAGTTTTGAAGCTTGCTGTCAATACAACAAAATAGCATACATATCAAATCACATATATATCAACATATGTGTAACTCCATCTATTGAAAAAAATCCACATTATTAACTGGTACACCTAGTAGTGGGCCAGATGCCCTTTTTGCAGCACAAGTGCTGTACAATTCATGTTCCACCATTGAGTGAGTCAGAGGCTAATCATTACCTTAACCTTTCTTACCTCTAGATTTTAAATTCTAAAGCAAAGAGGCATTGCAACCTGCATCAAATTCCACTAGATTGCTGACTTGTCCTAGTAACTTCTTTGGACTTCCTGGTACTGTTTAGACTGGGAAGAAAAGTTGGATTTGCTACTCGGAATCCCCCCTTTGCTACTCTTTTCATCTCTTCACAAAAAGAACTTGAGGTGGTTTGCAAATACAGGGGTGGGCAAAAGTCAACTTACAGTTTATAAACAAATAATACAATAATTAATAAATAATAATACACCCTCAGTTGGTTAGAGCGTTGCCCCGATATGCCCAGGTTGTGGGCTCAATCTTGAGTCAAAGCACATACAGTAGCAGCCAACAATGAATACAGAAATAAGTGGAACAGCCCTGGTGGCTGAGTTGGTTGGATTGTCATTCTGTACACCAAAAAAGGTCTTGGGTTCAATTACCTGTCAGGGCACATACTTAGGTTGCGGGGTTTGACCTGAGTCGGGGCTCATAAGAGTGGTAATGGATCAATTTTTCTTTCTCTCTCCTTCTCCCCCTCTCTAAAATCAATTAAAAATAATAATACAAAAATAAATTCTGTTTTGGTTACTCACAACTATAAACCTATTTTTGCCCAGACCTTTATATAAGCATATAAATATACATGTGTTATTCAATAGTATAAAATAATAAATGAGGCAATCAGGGGAAGTTTTCATTTTTTTTCTTCTTGTCTTGTAAAGGAAAAGTTACTCGTGTGTGTGTGTGTGTGTGTGTGTGTGTGTGTGTGTGTGTGTGTTACTGCAGATTTTCCTAAATTTATGCCAAATATAGCTTTGCTAAAGTGCTGGTCACTTACTCTATTCTATTGTGGCTGATATTCCAGCATCCATGTCACTTGGGCAAATAATGAGTATTGGAGCAGAAAAGACCTTCGCAAAACACTTCTAGCTGTCCCTCATACTCCCCAGTTGCCAATCAAAATTAAGTAACTTACATGGGATCAAATGTTTAGGTAATTTACTCATAAGATGGTTGTGTGTTTTTGAGCTATGATTTTCAAACTATGCTTCAAGGATCTTTTCAGCTTCCATGGAGGTATGTGAGGACCAACTTAGAGGTTCAATGAATTCAGACATTGGATGGGGCTATGGGTTTTATAGTCTTATTTCAACCAGAGGATCTTTACTTTCATCCCTTTTGTATTTGAGTTTCCTTGTGAAAATATGTTTGCAAAAAGATTTTTCTTCTAAAATAAGAATAAAAAGCTACAACTCTACCATTTTGATCCATTTTTACTCATGTCTATTTTTACTCATTAGATTAGGTCTAACAGTAGTTTTCACCTAGTTTTGTTTTCTTTAGAGTTTTGAAAATCTACATCCTCTCCCCCCTTTACCCAGTATTACATATATGTTTGCTCTGTGATTTTTCTGGGTCATCTTTTAATGCAGGGGTTAGTAAAGAAAATAAATAACTCTGGCGCCAACCTTTATTTAAGAATTCCTGAAAAAGGACTAGATGGTCTACAGAGACATGCACATTAGATATAAATGCCCTTGACCTCTAAGGTACCTGGAAGTCTTAATGATACAAAATCTATATATCTTGCAATTAAAACAGAACTCTAGAGCTGACTCACTGCTAGGTGGAACCAAGCTGAATGGAATGGAATTCATGTGTTTTTGTGTGTGTCCTGAGGAAGAGATTTTGGTTTTGTAAAACACCCCTCTAAGGTAAAGTACTGATCCTTGCCATAGGCTGCCAGTCCTGTGTCTTGGTCCTTTTTACCTCAGATAACTGATTGGGTTGTTGGATTCAAACATTTTGGTTAGCCCCCCAATACCAAATGCCTCCACTAGTTTCCTTTTACTTCACTCTGCTATACAATCAATATAGTTTCATTAACCTCTTCCTGACTTGTAATAAACAGTACATGAGCTATATTGTCTATTTGTAAAGCATCCCCCAGGAGGTTCAAGGCAACAGACTTATGGACATCCCTGGAAATTTCAGAGCAAGATAACATGGGGGCTGTGAGTGAGAAAAAATTCAAGAGGGATATGAATTTTCAGCTTTTTTGCCAACATGTTAGTGGTTATGAATTTTTCAAAATTGTAAAAAGTTAAGTCAAGAAATTCCCTCCACATTGTGGAATCTATATGTAAAAACCAGCTGTAAAGGCATTTTTTTTTTAGGTCTGGGTTGGGAGGGGGAAGTGTGTGTGTGTGTGTGTGTGTGTGTGTGTGTGTGTGTGTGTGTGGTGGGTTTACAGGGGATTGGGAGAGAAGATGGTAATAACTTTTAAGAGGAGTATTTGGAAAATGACTTGCATGTTGATCAGTTCTTACAGAAGTAATAGTTGAGAGAAAAGCCCAGACAGTGAATCTAGTTCGATTTAGTAATTCAAAGTGCAGCTATGAAAAAGAAAGAGGGCCCCCAAAGGCAAAATGCAGGCTGAGGAATGTGGAGAAAAAGCAACCTCTACGCTTGCTTTAGGAATTGGGGAAAGGGTGACTATTAGGGCCATTGGAAATACTGGTATATAGACACTCAGAGAGTGTGCATCTCCTCTTGGCTCTGGTCTTTTGGGCAACTTTCCTATTTTCCCCCAGGCATCTCCTTTTCTACTTTGTCTCTCTAACCCTCAGATCTGTGGTTTTGGCCCCTGGATCCTATAAATCTATAGCTTCATGAAACACAGAGGACAAGCCCACCATGCCATGCTATCTTAGGGGGCAGTCTTAGCCCGTGTGCCAGCTTCACTTGATAAGTGATCCACATTTTTTCTCTCAGCACCTGTATTTGTATGCTATGCTAACCACAGTACCTGAATTAGGAAATGAACCAGTCTGTTCTGGTGACTTTAGATTGAAAATCTTTAAATATTTGTTTACATTTCTTTAATTAGAATCAGGGAGACATCTGATCTTCTGTTCATAAACCTTGTGTATCTCTTTCCCTTCAAAATAGGGGATGTTTATCTATGTAATAAACAGCTTTTAAATATATTGTAAATTATCTTTCATTTTATAATTTGTGCTTCTCATAGCTGGGTATTACTCTGACAAAAGATTCAACTTATGTGGAAATAGTTACCAAGTCCTTTTTAACTTATGTTTATTCTCTAACTTCTTTATGTTAAAATAGTTCTTGTTTGCAGAAACATTATTCTTTCTTTAGCTTTCTTTTGTAATTTTCAAAAACAGATACCTTCTTTAGAGATAATTTAATAATTTTAAAATTGGATAATAAAATAATTTGATAATTCCTAGTAGATGGCAGTAATCAGAAATGATTTGTTTTCAGAATTTTAGCTGTAAGAGCTTGTGTGGTAAGTTGAATTCCAAGATGTCCCTCATCACCTTTGAATTTCTGGAGTTGCCCTGGTGATTATGCTACTTTACATGGCAAAAAGGAATTTTGCAGATGGAATTAAGGTGATTAATCAATAGGCTGTAAAATAGAGAGATTATCAGGGTGAACCTGATCTAACCTATTACCATTTACCAGTTTTCTCCAGATGGTTGCAGAAAAAAAAAATCAAAAACTGAAAGCACAACCCTGGCCACTGTGGCTCAGTTGGTTGGAGTATCATCCTGTGTACCGAAGGGTCGCCGGTTCAATTCTTGGTCAGGGCATATATCCAGGTTGCGGATTCGATCCCTGGTCAGGGTGTGTACAGGAAGCAGCTGATTGATGTTTCTTTCTCTCTCCCTTCTTCTCTCTAAGGAAAAAAAAAAAAAAAGAAAAAGAAAGGAAGAAATTGGAAGCACGATAAGGATTTGACATATATCATTGCTGGCTTTGAAGATGGAAGAGGCCACATACAAGGACCAGATATCAGCCCTTAGTTTGTGAGAAACCCCCAGCTGACAGCAGCAAGGTAAAACCTTAGTCCTATAATCATAAAGATCTGAATTCTGCCAACCATCTGAATGAACGTGTAAGTGGATTCTCCTTCAGAGCCCAACCTTGATTTCAGCATCCTGAGACCCTATGCAGAGAAGACCACCTGGACTTCTGACCTCCAGAACTCTGAGATAATAAATGGGTGTTGTGTTAAGCTGCTAAATTTGTGGTAATTTGTTATGCAGCAATAGAAAACTAATAAGCTTGTTTTGGGTCAGTCTATAGTGGCACTGAGCATTTTGCAGTGCATGAGAAAAGGTTTATGAGGAGGTTTAATTTATTTTTATTTTTAAAAATTTTCACTTGAAGCTCCTGCCAACTTTGTAGGGAACAGTGCTATGGCAGACACTATTGGCTGACAACCCAAAGATATTACCTTCCCTCTTTTTTTTTTTTTTCTAACAGAACCTCAATTTTTTTCCAATAGAGATTCTTTAATTTTATGGAATTAGGCCCAGCCACAGATTGAGGGGCAATCAGGCTTATGGTCCAATCCTGGCCCATGAGATTTAACTAAGAGTCTGCTGGGAGGTTTTGGGAAGAATTTTGCTCCTCTTCTTCTGTTTTTTAATCCCCACCAGATATTTTTCCATTGATTTTTAGAGAGAGTGGAAGGGAAGAGTAGAGACAGAGAGAAACATTGATGTGAGAGAGACACATTGACTGATTGCCTCCTGCACCCACCCTGACTGGGAATCAAGCCTGCAACTAAGGTACATGCCCTTGACTGGAATCGAACCCGAGACCCTTTAATCTGTGGGCTGGTGCTCTATCCAAACTAGCTAGGGCGGATTTTGCTTCTTGATATAAGCAACAGAAATTGAGGGAAAATGCTCTGCATGACAGTGCTATCTGTTTCCTGTCTTTGGATGTGGTGTGATGATGTCTGCAGCCATTTTGTAAACATGAGGAAAAGGTGAAAAGGATCACAGAGATGCTGATCCAAGGCCTTAATGTCTTTGAACCAATGCCAATGCTCACATCTAGATTGATCATGTGAGATAAAAAAATTTTTTTAAATAGCATATTAAAAAAAATAACCATAGTTTAAACTATGGTTAACTGAGTTTTAATAATTTACAATGGAAATAGTATCTAACTGATATAGAATTTGGGCCTTGAAAGTGGAATGCTGTAAGTAACATACTTTAAGAGGTAGGTCAGAGTAGGCACTGTGGACTGGATTATCTTAGGCTGGAAACCTTGGAGATGGCAAAACATTTAAATAACCAGTTGCCTGATATATCTTGGAACTCAGACCACATGTTGACAGAGGTTGCAGTGGCATGGGAAATGGAAGGAAAAACATAGGATGTTTATGTGTGTTGGCTTACTTTAGTGGCTATAAGCAAAGAAATCCTATTAGGAGAGGCAAAGTTAAGCTAGATAGGTAATCTCTAAGCAGAGGAAAGGAAGTATGATTTTGCTAAGAAAGCTACTCTCATTGTGACCTCCAATCTAAATGAACGGAGTCCCATAATTTATACTCATGCAAGGTTGGAAAAATTGTGTTTGGTACCCAAGGTAAAATAAGCACAGGTGAGGAAGTGGCCCCCTAAAGACTGGCAAAACTGGAGCGTCCTACCACAAAGACCTGATTGTGTATGTTCTGCGCCAGAGGATCTGGGGATCTGGCAGCAGAGAAAGAAGAATTCTTAGTCAAAGATTATGTCTAGGCAAAAACTTTAGCTGTGGTTACTAATGCAAGGAATTGACCAGAAGCAAATGGACTGAATCAACTACATTTCTGAGAGAAACTTTGTTAAAAATAATGAAAGCCTCACCAAAAACCGCATATAATTGTTGAACCTCAAAGGCAATCGCTCGGTGTTTAAACTTGTACAACATGCCGAGGTTGCTTAAATTAGAAAAGAACTTTCTCCTGAATGCTCATCTCAGATATAGGCATTGAAAATAATGATTAACCTTTTGCACTCGGATGTTGAGTGTGACTCGACACGGTTAGCATCGGTAGCAGCTCTTTTTATACTCTTTGAATGTATCAATAAGTTGAAATATAAAAAAATCCAAATAAATAAGTTTGTATGAAAAGAAACTCCAGTTTTTTATTCTACTGCTGCGCTTTGTAAAATCTGGGGTTTTTAAAAAATTAAATCCCGATTAGAATAAAGGAATCGAGAAAAAAGCAAGCGAGTGCAAAGGGTTAAAGAATATTTTGCTATTGGAAGAAAGACAGAACTAGGAGCTGTCAGATTGACTAACCAAGGAAATTTCTCCATTGAGAGGACAGGCATTTATCAATATTCCTTTCTAACAGGACAGAGCCTCTGATAGTAAATGTTAACTATTTATTTAGTCTTTTCCCACCATTTGTATATTAGATGTGTTGGAGGCAGATAACTTATTCTTTAGAGGAAACTTCCAGATCTCTAAGAAGATATCTCTGGACCAAATGAAGAAAATTGAGCATCATCTAGAGATCCTAGATTTGCACCTGGAGATAGTAGCTAGATGTGAATTGGTGGTTTTTCTCTCGAGGAGGAGGAGGTGAGTTTACTTACATAAACTGCATTTGTAGAAAAAGAGGTTGTGGGTGTAAATTAGACTGCCAAATAGGTGGGCTGTGGCAGATACTGTTAGTTGGTTAGTAAAAGCATTACTTACCCAGCTTTATTCCTTGTTATTAGGTCTCTGTACCATCCTCTCACCCCAACACACACACATATTTTGGGCAGAGTTCCCTTCGTTTCAGAGATAGTAAATTTAGTCAAGAACCTAGTGTAGGTAAATCTAGCCAATGTATAAAGAGATTTCTTCTAGAGATTTCTGAAGACAGAACCTGCCACTTCCAAGATATTAAGTCGCTAAACTAGCATGAGCAAACATTTAAGTCTAAATTTGTTACGTGACATAAAATAAATCCTCATTTGTTTGAGTCACTGTTAATTTTTGTTTGCTTTTATTTTTTGTAAGTAAATATGTCTAAATTATATAATTATAAACTTACATTTTGGTAGTTATAAAGCAGGAAATTTATAATGTATGGACCAAATCCATCACCTCACCTGTTTTTGTAAATAGTTGTATTGGAATATAGCCACTCCCATTCACTGTATTAGGTATGGCTGCTTTCACACTACAAAGGCAAGTTGAGTAATAATGAGACCACATGGTCTGCTACGCCTAAACTGTTTCTATCAGACCTGATATGGGAAAAGTTTGATGACTGCTCATGTAGAGTCCTAATGTGGAAATCAGGGTTAAGTAGGATAAAATATCATCTATCCCAAGGGTGTGTTGGAGAGGAGCATATCAATGAGCTGCAACCCTGGTTAAACTTACATATTCCAAGGTCTCGTGCTGAGTTACCGAGTCAGAATCTTCAGTGGAGAGACCTGCGAATCTGCATTCTTAACATTTCCTGACCAGGCAAGTTTGGGAATATTACTGTAGATTGATATCCTGGAGCTGCTTAGCTAGCCCACCCTTTAATCGGATCTGTAGCTGGTTCTGTCTGTGATTCATGGCAGAAGACCTAGTATGACCAGGAGATTGAATAAGAGTCTATCAGTTCACTAGAGACTTGCTTATGGAGTGAAGTACAATGAATTAGAAGGTTTTGATGTAGTAAAAGTGGCACCAGCTCTCAAAATGATATACCTGGGTTTGGGTTCTAAATCTTCCTCTAATTATTTGACCTTGGGCAAGCTTCTCTCTACAACCCAAGATTCTCAGCTATAGTATGTCAGTAGAATGGGATGTCTCCAAGTTGCTTTGTGGCAATATTTGAGATGCAGAAACTAGGAAGTGCCTAAGAGGAGAACAATAATAATTTATCTGTTTCTTGAAATTCTTTTCTAGGTCAGGGTTACTCAATCCTGGCCACACATTAGACTCAATATGGCGTTTATAAAAAACAGCAATACCACAGGTCTCACCCAGATATTCTGATTTAATTAATTAGCAGCTTAGCTATTGGAATCAAAGTTTTCCAGGTGATTTTATGTGTTCTGTCTCATATGACATTGGATTCTTTTTCTCCATTTCCCATCTAAATTTATATACATTAGCTTCACTATTTGTGAAACACAAATAAGAGGAGCAGACAAGCTCCGTATTTTCCAAGCACTGGGGAGCCAGGAAGGCTGCATGGCATTCAAAGGGGAGTGTAGCTATGTGTGCTCCCCCACCAAACGCAGACGCACTGCTTCCTGTGTCCTCTAAATACACAGCTGTCATGGGAACCATCAGGCCTGGTGATCTCTGAAACCGCTTCCAGTTTGTAGGCTGTGAGGTCTTACATTTAATTACATGAGAAATAAGTCATAGTTTTAAGAACATTTGCAAATGCAGTTTGTACTACAAGATTAAGATACTGTAAAATGGGTGTGATCACCCAAAGGAATGGGCTTCAATCAGGTGCTACTTGGTTATTTGGTAAAAATACTGCTCACCTGGTTTACCCTCTCAGAAAGTCATAACTGAGTCTACATAGTTCTCGGTGATACTTGAAAGGATGTTTACTTTGGCCTCTATATATGAAATTATGTTTCCTAAAAAAGAACTAAATCTTTGCTCTGCAATAAATTATAGTTTATTAAAGTATATAATCATGCATAGCAAATTGCAATAAAATAAGGTCTGGCCACAATCTGGTCTTGCATTTATTACTAATACCTTTATTTTTAAACTGTTTTAAAATTGTTTTTCAATTAGAGTTGGCATTAAATATTATTTTATATTAGTTTCAGGTGTATAAGATAGTGGTTAGACATTTATATAATTTATGAAGTGATCCCCCCCTTAGGTCTAGTATCCACCTGGCACCATACATAGTTATTATATTGTTGTGGACTATATTCCATAGGCTGTACTTTATATTCCCATGACTATTTTGTGACTACCAATTTCTACTTCTTACTTCCTTCATGTTTTTCACTCACCTTCCGAACCCCCCTCCCATCTGGCAACCATCAGTTTATTCTATATATCTATAAGTCTGTTTCTGCTTTGTTTGTTCATTTATTAATTTTAGATCCCACATATAAGTAAAATCATATGGTATTTATCTTTGTCTGACTTATTTCACTTAGCATAATATCTTTTAATTCATCCCTGTTGCAAATGGTAAGATTTTATTCTTTTTTATGGCTTAGTAATATTTCATTATATGTGTACCACATCTTCTTTATACAATTGTCTATTGATGGGCTACTTAGGTTTCTTCCATATCTTGGCTATTGTAAATAAAACTGCAATGAACCTAGGGGTGATCTACTAATCCCTTTAAATTCAGGAATTAATAACTCCATTCATTCATCCACTCTTTTGTTCACGTATTCATTCACTCAACAAATAATTTGAAAGAATCAAATATAAGCCAGGAATTGCTCTAGGTCCTAGGATATAGCAGTGAACAGTCTCTCCCTCATTGAAGCTTACATTCTCCTTGGGGAAGTTGTGATAAACAAATAACTCTTAATGTATCGAGTGCTGATTGGTAAGGAAATTAAGATGACAGAAAGTGATGGGAGGTGGAGGGCAGTGTTCTTTTACAATGGTAACCAATGGTAACCAGGCCTCTGTTAAGCAGAGGCATGAAGAGAGTAAGAGAAAAGTCATAGCAAGTATCTGAAACAACTTGAATGGAGTGAGGGAGGGTGGGTGTGTTGGAGAGAAGACAGAGAGTAGCAGGACCCTGTTTTGTAAGGCTAGCCAGGCTAATTATAAGGTCACTAGAGGCCTGGTGCACAAAAATCCATACACTGCGGGGCAGGGGGGTGTGGGGGTAGAGGTCCTTCAGCCTGGCCTGCGCCCTCTTGCAGTCCGGGAGCCCTCGGGGGATGTCTGACTGATGGCTTAGGCCCACTGGGGAGCAGGCCTAAGCCACAGTCTGGCCTCCCTCTGCAGGAGGCAACTGGCAGGCAGATTGGGGGCCATCGCCCTGCCGCTGCTGCCCGTGGCCTCTCTCTGTGGGAGGCAACCAGTGGGCCAATTGGGGGATGGTGTTGGCAAGAGAACGGTCAGCCCCACCCTCCAAACACCCCTCTGCTGCCACTGGTTGCCGCTGCCCCCCCCCCCCCCATCACCATCCCCTCCCTCTGCCTGCTGGCACCTGCCTTGGCTGGCCCCAGCCCCTGCCTATTAGGCTTTTATTATATAGGATTGTATTTAACTCTAGGATTTAAAGGTGCATCCAGGATTTGTGGGATTTGAAATTTTAGGCCTGGGGGGGGGCGGGGCAGGGCTTTCTACACAAAATTAGCTACAAACCTAGATAGTTAAAAATCACAAGTAATAATCAATTTTAAATAGTGACAAATACCAATGCAGGGGATCAGTATATTCCCACATTGGGCATAAAAATTATTTTGAGCTGAAGACAATGAGAAACAGCAGATGAAAAAAAGAGAGAGAGAGAGAGAGAGAGAGAGAGAGAGAGAGAGAGAGAGAGAGAGGAAAGCTCTCTGAATCCCTGCTCTCTTACCAGGAAGAGCAAAATTACTCTCAAACATAAGAGACTCTTATTAGCCCAGAGATAGAGAGGAATCAAAATAGCAAACCTCACTAAAACAACTCTTATTTTCCATTACTTTCCCCTATATTTTTATCTCCCCGAGTTTGCCACCCCTAAGAGCCAACATCCCTTTTTCCTTTGCCTTGTCACTTTTCTACAAATTTATTGTTCTTTGTTAAGATGCCATATAAGGCCCAGGTTCTAACCACCTCTTTGAAATAACTCATCACTGCGTTTCTTTTGTGAGCATTGCATTGCTCCTGTTACTAAGCACTTTTTCTCTTGTTACTCTGTCTTTTGTCCGTTTAATTTCCAGGGCCCAAGGGGCAGAACATAGAAGGGTAAAGGAAAAGAGTTTTCCCCCCTCCTCTACATCACACACATCACAAAATAAAAATAACCACTGTGCCACCCCTCTGCTTTATTTTTTCCCTTCATTATTTTTAGGTAAAATCTCTTTGATTGCCTCTTTAAATTTTATTTTGTAATGTTATTTTCTATAGGAAGAATAGCACAATAATTCAGTCTTTCTTTTAGTTTGGTCAAAATTTATATTTTATTTATAGCATAGGAAATTTTCCTTTACTTTCACAACTTATTATTGGTAGTGCCATATACATTTTTAGGATTGTGTCAAATTTGGGAAACCTTTTTTAAAGTTTATTTCTTACATAAGCAAGATTTGTAAGAATTTTCCACAGACTAGCTTCAGGCTCCATATAGAACCCTTTCTTCTCCGCTGAGCGATGTATTTCTGGTGTGATAAAGACAAGTTCCTGTCTATGACCTCTAGCCCAGAGGTCATACATAATAATACTTAATGTCACAATGGATGCTGGTATGGAGGATAGTAGAAATATTCCTGGCAACCATTCACATACCAGCAAAAATTTTACCTCGAATTAACTGTGAACCACAATAACATATCCCACTAGCTCAAACCAAATGCTTGGCTAATTCAACTTCTTAACTAAATCCCAAAGTGCCTGGGCCTATTCTAACACCACATGACTCAAAGAGAATTGTAACAGAGAACTAAAAAATGGACAGTATGTTTAAAATATCTCCAATATGCAAATGAAGAAAACAAAATGACCACGTGAATATATTGCCAGACCTCCCCCAGGGGCTTGGAAAGGCCCAGTGTAAGTGAGGGGGCCCTGAATTTGGAGCTTGGTTAGCTCATTGGAGGGTTCTGAGCATGTGCTATTGTAAAAGAATCACTTTGTTTGGAGAGGAGACTCTGGAGGAGCAAGCCCGGAGGCAGGCTCTTCCATGCAGAGGCCTGACTTCAGGCTGCAGAAGGAAAGTGGAAAATCAGACATAACTCATTCTGTGAGTTCCAGGAAAGCTGTCTCTGTTATCCACTACGCTACTGATGTGTTTCCTGATAATCCATGCCTGCTCATGTCAGACTGCTTTTCTTTCTCAGCTACTGCTGATTCAGCAATTATAGAATTTACTTAATATTTTTTGATGCTCTAAGCCTTTAAAGTTCAAATTTCATCAACAATATTTTTATTACTATATTTATTTATGTTTCTATTTGTTGCTGTATAGATGATGCCTGCAGTGCTGGCTGAATGATCATTCTTTACCAACACAATTTAAATTTGCAATATCAATGCACTTGGTATCTGGGTTGAGAACTACTTTCCTATTATTTTTAGAAACCTTAGAACCTGGCAGTTTTGTTTTTTTCTTTTTTTGCTTCATTTGATCAAATATCCTTTTGACCTATGAAAGACTATCTGATTAATATCTTTAAGGCCATTAGAGTTTAATCATTTTATTCCATTTATTTGGGAGTTAACTTTATGTCTTCTTTAGAACAGAGATTGGTAAAACTTTTATGTGAAGGGCCAGTTAATAAGTATTTTAGGCTTGGTAGCCATATGGTTTCTGTCAGCATTGCTCAACAATGCTGTTGTAGCATTAACACAGCCATAGACGGTTGTGCAAACAAATGGATGTGGCTATGTTCCAATACAATTTTATTTACACAAACAGGCCATGGGGCCAGATTTAGCTTACAGGATGCAGTTTGCTGACTCCAGCTTTAGAATTTTCCTCTAGCTGTTTCATGTTATGTGTCCCAAATCTTAAGCTTACTTAACCTCTATGGGTCTAGTGTTTCCATCTTTAAAATAAGGACCCCAATATATGCTCTGTCTGCCACAGAACATTGGCACAAGAGTCAAGTAATATGTTGGCATAGAAGCCTCATAAAGTTTAAAGAAGGATACATCTGTATATTTCTTTCTCTTTCCTATCATCCTGAAACACATGTCCTGCTGCTCTGTCTACCAAAAGCACACATATAAATACTTAATCACAAGGAAAAATTATGGCTGGCTATTTTGTGTTTACTCTTGGGCCATATGTCAAAGGCTAGTTTCCTAAAATGTTACCAAAATTATCTGTGATATTACAAAACTGAGTTTGTTCTTACCAGGATAAGGGAGAACTTAGCCTTGATAGTCAAAATAGAACCTCAAAAGAGGGAGGGTAAAGACATTTTGAAGACCTACCTAGATGAAGGTGGGTCTTTCATTACAGGGGCTTGGTTTGGATTAGATAAGAGTCATGATATAATAGTCTAGGATTGGTAGACATAGCAAGGTGAGGATATTGAAGAGGGAGTCCAAGAGTCTTAGGGTATATACTATCTTTTGACACTTTCTATTGAAGAATTCATTGATATTTCAGAAGGTTACTGAAATGAAGAGTAGTTATTTGTAGCTTTTATTATTTTGGACAGATTTCCTAGAATATGTTCCAATATGTTGTTAAACATATTGAAATAGTTAAGTCTTGTTAATATAGTCAGTAAGCTGTGTGGGTGTAGATGGTTTTGGTTTTCACTTATAAGACATATTGGAGGCATTTTGTGAGAAGGAAAAGAAGATAAATAGGAAAGCAGGATTTACTTAGAAAAGGACAGAGAATAACTAGTAGAAAAGAAGACAGTAGATGTAGAGAAGAAAGATAGAGGTGGCAAGATGTGAAGAGTTTCTCAGGCAAAGTTTAAAGAGAATTTCAAAAGCAAGGGGATTAGAAGTTGGAATGTAAGCTATAGCAGTAACATCAAAATTTAAAAAGAATTTTAAAAACTGTCAAATATAAACTCCTTTAATTGTTCTGATTGGATAGTTATATTTTTATGTGTGAATTTGTGTCAAGATTAGAAAATATGTGGGACAGGTTTTGAGGAGGTTACCTTTTTGTTAAAATATATATATTCATGATAGAAAAATTTGAATATACACATAAAAAACTAGAATAGATTTAGATAACTCTTAAAAAAATAAGATTCCAGTGAAATGGACATGTAGGAGTCAAAAATTAAGAGAAATAGAAAAAATGACTCTCATTACAAATAGATAAGAATTCCTTTGGGGGAGAAGAGTAGACACAAAGTAGAGTGATAGAAGAGAACGAGGAAGAACAAATAAAGAGCATTTTGGGAGGCTGTTGTCTGCTGTGTGGAAAGTGGTCAAAGATTTTTAGAAAGAATATCCAGCTTAAATTTTAATTTTTAAAAAATGTATTGCTATAATGTTGCAGATAGTTTAGGTCAAAAGCAGAGGGCTGTCCTCACATCTGATATCAATTGCAAGTTTGGAGGGTCCAATAAACCATCCCCAGATTTGATAATTCACTAGAGGGACTCATAGAACTTACTGAAAGTTATTATACTCACAGTTATGATTTATTATAAGAAAAGGATACAGATTAAAATCAGCCAAGAGAAGGAGCTTATATGGCAGATACTACACACAGCGAGTTTCCATTGTCCTCTCCTTGTAGAGTCAGGACACATTAGTCTGCTGGATTCAATGTGTGACACTATGCATGGAATACTGCCCATCAGAACAGTTCATCTGGACCTTAATGTCCAGAGTTCTTATTGGGCCTCCATTACATGGGTATGATTCATTCATTGCCCACATGATGGACCGCAATCTCCAGGTCAACTGATACTGCATGACCTACAGTCCCCACTCTAAATTATATTGCTGGTTTTGCCATTTCCCCTCCTCCTTCCTCAAAGACTACATGGTCATGCCCTAGCCTAAACTGCATTGTTAGACTATCCAGTATGACTTGATAACTCCAGACAAGACACTCCTATCTGGAGTGTCCAAAGATTATCTTCAGAAGCCAAGGGCATAGGTCAGATGTTTTCTTTGAGCAAGACCAAATACTTTACTACACAGGAATAAATTCCTTTTATCATCCCATCCTTCAGTAAAGACTTTCTCACACCTGGGAAGAACAAATTCATTCTCAGTTCCACCAATTTGATAGTAACACTTTAAACATTTTGGCATAGATTCTTCTAGATAGATCTTAGATAGATTAGGCATAAAAATGTTAACTTACTTTTCCTTTATCCTTCCCCTCATATCCTTTTAATTATACAATTAAAAATGTATAATAGCTATTAGCACAAATTAGAAGACTTATCAGGAAAATCATATCATTAAGGTTCGGCTTAGATGAGACCTTGAACTATATTTTTAGAAAGGTGAAGTGATTTATTCAGTACCAATGGAGTTAGTGAGATGGCTGAATCAAGATTCTAAGTCCAGTGGCTTTTCTCTTACAATAAAGGAAAACACAAGAGACCTTCTTTTGGATCCTAAGGATGCTCCTTTTTGAAAATAGGACTGCCTTGTTGATGTATGGGAAGATAACCCTAATGGCTTTTTGATTGATTTGGTTTTGCCTCAGAATTTGGGATGACTTCCAGATCCATACATTAAAATGTGTCTAGAAGACAGCTGCTCAACTGCTTGCATATTTTTCTCATTAACTGAATTGTATATGCTGCTGAAATGTTCAACTTGATTTTATGTTGTTGATAGGAGTAGCACACGATCTAAAATTGAACACTATCTATATCTTTTGGAAAAATTTCCCACCCATTTGTTCCCTCCTTGTCTTTCTTAGGAAGCTATTAAATTTTATGTTTTTCCTATTCAAACCTTAAACCTAGTTTTCAGTTGCTTTCTCATTACTCTCCCCATGGCCCCACTAATTTTATAAACATTTAATCAACTTATTTTTCTGTGTGTATTGGTAAGGGTTGCTTGGAGATTGTTCATGGACCCAAATGATATAAAAAGGACCAGTACCTATTCCTTTGTCATATAGGCCTGTGGCTTGTAGGGTACTACAGTCTTAATGTTCATCTCCCCACCCCAAATTCGTATGTTGGAACCTAATCGCCATTGTGATGGTATTTGGAGATGGGGCCTTTGGGACTAGGGCCCTTTAAAAGAAAACCCAGAGCTCCCCTGCCCTCCTTCCCTGTGCAGACACAGCAGGAAGGTAGAAGTCTGTGAACTAGGAAGCAGGCCCTCGTCAGACATTAAATCTGTTGGTGCCTTGATCTCGGATTTCCCAGCCCCCAGAATGGTCAGAAATAAAACTGTGTTGCTTATAAGCTACCCAGTCTATGAATGCAGCCTGAATGGACTGAGAGGGGCATTAAGTGGATGCACGCATTTTCATTGGCAGGAACAGCATCATGCATACATAGGCCTATTGGTAAGAGCTAATCTCATCTCAGCTAATGGACATGACCTGCTCCACCAAACCATTTCCACTCTACTGCTTGGATTCATTTTAGCTATGACATGAACAATGAATAAATCAGGAGGGTTAAATGGAGATCTTTTAAAAATGCAAAATGCAAACATTCCTGAAGGAAATTTTAGTGCCTAGAGGCACCCTGAGTTGGTTATCTCTTTTGTATACTTAACTGAAATCAGCTGCAGTGAAGAGATAAAATTCTGATGAAATAAACTTGGAACTTGATGTGGGGTCAGGCCTAGGGTAGGATACCACCAGTCTTCAGGAATGCAGAGAGAGTCAGGAGACCAAGGAGGAGAGTTGGGAGATGGAGATGGGAAGACCCTGCACTTCTTCATTGGTGTAATTCTGAACTGGAAGCCTAATGTAGCATCAAGATGGAGAAGAGGAACAATACTAAGAGGAACAATACTGTAAATGTTGGTGAAGTTATAGAAAGAACCAAAGTGAGACAAACCTGTTATGTACATTATGAAGTACAAGTTTTGATTTTGTTGTTGTTGTTCTCCAAATACATACAAATAAAAGTTAATCTAGAAATACAGAGAATACAAAGACATTTCAAATGGTGCCATCTCATGGAGCGAGTCACTACCGCCAGTTATCTGTAGTTTCCTCTTCTACTTTCCTAACACAACTAAACATTTAGTGGCTCTGCCTTTGTATTCTAGATAATGCTGTCCAATAGGAATATGTCAAATGCATATTTTTAACTTTTCTTGTAGTTACATTATAAAAGCAGAAAGAAACAGATAAAATTAATTTTAATTATATTTCATTTAATCAAATATATTAAAATATTATTTAATTAATACCAAACCATTTACAAAATATTTTTCTTTTTCTTACGTGCTAAGTTTTTGAAACCAGGCATATATTTTATACTTATAGGACACATCAGTTTGAACCAAGCCCATTTCAGTTGCTCAATAGTCACGTGTTTAGTGCTTCCTGGATTGGACTGTGCAGCACTAGATAAAAGATGTTATCAATGCAGGGAAATTATCTCTTAAAAATCATGAAAATTTGTTATCAGCTGTAAATGACCAAATAACCTATTAAAGAAGGCTTGAAATGAAAGGGTATTTGTTATTTACTTAACAAGGATCCTGGAGGTAGGGGGTTGTTCAGAGTATTAAAAATGTCATCAGAGATCCAGGATCTTCCCAGCCTTTTACCTCATGGGTCATCCTTCTTTGTGCTTCTCATCTCATGGTCATAAAGTACCTATAGCAGCTCCTGATATCAACCCCTAATACCTGTAAGGGGACAGAGCAAAAGTCTTTTTCTCTCAAGTTTCTCTTTTATCCAGGAAGAAAAAGATTGCTCTCAGCAGACATGCTCTGCCATATCACTGGCTAGACTTGAGTTACATGGTAACTACTGACTGCAAAGGATCTTGGGAAACTGAAAAGTTACAAAGGTTAAGAGGATGACTAGGAAGGCTTTGTTTTGGAGGATCAATCCTGATATGTTTCTGCCTCAGAAAAAAATTAAGACTTCTGTTAGCCTACAAGGAAGAGGGAGATGGCTACCAGGTAACTAGCCAGTAATATCTGCCAGAGGGGAATTCTCTCAAGGAGAGGGGGACAAAGGAACAACAAAAATCAAAATGGTCTATAATAAGATAATAATTGCATTAATAACTACTCGAATTTGCTGAGTACTTACATAGCATGTGTAACTGTTGAATGGTTTATCTAATTCACACACACACACACACATTATGCTATACTAGAGGCCCAGTGCATGATTGAATCATGCACGTGTAGGGTCCCCTACACGCTTTCGCTTTTCGTGGTGGAGCTGGGTGCCTGTCCGCTGGTGCACCAGGTCTTTCAGAAGCCTCCGGCTCGGCGGAGGCTTCTGAAAGGCCTGGTGCTGGAGCAGACAGGCACCCAGCTCCCCCACTTTTGATGGTCCATGGCCACTGAGGGGCGCTACCCTGCTGTTGAGAGGCGCAGGGGGCGGGACTCCCGCCCCCTGCGCCTCTCAATGGCCACTGAGGCGGGCTGCCTCGGACATCTGGCTACCCTGCTGTTGAGAGGTGCAGCTGGGTGTCCGTGGCAGGCTCCCTCAGCGGCAGCGGATCTGGTCGTTGAGAGGCACAGGGGGCGGGACTCCCGCCCCCTGTGCCTCTCAACTGCAGGGTAGCCCCCCTCAGTGGCAGTGGATCCGTGCCTCTCAATGGCCGGATAGGCCACCCGGAGTCCTGCCCCCCAGCCTCCCGCCGCCCAATGTGGGTGTAGCAGAGTGATGGTAATTTACATGTTACTCTATTATTAGATAGGATATCCTCTGATTGCCCCTCTAGATCTGCTCTCCATCCTTTTCTACCCTGATAACTACCCAGAGGCTGAGCTGTACAAACTACATCTGTGGGCTTCCTTGCTGCAGTGGTTGCTAATAGTAAAATCAGTGCAGAATTATCAGATTACTCTATGAGCTCCCTAAGAGCAGAATCATATCGTTTTGTTTTGTTTCGTATCTCATAGCACAGTGTTTGTCAATGTTTGAATGAATGACCGTTTATTCATTCAAGGCAGTTTATGTCTCCCCTTCAAATCTTGTTTCTAGCCTGTGTCACCTTCTCTCTTCAAAGTCTTGTGTGTTACCCCCTTTAAAATTATTAGTACCACTACCCACACTCTAGACTCAGGCATAGGTTCAGGTCCTCTCCATGAACCCCATGCAACTCCTTGCATAGGCTGCCGAGTGTTCCTGTTTGCGAGGGGGTCATGGCTAGAAATCAAAACCAACCAATGATTCAGCAATCTCTTTATTGGAGTTTTCCCCATTCAGACTTATTTGAAGACATTAGGGAAATAACACTAGTTTCTCCCAAACAGATTTGAAGACTCCTGGGCCTATGTCTTAGATCTCTCTTAATCTTATAAATCTTCCTTGTAGTTTGCTAGGCTCTTTCAGTTGGTTAGGAATAGAGATTAAACTCAAGTTTCCTCAATTATTGGGAGATTATTATATATAAAAAAAATCTTAGCCCCCACCCATCCAAGCCTCACAGAGAATGGGGGTGTTGTTCAGGATAAAACAGTAGCAATAGCTCTCATGATCCATCAGTATCCCGTGTTACTCTGAAGCAATTTCTATATTTCATATCCTTAGAAATAGGCATGGCCTGGTGCTTAACCATTGCTCTTAACCAATGCTCTTGGCCTGGTGCTTAACCATTGTGGTTAAGCCATTTTCTAATATGGCTCCTCTACCACATAACCTCTTTCTCTACTGCTTAACTCATGGCTTCTGTTTAGTCGTTATAGTTTCCACTACCTAAAGTCTCTGTGCCATTCTTCTATCTAGTGAGTTGCACTGAAATTTCCCTTTAAAATTTCCAAGAAAGAGTGTTTATTTGAAATGATCCTCCAGGATCTTTCCATGGTTGGGGTGCCTTCATTGGTTAGAAGCCCCATGCCAGACCAGATCACTGATAATTAGAGATACCAGGCACCTTTCTCTAGTTCAATCATCTATCTTCAGGATGACAAAGTCCTGTGGTAAACAATGTGTAATATGTGTATACATTAAATAAAGCCCTCCAGCCCTCAGGTTTACCCGAACCTACTATGCCAAACTAAAAATAACTCTGAGCCTTGTATTCCAGATGATTTTATTTATTTATTTATTTATTTATTTATTTTTAATTATTTTTTTATTGTTTAAAGTACTACATATATCTCCTTTTTTTTTTTTTTAGATGATTTTAGAAAGTCAAGTCATTTATCAACTTTCCCTCTCCCATTTTTCTGGTATTATATTACCAATAAGTACTTATTACTAATAAGTAATACAAATAGTTATTAATTCTATGAGTCCTTTCTGTTTGTTCCATTTAGTTTTAGTCAGCCCAAACTTGTACTTGGTTTTCCTCTTTCCATTTTGTGAAAAGTGGTTTAATCCAGGGGTTGCCTCTTTGGGGTTGGGAGAAGTGGCTCTGAAAGGAACATGAGAGTACTTTTTGGGTGATGAAAATTTCATTTATTTGCATCAGGGTCTTGGTTACTTGAGGTGTGCTCATGGACAACAGTTACTGAAGTGGATTCTTAAGGTCTATATGATTTTATCTATGGAAATTATTCCTCGATCTGATCACTTAACAACAACTAAAACGAAGTGGTCGTGTTAATCAGGTTCCCAGCCGGAAGCAGGTAAACACTCCACTGGGCTATTTGAAGAGAGTTTAATAAAAGACCAACTTACAAAAGGGTCAATAAGGTATAGCAGCCCAGGTCTGGAATCTGGATTCCCATTGCCATTTCCATAATAAAGAGGCAAGGAAGGGGGCCTGTTATCAGAATGTACCAAAATGTGCCAAATGGAGACCATTTTGGCAGATGCTGGGACCTTGGATCAAGGGATGCAGCCAGTAAATCTTAACCCTATGGTGAGGGAACTGGGGGAATAAATACCTTAATCTCAGACTCCTCCTTCCCTACCTCTAATTTCCTCCTTGAACAAACCCAGCCAGAAGCCTAAGAGCAAGGAAGCCCATAGATTTAGTTTGTACAGCTCAGCCTCAGGGTAGAGAATGGGTTAGAGAAGGATGGAGAGCAGATCCAGAGGGGCAATCAGAAGATATGCAGCATTATGTTTTCCATTTTCCCCGAATTACTTCATTCCAAGTGTGGACAGTTGCTCCTTTTGTGATTCTTTAAAATGTAAGCAATGCAAATAAGGCATGATTTTGGCATTTAAAATTTTTACTGAAAGCTTGAGGATACCAGATGGGTTTACATTGAAGAAAAAGCAAACTTAAAACCTCAAAATAGCTTTCCCAGATTCAGAGCCCATTGGCCAGGCCTTGTATGGGGAGTTTGTCTCTGTCTTCCTTTTCAGCCTGAGCCACATCATATGGAAAGGCCAATTCACCTTACCCCAGTGGTAAAATCCTTGACTTCCTCCTTATATCCAAAATATGTTCCTACTCTTCAATCCGCCAAAGATAGAGGGCATTTTCTCCTTTCTTTCCTGCATCCTTTCTTATAAAAGACTGGAGGCCTGGTGCACGAAATTTGTGCATGGGTGCGGTCCCTAGGCCTGGCTAGTGATCAAAGCGCGAGTGTCTGGTGGGGAAGGGTAGGTCCCAGCTGACCTCTGGGCCCTGGGCAGCACCTGGGCCCTTGGGCCCCTGCGTGCCCCCTTCTGCCTGAGGCATTGGGCCCCCACCCTGCTCCCTCAGCACCTGGGAGCCAGGTGGTGGCCATGCCACTGCTACTGGTTGCCGTCTGTGGGGCGATCGGCAGGGTGATAGGACCCCGCTCGCACCCGCCTTGGCTTGGCGCCGCCCGCTCACCTGCTCCACCATCCCACCGTGGTCCCACTCTTATCAGGGCCCGTTGGGGCCGGCAGTGCCTCTACTGCCACCTGCTGCCAGCACCGCATTGCCGATGCCCACCATGTTCTGTGCCGCCCCGTGGTGGTCACCACACATCATAGCGAGCGGTTGAACTCCTGGTTGAACTCCCAGTGGAGGGGACAATTTGCATATTAGGCTTTTATTATATAGGATGATTCATAGTGGGAACATTCATTTCATTTGGGGAAGCCACTGTCCTTACTACAGGTAATGGTCTGGCGATGGTACATATTATTCCAATCAGCTGTGGTCAGGGTGGTTGTGTCATTAGGTCCAAAAGTTTTGGATGATGAGGAATGACATCAGGGTTGGGAAGAACACCAGGACAGCAAGGCCAGGCCAGGCTCTGGAAGAAGGGGACATGCTTTCTAGAGGTTTGATGCAGATGGGTACTAAGGGGCCTCTCAAGAGACCCAAGTTGGAAGACTTTGGATCAAATTCCATGTTTATCACTTGTCAGTTATTTGACCTTGGGCAAGTGACTTAATTAATCTGAGCTATTAATTTCGATTTTCTTTCTTTCCTTTAAGAAAAGAGTTGATTATGTGAAAGAGATCATGAAAACACTGTGCAAAACAGTACAGTCCAAATGAATATAAGCACTTCTTTTCTAGTAATTGTCAATCTTTTGCTGTTGCCACATTTACATGTATAGTAAGTACACTCCCATTATGTCATGCAATAATTGTTAAGGGCAAAAGCAAGTACTGGGCAGGGGAAATATATGCCTCAAAGTATATTGCAAGTAGGCACTTGGTTAGTTGATATGAGGCGACCCTCCCACATCACCCCCAACTGGATCATTTCTAGTTGAGAGACTTTTGAGACTGAAGTTTAAAAACTGTGGGAGTAGAAATGGCTAGAAGATGTTTTGTTTGGCTTTCACAGAATTGTGAAGTCTTAAAATTAGGTGTAGAATTTTGAAATCAGAAGATTTTATACACACAAAATCATACTTCTACTTTTTCTTGAAATACAGAATTTCTTTTTAAAAATTTTTATTGATTGTTTTTTTTTTTATTTTAGAAAGAGAGAGGGAGAGAGAGAGAGAGAGAGAGAGAGAGAGAGAGAAACATGGACTTGTTGTTCCACTTATTTATGCATTCATGGGTTGATTCTTGTATGTGTCCTGACCTGGGATCAAACCCTCAACCTTGGTGTATTGGGATGACGCTCTAACCAACAGAGCTACCTGGCCAGGGCTGAAATACAGAATTTCTGGCAAAATCAAGCCCACAGTCTTGAATGCCCAAACTTGGTTGGAGCTAAATAGTGGTTGTCCCTTTAGACATAGCAATGCCTCCTCCAGCTGGTATCATCTATTTGTGTTACCAACTTAGTTTAGTTTGCCATCCCTGGTCTAGGTTATGAAGCCATTGATACTGGAGCCAGAAGGGACTTCCAGATGTCACTGAGCCCTGGCTTTGTTTTTTGTCATGTCAGGATTTGGTTTCCCAAATTATAGGAAAAGCCTCCTGGTTCCAGTGATCTGCCCAACCTCCCCCAGGTGGGCTGAAGAGAGACTGGTGATGGCCACTGACCAGCATTGAAGTCAACTTCCTCTCAGTAAGGGCCTTTTCCTGGCACGGCGTGTTCCTTCCCAAACGGCACATCCCCGTTTCTGAAGCGCCGTCAGTGGAGCCATTGTGAGGAAAGGGCAGACCTTGGATGAGCCAGGCTTCTGGAAGCGAAGAGCTACGCTCCCAGCGCCGGAACACACACGCTCTCGTGTGGCTGACCTTGAGCCCCACCGCCCAGCCCCACGGGAACAAATGTGAATGGTGGAGCAGGGCCGGAAGGGCTGTGAGTTTGGAGCAGCTAGTGTCCTTGACCCTCTGGCAAAACTCCCGGGCTGAAGAAACCCTCTGGCTTTCTTGGTGTGGGATGGGGATGGGAGATGGGGGTGGGGGAGGAGGGGAGAAAAACTGGGATACAGAGCTGTTTTCTTTTCTCCCAGAAATCCAGCTCTTGTGTTCCTGTGCCACATGTGTGCAGTGAGGTTTTCGTTTTCTTCCTCTTTCTTTTTTTCTGGTTCTGGGATTGGTGTGTTGCCGCTTTGCTGAGTGTTTGTTTTGGCTGCTGGGGGAAGCATTGACAAAGGAAGTAGAAGAACAAACAAATTTTTCTAAGCAGCCAGCTTGAGAGGAACAATAAAGCGGAAGTGGGGACAGCATGTTGGGGGTGAGATTCCCTGAGACTGTTGAAGGCCAGCATCCCTGGAGCTTGCAGCCAGGAGTGGAGGGAACAGGGCCTTCGGGGTGCAGGGGTCACAGTGATCACTTCAGGGTGCTCTGTAGAGCTGTGCTTTGTGGTTCTGGTTTTCAAACTTTCTTAGATGCTTTCTCTTGGCCTCAGCTTCTCCCCTGTCCCCATTGTTCCCCGCCACGTGTCAATGCTGGGGCAGCAAGCTTTTTCAGGAGGAGATAGTCGACACCAGGGAAATGTCTCTTTTTTTCTGGGTATGCATATGAGGTTAAATAGTAAGATCATGATATAGAATTATGAAAAGGACCCCATAAATATTTGGTTTTATCTCCCGGAATTTTAAAAACACCTGAACATTGTCAAAATTCCAAGTGATTTTTAGTGAAATCTGGAAAAAATACTTTTTAAAAAAAATATGTGCTGTTGTTTTTTAATTTTGAGAGAGAGAGGAAGGAAGGGGGAGAGAGGTAGAAACATTGATGGGAGACAAGCATCAACATAGATCAGCTGCTTCCTGCACACCCCCTCCTGGGGATCAAGCCCACAGCCTCTGAGCATATGTCCTGACAGGGAATTGAACTGGTGCACTCTTGGTTCATGGGTCGATACTCACTCTTTCACTTCCCACCTAGAGGTTGGAGGAGAGTTTTCACACAACCAAGTGATGGCACTGAGGGACCTTGCTGGGTCTGAAAGAAAAGCCAAAGGATTCAATTCTAGATGGTAAATGTATAGATTGGCATCATGGGTACATGATTGGAGAAAGCCCCTTTACTATAAGTTTTTTAGAAAATGGATGAGGACATATCAGAGGTGGCTGTGGTGCAGTCCTTGCTGGAGACAGGGCGGGGGGGGGGGGGACGGGGGGGCGGGGGCAGAATGACATGCCCTTTAATTTCTCCCTGAAGGGCTAAGAAGATGGTTGAAAGCCCATGTTTAGATGACTGCTGGGAATCGTCAAGTGTTGTGGAGTCTTGACATAGGGCTGAATCCATTCTAAAATGGTGATGTTTCCTGAAGGATTTAATGCAGCTCAGAAAAACTTGTATCGTTTTCTCTGGAACAACCTTAGAAAACTACCTAGGTATTAGGTAACAGCTTCGCATGAAAAGCTGTATTGTTATCTTTGAAAGGCTAGATGGCTTCAGGAGATATAACATCCTTTCATTTTCTTCCTGCTTCCATAAGGGGATAACGGTGTGAGACAGTGAGGAAGTTAGGATAATATCACTGCTTTGTGAGACTGTAGCACATCTACAGCAGTTTGGCCACTCAAATATATAAAGCCTCTGGTTAACTACAGCTTCTCAGGAGGTCTTTTCCCATGTGGATCTGGACAAAAGGGCAGATGGAAGTGTTAGCTCAGCTCCATGGAGAGGGAGCTTGTGAATGTACAAGTCCATAAGTGTGTTAAATACACCTCTAAATTGGTATCAGTTTAAACTTATCTCTAAGGGGGTATGAGCAGGTGTGCCGGCTGACTAAGGTTTCTGGCACTGTAAGTTTTCTAGATCCCTGCTGGAACTGGCACCTTGAAAAGCAGGTATTATTGTCCCTGTCATCTGCAGCTTCACTTTCTGCAGTTTGAATTGCCCACGGTCAATCACAGTCTGAAAATATTAAATGGAAAATTCCAGAATAAACAATTTGTACATTTTAAATTGCATGCTGTTCTGAGTAGCACAGTGAAATCTCGTGCCATCCCGCTCTGTCCTACCCCAAACATGAATCATCCTTCCGTTCAGCATCTCCAGATTGAATCTGCTCTCCGCCTGCTAGTCACATAGTAGCCAACTAGGTTATCAGATTGAGTGCCACGGTATTGCCATACTTGTTCAAGTAACCCTTGTTTTACTTAATGATCCCAAAGTGCAAGAGTAGTGATGCTGGCAATTCAGATATGCCAAAGAGAAGCCATAAAGGTCATCCTTTAAGTGAAAAGGTGAAAGTTCTCCACTTGATAAGGAAAGAAAAAACAAACATATCTGAAGTTGCTAAGATCTATGGTAAGAAGGAATCTTCTATCTGTGAAATTGTGAGGAAGGCAAAAGAAATCTGTGCTAATTTTGCTGTCACACTTCTAACTGCAAACACATCTCATCTCATAGGCACTGTATCATCTCATATCATCACAAGAAGGGTGAGTACATACAGTACAATGATGTATTTTGAGAGAGAGACACTATATTCATATAACTTTTGTTACAGCATCCTATATAATCAAGAGGTAATATGCAAATTAACCCTCATGCTCTCACAAGATGGCTGTCTATGACCAGGCTGGCAGGGGGGTTAGTGAGGGGTGACCAGGCTGGCAGGAGGGGCAGTTGGGGGCGACCAGGCCAGCAGGGGGTGCAGTTGGGGGCAATTAGGCTGGCAGGGGGGGCAGTGAGGGGTGACTAGGCCGCTGGGGGAGGCAGTTGGGGGCGACCAGGCAGGCAGGGGGGCAGTAAGAGGAAACCAGGCCAGCGAGCGGGGCAGTTAGGAGCAACCAGGCTGGCAGGGGGGCAGTTAGGGGCAATCAGGCTGGCACGCAGAGGCAGTGAGGGCGACCAGGCAGGCAGGCAGGTGAGCGATTAGGAGCCAGCGGTCCAGGATTGTGAGAGGGATGTCAGACTGTCCTAAACCAGCAGTTGGACATCCCCCAAGGGGTCCTGGATTGGAAAGGGTGCAGGCTGGGCTGAGGGACCCCCCTCCATGCACGAATTTTGTGCACCAGGCCTCTAGTATTGTTATAATTGTTCTATGTTATTATTAGTTATTGTTGTTAATCTATTACTGTGCCTAATTTATAAATTAAACTTTATCATAGGTGTATGTATGTATAGGAAAAAAGATAGTATATTGGGTTTGGAACTATTATTGGTTTCAGGAATCAACTGGGGGTCTTGGGATGTATCCCCCGCAGATAGGGGGACTATGGTATGCTTCCTGCACACAGGTACCTGGAGCTGGTGCCTATTGTTTTGTGTGAGGAGAGGACAACCTTAGCACTGTTTCTTCATTTATTCCCTTGGATTTTCTTTTCTGTTTTTCATTTTTTGAGGTATAATTAACAAAAATTATATATATATGAGGTGTAAAACTTGGTGTTTTGATATATTTACACTCTTAAATTTTCATATTCTGAAACACAGTAAAATATCTTTGGGAAATTACTATTTTTCTTAAGCTATATGAGTGTCCTTCCTTTTCATTTTATTTTTAAAATTATTATTTTTTAAATCCTCACCCAATGCCATTCTTATTGATTTGAGAGAGAGGAAGAAGAAGAGAGAGAGAGAGAGAGAGAGAGAGAGAGAGAGAGAGAGAGACATAGATGCGAGAGAGAAACATTGATTGGTTACCTTCTCATATTCACCCCAACCTGGGATCAAGTATGTGCTCTGATAGGGAATCAAACCCGAAACCTTTCAGTTTATGGGATAATGCGCCAACCAACTGAGTCACCAGGTCAGAGCTATACTAGTGTCTTTTCAGTATTTGAGTTAATAAGGGAGAAAGAAAAGATCTACATCAAAGAATGTGGAGGCAGATTCTGGCACAGACTGGAAAAACCGCACTACTTTTGTTGGGCTGTTGGGAAACCACTTGCCATCTGTGTGCATTGTTTTCACTTTTTATACCTGTACTTTGGAAAGCTCTTATTACAGCATAGATTTTCTGAAATGGTCCTAATTTGAATATTTATAGTGTCTGAGAAATGCCAATATTTTGATATTTTATTATCTAACTAATACATCTTAGGTTGCTTATTTAAATGACACTCTTCTGGGCCTTTTTCTTTAAAACTAGTGCCCTGGTGCATGGATTCGTGCACATTGAAAGGAAATTAATTAGAAGGTGGCCAGCGGGGTGGGACTGGGCAAGACAGGCCTGACACACTCTGGAGCCAACCTCCCATGGCCCCTCCCTGGCCAGCTGCACCTGGGGCAGCTGCGGAGTGAGCAGGGTCCCTCCGGCAGGTCGGGTCCCTCAGTCTGGCCTGTGGGGATTGGGACAAAACTGCCTCTCTGACATCTCCAGAGGGATCCCAGATTGCGAGAGGGTTGTTCTTAGGTGATGCACCTTGGAATTGGGCTCCCTCTTCTCTGGTCTGTGTTGAGCATCTGCCTCCCTGGTGGTCATTGCATGTCATAGCTACCAGTCGGACAGTCAGACGGTCACTTAGTCATATATATATATATATATATATATATATATATATATACGCACACACACAGATAGCTTTATTGATATGTAATTCACACACCACAATATTTACCCACTTAAAGTTTGTAGGATTTTTACAGAATTGTGTAATCATTATTGCAATCTTAACTTAGAACATTTTATTATCCCATAAAGAAATCCATTAGCAGTTATTCTCCATCTCCCCTCCCTTCAAGCCCCTGGTAACTACTAATCTACTTTTAGTCTTTATGGATTTGCCTATTCTGGACATTTCATATAAGTGGAATTATACAATATGTGGTATATTGTGAGTGGATTTGTTTCTCCAGGTATAATGTATTTGAAGTTTGTCCATGCTGTAACATGTCTAATTTCTTTTTATTTCTGAATAATATCCCATTGTATGGCTATCCTACCTTTTATTCATCTACTCATCAGTTGAAGGACATTCTGCGAATTTCTGCTTTTTGGCTATTCTGAATAATGCTGCTATGAGTGTTTATGTATAAGATTTTGTGTGGACATGCTTTCAGTTCTCTCAGGGAATATAACTGGGAGCGGACTTGCTGGGTCACATGGTAACTCTATTTGCTTGTAGAGGAGTAGGTTGTGGTTCCTAGAGAATGCCAGGACTTGCAGCCTGGTGACCTCTTCAGTGGTCATGTAGCCCTTGTTGTCAAGATGTCACTACAGAAGTTGTGGCAGACAGACCCTGAGGTGACCCATAGTTATCCCTACCACCTGATGTTCACATCTTTTTGGAATGTCTGCTCTTTGATTTCGGTGGGAACTGTGACTTGCTTCTAATCAATAGAATATGACAATGGTAATGGGATGTCACTTCGGTGATTCTGTTATAATATCTAAGACTCTATTTTAGTAGACTGGAGACTCTCCTTGAGAACTTGATGAAGTAAGCAGCTAGGCTTGGTAAACCCATGTAGCGAGGAGTGGCAGGTGGCCCCTAGGGCCTGAGGACAGCAGTCAGCGAAAAGCTGGGGCCTGAGTCATAACTGCAAGGAGACTCATTCTGCCAATGATTGGAGTAAACTTGGAAGTAGATTCTTCCCCAGTTGAGCCTTTGATGAGACTGTAGCCCAGCTAATATCTTGATTGCAGCCTTGTGAGACCCTGAGCGGACGACCCAGCTAAGTTGTACCCAGACTCCTGATCCATGGAAAATGAGATAATAAATATGTGGTGTTGAGTGCAGCTAAGTGGTAATTTGTTATGCAACATTAATTCAGAATCTGGGATTTGTTTCCATTATATTATCTGAGCTGGGCACTACTGAGTTTACTTGTAAAGATAAATATTCCCTTTATTTACCAGTACTAGTATGCTGACCATAAAAGAATAAACTTCCATAAAAGCTCAATTATGTACTTTGTGGTTGTGAAGTCATCTATACCTGGGGAATAGTTTGTAGAATGGGAAGAGGAGAATGGCAGTGTAAGAAATAGTGTTCTACTCCGCTATGGGGACACATGCATCTCTAGAAACTCTGTTCCAAGAAAAAACACACAATAATCAGAATGAAAGAGGAATGTTAATTTATATAATGAACTAGAGGCCTGGTGCATGAAATTTGTGCACGGGGGTGGGGTGGGGAGGGGGGGGGGCGCGTCCCTCAGCCCAGCCTGCACCCTCTCTAATCTGGGACATCCCTGTCATAATTCGGGACTGCTGGCTCCCAACCGCTTGCCTGCCTGCCTACCTGCCTGATTGCCCCTAACCACTTCTGCCTGCCAGCCTGATCACCCCCTAACCACTCCCCTGCCAGTCTGAATGACATCTAACTGCTCCCCTGCTGGCCCGATTGCCCCTATCTGCCCTACCCTGCTGACCTGATTGCCCCTAACTGCCCTCCCCTGCCAGCCTGGTCGCCCCCAACTGCCCTCCCTTGCAGGCCTGGTCCCCCCCAACTGCCCTCCCCTTCAGGCCTGGTCCCCCCCAACTGCCCTCCCCTTCAGGCCTGGTCCCCCCCAACTGCCCTCCCCTGCAGGCCTGATCACCCCAACTGCCCTCCCAACTGCCCTCTCCCGCTGGCCTGATTGCCCACAACTGCCCTCCCCAGTTGGCCATCTTTGACCACATGGGGGAAGCCATCTTGTGTTTGGAGTGATGGTCAATTTGCATATTACCTCTTTATTATATAGGATAGTACCATATGTTAGGGCCTTCAAGGGTAAGAGGATACACATGAAGCTAAGACTGTGCCCTCATAGAGTTTAGAATAGTTCTTATTGCCTAGTCCTCTATGCAGACATAAGCTTGAACCTGATGCTAGCTTTCCCTTACACTTCATTAGCCACATAAAAACCAAGCAATCCCAGCTTGTGAATACCACTTCTATTTTTAAACCCATCTAGGACTATCTCATATTTTTTAGCCATTCATTTCCATATTTAACAACTCTTACATTCAGAATTTTTAACTTATAGTTCACATAAATCCCTTATTCTTCAGCTAAAGCCTGCCTTCTTTCATACCTATGTCCAAACAGGCAGGTACTGCTGATTATGTGAATCTCCTATCTTTGTGATACCATTTTGTTTTGCTGCATTTAATTACTGACTGACTTAAGTGAGGAGAGTGAACTGGATTTTACCCTTTAGCACAGAAACACATGTGGATGGCCTTTTTACTTCCTCTGTGACCTGATTTTAATTTCAAACGTGTAGAGATGACTCAACGTGTAGTAACTAATATGAAAAGTCATGCTGCTTATAACATACAGCTAAATAACTAACTTGATGTACCGCAATTGGCTTTGAAGTTTCCTAGGTAGGGGAACAAAGCAGTTGAAAGTGGTAGGAAATGAATGTCTGATTCCCAGCAGAGTGGAAGATTCAATCATCATTGAAATTTCCATTTTCCTTATGTCTCATACCACTTGTCTCATAAAAAAGCAAAGCATCATTTTGTTAAAGATGGAATCAACTGTGTTTCTCCTTATGTTCACAGCAGTGCCATCCATCTTCCAGTCACAGGGAACAGAGATAGAAGGGATGGAATCATTCCTTCAGTGATATATATCATAGAACAAGTTAGCTGGGAAATAAGCAAAGATTACTTGGACATGGGAGGTAGGGGTAGCTCTTTCCCTGAACAGGGTCTCATTCTTGCTCTTTGTTTTTATTTTCTATATTGATAAAGTGTAGATTACACTTTTACAGAACAGATGAGGATAATGTTTACAATTATGTAGCTGATTTTATTTATTTGACAATTATTTTCATTTACGGTTGTAAAAAACCCCCACACATTCTTACCATACTGCAATGCTGGGACACTATGCTGTGATGTTGCCCTACTTCCTTGTTCCATTACCCATATCTCCAACTCTAAATGTTCTCCAGTCTCTACTTGCTGTTCTGCATTTACTTCTCTTGGCAGCTGGTGGGAATTTTCTGGATGGCAATTACTATTTTGGCTGCTCTTTCTAGTGCTTAGGTCCTTGGCCCTCTTGAGTTGGGACTATCCCTCTGCCAAGACCCCACCCCCCATATTTGTAATTCCAAATACTTCACAGATAGATCCTTTTTATAAAGGCATATACTTGTTAATTTGGATTCAAACAGAAATTAGCTAATTTTACATTACACTCACAAATTGCAAAATGTTCTGTAAAGCAAGGCTTTAAATTAAGTGTAAAGGGCATACCTTGTCATAAGGATTAAACTGAGGTAGAGCTAATTCTAAATATTTTACTGTTTTTCTCTTCCTCCTAAATATAAGGCTGTGCTAGGTAATTTTCCTATCATTAGCCCTACCTATCCCATTTCATTCTTTGCTGTTACTCCCTGCTCATGTGTTAAGTACCACATTAATGCTTGTTTGCTGCTTCCATAAGAAACAACAATGACTCAGCTTGCTGAACACCAGCCGACTTCACCTCTTCAGCCTTTATGGGCATCAACTCTGCTCAGCACTGTTTGCCTTCTGAATTCACCTTTTGAGTGTCTCTTAAACTAGAGGTGTGTAAAGGAGTTGTCTTGTTTTACTTAGAATTGTTCATTCTAACAATCAGGTCACTTTGTTTTGTGCCAACCATTGTGCTGGGTGCTAAGAATACAAAGATGAATAAAACCTAATTTTCTGACTTGAAAGAACTTCCAAAGATGGAGAGAGTCATGAAGCACATCATTATGAAATGATTTAAGTGCCCCAGCAGGACTAGGAGCACTGAATCAGCCTGGAGGAATCAGAGGAGGTAACATTTCAGTTGGGTCCTGACAGATGCCCAAGGATTTAGCAGATGTGTAGGTCTGAGGGGGTGGCAGCTGCAGAAGTGATTTCTAGACTGAGGAAAGAGCATGAATAATAATGTGGAGGCATGAAAGGACAAGGTTGGCTTGGAGAAAAGTGAGAAGTTGGGTGTGACTGGAGCATAAGGTGTGTGTGTGTGTGTGTGTGTGTGTGTGTGTGTGTGTGTGTGTGATGGGCCTCTGGGAGAAGAGCTGAGGATGGGGGCAATTTGGAAAGAGAAAGGGTATTTGTAGGCAAGGTGTGGAATTCTGATTTGCTTCTGTAGCATTGGGGGATAGTGAAATGCTAAAACAGAGTAGTTACATGATAGTACACATAGAGGTGCATAGATGAGGCCAGAGTGGGGAGAGATGGGTCAGAGGGAGGCCCTAGAAAAAGTCCGTTAATGCTGCCTACAGGAGGCCGCTGCCATGGTGTCCTCCACCAGTAGATCTGGGTATGAGGCTCTTGCAGTTGGGCTGGGGCTTAATTAAATTAAGTGGAGAGGAATGCAGAGGAAGGGGCTCTAGCTGAGAGATATTTCAGAGGTAGAATTGTCAAGCTATTGTGACTGATGGGGTGAGTAGGATGAGAGAGGGGAAGTGAGGGTGACTCCAGAATTCTCTCCTTGGCAGACTCTTTGGCTAGTGGAATCCTTTATAATAAAACCCTAATATGCAAATTGACTGAACAGCAGAATGACTGGTGGAATGACTGGTCGCTATGATGCACACTGACCACCAGGGGGCAGATGCTCAATGCAGAAGCTGTCCCTGGTGGTCAATGTGCTCCCACAGGGCGAGTGCCACTCAGCCAGAAGCCGGGTTCACTGCTGGCAAGCACAGCAGTGGTGGTGGGAGCCTCTCCTGCCTCCATGGAAGCACTAAGGAGCAGCGAGCCAAGCAGTAAGAAACAGCAAGCAGGTGGGCGGTAAGGAGTGAGGGGTCCCAGACTGTGAGAGGGATCCCAGACTGCAAGAGAGATGTCCGACTGCCGGCTTAGGCCCAATCCCCAAGTAAGCTGGCAGTAGGACATCCCCCGAGGGGTCCTGGACTGCGAGAGGGCATAGGCTGGGCTGAGGGACCCCTCCCCCCCCCAATACACAAATTTCATGCACCGGACCTCTAGTTATTAATAAAAATAGACTACGGGAGAAGGACAGAAGTTTAGGCTTGGAGGGGGGAAAGAAGGTAGGGTGGTATAGCAAGCATATTCAATATTCCTGGTTTCCCTTCTTTTTAAAAATATGTTTTTATTGACTTTAGAGAGAGAGAAAGGAAGAGGGGAAAAGAGAGAGAATCATCGATGTGAGAGAGAAACATCAATCAGCTGTGTCCCACATGCCCCCTACTGGGGAGTAAGTCTGCAACCTGGGCCTGTGCCCTGACCTGGAATGGAACCAGTGACCATTTGGTGCACAGGATGACACCGAACCAACTGAGTCACACTGGTCAGGGCCCCTCTGTTCTTGACCTTGGTTGGGATAGACCATTACAGGGCAGCTTCTCTTGTGCTGAGAGGATCTTGCCTCCTGCAGTTCTCTAGTCTTCACTTTCTGCCCTGGTGCTCCCTGAGTCCAGGCACGTAAATTTTGAGGGAGTAACACTCAGAATACAATCACAAATCAATGTGGAAGGGATTCAAAGGATAAATGCTTCCACTTCTCTCCTTTGGGAGGCATTCTGTTCTTTTCTAGAAGTGTCTGCCAGAATCAAGCCCTGATGCTCATAGTGGAACCTCAATAACACACTTTTATGTTGGCTTCCCCCACCTGTCTTGCCCTTTCCACTCCTACATTCCTGCTCCTTAGGGATCAATCACCTCTCATGTAAACTACTTGCAAGTAAGTTCTTATTTTAGGCGGAACTTTTCAAGCAACCTAAGCAAGACAGGTGGAGAGGCAAAGGTTGGTTTGATTTTAGATGAGTTTAAGTATATGGTGGCCAGACCCTCTGCTTGTATCTTTGGGGCTTTATTAAGGGGTATGAATGGAGGTTTACATTCCATATGTCTAAATATTTAAAAGTTATAAATCAAGCTAACACATTATTAAATAAAATGTTATATTCTCTTATATACCTGCATATGTCCAAACGTAGAATTCTTGGACTCCTCTGAGCTCCATGCTGGAATGTGGCTATGTAAGAATGCACAGGCCCATAGCTCACCCCCTTCTCTTTCCACCTCTGTTCCTGTTACACACTGTGTGTGGCCCCTCCAGCCTGCAAGTTCTGTCCACACTCCCAACAAGAAGCCACCCTCAAACCTAGGGATGTCTACAAAGTGGTACAGCTTGCCCTCACGAGAATCAACCTGGGAAAGAGGACTTTGAACACTTTGGAAGTGGGTCTTGGGTACCTGGAGCATGTTTCAGATGTGGGGGCATGGACTCTGGGTGGGTAGGTCCCACTGGCCAGAAGAATCCTCAGCCTGTGGTGACAGTCATAGAGGAGAGCCACAGTGAAGTCATTTAAGCTAGTGACTTTCAACTTTTTCATCTCATGACACACATAGACTAATCACTAAAATTCTGCAGCACACCAGTGGTTGTATTTTTTGTCTATCTGACAAAAGAAAAATAGGTATCATTTTGATTCATTCACACTGGATGGTTATTGTGGTGGCTGTTGTTATTTTTTATTTGACAATCTAAGGGAAAAGAGGTCAGTGTCCCTGACTAAATAGTCAGTTATTGCATGTTTTAAAAATTCTTGCAGCACACCACTTGAAAATCGCTGCTCATGAGGCCCTCTTGGTGATGTTTATGGGTGCGGCCATGACGCACCCTGATGGAGCTGTCTGTCTGGTAGGTGATTAGTAACATGAATCTGGGGCTTGGAGAAGTTGGAACTTGATATAAATATCTGGGAGTTGGCAGTCTATGGATTGTCATTGAATAGTGGGAGTACATGGACTCAACCAGGAAGATGAGGTAGAATGAGCAGAGAAGGTCTAAGAACAGAACACTAGGGGTGGCTGGGGAGGCAAAACCAGGAGAAGAGGCAAAGGAGCAACAGCCTCTTGGAGTGAGTCAGTGTTTCATCGTGACATTGGAAGAAATTTTATTTTTCTAAACCCAAAAGGCAAATATAAATTAATCCCTAAAGCAGCATGATAGTCAAAGTGTTTTCTCCTTGAGCTCACTCAATGTTCTAAGTATGTAGACTCTTATTATATCACTGGTCACATTATGCTCGCCAAGCTGTCTGGGATTTTGAGGACTCTAGTGTCCAATGTCCACATGAAACAAAGTCTTACCTAGGGAAATGTATAGTGCCTTTCGAAGCATTAATATAATACTTAGAAAAAATATCATGGGATCAAGGAAGAAATCCCTCAGATTGTAAGCTCTCAGATGTCTCTAGGTATCCATGTCCTTAACTGTGATATGGGGTTAATAACATCATCATTAGTTCGTTGTGAAAGTCAGGTAAAATAATACATAGGAAAGCCCATTGGCAAAAATTAAATGTTCTATACAGATGCAGTGTATTGGCTGATTCTAATGATTTCATTTGGAAGAATCTCAAATAGGAGCTCAGTGCTCTGAAAGGGCGTTAGTGCTCATTTTATCTGACTCATCTATTTCCCAAATAAAGAAGAGAGGATGCAAGAAGGGTGAGGAACTTACCTTAAATTTTACAACTATTTAGTGGCAAAGATGGGCCCTAACCTTTGGTCCATTGACTTAATCTGCTTCTGCTATTACAGCCCTTTAGGCTGTAAGGACACTTGATGTCCCTAGAGAGAGGGGGGAAATAAAAGGAAGATGAGCACATGAAAGGTGTGACAAGAATCTGTTAGGAAAGTAAGCGAGAATGATTTTTTTTTTTGTGTTGTGATTTACTAACAGTTCTACTTGTGGCTTGCTGTACAGTCCTCTGATGATTACTGTCATGGCTCTATCGTAACCAGGCTCTAAGTGAATAATGCATGGCCAGGTACTAGGGCAACCCTGGGAACATGGAGCCAGAGTCCCCATGGGATTTTATACCAGGGGAAAAGACAGAAATTAACAAGTAATTATAAATATCAAACTAGGGGCCCGGTGCAAGAAATTCGTGCACTGTGGGGGGGGATCTCCTCAGCCCAGCCTGCCACCTCTCACATACTGGGAGCCCTCAGGGGATGTCCTACTGATGGCTTGCCTTTGTGGGAGACAACCAGGCTGATCAGGGAAAGGCACCAGCCCCATCACCCCGCTGCTGCAGCCACTGCCAGTCACCACAGCCACCAAGGTGTTTTCATCAACACGGACTCCAGTCCCTTCACCAAGAAAAAAATGACAACTTTCTTAGGCATTTTCAAGATGTGTCTTTCATAGGATATGACATTTCTTTCTTTCTTTCTTTCTTTCTTTCTTTCTTTCTTTCTTTCTTTCTTTCTTTCTTTCTTTCTTTCTTTCTTTCTTTCTTTTTTATCCTTACCTGAGTATATGTTTCCATTGACTTTTAGAGAATGTGGAAGAGAAAGGGAAAGACAGAGAGAAACATCAAAGTGAGAGGAATACTTTGATTGGTTGCCTCCTGCATGAGCCCTGACCTGGGCCCCAGCCAGGGAGGAGCCTGCAACTTAGGTGCATGCCCTTAATCAGAATCTAACCTGGACTCTGCGGTTGGCAAACCTAGGCATTATCCACTGAGCCAAACCGTGTAGGGCAGGTTATGACATTTCTTAGCCCTCCAGCAGTGGACCTTCATTTTTTTCCCCACGAGTGTGGTGGAAAAACCCTAGATCACCTTTTGGATTCTTATACCCAAGTTACTAAGAATATTACCAGTGGCATACAGGGAGCTTAGCCAATGAGCAGTCAGAAAAGGTGTTTCCTCTGTAGTTCACACCTATCTCCTCTGATCTCTGACTCTGCCCCTGCCAAGGCCTAAAGCCTCCAGCCCTTGGCAGGGGACCCCCAGCTCACTCCAATAGCCCACAGGGGACCCCAGCTGGCTCCGATGGCCAGGCTCCACTCCCAGCCAAGGCCGAAAGCCTCTGGCCAAGGCTCGGGCCCTGGGCAGGGACCCCCCAGCTGGCTCAATCGCCTGGCTCCACCCCCAGCTAAGGCTGCAAGCCTCTGGCCAAGGCTCGGGCCCTGGGCAGGGACCCCCAGCTGGCTCTGATCGCCTGCAGGGAACCCCAGCTGGCTACGCTCGCCTGGCTCCACCCCCAGCCAAGGCCTAAAGCCTCTGTTTGAGGCTCAGGCCCTGGGCAGGGACCCCAGCTGGCTCAATCGCCCAGCTCCACCCATGGCCAAGGCTGAAAGCCTCTGGCAGAGGCCTGGGCTCTGGGCAGGGACCCCCAGCTGGCTCTGATCGCCTCGCTCCACCCCCAGCCAAGGCCTCAAGCCTCTGGCCAAGGCTCGGGCTCTGGGCAGGGATCCCCAGATATCTCTGATCGCCCGGCTCCACCCCCAGCCAAGGCCTAAAGCCTCTGTTTGAGGCTCGGGCCCTGGGCAGGGACCCCCACCTGGCTCAGATCGCCTGCAGGGGACCCCAGCTGGCTCTGATCGCTTGCGGGGGACCCCAGCTGGCTCCAATCTTCCCCTCTGATCTTTGGCTCCAATCGCCCAGTTCTGACCATGGCCACTCTCTGAGGCTGCAGCCATCTTGGTTGAGTGTATTTGCATATCACTTCTGATTGGCTGGTGGGCGTGGCTTGTGAGTGTAGCAGAGTGATGATTTGCATATTACTCTTTTATTAGATAGGATGTATTATTCAAGTATATGATTAGGTATGAATAATTAAATAATTACTCTATATTACAAACTTTATGAGGGCAGAATCATACTTGTTTTGCCCCTTACATAGTACAGCATTTGGCAAATATTTGGCAAATCCACAAATAGTTACTAAGTGATATAATAGATGTAAGAAATGCTAAGAAGGACCATTGCCAGATGTTCTGAAAGCATAAGAAAGATGGCCAAACCTGGTCTGGGGGACAGAAAAGGCTCCTAAGGAAATGCTATTTAAGCTGATATATGCAGCAATTGTGGTAATGAGAGGAAAGGAGCAGCATGGGAGAAGACCCACCGGTAAGAGGGAACCTACCATGGCTCTGGAAGTGAGAGAAGTCTAGCAAGGAGCAGTGGGCAATGGTGGAAGCCAGAGTGTTATATTAGTTGTCTATTGCTACTTAACAGACTTTAGAATGTAGTGGGTTAAAACAACAAACATTTATGATCTTATAGTTTTTGTGAGTCAGGTATCCAGGAGCAGCTGAGATGATGATTCTGGCTCATAATCTCTCATGAGGTTGTAATAAAAATATTGGTTGTGGCAGCAGTCATCTGAAGGATTGACTGGGGTTGGAGCATTTGCTTCCAAGCAGGCTTTCGCATATGGCTGTTGGCTGCATTCTTCAGTTCTCCCCTGGTTGTAGGCCAGGGACCTTGTTTTCTCACCACAGGGTCCATAGAGTGGCTCACAACAGGGCAGCTAACTTTTTCCAGAGTAAGTGACCCCAAAAGAGTTAGAGAGAGGCAGAGGATGTAATGATTTTTATGATCTAGTCTCAAAAGTGAGATGTCATCACCTTTACTATATGCTATTGGCCTCCCAGACTAATATTGATGCAACACAGGGCATACTTCACAAGAATGTTAACACCAGGAGGCTGGGATCATTGCAAATGGTAATGAAATAGAGGCTAGATGGAGTAGGGTGCTTAGATCATATTATGGTTTTTAGACTTTATTTTAAGAACAGTGAAAAGACTTGGAAGAATTTTAAGTAGAATCCAGCTACAGGACTGGAGATTTAAGGGCAAGATTACTATCCTGGAGAGTGTAAGGGAGTAAGTGGCAGGACCTCATTCCCAGGGCCTGGGTGTGCATTAGTTCACTCAGCCAACATTTATTGTGGAGCATGGATGTGCCAGGCTATGTACCAGATGTGAGAATGCAGAGATGATAAGACCTATTCATACCCTGACCTCCTGGGGCTTACAATCCAAGAGAAAATAGAGATTAGTAAGTGGGCAGTTATACTTCAGCACAAGAACTTCTATAATAGGGTAAAGTACAGGTTTCTATGACAACACTGGGAAGGGAATATAACTCATTTTGGGGAGTCAGGAAAGGATTTCTGGAGGAGGTATCATCTAAACAGGGACCTGAAGGATGAGTAGGCAAAGGGTAATGTTCCATGTATGAACATAGGCCAGGAAATGAGAAAGAGAATGGCTTGTTTGGGGGAACTGAAAGTAGTTGAATGTGTCTGGATTCTAGATTGGAGGTGAGTGTGGGTGGAGGAGTGAGCAATACAAAGTCAGTGTGGTAAATGGGGTTATGCCAGGATGAGCTCTTTATTCCTGTTAAGGAGTTTTGACTTTATTTAGGGAGTAAGAGGAAGTTATTACAAAGCTTTAAGTTGAAAATAGACGTTAGAATAATTACTCTGGTTGCAACGTGGAGAATAATGTGAGAGCAGAAAATTTGGAGGCTTGGAAAGGAATTCAGAGGTCATGATAATAATAATGCAGGTATGAATTGATGGTGGCCCATACTGAGGTTAGTGAAAATTGGAGTTAAGAGCTATTTAGGAGGTAAAGTTGTTAGAATCTGATGATTATTCAGTTGGGAGGTGAGGAAGAGGAAGTCTAGGGTAGTGCCCAGCATCACGGCTTAACCTTCTGAGTTCCAAGCAGTGACTAAGACTAGCACAGAAGAAGACAGGAAGGGATAGGTCATCAGAACTGAGGTACATGTTAACTGATCAGTTGCTAGGATTCAGCTACAGGGGCAGAAGGAGATCATCAGTAAGTATGGCCTTATTTTAAGTCTTCTGAACGTTATGTCCCATACCCTGGGAAGAGGGGAGCCTGCAAATGTGAAGTAGTTCCTCTTACCGTGGGGGTCAGAGGGCAGAAAACAAAGCAGTTTATAAGAGTTTAAAGATTTTTCTTCAACTTGAGGGAAAAGCAATAAAGAATGTTGATATACCCCAGAAGACAATGGGGTGAATCCCATGAGACTTTACATGGTGCAAAAGAAAAGTGAATTCTTATCTGAGATATTTTTATCAAAAACATAGCCCTCATTGGTTTTGCTCTGTTGATAGAGCATCAGCTCACAGACTGAAGGGTCCTGGGGTCAATTCCAGTCAAGGGGACGTACCTCAGTTTCAGGTTTGATCACAGGACCTGGTCAGGGAGGCAACAAATCGATCTCTCTCTCTCTCTCTCTCTCTCTCTCTCTCTGTCTCTGTCTCTCCCTTCCACTCTCTCTAAAAATCAATGGAAAAATATCCTTAGGCGAGGGTTAACATAAAAATTCTATATCAGAAAATTTGCCTCCAATAAGAAACTGTAACCTTTTTACTAGGATAAAAGCCTCTTGCTCATAAATGTACATCAGTTGTTCATACTTTCTCTTTAAGCTTCTCAGTTCTAAGAGAGTTGAATTAGTGATGAAATCCACTTTACAATACCGATATTCCAAATTGTACTTCTTAGAATAGTGAAATATTAGCAGCAACCACTGTGTGTGTGTGTGTGTGTGTGTGTGTGTGTGTGTGTGTGTGTGTAGATACTATATACACAACAGCCCCAATTGAGACATATTTGACATTGGGTGTCAAGAGTTAAAATTATGTTAAACACAGAGAGCCAAATAACTTTCCATTTGGCTCTTTCTTCTCTCCACTTTATCCCAGATCATTACTACCCTTACTGGTACCTTTATACACCCAAGCTAGTCTGATTCATCTGCTTCTCTTTCCTCCTTTCCTCCTACAGAAACTGCTAAAATTATTTTCTACTGAGTTATAACAGCATTTCTCTAGAATCCCAAGCTCCACCTTTAGGCTCCATTGAAAATAGGCTCAAAGATAAGTCTGCATTTGGGATGACTTTGCTGACTTTCTTGGTTGTGTGGTCCATTTTATGACCTTATGGAAGAAGTTTTTGGGGTCCATTAGGACTCACTATGCTGCACCAAGTAAGCTGGAGACCTTTTTTCTGGCAGCAAAAGCAGCTTTCTTAAGTTGTTTGCTGCTCTGTCCCTCTCACCTTCTCCCATTGCAGCTCTGTGGACTCTCTCCCATTGATTGTTAATGCTGGGAACCCTTTATGCAACCACAATTAACTTGACTTTTTTATTTTTCAAAAAATGACTCTGCAAGCAGAACCTGTGCTGTATTCACTTCCAAAATATTTGTGTTTGAGACATTTCATAGAGAAATCAATTGGAGCAAAAGTGAGTTTGCACACATAGCTGCATTAGCAGAGAATTATTGAATGGAACATCAGCACTGGCTGAGCCAGACACCCAAATCAGAGGTTTGTCCCATGGGGCAGCTGCCATATAGTGAGGCATGGGACAAGATAAATGAATGTGGATCTAGCAGCTCATTCCTGAACTCTTGAACTCATTTCTCAGCCTGTTACCTGTGAGACTGGTCATTTGTGCTATCTGTAACAAGTGCCCAGACAAAAACAATTCTATTAAGCACTACTTGAACATAATCACCACCAACCTCAATTATCTTTTCAGGTCTCTACATATAATCAAGTGTTATTCCCATTGTAATGACGAAGAGAGTAAAGACTAGGGGTTAGGTGACTGTATCTAGTTACTATGTTACAGCGAGTAAGGAACTGAGCAAGACAGAGAAGCCAATTCTCTTAATTTGTGGCTTAATATTAGATCCTCTTAAAACACTCCAAATTTTAATTTTTCTTTTTCTTCAACAACAAGTGTTTAGAAGAGACGCAAGGAACTATGCCATATGTTAATGACAAAACACACAGATCTGACTTGCATGTACCTTGTAGATATGAAGGTACTGGAGATAACGGTATACTTACTAGTAGAAATAAAAAAGTCAGTATATGTCCAGATCATTCCAATTCACAAATAAAATGAAAAACGATGTCAGGGTGGTTAGGAAAAACTAGAAAAGGTGGAAATAAGGCATAATATCCTTTTCATACTTTCTCTTTAAGCTTCTCAGTTCTAAGAGAATTGAATTAGTGATGAAATCCACTTTATAATACTGATATCCCAAATCCCACTTCTTAGAATAGTGAAATATTAGCAGCAACCACTGTGTGTGTGTGTGTGTGTGTGTAGATACTATATACATAATATCCCCAATTGAGATCTAATTGACATTGGGGGTGAAGAGTTAAAATGATGTCAAACACAAAGAGCCAAATAACTTTTCCACTTGGCTTCTTCTTCAGGCAAGTAGGTGGGTTCTGGAGACAAGATGACTACTTTGGTTGAAGAAAGTATTTATATAGGGTAGTGCCTTGTAGGCCTTAGTAAGCCTGACTGCAGAGTTTTCAATAATAAACTGAGTGTGAATTTCCCTATGAAAGTTACTAACAAGCTCCTCAAAATTTTTGGTGGCAAAATGATAGCTTTCCATATATATTTATTGACATTTATATGTCAGATACTATTCTAGTGTAGGGATTCAACATCAAGTAAGACAGTGTCTGCATTATTACCAAGTTTGCAGTTTAATGGAGACAGACAAGTAGACAGGCATCTATAAAATACTATTACTGTTTATAATCACTCAAAAAATAAAATACTGAAGATATATATCTAACAAAACAGGTCCAGGACATGTGTGCGAAAACTATAACATGCTGATGAAAGAAATCAAAGAAGATTACCTACATGGAGTGATATACTGTCTTCGTTGATTGGAAGACTCAAGAGTGTAAAGATGCAATCTCCCTAAATTGATATGCAGATTTAATGTACTCCATATCAATATACCAGTAAGATGTTTATGTAGATATAGATTAGACTATTCTAAAATTTATGAGGTAAGGCAAAAGAACTAGATCAATAAAACAATTTTGAAAAAAGCAAAAATAGTTGGAGGAACCAGTCTACCTGATTTCAAGACTTATTGAGTTACAGTAATCAAGATTGTGTGTTATTGGTGGAGGGATAGACACATAATCAATGGAATAGAATAGAGTTGAGAACCTAAAAATAGATACACACGGATATGCCCAACTTATTTTTTTAAATATGTTTTTACTAGAGGCCCGGTGCATGGGGGAATGGGCCTAAGCTGGTGGTCGGACATCCTTAGTGCTGCCATGGAGGCGGTAGAGGCTCCCGCCACCACCACTGCGCTCACCAGCCGTGATCCTGGCTTCTGGTTGAGCAGCACTCCCCCTGTGGGAGCACACTGATCACCAGGGGGCAGCTCCTGCATTGAGTGTCTGCCCCCTGGTAGTCAGTGCACTTCATAGTAGCTGTTGAGCGGCCTTAGCATATCATTAACATATTATACTTTGATTGGTTGAACGGCTGACCAGCTGACTGGGCACTTAGCATATTAGGCTTTTATTATATAGGATTGACGAGAGAGAGAGAGAGAGAGAGAGAGAGAGAGAGAGAGAGAGAGAGAGAGACATTGATGAGAGAGCAATATTGATCAGCTGCTTCCTGCATGGTTCCTACCAGGGATTGAGCTGGCAACCCTGGGCATGTGCCTTGACTGTGAATTGAACAGTGATCACTTGGTGCATAGGATGACATTCAATCTATTGAGCCACACTGGACAGGCATGCCCAATTTATTTTTGACAAAAATTAAAAATAAATTCATTGGCAAGCTACTGACTGGGAGAAAATATTTGCAAACCACATATCTGACAAAGGACCAATACCTAAAAAATATAAAAATCGCTTAAAACTCAACTACTTAAAAAATCCAATGAGAAAAATCCATGAAAAGATATTTCACAAAAGAGGATATACAGGTGGAAAGTAAACACATGGGATGTTCAATATTAATAGCCATTAGGAAAATGTAAATTATAACCACAATGGGCTATCACTCCACACCTAAAACAACAACAGCCACAAAAACAAAAACACCTAGTGCTGGTGAGGATGCAGAGAAACTGGATTGAATTATTCATACATTGCTTGTAGGAATGTGAAAAATCATAGCCATTCTGGAAAATGTTTTGGCAGCTTCCTAAAACAAAAACTAAACATGCAGCAACCATATGGTCCAGCCATTATATTTTCTCAAATTTTTATCCCAAAGAATAGAAATGTTATTTTCATTCAAAAATCTTTAAATGAATATTTATAGTAACTTTATTCATAAAAAAAAAACAACACAAAAAACTCTGAACAATCCAGATGGTTTTAATAAGTAAGTGATTGAACAAACCATGGTGCATTCATTCCATGGAGTATTATCAGCAATAAAAAATTGAACTGTTGATATATGCAACAACATGGGTGATTTACCAGAGAATTATGCTGAATGAAAAAAAGTCAATTTCCAAAGGTTATACACTTACAACATAGTTTAAATAACAATCTTGAAATAAAATTATAGAAAGGGAGAAGAGATTAGTGGTTGCTGGGGGTTAAGAAGGGTATATGGGTAGGAAGGAAGTGAATGGCTATTATAGGAAAATATGAGGAATCCTTGTGATGGAACTCTTCTATATCTTGACTATATCAATATCAATAGGCTCTGGTATTATACTATGGTTTTCTAAGATGATACCATTAGGAAAACCAGGTAAAGGGTACATGGATTATCTCTTATCTCCTTATTATGTCTTACAACTACGTGTGACTATATAATTATCAAAAGTAAGATTTTAATTAAAAAAATTAAACTGTTTTTAAGATTGAGTTATCCTAGGGATGATAGGGGAGAAAGGCATTCCAGGTAGGTGAAAAATGAACTGAAACTACGACAGCAAAGCTGGAGTGAAGGGTGCGTGTTGAGTGGGGAATAAGGTTGGAGGGGTCAATCAAGGCCAAATTATAAAAGTCATATTTTAAGGAATTTGAAAATTTTAAAACTTAACCAGAACACTTGAGGAATTTTAAGTAGCAGAGTGATACAATCAGATTTTTGTTTGTAGTGATAACTGGAGTATGACTAGAAACCCAGTCAATAGACAGGAGCTGGCAGCCGGGGGGGAATGTGAGATTAAATGTTTGGAGGTGTTGATAAGGTATAAGAAGAGGGATAGTGAGAATAAAGAGTAAGAAAGGGTAGGAAGATGCACTTTGGGGGTAGATATCAGGATTTTACTTTAAGAGGTAGAATAGTTTTAGAAAATAGCAAAGAACTGGATTTGGAATAAGAGTAAATTGATGAAATAGAGTGGAGAGTCAAAGGACTGTGGTCAGCTAGGTAGTGCACTTGGACATCAGGTTCATCTGGAACCTGGAATGATGGCAGATCTAGAGAAGAAAGGAGGGCAATAAACATGAGCCAGGTGCCCAAATACGTAATAAATGTGACTAGTAACTGGAAAGTCAATAATAACAATGACAATGGAAAGAGTGGGAGTTACAGATAGGTGCTATAACCCTTAAAGGAGGTGTTTTTCTACAAAGCAGGAGGGGTAGTAATCTGAAGGCAGCAATATTGAGCAAGAAAAATGGGATTTTTATCCCTCTTATCATATGAGCAGTGAGGCAATGAGTAATTTAGGATTGGGAGGTGGAAACAAGCAAGTAGAGGGAGTGTCTGGGGGAAAGGTAGAAAATCAAGGATAGCTTACAAAGAACGAGGATCCTAGAGAGTAACATGAGAAGGGCTAAAGGATTTGTCAATAATGGAAAGGATGGTAGGTAGATTTGGGGGCAGAGACACAGAACCGAATGGGGTGAAAATAGAAGAAAAGACACATGACCAGAAGGGCTTACATTTTGGAAAGTGGTGAAGGATGACAGTCAGTGACAGGCATGGTTGAATTAACTGGCCATGGTTGAATCAACTGGCTTTTAGACTGGCAGAGCCATTAGGTCCTGGTGATGTCTGAGACAGGATGACATATGTTGTTTGTGTCCTGGTCAGTGATTGCAGCGCAGCCTTCAGAAAGCAGTTGGTTTCTGTTCAGTAAAGTCCAATCCAAAGGATGAGGTTGGAAAGAATTTCCAGCATTGGCAAGACTAGGGTTTTGGTAGAGAAGGTTGATGTGGTCAGGTTCAGGCAGGCCTACCTCTAACATTCGTGGGACCTGGAGCAAAAGGACAAATGAAGGTCCCAGGCTGTGTTTCACCCCCTTGTCTTCACAGCCCTGGCTTTGTTCTGTAACAAGAGGAGTCCTGGGGATTCCCCAGCCCACACATCCAAGCTTTGTCCACTAAATCCTGGCAGCTGCCTCTTGGCAGCCATTCAGGTCTAGGGGAGAGGACACTGTTGGCCCAGCCCTTGCTCAGGAGGACTGTTCTGGGAAAAAGTCCAGGCAGGCTTTGAAATGAGTTCCAGGCTATTGGTTGGGCAAGGAATTCTGAGGTTCTGGGCACCTAGACTCTTGTCTAGATAGGGGTGAGTATGGGCATCAGATTGGCACGTTCTCATGAACCCCTTGCCCCTTGGAAAGGGCACAACCAGATGATGGTCAGAAAGGGGCCATCCAAATGACAGACACAGTTCTGGACTCAGGGGCCTGAGTCTGAGGGTGGCACTGGGTTCGAGTCAAGGTGAAGTGATGTTCTTGAGGTCTTTTGGCCTGAATAAAGCGCAGCATGTGGCAGAAGGCAGTGACATGGTTAGAGCCATTCCTTTACCCTTCTTCCTCCTCTCCAGTTTCATCCTCCAGAGGTAACCAATGTAGATGGATGAAGCATTCTTCCATTTATTGTTCAACAATTGCTTTTTGTTATTCTAAAGATGTCATGGATATGCTTATCAGCTGTTGTACATAGACATACAACATATTTTAAATGGTAACCTTTTTTTTTTTTTTTTTTTAGTAATAGAGTTACTGTTATTTATTTAGCTAACATTAAGGTTGTTTCTAAGTTTTTTCACTATTATAAACAATGTTGAAAAGTACCCTTTTATTAAACATATACTTACTGAGCACCCACTGTTCCAGGAATTATTTTGTCACTGGAAATACAAGCAATGAACAATGACAGCAAAAAATGGAGTGTACGTGCCACTGGGACAAGTCGGGCCATAAAAATAATTAAATTATATAGAATATCAGATGAGGGTAAGTGCTACAAAGAAAAATAGAGTGGGGAAAGGTGTTGCAATATTAAACAAGGTGGTCTAGGGAAGTTAAGGAGGTGACGGGACAGAGGCAACAAATGCCTGAAGAGAATATGTTTCAGGCAGAGACCAGTAGTGATTCTCTTTATGTCCTTGGGTTAATATTCACATAAAATAGATTCTTAGATGTGTCATAGCGGGGTCAAAAGCCATGCGCCTTTTAAATGTCACTAATTTATACCTCCATTAGCTATGTCTTACAGAGACTCTTGTCAAAACTCTTGAAAGCAACTGTGTTGGTGAATATATTTGGTAAGACTTTTAAGGTGGGGGGGGTGTACCTCCAAATGAACCTGATTTAGATATAATAGTCTCTGAATTGTTTTCTAAGGAGGTTCCATTTAGCTCTCTGAAAGACTTTTATTGGTTTGTAGTCATTTTTGGAATATTTTGGAGACCAACACTTCTTTATGTGTTGCCAGTATTTCCACGCATATAATATTGTCCCTGGGGTGGTGGACCACAATGTGGATGTACCCTGAGTTGCTGTACGTCATCCTAGAGAGTTACCTGCTGACCAACAGCACTTCCTCTAAACCCAAATAAACTTCTTGTCCTTCAAGCAACTGAAATTTTGTCATTTATTTGTGAGGGCAGCTTACCCTGCCCTGATGAATGCTTTGGATTTTCTAGGTAGATAACCACATCATCTAGTAAGAGCAGATTTAGTTTTGTAAGAAACTGCCAACTGCCTTCAAAGTGGCTGTACCATTTGGCATTCCTACCACCAATGACCGAGAGGACCTGTTGCTCGACGTCTTCACCGGCATTTAGTGTTGTCAGCGTTTATATGTTAACCATTCTAATAGGTGTGTAGTATCTCACTGTTGTTTCCTAATCCCATTTTGACATGGTCTAAAAATATCTTTGCTTAGAGAATCTTTAAATACCATAGAATTAATTATGCTTTCCATTTCCTCTACTGCCATATATATATTGAGAAGCAGAATGAGAGTAAAGAGAACTTGGAACAGAGATGGAAATAAAATAAGCAGTTTCAGGGTTGTGGGGCAGGACTTTTTTGTGTGTGGGCATGCACATGTTCTTACACTAAATAGGCCATTTTCCCTTCTGTTTAGTAATCCAGAAATCTCTCCAATTCTTGACAGTTCAAGACAATTCAAGAACATACAGAAAGGTTGATAGAGTAATTTAGTGGTATGTGGGAGGCTCTTGAGTCATTATGTCTAGTAAATTTATAACCTAAAGTATTATCTATTTTATTGTTTAATAAAAAGGAATTACAAGGAGGAAGTTGGTTAAATAAAAATTTCTTAGAAAGATTAAGAATAGTGGACCTGAAGAGAAACGAAAGGTATCTGGTGACCCATTATGGCATTTTGAGAACTAGGTAGGAAAGTTTAGAGACCCTTTTATATGAGAAAATATACATGAAGCAAAAGCCAGGTTACACTCAAGAGACTTAAAGTTTAGGAAGGACTGTATGATAGACAGAACAATGGTCTCCTGAAGATATACGTACATTCATCTCTAGAACCTGTGACTATGTTGCCTTCCATAGCAAAAGATTTTGAAAATATGATTAAATTAGCAACCTTCAGGTGGGGAGATTATCGTGGTGGGACCAACATAATCACAAGAGTCCTTGAAAAAGGGAGGCAAGAGGGATAATCAAGCAGAAACTGTGGGGACAGGAGCAGTGGTCAGAGAAGAGGAAAGAGGGCCGTACACTGCTGGCTTTGAAGATAGAGGAAGCGGCCATGAGCCGAGGAAAGCAGCTTGCCCCTGGAATGCTGAAAAGAAAAAGGGTTCTGCCACAGAGGCTCCACAAGGAACCTGAGCTCTCCAGGAGCCCAACAAGAGCCCCCGTGTTAGCATACACTCAGGTATGGCTGCAGTGGGCTTATTATGAGTAACAAACGATATCCTTTTACTCCTGTCACTCAGCAAATTTTCAAGGGTTTCAGAAATTTTTGTGTCAGGAACTGGGGGAAAAGACTGATGGGCCAGCATGTTTCTGTGGTCCCAACGGCAGGCAGCTTCTCTGTGAGGTAAGCAGCATCCCTATGAGTGGCTTCCAGGTGAGGCCTGTGGGTGCCTCTGACAGCTTCCCAGTGACTGTCACAGCCGCCTCTGCTGGCGGCTGCCATTGGCACCCAGGGGTGGTTCCCTGCACCCCAGCCTTGGCCCTCTGACTGAAGAACAGCTATGGCCTCAGGCAGTCCAGCAACTTCTCTTGCATCCCATAGGCTACCCCACAGCCTCTAACCAGGTCTGCTAACCAGCCTTGGGGAGGGGCCCCTTCCTTCTTTGGGTTCTCTCACTCAGACCTAGGGTGATCTTTAGAGTTCGCTTTCATCCCTGTTTGGTAGCTGATCCCCTGGAAATAGTTCATAATTCTCCATGTTAAAACTTTCCTATTCAAATTACTATGGGGTTTCTGCATCTTGACTGGCCTTTGATATTAGGACATGAAGCCAAGGAAAGAATTAGATAGTGTTCCACGTGGGGCTAAGTTCACACATTAACTGCACTTCCTTTCAGAATCCTCATCACAGTGTTGTTTCTTTCGGATATGTATTTTTTGTTCTGGCTTGGGGTTTGATGTTGCTTACAAACATTTCCTGAGTACATTTTGTGTACTTGAGAACTAATCAGAGTATCTAAAAGCAGTGCCTAATGAACAGTGCATGCACGCACATGAACACACACACACACACACACACACACACACACACACTAATTTCATCAGGAATGAGATAATAGGCTCTAGACTCAACTCTGACCCTGACTCTGAGAGTAAAAGAGAGTGTCAGAGAGAAATCACTCTGAGCTTTTCTCTTACAGAGTTTGATTAGACAGAGTTAAGATATTTTCTGCTCAAAGGTTCTATGAAATTTGATCTAAGTGGTATGAACATTCAAACAATAAAATGTTGCTGAAAGTTTTGAAGCATAGATCCTGGGGTGGAGAGAGACACGTGTGACCCTGAGACATAGAGCATAACCATTGGGAATGAGATGAGCCCTGGCTGGTGCGGCTCAGTTGGTTGGGCCTTCTCCTGTGTGCTGAAAGTTTGCTAGTCTGATTCCCGGTCAGGGCACGTGCCACGGTTGTGGGCTTGATCCCCAGTAGTGGGTGTGCAGGAGGCAGCAGATGGCTGTTTTGCTCTCACATCGAAGTTTCTCTCTCTCCTCTTCTCCCTTCCTCTCTCTCTAAAAATCAATAAAAAATATGTTTTAAAAAAGAGAATGAGAAGAGATGTTGTAAGCTGCAAGTTATTCTCATTGGGCCAAAGGCAGGGAAATCTAGAAAAGTCCTCTCATCACAACAGTGACAGATAGAAGCCATTTCTAGGCAGCTACATAGCCAACATTTTGTTTCGAGTTGGAGTGGTTATACAAAAACACATGGAAACAGGTGTAACGTTACATGAGTATTGTTGATACTTCTTTATTTTAAAGTCTGAGTTAAGCATTTGCAGATTGAAAGACTGGGATTTTTTTTTTTTAACAGTCCTGCATTTTACAATAAGCAGATCAATGTGAGTGAGATTAGTTCAATATTTTTTTAAAAATTCAGCTGATTATGAAGAAAAGCCAGGAGAACTATCAAATAAGAAGATTGTGTGCAGTAATTATTCTGGTTAGTTAATGGTCTTGGGCCTAGAGAATCACTTCTAACCAAGACAAAGAAGAAAACAGGGTGGGCTATCACGTCTGAGAGGAGGTTAAAAAAGACGTTGGCTTCTATCTTCTCCCTCTCTCCGTCTCTCTCCTGCTCGCTCTAGGAAGTCAGCAGCTGCGTGGGCTGCCCTATGGAGAAGCACGTGGGACGAGGAACCGAGGGCAGCTTCTGCCCAACATTCGGTGAGAATCCAAGGCCGAGAGGCTCATGCAACCCTGAATGCAAGTCCTGCATGTTTTTCTCACTCAAGTGTAATGATGAGACCACAGCCCACACCTTGGTCGCAGCTTTTTAAGAGCCTCTGAAGCAGGGATGCCTAGCTGAGTTGTGCCAAGATTCCTGACCCACAGAAACTGAGACAAAATACATGCTTGTAGTTTTAAGCCACTAAGTTAGGTTATGCAGCAATAGAGAATTAATATCCATGTCTAAAAATAGCGTGTTAGTTTACTATGGCTGCTCTAACAAATTGCCACAAACTTGGTGGCTTAGAACAACAGGAATTTATTCTCTCACAGTTCTGGAGGCCAGAAGAGTGAAATCTTTATCACTGGGCTGAAATCAAGGTGTGGGCAGGGCTGCACTCCCTCCAGAAGCTCTGGGGACAATCCTCTTCTCTTCCAGTTCCTGGTGGCTGCCGACATTCTTTGTCTTTTGACCACATCACTCCAGTCTTCAAGGCCAGCTCCTTTAGATCTCTCTCTGCTTCATCTTCAAATTGGCTTTATCTGTGCCTGTGTGTGTGTGTGTGTGTGTGTGTGTGTGTGTGTGTGAGAGAGAGAGAGAGAGAGAGAGAGAGAGAGAGAGAGAGAGAGAGAAAGAGAGAGAGAGAGAGAGAGAGAGAGAAATCTCCCTCTGCCTTCTTTGATAAGGATGCCTGGGTTGCATTTAGGGACTCCTCAGATAATCCAGATATTCTCCCTGTCTCAAGCTCCTTAACTTAATAACATCTCCAAAAATGCTTGTTCCAGGTAAGGTAACATTTATAAGTTCTGGGATTTTGGACATGGATATCTTTTGTGGGGCCATTTTCAGCCTACCACAAATAGCTAACATTTAAAAACTCCTATTATGCTCTAGATTCCATTGTAAATACTTTACATGTATTTTTATTTACATGCATTTTATTTACATGAGTTATCACTCCTCATTTATGTACAAAGGAGCTGAGTCTCAGAGAGTTTCATGACTTTAACTGTGTCACACAGCTAATAAGCAGTGAAGCCAGGGGCACCCAAGCAGTCTGACCTCCGAGCTTGTACATCTAACTGCTATGTTGTATTGCCTCCCTATAGGTTCATATGCTTAACCCAACTAATTAGAAAAGGGAATACTATATATTTTACTGCATGCAATGTATTCAGTGACTTCTTATTAACATTGTGTCTTTTGCTATCTTAAATCCTTAAGGTAAAAGAACCCTTTCAATTATTCTTAAGGAGAGACACCTGAACTGAGAGGACCTTACTTAACATTCAGAATAAAAATCCTGTTGCCTATTGAAGATTGACCAAGTAACTCTGCTTTCATACAGAATGGATCCTGAACGAGGCCTATTCCTCCTTGGATGTGCCACAGAGAACAGTCTCTGTGGTGGAGGATCTAAAGAGCTGGAGTAGCCCAAACCTCATTCTTTTGTGCAAGGCTCTCTAGGAAAACTGATTGCTTTGAGCACTTACAAGCACTTCTCCATCATTAGTTTTTGGCGGATTTATTTTTATCTTTCCTGAGGATAGTGGGTCCAGAGATGAAATATGAATGGAAAAAAGAAGATGAAGAGGTTATGCTTGCATTGATCAATGTTCAAAATGAGAATGTACGTAATGGATTCCAGATTAGGTTCTGCTTAACATTTGTTATGTTATTCCAACAATTTGCTGATTTTCTATGTATGACCTGGTAGTCTAAAGATTCCAGATCACACAGAAACTCCAGCCCTGTGTAGATTTAAGCTTTAGGCTTATGAATCGCTTTTCCATATGTTTCTTTATGGAAGTAGATCCCAAATTTAAGGAAGTAATGGTGTTGGAGGCCTTCGAGCAAGTCTTGAGCTTTTGCTTTCATTGCTACTGCATTGATGATGGCATGACCACCCCTTCCTCCATGTGACATGCCTGAGCAGGTGTACAGATGGTTAAAGGAGTAGGGAGATGGAACTCAGATGGCAGATGGTGATGCCTTGTCATGCTTCCAACCACACTTTGAACATTCTGTTCCCCCTCAGACTTACATCACTTCAGATGGCAACCTCATTTGGAGGTGAATTGTTCTTTGCTGTTGGTTTTTTTTTGTGTTTTTTTTTTTTTTCATGTTGGAGTTGACCTCATGCCTGGCACTGTGTGAAATGCATTGGCCTGCTTTCTGCCCCAGGGATGACAGAGGCTTTTTGGTACTTAGTGTATGCTTTGCCATATTGATTTTAGAAATTAATGCCTGAAGAGATCCTCTAATTGTGTTGAGATTACTCAGTCGCTGGCACTATTCTATTTACCTCAGAGCAGTCTCTCTCCAAGGACAGGTGCTTCATAGATAAAGGAATTCTAGAGTCAAGTGAGTTGGGATGCTTCCTGGTAGAAAGTGTTTTGAGGGCAAATGAAGTAGAGAATGTTGACATCCCCATTACCTCTGTAGCCAACATGTGGACACTCATACTTTCTCTCTTCATCACCTCTTTGAATATAGCCTTGGTAGATGTTTCTGGCACATTGGTAGCTTCCCACCGTAAGCTCTCTTCTTTACCCAAGGACTTCCTTCAGCACTATGGGAGCTTCTCTGGGCTCCTGCAGGTGCAACGTAAGTGTGGGATTATTTGTGCCCTCAAGACAGCTCTCAACCACTGAGAGGTCATCCTCTGTGGAGTAATTTTGAAGCCACATTATAGTTTCTCAGAGAATTACCGGTAGAATTGAGCTCCAGTTACTCACATAGTAGCTTGTTCCTTAACATAAGCTATATGACTGTTCACATTTCCCTATCTCAATTTTCCCTGTGTCGCTTGTGTTCCCTGTTTTTGCCTCTGACCAAAACTGCCTACACTCAAATTTTTGTCTGAGAGTTGGCTTTTGGAAGACCCCTCCTGTGGATAGTCCTAATACATAGGTTTGAGAAGTCCTGGAGTAGAGAAATTCATTTAATCCTGTTTCCTAAATTTACTCCATGGATATTTCTTTTTACTTTAAAATTCTGTGTATCTAATATTCTTCACAATGTAATTCCTGGATTACTTTGGATCCTGGAGCTATCTGAGAGAGATGTTTCTTAATAGGGAGAGTCCACAGATTCCCTTTCAGAACTTATTTTTGTTTACCCTTGGCAAAACCCCAAGGTCAGTAGTCTGCAAGTTGAGTTACTCATTTTATCAATGGAGAAACTAAGACCTAGAGTGGTGAACTGTCATCTGGTTCAAACATCTGAGATTTCATAGGAAGTATGCAGACTTTATTTAGCCCAAGGATAAGTAACTATGGCTTATGGGCAAAACTCAGCCTGCTGTCTATTTTTTATAGCATGCAAAGTAAGAACAGTTTTACATTTGTAAATGGTTGAAAAACATTTTTTAAAAAAATAGTATTTCATAACAAATGAAAGTCAATGTGAAATTCCAACTTTAGTGTCTATAAATAAAGTTTTATTGGAACACAGATACACCCATTTGTTTATGCATTGTCTATAGCAGCAATGGCAGAGCTGAGTAGTTGTAACAGATACTGTATGATCCACAAGCCTAAGATATTTACTGGCTGATCCTTTACAGAAAAAGTTGGCCAGTCCCTGATTTAGATTCTTAAAAACATGAAAAGAATTGCATAAGTCCATATGCATATCAGCATCAGTCAATAGATGGTAGCGGATAAGTCAGAGAGTTGGGAGTAATGCTTGGGAATTCTATTCCATGAAGCACTGCTAACAAGCTTCTGTGGATTTTGGACAAATGATACTGCATCTTTAAATATCAGTGTCCTTATTTATAAAATGGAGGGACTGGACTGAGGCTTCTTAAACTCTATTAATGTTTTAACTGTTTTCTGTATTTGCCTATTTAGCACTCACTAATCAATCACAGGGTCAAACTAATGGCCAGAGTTTTTTTTATAGCTCCCATGCAATCCGGTTTTTGCAGGTGTGCAAAAATTATATTACAAATTCTCCAACCTATCCCCAATCAACTCCTTTAACTCTCACCAAAGCAACATTTCCCCTTCCTAATCACCCAGGGCCAGGTACCAGACAACTAGAGATCACCTCTTATAACCCAAAGGCTGCCAACATTATTCAAACTTGCCAATCCTAAGCTACTTTTCCTTCCCCGCCTTTCCTCTTCCATGACTAACAAGCTGTAGACCATGCTGTCTCCTCTCTCCTGCTTCCGCCTCCTGCTCCGCTGTGGTGCTTCCCAGTGGCCCTGCCTGGTGTTCCATGACTCTCATTCCTACGGGACTGTGAGTAACAACACACTTTTCTTTCAGTGGCACTCACCTCTTCGTGTCGTCACTTAGTCACCTCTGTAAACTCAGACTCAGGCACCAACTGTTTAAGCACAAATGATTTCTAGTTCTGTGCAATTGTCTAAGAATTTAATGTGTATAATCCTAGAACATGACTTGTTCCTGATGTTCAGCCTAAGTCACGCCTCCTTTATTGCAGCTCAGTTCCATCACTCCTCATCTACGAGCTGTGGGAAAGGAACACATAGGCTGTACCCTTGCCGCACAGGGAGCCTTGGACCATTTCATATGACTTGTTAGTAAGTCTTGTGGTTTGCCTCCTCATAAATTGAAAGCTGAGATTCAGGAAAGCTTTCTCATCACATCAGATGGTTTTCCAGTTGTCTCTCCTCTTTTCACTGCTCCGAGTCCCTCATGTTTTCTATTTACCCCCGTGTGAGCTATGCTATATTAACTTTTCTAGGTGTTTTCTTTAGTTCTGTCAAGTATGACCATGTCCTTTTCAGAAAGTTGTCTGTCTTCTGGTACCTCCCCACACTGTTGGCATCATCATCTTCCTTTTAAGGATTCTGTCTCTATGTGGCCCTTAGAAATCAAGATCAGTAAGGACTTACAGGGGAATGGTGGTGGCACTGATGGCAGACCAAGTAGGACACAGTAAGGGTGATGGGAACTATGGTGAACAAGTGACTATATACTCTGGTGACTTAGCTGCTATTTCTCAGCTTTGAGTAATTAATGTCACATGAAAATTCTGTCCAGTGGTGACAAAATTTTTCATTTTTTTGAAGAGAAGTCCAAAATCTAGACTTTTAGATGGCATCTCCAGAATTTTAAATATTTGCAACGAATGCAAATTAAGAAACAAAACAGAACTGTATGAGCCAAACAAAATGTAACTGTGAATTTGATGGAGCCTATAAGCCATCACTGTGCTAAGTATGATCTGTGATAAATGGAAAAATTCTTGCACACTTATCCTTGCTTGTACCTCAATTTATTTATTGACTTTAGAACTTAGGACTGCCAAACTTTTTGGCCTTTGTTGGCACTTAATTTTCCCATACACCATCTTCTCAGAATCCAGCTTCTTGCTATTCTAAAGGTGAATTAACCAAACTAATGAACTCATTTATTCTAATGGGAATTTTTCCTAGGGTCTTTCCTTCCTTCTCTGTTAAAAAGTATATTTTATGAATGAAGATATATAGATAATATTCTTAGCAATTCTTCACTAAAGTTGAGGATTTTAAACATGTAAAAGGGTCAGAAATCTATGGCAGGCCAGAAAGGGATATTTGGGTATATTGCAAGTGACACTTTGTCCTGCCTCCCAAACCAGCAAGCTGCCAGTGTCTAGGGCCAGGTCTGAAAACCCTTTGGACCAGTATCATTGTGCTCATGGTTGTATTGTTATCAGTATCAGCATCTGGTAAGGGCTGATTTATAGAGGACTTTTGTCAGCTCTCCCTTTCCAAAGTTGAGGGAACTTTTTGGTGTTGACAGGTACCATGTTTTAAAAAAAATCATTTGTTTATACACCCAGTAATTGGTTCTATTTGGCATCTTCTACATCGCCTAAGCACTATTTAGCATATTTAACAAGATTCTCCTGAGCTCTAAAAACCTTTAAATGGAAGATTTAGATCCCATGAAAAGAAGAGGCAGCTGGTGAGACTTGGTCGTATGACAGGTTGAAAGCATATTTTTGGGTTGAGAAGCTCAAAACAGACTTTCTAGTCTTTTCTGCCTATCGACTTGGAAGGCATCACATTGAACCAGCCTTCTTTTATTCAGCAACACCAGTGAGATGTCTGCTGCTCGCATCTTCTCCTACTGCCAGCAGCACTTACAAGAACCTGCTGAGGAGCCCTAGATGGTTAGTTGACCAGCTCCCTGTCAGGCATAGTAAGGTTCTGTGCCAGGACTGCACACATATAACAGCACAGCGGGAGTCACTCTTCTGCCCCAAGGATTGGTAAAAATACAATCAGTGAGTTGAAGAGAACGGTGATTTGGCTCCTTTTATTACCACTGCCAAGTAGAGTGAGGCTGAAGATTAGCATGAAGTCAAATTTTTTAGGTGCTTATTCGCAGAATTAATGTATAGTCCCCTTAGGTGAGTGATTTCTTGACCACAGTGTTAAATTTTATCTTTAGTGAGAGGAAAGTGAAACTGTTTTCATTTCCTTTTTGGGTAATTTTTTTGAGGCTAGCACCACCCTGTGGATAAAGTGGATAGAGACTTTTCCTTGGCTTGCATAACAGGCCAACACCATGTCTCTGGAAACGTGATTTTGGTATCTTCTTGCCTATGTCTTATATCTTTTCTGAGTCATCGCAGAGCAACATAGAGATAAAAATATATTTTTTTCAGCAGTGTGATACTGCTCTCAAGAATCTGCTTTTATAAAATGACTGAACTGCATGCAGGAACATGACAGTGGAAGATTCATAGAGCAGCTTTGTACTAGGCAGAGTGGAAATCAGACCCCTCATTTGGAATCAGCTGATTTGGACTCTGAGAAATGCCAGGAGCTGTTATTGAGGCAACTTTCTGACCTTTATTGCCCAAGGGGTGTGGGCTGTATCAAAGAAAAGGAAGAGAAATAAAATCTGGTTGTAAGGTGTAAAATAATTTTATCAAATCACTTTTTCGCCCCCCTTTGACTCTTTTGGGTGAATGAAGGGGAAAGAAGAGAACAATTAGAAACACTTTATTGACTATGGCTGTAGTCCTAATAGCATGGTGGGGGAGTGGCTGGCAAAGAGAAATTTTTTTTACCTCCATAGTGGCCTTTCCCATGCCACTGGCACCAAGATCCCTGGTGAAGGGAAGGCCTGCTTCCCGGACGTTCCTCATTTCTAAATTGGCTGGTAAGCATCTCAGGAGAGGGCTCTGATAAATGGAGATAGGGAGAGCTGTTGCTTTTCAAGATCTAGTACCACTCTCAGATGTGCTAACATTTTCCTCTCTTTGATGAGCTACTGAAGTGATAGGAAAATGTATAGAACAGTTTCTTGCCACCCATCACTATTACCTTAACACATTCCCTTTACTCTTTCCCATACCAGTCTTGCTCCTACAGCTGTAGACATCAATATATCTGGAGTTCCACATTGAAAGAGCTTCTTGTGGTTGAATATGGGCTGATGCCATTCTGGGGAGAGTTTCTAGGGACATATTGAGGTGCTGTCCTCTGTAGAAGGCCATTTGTCAAACTTAAGTATGACAAGAAGCTGAGTGAGTCACCTGATATGTGTAGATTTAGAGTTAAATTAGGATTAGAACACAGATAAATAGAGAACAGCAAGATAAATCAAAAGTTAGTTCTTGGAAAAGATAAACAAATTGACAAAACTTTAGTTAGATGACTGAAAAAAAAAGAGAAGGATTAAATAACTAAAGTCAGAAATAAAAGTGGGGGCATTATTACCAATGCTACAGAATTTAAAAAGTATTAGAAGAGAGTGTTATAGCCCTGACCGGTTTGGCTCAGTGAATAGAGCATTGGCCTGTGGACTGGAGGGGTCCCGGGTTTGATTCCGGTCAAGGGCATATACCTTGGTTGTGGGCACATCCCCATTGGGAGGTGTGCAGGAGGCAGCTGATCGATGCTTCTCTCTCATCGATGTTTCTAACTCTCTATCACTCTCCCTTCCTCTCTGTAAAAAATCAATAAAATATATTTAAAAAAAAAGAACAGAGTGTTATAAACTTTCGTACATCAACAAATTAGATAACTTGGATGAAATGGACAAATCCTAGAAATACAAAATCTGTCAAGACTGGATCATGAAAAAGGGTAGAAAACCTAGTCTATGTAACAGATTTATAACAAGTATGGAGACTGAATTAGTAATCACAAATCTCCCAACAAAGAAAAGCCCTGGACCTTATGGCTTCACTGGTGAAATTTAACCTTTAAAGAACTAACACTAATTAGTCCCACTTTTCAAAAAAAATGAAGAGGAGGGAACACTTCTTAACTCACTCTATGAGGCCAGCATTTCCCTGATATCAACACCAGGCAAAGGCACTATAAGAAAACTAGAGACAAATTTCCTTATAAATTTTGATGCAAAATTTCTCAATAAAATACTGGAAAATCAAGTTCAGCAGCATTTTAAAAGACTGATGCACCATGACCAAGTGGGATTTATTCTGGGAATGCAAACATGGTTGAAATGAAAATTGATCAATGTATTACACCACAGTAACAGAATTGATACGGAAAAAGCATTTCACAAAATTCAACATTCTTTCATGATAAAAACACTCAGCAAACTAGAAATAGGAGGAAAGTACCTCAACATAATTAAAAGCCATATATAAAAACATCTGAGGTGAAAGACTGAAAGCCTTTTCTCAAAAATCAGGAACAAGGGAAGGATGCTGGCTTTCACACTTCCATTCAATACAGTGCTGAATATTTTAGCCAGAGTAATTAGGAAAAAAAAGTAATAAAAGGCATCCAAATGGGAAAGGAAGAAGTAAAAATATCTCTGTTCATAGATTTTACACACACACACACACACACACACCCCTAAAGATGTCACTAAAAAACCTGTTAGAACTAATAAGCAAATTCAGCAAAGTAGCAGAATACAAAATCAACATGCAAAATTAATTGCACATGTAGATACTAACAATGAACAGTTGGAAAGAAAATTAGGAAAATAATTTTATTTATAGTAGCATTAAAAAGAATAAAATGCTTAGGAGTTAACCAAGGAGGTGAAAGACTTTAATAATAAAAGCTACAAAACATTGCTGGATGAAATTAAAGAAGACATAATTAAATGGAAAAACATCTCATGTTCATAAACTGAAAAAACATAATATTAAGATGTCAATATTACCCATAGCGATCTACAACTTCAATGCAACTCCTACCAAAATTCAAGATCCCAATGACTTTTTATTTTTTGTTTTGCAAAAAAACCCCACAAAAACCCATTCAAAAATTTATATATAATCTCAAAGAACAGTGGATAGTCAAAATAATCTTAAATAAAAAGAAGAAAAAAGTAGGACTAACATTCCCCGATGTCAATACTTACTATAAAGTTACACAATATGCTATTAAGACAGTGTGGTACTAGGATAAGGACATGCACATAGACAAATGGATCAGAATAGAGAGCCCAGAAATAAATCCTTGCATATGTGTTTAAATGATTTTCAACAAGGATGCCAAGATCATTCAATGGAGAAAGGTCATTTTTATTTTCAACAAATGGGCTGGGAAAACTGATTACCCACATGCAAAAGAATGAATGAAGTTGGACCCTTACCTAACACCATATAAAAAAATTAGCTAAAATGGGTCAAAAATCTAAACATAAAAGAATTTAAACTATGAAACTTTTAGGAAAAAACATGGTTTAGAACCTTTACAGCATTAAATTTGTTAATGATTCCTTGAGTGTAATAACAAAGGCATGGCAAAAAAAAAATAGACATATTTGACTTCATGAAAATTAAAAATAATTGTGCATTAAATATATTAACAGAATAAAATGCAATTAAGAAAATGGAAATAAATATTTGCAATATATATATGTATATATATGATAAACAATTAATATTCCAAATATGTCAAGAATTCCTAAAACTCAAAAACTAAAGAGCAAATAACCTGATTCAAAAATGGGTAAAGGACTCGAATAAATATTTCTTCAAAGAAGATATGGCTGTATAAACAATAAAAATGGCCAATAAGCACATGAAAAGGTGCTCAACATAACTATTTATTAGGGAAATGAAAATCAAAATCATAAAAAAATCACACCACTTTACATCTATTAGGATGGCTACTATATTAAAAATACTAATAGCAAATAACAAGTGTTGACATGGATTTGTACACTTGGTGGGGTGTACAATGAGACAACCATTGGAAAACAATATGTCAGTTCCTTAAAATTAAACATAGAAATACTACATGATCCAGCAATTCCACTTTTGTTCAAAAGAATTGAAAGCAGGGTCTTGAAGAGATATTTGTCCACCCATGTTCATAGCAGAATATTTACAATAGCTAAAATGTAAAAGTAACCCAAATGTCCACTGATGGGTGAATGGATAAGCAAAATGGGGTGTATCCATACAATGGAATATTATTTACCCTTAAGAAAGGAAGGACATTTATACAAATGCTACAACATGGATAAACTTTAAGAGCATTATGCTAAGTGAAATAAGCCAGTCACAAAAGTCAAATATTGTATAACTAGTAGCCCTGTGCACAAATCGGTGTGCCAGTAGCTCTCTGCGGGGCCTGGCCACTCCGTGCCTGCTGCCCAGAGGTTCTTTGCGGCCCAGAGGCTCATCCACAGCCAGGCACGGAATGCTTGCCTCGTCGCCGGGGTGACGATGCAAGTGTTCCCCACCCCCTCCTGGCCGCTCTGTGCCCACTGCCCAGAGGACCTCTATGGCCGGCGTGGAATGCTTGCCTCATTGCTGCAGCAATGAAGCAAGCATTCTGCCAGGCTGCTCATGCCCCCTCTCAGCGGCCACCCTCCCAGGACTGGGGGACTCCAAAAGGGCTGAGAGGACTGGGTGCTGCCATCTTGTGGCCATGGGCGCTGCCATCTTTGTGATGGAGTGATGGTTAATTTGCATATTACCCTTTTATTAGTCAAATTCATAGAGACAGAAGTATAATGGTGTTTGCCAGGGACTGGGGGGAGGGGTAATAGGAGTTATTGTTTAACTAGAGGCCTGGTGCACAAAATTTGTGCACGGGGGTGGGGGATGTCTCTCAGCCCAGCCTGCACCCTCTCCAATCTGGGCCCCTCTCGAGGGATGTCCGACTGCCCATTTAGACCCGATCCTGGTGGGATCAGGCCTAAACGGGCAGTCGTACATCCCTCTCACAATCCAGGACTGCTGGCTCCCAACTGCTCACCTGCCTGCCTTCCTGATTGCCCCTAACCGCTTCTGCCTGCCAGCCTGGTTGATGTCTAACTGCTCCCCTGCCAGCCTGTTTGCCCCCAACTGCCCTCCTCTGCAGACTTGATCACCCCCAACTGCCCTCCCTTGCAGGCCTGGTCTCTCCCAACTGCCCTCCCCTGCTGGCCATCTTGTGGTGGCCATTTTGTGTCCACATGGGGGCAGGATCTTTGATCACATGGGGGCAGCCATCTTGTGTGTTGGAGTGATGGTCAATCTGCATACTACTCTTTTATTAGATAGGATAGAGGCCTGGTGCATGGGTGGGGGCCAGCTGGTTTGCCCTGAAGGGGTGTCCCAGATCAGGGTGGGGGTTCCCTTGGGACATGGGGCAGCCTGGGTGAGGGGCCTGTGGTGATTTGCAGGCCGGCCATGCCCCCGGCGACCCAAGCGGAGGCCCTGGTATCTGGGATTTATTTATCTTCTATAATTGAAACTTGTAGCCTTAAGCGGAGGCCTGGGCCAGCCAGGGTGTGTGGAAAGCTTGGCTTCTTCCATTGCCAGGGAAACCCAAGCCTCTCTCCTGCTCTCTCCGTGCCTGCAGCCATCTTGGTTGGGTTAATTTGCATACTCGCTTCTGATTGGCTTGTGGGCGTGGCTTGTGGGTATAGCTGAGTGATGGTTAATTTGTATATTACTCTTTTATTAGATAGGATGGTTATAAAGTTTCAGTTTTGCAAGATGAAAAGAATTCTGGAGATAGATGGCGGTGATGGATGCACAACATAATTATAATTAATACCACTGAATTATATACTTAAAAGTGGTTAAGACAGTAAATTTTATGTTATGTGTACTTTACTACAATAAAAAAATGTTAATGGATGGCCCTGGCTGAGTGGCTTAGTTGGTTGGAACATCATCCTGTACACCAAAAGGTTGAGACTTTGATCCTCGGTCAGGGCACGTATGAGAGGCAACTGATGGATGTTTCTCTCTCACATCAATCTCTCTCTCTGCACCTTTCTCTCTTTCTAAAACCAATAAAAATCATATCCTTTGGTGAAGATTAAAAAAAAAGTTAATGGACAATATGAACAGACCAATAACAAGTAAGGAGATTGATCAAAACTCTTCCAACAAAGGAAAGTTCAGGACCGTGGCTTCACTAATAAATTCTACCTAGCATTTAAAAAAGAATACCAATCCATTTCAAACTTTTCCAAGAAATTAAAGAGGAAGGAACACTTCCAACTGGCTTCATCAGGCTTGCAATACCCTAATACCAAAGCCAGGCAAGGACACTACAAGAAAAGAAAATTACAGGCCAATATCCCTGATAAACATACCATAGATGCAGAAATCCATGATAAAATTCTAGCAAAACAAATTTAACAACACATTAAAAGTATCATACACCATGGTCAAGTGGGATTCCAGGGATGCAAAGATGGTTCAACATATGTAAATCAATCCATATATTACATCACATTAACAAAATGAAGGATAAAAATCATATGAACATTTCAGTTGATGCAGTAAAAGCATTTAGCAAAATTCAACATCTTTTCATGATAACTCTCAACAAATTAGCTATGAAAGGAGTGTACCTCAACATATAAAGGCCATATATGACAAGCCCACAGCTGACTTTATACTCAGTTGCAAGGTTTTCCTCTAAGATTAGGAAAAATGTGCCTATTCTCCTTACTTCTATTAAACATAGTACTGGAAGTCTTAGCAGATTAATTAGGCCAGTAAAAGAAATAAAAGGTATCCAAATCAGAGAGGTAGAAGTAAAATTGTTTCTGTTTGCAGATGATACGATCTTACACAGGGTGTCCCCAAAATGCACACATACTTTAACAGCTAATAGCTCAATTTTTGAAAATGAAATGTATTTTAAATAAAACCTGCCTTTATAATTATTCAAAGTGTGTGTATACTTTTTTGGGACACCCTATATATAGAAACCCATAAAGACTCCACCAAAAATAAAATAAAATAAAATAAAATAAAAAGGCGTAAAAACAAATAAGTGAATTCAGTCAAGTTGCAAGATACAAAATCAACATACAAAAATCAGTTGCATTCCTATACACTAACAATGTCTTATCTAAAAAAGAAATCAAGAAAACAACTCCATTTACAATATCATAAAAAAGAACAAAATATTTAGAAATAAATTTAACCATGGAAGTAAAAGACCTGTTTACTGAAAACTGTAAAACACTGATGAAACTGAAGAAGACCCAAATAAACGGAACTGTGGAACCTACAAATTCAATTCAATCTCTATCAAAATTCCAATGGCATTTTTTACATAAATAGAAAAAAACAATCCTAAAATTTGTATGGAACCACATGAGTCACCAAATGGTTCAAGCAATCACAAGCAGAAAGAACAAACTGGAAGCATCACACTTCCCAATTTCAAACTGCTTTATAAAGCTGTAGTGATCAAAAGAATATGCTGTTGGCATAAAAAGAGACATAGATCAGTGGAACAGAATGGAGTCCATAATTAAACCCAGGCATACATGGTCAACTACGTTTTGAGAAAGGCCTCAAGAATACACAATGGGGGAAATAGTCTCTTCAATAAGTGGTTTTCGGAAAACTAGATATCCAGATGCAAAAGAATGAAATTGGATTTTTATGCCACAGATTAAAATCAACTCAGAATGGGTCAACTCAAACCCATTAAATGGGTCAACTCAAACCCAACTTAAATGTAAGACCGGAAACCATACAATTCCCAGAAGAAAACATAAGGGAAAAGCTCCTTGACATTGGCCTGACTCTGGAGAAAACTAAGAGGAAAGAAGAGAATGATGTAGAAGATTCTTCTATAATCTAGGTGTCACCAGGGGCCCCCCACTTTTGATATTAGCTAAGATTGCCTTTCCTGCCATCCTCCACCTTCCAGGTTTTTCTTCTTTTCCTGAGAATTTTTGCAAATCTTTTCTCCTAGTCACTTCTCCATTCTGTAACTTATAAGGCTGTTGATCTCTGATCCAGCCTTGATTTTAACTTGAGACATAATCCTTTATTTTCTCCCAAAATTTGCTTGTAAGAGTCAACACAAGACAACTTGTAGAGGCAAATATCTACAATCATGTGTGGTAGATTTTACTAGCAATTGAAGTAAGTGTGTGGGAGCATAGGTTGCAGCACCACTTAGAAAATAAAATAAAACTGAAATTAGCTTCTAAAAGTCCCTTTATCATTTCTGCTAACTTGGATTTCAGTGTCTCATCCCATTGCTCAGCTTTCTCTCTTGCTTCCTCTTCCAGATGTGACAAAAATTCCTTTATATTATGATTTAAAGAGCATTTCAGCTCTAGCACTTACTACTCCCCCACAATTCACACTTTGCATAGCTCAAGATTAATGCGCTCTGCAAAAAAACGGTTGATGTGTTCCAAGTGTCACCCTTTCTTCTCTTGCCTTTCCTGTTAGTTTCTATAGGAGCAGGGACAGAAATATGGAAATTTACTTCCCCAGAAGTAAGAATTATACCTTTACTTTAGAAGACAGGAGGGTAAAGTTGATTTTAGTTTTAAATAACAATTGCAACAAAATCGCCGTTATATTGGTGCCCTACCTTAAAATCTGGGAATGCGTGGGCTGATCCCCTGACTAATGTAGTTACCAATAATACCAAACACCTTGGTCATCCAGGAGGTCCATGGGTGGAGCAAGAAAGTATAAATACACAGGGGTCTCCACCCAGCTTCCCTTTTGTATGACACAAAATCAAAACAATGCCCCTTTGTGTGTAAAATTAAAGAGAGGTTTCTGGCTTGTGTGGACACCAAAGAAAGGGTGTCACTACTATCACTACTTGCCCCCGGTAGAGGTGCAGAAAATGTAACTAAGACCTTGTCTATAAAAAAGAAATGGACAGCCAGTTTGAAAGGGAATTGCCATGGACTAGAACAAAGAATATCCTTACATGATATTATTCTACACTGTCATTAAAATTTTTCCCAGATTTGGATCACCCCCATTACTTATAATAGTTCCTTGCACCCTTGGTGATAAAAAAAAAAATCATCTGTTTGGTGCTTGGAGACAAAAGTAACACATCTCTTGATATTTTAGAATTACAACAGCAGAATATACAAGTATCCCAAGCAAACTTACAAACCAATTCTTTGAATGTCTGGCAGCAATTTAAAAAGGACATGTAAGGATTTAATCCCTTTCATTGTGTAGAGGGCCTCCTGGGAAGGCACCTGAGCATTCTATATTGGTCCCTCTTGCCATTTAGGCCAAGAGGGACCCTCTTCTCACAATTCAATTGCTCACAGCTGTTGCCTGAGCTCTCTGTTCATGTCAAGGTTGAAGTCTCGTGATGACTGGTACCATGGATCTGTCTCTCGCCCAGTGGGGTGAACTGAGCCCTCCCTGGAGAAGAAACCCGGGTTCCCCAAGGTATGTGATCAGTGCTGGGGCCCCGCCAGCAGGCGAGGGGATCCCAAGGCAGGTGCTGGGCATGGAGGCCACGGGGGCATAGGCTACCAAGGAGACAGAACTGAACCTCACATCACCCTGCTTGGCCCCAGAGGATGGCTGGTTAGCCAGAGACAGGTAAGATTCCTCAGGAAAGGAACTGTGTCTTAGGCACAGTCACAGAGGGGCTATCAGGAGAGAACTTGGGGGTCAACAGAGGTGGGGCACAGACCCTCACCCCCCAACTTTGCAGGGGCCTGAACACTCACCCCTTCTGAAGGAAGCCTCCTGCCCCCAGGGCTGCTTAACGTCCCATGCCCAGCTCAAATCGGGACCCGGGTAACAGACAGAGACTTGGCCGACAGCAGCTGTCCTCTCACTCCAACAAGAATTGTTTGAGTTGTCTTGTACCCATGGTGTGGGGAAGTGGGTTTATGATATCTAAATCCAGCCTACCACCAGGAATGCTCAGGGCCTACTCAAGAAGGCAAATAATCCTTTCCACTAATATTTACAGGGTAAAATAAGACTGTTGTTAGAGTAATAAATTTGACAGTAAAATAGTCAAGTTTTCAGGCAAATTTAAATTGGCTAGTTGAAATAAGCGAATATTCTAGAAAAATTAATTGTACTTGTCAAAAAGGTGTTCCTAAAGTGTTAACTAAAATTTTTATTGGTAGTTCATCTCATGATAAAATTGCGCAACATGTAACGAACCTAAAACAGTAATATTATAGTGCAAAAAATTAAAATTTAAAAGCCATCAAGACTTCATTATAAAATTTTCAAAAGCCTCCTAATATTTAAATAAAAAAGGGGGGGATAGTAGAAGAATATCATGTAAGGAAAAGTCTCCTGTAAGTAAATTACATCTAGAAAATTAATTGTAAGGCTAAAAGCAAGACACCCATGAAAAACACACAAGTTGTCAAAACAAGCCAGAGGAAAATCATTTGGGCAAAAAATGAAATAGGAGCCCAAGTCAAATTTATAGAAAATATTCCTTTATTAACTTTTGGTCGAGAATATGTTTGTATATTTTCAGAAAACAACTCTGAGACCATGTGGATTCCAGCAACAGAGAGGAATCGACAGGACTACTCCAGCCATTGAAGACAGAAGAGAAACAGTCCAGAGATGGAAGACGCTGACGTCGCCTTGCCATACTAGCAGTTAGCAGCTGTGCGTCACTGCAGGTTGCCCAGGACCAAACCAGAGAGAGTCGGACCTGCATTACCACCATTTGTCCACCATCCAGAACTGAAATGTCATTGCTGACATGTACACATAAGGAACTGTTTGACATTGAAATTGGGTCTCAAAAGAACTGTTGGCCCAGAAAGAAACTCACTACAGACTGATTCATTTGCCTGTCAGCATAACCATTATTGCTTGTCTCATTTTCGGTTCTTATAAGTATATTTCTAATAGCACATGATCTAATGAACAACATAGACTGATGAACAAGAACAGATCCAGAAACAAGGAGGCATGGACCAGACTGTCGGGCCTCAGAGGGAGGGTAGGGGAGGGAGGGGGTAAAGGGGAGAGATCAACCAAAGGACTTGTGTGCATGCATATGAGCCTAACCAGTGGTTAAGGACAACAGGGTAGTGGGGGCATGCATGGAGAGGGGTGTGGAATGGGAATGGGGGGATGAGGACAAATATGTGATACCTTAATCAATAAAGAAATTAATTAAAAAAATAAAAAATAAATAAATAAACTTTATATCATGACATTGGGGGGAAAAAAAAAGTCTGGGAATGCTAGTTTACTAAAAGGACCACTGAAAAGGGACTCAAGAGACCAGGTTCTTATCCTGGTTCTGTTAGTAACTAGTTGAGTGATCTTGGGGAGAGATCACTGGGTTTGAATGAGCGTTCCCCAAATTTCCTGCCAATTCTATGAGTCTATGCTTTGTTGGAGAGTCTCCCAGTTGCCTGATTCTTCTATAAATGCAATCGTGGCTGGGATTTCGCCCTTCACAGGTGGGTGAACATACCAACACTCTGGACTATGCCCCAACCTCTCCTTGGCCAGCTATCTGGTCAACATCTGCTGTCAATTATAGGGGTTTTACAGGTCAAGCTTTGGAGCCAGACATAGGCATGGATCTTGGTTACTTCATCTCAGAACTTCAGTTGCTTTATTTGCTTTCAGAACCAGCTTCCTTATTTGTAAACTGGGCATGATAATATCTACCTTGTAAGATTGTGTTTAATATAAGAATGCAAGAGAAACACTGCAGTGCCTGGCCTACAATAAGAGCTCAATAAATGGAATTTATGATCATTAACATCATGTCTGTTGTAAAGGGGCTGGGTGAGTGTCATGGCAAACTCATGCTGTGCTCTTTCTGGATCTGCTTGGGCATTTTATTGTGTGTGGTAGAAAGAACTCAGTTAACTGTATAGGTAACTCCTAAACTGTAGTTTTGTTGAGTGGAAAATATAATCTGACAGGGAGAGCTGAAAGGTTCTAGGCAGCAATATTTTTTAAAGCTGTGTGGAGTAAGAAGAAAGTAGATTATGGAAAGAGTTGGGAGGAGAGAGGACATTAAAAAGGAAAAATAAACATTACCAAGAGGGAATTTGATTCAGTTTCTGCAGAGTGATGAGCACCATGCACCCTTTTTCCTCTGACTTCATAAATTTTAAGTTCAAATATTTATAAAACTTTATTTAGCACAGAGGAGTAAGATCTGTTTTTGGGATTTATCAAAGTGTGGAGTCCTGCTTCAAGGTGGGCGTAGGTGTAAGAACACAGTATGTTAAGGAAATCTACTCAGAACATCTATTCTGAAGATTTTAGGCAGGTTATAGTCACTTGGGATAGGGCACTACTAATATCATCTATGCTCTTGATGTTCAAACCTTTCTGGCCTAGGAACCTGCGGAAAAAATCGGACAGGTTTACTTTTATCTTGGGCTTTCCCCCATCTGGTCTGCATCCAGCAGGCCAATAATGTACAGAAATAGCTGGATGGCACAGGCATCGTGAAACAGTGCCCTCTACTGTTCCCGAGGGAACCATGCAGCTGTGGTCAGATCATGAAGGAAGTGCACTGCTGCAGGGCAAAAAGCTGCTCTGCTGTCTGCAATCATTAGGACACTGGGAGGCCAGCTGCTGGCACCGATTGCCCGTCTCAGCTGTAAATCCTCAGCAGAAGCAAGACAGCCCAGCCAGCAGCAGCTTACCTCCCCTACTCTGGTTTCTAGGCAGGCGCTGACCCCATGCTGTGTATGAAGGCTCCCCTCCCACTTCTCCCTGCATGCACAGAAGAGCTCCTATTAGTTTTGCTTCTTAGCAGAAATAATTTTTAAAATACCTTAAACATTTATTTCAGAGAGGAAGGGAGAGGGAGGGAAGGAGGGATAGAAACATCAATGATGAGAGAGAATCATTGATTGGCTGCCTCCTGCACACCCCACCCTGGGGATGGAGCCTGCAACCCGGGCATGTGCCCTGACAGGGAATCAAACCACAACCTCCTGGTTCATAGGTTGATGCTCAACCACTAAGCCATGCTGGTCATTCAGCAGAAATAAATTCTTTATTGTTATTTTTTAACTAGGTTACCAGTTTGTTATAAAAAATATAACTCAGGAACAGACAAATGGAAGAGATGGGAGGTATGGGGAAAGGGAAGGAGCTTCCATGCTCCCTGGAGCACATCACTGCCCCCAAATCTCCAAATGTCACCAGTCTGGAAGCTCGGGCAGGCAGAAGTTTTAAAACAGTGATTTTAACCATTGAACTTTGCCTTTAGAAGACCTCAGCTTCTCAGTATTATAAAATTAAAAAAATTAAACCACTTTAAGGAGGCTGTTGTAGAAAACAGTTCAAAGTTTATACCAGCAAGGGATCAACATATTCTTCTTTCCTTTCCTTTTCTCTTCCTTTCTTCCCCTCTTGCCATCCCCCTCCTCCTCTTCCTCTTTTTTTTTTTTTAATAAAACCATCTAAAATACCACGGAATCTTTTATTTTTTTCATCTTTTATTTTCAAAGGCCACAGAATCATTTTCTACAGTAATGATGTTACATGGGGGAAACTGTTTTGCTAACTTTCCCTACCTTCTGGGAACAGGTTAGATTTATTTTTATTTATTTGTATTGCTGGCCCTCCTTACATTCTGAGCAGACATCTGCGCTCTGAATTCTCTCTCTCAACTACTGTATTCTGGGTATGACCCCCAAATGTAGTCAGCGTTTTCCTTTACTTTAACCAACAAAAAGGAGAATTCTGAGGTTTTTAAGCCTGCAGTAGGAATTTGCATTCTCTGCAATAACTTTTGAGCTGTTTTCTCGGCATTATTCTACTTAGCTACAACAAAAAAATATGTAGTGATGAGTAATGAAATAGGCATGAAAGAAAAATTTTAAAAAGTTTTCTTAAATGACTCTGAAGCTTCAGTGTGTTAAAGTGCATTTTCTTTCATGATTCCAAGTTTCAATTCATGAGTGTAGAGGGCATGCATTTCTTGCTGTATCATGCGGCAGGATGTTGGTAAATGGAAGCTGGCCACACCTTATCTTTCCCTTCCATCAAGATGTAGTTCATTTTAATGCAGCGTTGGCCACCCCGTGGGAAAAAACTGCCAGATTCCACTGGATCCCAGAATTCCATTGCCATTCATTACAGGATTAAGTGGTGGGGAGAATGTAGAACTTATTGACATTGTGGAGGGTATTTCCATTTAGGGTGCTGGGTAAATAACTCAGAGTTCATTGTATTGTCAGCCTACAGGTATTTGTGCATTACTCTACGCACACAGAAACAGCTTTGGTGTTCTCTGAAGCCGGGAGTTAGGAATTTACTCATTACATGAAATTTACCAGATTAAGATAGTTGGTCAATTGTTTGGTATTTCTATTTGATTGCTTCTATTTAGTTACTTCTATTTGGTTGCTTCTACTTAAAATATTCATCTTGGGTAGAAGATCCTTTTAGTCTTTCAGTAAAGAATGGCTTTGCTAACACACGGTCAGCTGACTTAGTGCTTGGTATGTCATTCCCTGTCTCAGACTAGCATGGATCTGATCTCACCTATTGGACATACATAGGCATGGGAATCCCTCCTCAATTTTCTCTATTGTGGGACGCATCATGTATGCATGTGATATATTTGTCTCTCCTTCCTACCTTCCCAAGGACATCTTGTCACTAAGAGGAGAATGCCCTTCAAAGAGAGAGGAGAGAGATGAAACCCAGTAACATTGCTTTGAGGCTTCTGGATCCAACCATGCCTGAAGCCCAGATTTTTAGTTCCATGAGGCAATAATTTTTTTTTTATATAAATTCACAAATTAGCTTAAGTGAAGGTCACTTGCAACCAAGGAGTTCTAACATAAGTAGTGAGCAATCTTCTGCGTTGCAGGGATCCAGTTTCTTATATTGTTAAGATTCACCAGAAGAGTTGATAAACGCTAACTTTGCTTAGCATCCATGACATTATTCTAAAAATGGTCTAGTTTGTTTACTGTCTGGTACTGTTTAGCTTATCCATATAGCCACAGAAATCTATTGACAGAGCTCTTTACTGGGCAAGGTCAATCTTGGAAAGACAGTATGGGGAGGAAAGGTAATCAAGTAGGCAAACCTCACGGGGAAAACGGAAGAAAACCTTTTCCCTCCTCAAGTTCTGCTGTCTCCTAGACTGACACCACTTGATTCTTTCGCTCAAGGATATTTCTTGGGGATCAGTGGGGTAGCATGTCCTCTGTCTCAAGCGTGAGAGATGGAAACAGGAAGCTTCTTAGCTTCCACAAGATGCCCCTGCCCAGTACCTTGGGCAGTAGGTTGATAAGTACATCTGGATTTATAAAACTTATATGGAAAAACAAGTAGCCCAGAAGTCTGATGAAAAACAGGGCGGTGAAAAAGGAGTATCGAAAAATCCTGCAAAGAGAAAGCCAAGAAACTGTTAGCTAGAGGTTAGAAAACCTGAAACAAAATAATAAGTCATATGTAAATGCATGTCTAGCTCCTTCTTGGTAGTCAGATGTCTCCCACTCATTGTTGCTTTTATTCTCAACAATCCCTTATAAAGGCAGCTCCTACCCATAGCTACTCTCTCCTATCACTGTGTTTTACTTTCTTCTAGCATTTCTCACTGTCTGAAATTTTGTTCCTTTATTTTTTGTTTTATTTTTGAAAATTGTTTTACAAAGTAGTGGTACCAAATTATACCTCACCAGCAAGATGTATGTTTCTGTGAATCTGCATCCTCCCCAACACTTAATATGATCAAATTAAAAAAAATATTGGCCAATCAAATGGATGTAAAGTAATGCCTCAGCATAGTCTTGGTTTTTATTTTTCTGATGAACAATGATGCTGAACATCTGATCATAGGCTTATTGGTCTTATGTGCTTTCTCTTGCCTGTTTACCTAGTAGGTTGTTTGGGCGTTCTTATTAATTATAGGAGTCCTTTATATCTGATATAAATCCTTTTCCATTGTGTGTATTTTACTATCTTCCCTCTACTTTATAACTTTCACTTGCTCTAACGTATGAAAGAACAAAAAAATATTAATTTTAATAAAGTCTAGTTTATCAGCCCTTTCTTTAATTAGAATCAATGCTTTTTGTGTCTTTTTTTTAAATAATTCCCTACCTGAAGGCCTAAGAGATACTCTTTTATTAAGAGTTTATGATTAAAAAATATGTCCACAAATTCTTTGATATTTTTCCCTTCAAGAGATTCCCCTCCATTGGAATGCGGACTGGACTTAATGACTTGTTTCAAAAGAAGAGAATATTGTGGAAGTGACAGTGTGTGACTTCCCAGACTGCACGCTAAAGACAGTGCAGCTTCCTCTTTACGCTTAGGAGGAAGCCAGCAGTCATGCTGTGAGGACACACAATCAGCCCTGTGGAGAGGTCCACGAGATGAGGAACTAAGATCTCTTGCCAATAACCAATAAAATTTGCCAGATGTGTGTATAAATTACCTTAAACATTGACCCTCTAGTCCCAGCCAAGCCTTCTATGACTTTGGCCAACATCTTAACCGTAACCTCCTAAGAGGCTCTGAGCTACAACCATCAGCTAGGTGGTTCACAAATTCCTGACCCTTAGAAACTGTGAAATAACAAATGTTTCTTATTTGAAGCCACTAAGTTTTGGAGTGATTTTTTTTTTCCTTTTGAAAATCTTTATTTTATTTTTGCCATCACCATTTATCCCCTCTATGCCCTCTTCCACCTCCATCCACCCTCACAATCACCACACTGTTGTCCATGTCCATGAGTTCTCTCTCTTTTTTCTTTTTTTGCAGCGGTAGATAACTAATGCCCATTTTTTTTGGTTTTGTTTTGTTTTTGACATTTCAGTCCTCAATACATCTGGACTTGCTTTTTGTATATACTGAACAGTAATAATCTGATCTTATTTTATAAATATGGATAACCATTTTTTCCTCACCATATTTATTGAACAATTCTTTCTTTCCCCTCTGACATACAATCACTGTCACATATCAACATTCTATAAGTGCACTGTTTCAGAACTTTTTGTTTTATTTCATTGGTCAATTTTCTAAGTCCTGTGAAAATACTACACAATCAAAATTGCTGTAGCTTCATAGTAATTCCTGGAAGAGCATGTTCCCCACTCCTTGCTCTTCTTTAAAATTGCCCAGGTTATTTTTAATCCTTACTCTCCCATATACAGTATTTTTTAGAACTTTATTCAAGTGCATGAAAGATCTTTTGGGGAGTTTGGAATTGAATTGACTATTTTAAAAAATATATATTTTATTGGTTTTTTTTTGTTTTTGTTTTTTTTTACAGAGAGGAAGGGAGAGGGATAAAGAGTCAGAAACATCGATGGGAGAGAAACATCGATCAGCTGCCTCTTGCACACCTCCTATTGGGGATGTGCCCGCAACCACGGTATATGCCCTTGACCGGAATCGAACCCAGGACCCTTCAGTCCGCAGGCCAATGCTCTATCCACTGAGCCAAACAGGTTAGGGCTGAATTGACTCTGTTAATAATTTGGAGACAATTGATATCTTTATGATGTTAAGGCCTCCTATCCATAACTATGGTATTTCTCTTTCACTCATGTTACTTTTAATATTTCCTGATAAATTTTTATAAATTTCCCTATGGTATTCTTTATTTCTTCTTTAACTGGTGTATTATTTTGCACTTGTGGTTTTAAAATGATTTGCAGGAGGAAATGTCCACCGTTTTTGTTTGTTTTTGTATTACCTTTATATACCTGTGCTGGGCTTCCTCCTGCCCCAGGACAAATTCACTACCTACTTTCACCCACCAGTCAAAAACAGCCCTTTCCCGCCAGCTTTTAAAGTTTTCCTATAGAGTTAATCTTGGTGACAGGATCCAGGATCCATTCTAGTACAGCATCTTGGTCAGAATTAGAATCAGAAGCCCTTTACAAGGCTCTTCCCACCACTCTCCCTGAAGCTGGATATAACATTCATGAGAAGGTTTTGCGATGACGTCTCTGGGATGACATTTCCAGGGAAAATCCCAGGAATAACCTAGCTTTCTTATCTCTTGAGTCAGTGCTCCACAGGATGTCGGAGCAGAACAAAAGGAAAGACATTTGTAGTTTGATGTGATGAACTAGACTTGCAGGATGTTGTGAAGCTCTCTTCTGGATACCAACTCTCTGTTGAAAGTATTACATATGTCCCCTTTTTTTCCCCACCGACCCCCTCCAGCCCACCCCCACCCCCTGCCCCAGGCCCTCACCATCCCACTGACTATGTCCATGGGTTATGCATATAAGCATACAAGGTCTTTGGTTGATTACCTCCCACCTACCCACCCTCCCCTGCCTTCCCTCCGAGATTCCGCACTCTGTTCCATGCTACCATGTCTCTGTATCCATCAGTTTATTTTTTTAATTAGATTCCACTTATGAGTGAGATCATGTGATACTTGTCTTTCTCTGACTGACTTATTTCACTTAGCATGATACTCTCCAGGTCCCTTCATGCTGTCTCAAAGGGTAAGACTTCTTCTTTTTTACTGTTGCATAGTATTCCATGGTATAAATATACCACAGCTTTTTTATCCACTCATCTACTGATGGGCACTTGGGCTGTTTCCAGATTTTGGCTATTGTAAATTGTGCAGGCAATTCCAGGCTGGGTACTGGTATTAAAGTATAGGTGAAGAAATTCTGCTAGTTGTTCAGAAAACTTTATATTTAGAGATATCAAAATAAGTAATGCATCACTTATCTGGTAGGAAAATTTCCAGACAATTGAAGCTAACCTTTAAGCACCAATAATTTCATGTTAACTATTTTGATGGAAATCTTTTTATATCCTATTTCAAACCACTTCAAATATATGTTTCTCTATGCCTTCTTAAACAGATTATATAGAACACAATTTGACCTTTTCTTGGAAATGCAAGGGCTTCATGAATACCAATTTTACTTTGCTATCACAGTGAGTCCCTCAGAACTAATAATATCCACTCAGTTGTTTAAATCTTGAGTTCTTATTTAGTTTAACACGTATTTTTGAGCAATTTTTATGTGCTGGATAGTGTTAGGTGCTATCTCTTTTCATAGTCATTTCTCTCTCTCTTTTATGTGCTGTTAGGCAGTAGTATACTTGCATTTAGAAGTTCTCTCCCCATTTTTTTTCCATGTCAGAGGGGTAATGTGCTGACATTGCAACAAGGTTTGAAGGAGGAATATTGTACAAAATAGCATGAAAACCCAATCATCATGCTTATGAACCACAGAATGGTCTCCCCATTTTCAATCTACTGATGCTACTGGGGAACTAGATACATCAAGCTAATTCAAATTGTTAAAGGGAAAATGGAGTAAGATGAGATTTGCTGTATCTGTTTTAGGTGAATGATTCTTGTTTCTGATGGCCATTAGGCCATTATTTTCTAATATTGGAAAGTTGAGATTAGTAATTGCCTTTGAATAAAGAAGTCATAACATTAGAACTGAGAAACATAGTCATCTATGATATTAATTTGTTGACTTAACTGTTTTTGTATGTGTGTGTGTATACAAGGTTCTCCTTGTCTAGACTTTGCTTTCTGCCAGGATGGCTAAGCATAACTTCCAGTTTTCCAGGAAGTGTACTCAAAGATATTTACTTACCTTTTACAGAACCATATTCCCTTATTTTGGAGAGAATTAACCTGGGAGAAGAAGGAACATTGATAAGCAATTTCTGGAAGCTACCATCACTGTAAAATAATATTCAGTGAACATTAGTTAATGTTACATAATATTTAGGTAATATCTTATATTTGAATATGCATAAATAGATAGATGGAATATTAAAAATGTTTTATTGATTTTTAGAGAGAAAAGAAGAGGGGAAGAGAGAGAGGAAGGTGGGGAGAGAGAGAGAGAGAAGAGAGAGAAACATTGATGTGAGAGAGAAACATTGATCAGTTGCTTCTCACATGCACTCCGACTGGGGAGTGAACCCACAACCTGGGCATATGCCCTGACTGAGAATAAAGCTGTCGATCTTCAGGTGCATGGGGCAATTCTCAACAAACTGAGCCGCACAGGCTAGGGCAAAAAATGAAAATTTAAAAGATAAAAAAATATATATATATAATTTTATGCTTGCTTTTTACATACTGATAGGAACAAATGAAGGCATAGAAAGGTAAAGCATGTTGCCAAAGATCAGTGTTCCTAGAGACCAGGCGTTCTGATTCTGGGCTCTTTCAGGTGCACCCTTACCTTCTCCTTAGCCAGTAATCCTTACGAGAAGTTACAGGCTTTGAAAAACATACAAACTTATTCAAAGGGATAAGTTTTAAAAGTTATAAAAATGTAAGGGTGACGATAGAGCCTGAATTTCTGTGGTATCTCTATTCTAAAATATTTTCTTAGTTATTTCATTTTAGTTTTAACTTTTAAAATAAAAATATGTACAGAAATTATAATTATTCAAAGTGGGGGAAGTGAGGCTCACAGAACTGGAATTAGAAACTTTCTGGGATACAGATTTGGTTGCAGCTGGAGTGAGATCAAGTGGCATGCTAGCTGGACAGTTGCACAGGCAGCCTCTCTATAAAGATTGCTCAAACATCATAGGTCAGAAAACCATTATGGGATTGATAATCTTGATAAAGATAACTGTTTTTCCTCTGACAGGTGGTCAGAGGGAACACTGATAGCCACTGGAAGTAGATGGTGGGACACATCAGGGAGCATGCCAAGCTTGGTTCAAGAGAGGTTAATTTCAGTTTTGTTTGATGCTCTGTGTTGTGAAAGATTCAGGACCATGTTGGGCTCATCAGGAAAGAGTATGTGGTTGTGGGAGATGGAAGGAATGAGTGTTTATGTGTCGTGTGCTGGACTCCTCTCCATAAAGCGTGCCCTCAGTTATATGTTCCTTCTTGCTTCCATTCTGCATTCCCTTAAGTCTTAGGCTAGTTTCTTTCAGAACATGTCATTTGTGTGTCTACAAAAAGAGTGAAGACAATTGTTCCTCAGCACCCTCTTTGCTTGTTTAGATTTGGAATTCCTTGGAATGATGTTTGGTACTATTCTTGGAAAATACACATGGGAAGATTGGTAGATGATTGGTGGCTTGTGGTATTTAGGAAACTCCTTTGAGAGGCAATGGCACTGAGAGAAGCTGAAGGGGCAGTGAGTGCTTACCTTATTATTTTGGCTGTTATACCCTTTTCTTGACGAGCTCATGCTCAAGACTTTTGATCTTGGGGAAAAGAACCAAAATAGTGATTGAATAAAGTACACTCAAATATTCATATTATGGTTATTTAAAAACAAATTTAGATTCTTGTTTTTAAATAGCTGTCCACTATTGTAGCTACATGTAGATATTTACATTTAAATTAATTTAAAAAATCAGTTCCTCAGTGACAACTCAGTAGGTGACGAGGTTCTACCTTTGGATAGCACAGAAAGGTCTCATGGGCAGCCTTGTTCTAGGATCTTAGCTTAGAAGTCAAGCCATAGCTAACGCTCAAGAAGAAGGTGGGCAATCTTGAAGGTTTCCTTTAGAGGTGAGGATCTCCCAGTACTGGTACCCTTACCCCCAGGCCACAGTGAGTGAGTATTTGGGCTATTTAGAGGCCAAATGCAGTTTGGGTCTCCTTCTCTTGATTCCCAAGATTCCAAACTATTTAATAAATAGAAATACTTCTTGACTAAATTTAGATTTGACTTATAAGGAGGGTCAAGAAATGGAAGTGAGATTTTCGGTTTTGGTTTCTCACCATTTAGAGTCTTATTTATCATTTCTACTTTTTAAATTTTGTTTCCTCTCCATCACTATGTATCCCTCTTATATCCTCTTCCACCTCAACCCATCCCTGCCCCTCATTTCTAATTTTTAATGTTCATAGTTTAATATAGTTTGAGTTTTATACTATGGTAGCTTTAATGTTTGTCTAGGGATTAGTTTCATTTTTATCCCATATGGTTTTGTTTTCATATATTTGGAGGAAGTAAGGATGGTATTAAGTTTTAAGGCATTTTCTGTAATATATAAGAAAATGCCTCAACTTATCAAGGTGACTGACCAATAAGCCTTTCTAAAACATATGTTTTTGACCTTAATATAAACTTGAATAATTGATAATATGATACACTTATAAAGGGAGATGTGTTTCTCAAGTCTTTTAAGAAGAATGGGAGGAGGACCTGCACTTTAATGTTGGTGTGGTTTAATGGAGGTCCACCAGATCACTGGCAGGGAAAGCTGTGATGTTGGGGCACCCTCAATTCCAACTAAGAACTGGTCAGAGAAATGTTTGCTCTGACCCAGGCTGAGATGGAGTTACCACTAAAACCAGGATGTTCCTTTGTTTGCCAAAGCTCACACTTCTCTCTCAAGGAAACGAGTCTCTAATTCTTCTTCTATTTTCCTCAAAGTTTCCTGGTACTTCTTCAAAGGGAAAGAAAAGAAACCACAGTTACTAATGAGAAGCTTTATGCTTTTTCTAATCATAATAAGCATGTATTATTACATTGTAACATGAATGTTTGGTATTCCTCTTGCCCCTTTGTCTGCTTTCCCCACCCCCACCCCACCACTATTGATCTCTCACTACAATTCACCATTGGGCAGGACCCTGGGGTAATAGGGATTATAAATAGGCAAAGTGCTCATTATTAATTTAAGAGCAGACAGGTTGGGAGACCATGGCAGCAATAGAATTATATTAGTGGTGGTGATTCGAGGGCCCTGAAGTCTTTTGTAATACCACCTTGAAGAGTTAAAATTGTTCGAGATAGTATTCTTTGAAAAGCCTGGTTACATTTCATCCTGTGCCTTAACAAACCCTTTGCTAGCCCTTTACTTAGGAGCTATACCTTTATGCAGAGGGCCTGGTCTTCACAGAGCTGCACCACAAATGCAAAGTCTTCCATTACCTGAGAAGCCAAAATTCAGTTTTAAAGTTCTCTCAGCAAATTGCTATAAGAACAAGAGTATGCTTGTTTCATTCTACATCAGGACCCCAAATGTGAATTGTTCTAAGTATGTTTTAGCTGTATATATGTACTCATTTCATTTTTTTTAGGATAAACAAGCGGTAGTTTCCAATCCCAACGGGAAATATTTGGGAACAGTTGGAGAAGAATATATACTAATTTGTTGAATTTATGGATTATGGAATGTACCCTGTAACAATGTCAGAAAGAAGTAAACCTAGGGGACTGAATTAATGTTTCTTCCTCTCCCCTACGGCCCCCTCATGGTCTGGATCTGGAATCCTATTCGAACTCAGTCATTTGAGGAATGCATTAGACGGTCTGACCAAGGATCAGGTTTCCCTTCCTTTGGGAAAAGTAACGTTGAAATTCCTGCCGTTACCTTGGTCAGCTTCTTCTCTTGGTCAGCACAGGAAGCTTCCAGCTGCTGTAACTTAGCCTGTAGAAAGGAAAGGAGATTGGTAATACAGCAAAGTGAAAACCAGAGGGGACCCCATTCTGAAATGCTCTCTCGAAGGTGGCTGGAGTACATCAGGCCAGATTGCAGATGTCTTTTTGATGGAGGAGCCAAACCATCCAGCATCCTTTGCAAGCTGCCTGGGGACCTGCTTTTCTAAACTTTTGACCTCTTCTATCCATCAGTGCTGCCTTCACCCCTAAACTTCAATTCTCAACTTCCTTTTTAGCCTTTTCTCTTAGGGAAAACATCAATCTTGAAAAAGTTCACTATTCCTTTTCCTTTTATAAATTGCTCACTCTCTCCTCACTCTCTGCATCCCTTCATCCCTCTTTTCCTTCCTTAAATATTTGTTGAAAGCCAATTCTCTATTGGCCACTATGCTGGAGTGACAGGAGGGGGCAGGAGGAGCACTGAAGATACAGGGGTGATAGGATTGATCGGCTCTCTGCCTCTCGGAGCTGACATTCTAGTTGTGGGACATAACAAATAAGTCGACATGATAATGATAAGTGCTATGAAGGAAATGAAAACAGAGTAATGTGGTGAGAGTGAGTGATGGTGTAAGAGCTATTATAGGTGGTTGGCTGAGGCCTCTCTGATGAGATGCTATTTGAGCTGATGTCTAAGTGATAAATATTAGATAAATGGATATCTGGAAGAAATATGTTCCATGCAGAAGTTACAGCAAGGGCCAAGACTGTGAAGTAGCACAATTTGGTGTGTATGGAAAGTTATGTGTCTGGAACATAAGAGAGACTGGTAAGAAGAAAATGAGGTAAGGAATGTTAGACACGGATGAGATTCTGTGGGGTTTTATAATTTCTAAAATTAGTTTGATTCTTTATTCTAATTGCAGTGAGAAGCCAGGAAAGATCTTGAAGTAGTAAAGACACAATCTGATTTGTGTTTTTTAAAGAGGACTTTTCTATGCGTGGAACATTGCTTAGGAGTAAGAGTAGAAGCAGGAAGACTAGGTAGGAGGCTAGTGTGAGAGGTTATGGTGCCTTGCAAAAGGGTAGTAGCAGTAGACAGAGAGAATTGGGTGCAGTTGGGGTTTATTCTGTAGCTAGAGCAGACATGACTGCATATCCCTCCTTTTATTTTCAACCCTATTGTTCCCACTTTCATCTAGGTACCATTATTTCACATCTGTACTCTTCCAACAGTTCCTTTCCCTTCTAATCAATTACATCCAGGGCCAGACAACCAAATGTGCTCAGGACTCTATTTTCAAGACAGTGATGTGAGTCACAAGGAGTTGAAGCAAGCATCCTATTAAACTGCTGAACTGATCACCCACATGCAAGAGGACCAGAAGCAAAAGAAATGCTGTATATTTCATAGAATTAGAGATATCACCTGATGATTCTAAGACACAGGTGGGCAAAAGGGAATGATTCAAGTGGTTAATAATCCTCTAGAACTCTTTATCACTGGGCTGATCATTGCCAGGAAAAATTAGCCATTGTTCTGACAATGCCTGGAACTCTTTATCTATTGTCTATCAGCTCAGCTCACCTGACATAGCCAGCACAGCCAGACTTAAGGTGTCACCACTAGATTCTGGCTGGGTTACTGTCAGAAAAACTTGTTCTGGAGAGAAGAAGGAAGAAAAACTCCTGACTGCTGTAGTTATATGGCAAAGGAAGTCAAGGGGCTTCATAATCCTTTCTAGTCTGAGCTCTAATTTCTTCCCAATGTACACTATACCTGCAGGCCCCAGATTTCTTTCTTTCCAGATAAATTTCCTGGATAAGCATGGCCAAGCAAGTTTACTTGGTAGATTTGGACTTCCTGTGTTTTTTTCAGTCATCAACACTAATTGGCCAGCGGAAGATAGGGGAGTAATTCCCTGTTCTTTCATTTTCTGTTTCTATTTTTAGTGTGTTCATATCTTTGAAGATTTCATACATATGGTACAGTGTGGGCTTAAGTGTGGTTTTAAGAAACTAAAGAGAAGTTAGAGAAGGCAAGGACAAAGACTAATTCTATAGAAAGTATTTAGAATTTTATCTGCTCTCTGAAGAAAATAAATAAGTCTTTAATTAATCTTGTCTTTGATCAGATGGTTGTGGTTGTGCCCAGATACTTAGCTTTGGAACAAAATCAGAGAAATGCCAAGCACTGTGTGATGAGCTTAGTAGGTAGAGGTCACTATATACATCATATAGACAATAGGGATACTTTTGCCATGCTCAGAAAATAACAAAGTCTTATCACTCCAAGTAAATAAAGCAAACTCTGAGATGTGGATGGAAGGATGGACTTTTCTTTTTATTGTTGTCAGTATTATAGATAGTTCCCATTTTCTCCTTTCTTGCCCCCCTCCACCCAACCCTGCCCCACCCCAGGTCTTCCCCTACTATGGTCTGTGTCCATGGGTTATGCATATATGTGTATATATATATGATCGTTGGTTAATCACTTCCTGGCCCCTCCATCCCCTTCCCCATGGAGATCTGTTAAATGTGTTCCATGCATCCATGCCTCTGGACCTATTTTGTTTGTCAGTTTATTTTGTTCATTAGAGTCCACATATAAGTGATATCATGTGATATTTGTCTTTTTCTAACTGGCTTATTTTGCTTAGCATAATAGTCTCCAGGTCCATCTATGCTGTCGCAAAGGGCAAGAGCTCCTTCTTTTTTAGAGCTGCATAATATTCCATTGTAGGTTACAAAATATTTATTTATTTTTTTTAAATTTCTTTATTGATTAAGGTGTCACATATTTGTCCTCATCCCCCCATTCCCATCCCACACCCCTCCCCACGGATGCCCCCACCCCCCTGTTGTTCTTAACCATTGGTTAGGCTCGTATGCATCCACACAAGTCCTTTGGTTGATCTCTCCCCGCTACCCCCACTCTCCTCTACCCTCCCTCTGAGGCCCGACAGTCCGATCGATGCCTCCTTGTTTCTGGGTCTGTTCTTGTTCATCAGTCTATGTTGTTCATCATTTCCCCTAGATGAGTGAGATCATGTTTTACTAAAAATATACTTATAAGAACCGAATGTGAGACGAGCAATAATAGTTATGCTGACAGGCAAATGAATCAGTCTGTAGTGAGTTTCTTTCTGGACCAACAGATCTTTTGAGACCCAATTTCAATGTCCACCAGTTCCTTATGTGTACATGTCAGCACTGACTTTTCAGTTCTGGATGGTGAACAAATGGTGATAATGCAGGTCCGACTCCCTCTGATTTGGTCTCACCTGGACCCAGGGGTGCGGCCTCACCCGACTCAGGGGCGCACAGCTTCACCCGTACCCAGGACCCAGCATCACCTGGGCCCCGGGGCGTGTGGCCTCACCCGGACCCAGGGGTGCGTGGCCTCACCCGGACCCGGGATCCAGCCTCACCCAGACCCAGGGGCGTGCGGCCTCACCTGGTCGGTTACAAAATATTTAAGTGAACAATTGAACAAATTCTTTCTGGATTGGAATTATTGGCAAGGTGTGTGAACTGTCTAATGCATAGTAGATTTACAAATCCTAATTCTTCCTCTGAATTCATACATATATTTCAGTCAGAATTTAAATAATTACCTTAAAATTATGTGACTTTTAAAAGTTTTAGCCCTCCAAAAAAAGGAAAAAATATTTTATCACACAAATATTTATATACAGAACCTCATTCAATCTTCAAATCGAGGCTGGCAGTAACTGATTAAATTGCCCAACTTCATACATCAACCACACTAAATGCTGGGGCCAGGATTTAAACTACAGACTTCAACTACCTCCAATGTTATATATGTATTTGTGCTCTGCTTTTCCTGATGGAAGTGAGAACAAAATACGTGGCTTCAGAGTGAAAATTCTTACTAACGGCAGAGTAGAATTCAGCATTCAGTGGCTCTGTCTTAAGCTTGACAGGGACTAAAACTACAAACAATTCATTCCAACCTTGACAATTGTTTCCACTTGAAAGCTTATTTCCTGGTCACATACCCCAAACCCATTTAAAATAGTTTTTTTTGTTTACCTGTGACTCTTCTGGGGTTCCCTCTAGATTGCCTTTTTCAGACCTGGTTGCTTTAGGTGATTTTCTTGTAAGCTATGGTTTAAAAAAAAACAAGGGCATTTCAAAGAAACAAAAATACATCAAATTAAAAGTTACAGAAGACAAAGGCATTTTCTGATGTATGGGGGCTAGTAACTTGGTCTTGATAAAAACTGCCAAGAGCCCTAGCTGGTTTGCTCAGTGGTTAGAGCACCGGCCCACAGACTGAAGGGTCATGGGTTTGATTCTGGTCAAGGACATGTACTTCAGTTATGGCTCAATCCTGGCCCAGGTCAAGGAGTTTATGGGAGGCAACAATCGATATGTCTCTCTCGTGTCGATGTTTCTCTCTCTCTCTCTGTTTCTCCCTCACCCTTCCACTCTCTCTAAAAATCAATGGAAAAAATGTCCTCAGGTGAGGTTTAACAAAATGATAACAACAAACAAACAAACAAACTACCAGGAGATGGTCCCTTGGTGGATACACAGGAACATCTTAATTCTACTTTCATCTTCTCACTAGTCTTAGCCACCAAAGCTAGAGTCCACTCAAAACAGGAGTACTCCCCTGAACCCAATTTTGGGTCACTCAGGGTTGCAGGCATGGGTCATAAAGTGGGGTAATCATAGGAAATCCACTGTACTCTGAGTAGAAGTTGGGGTAGAGGGAATGCCTGGACAAGGGAAAGGGAATTCTTGGAATTTGTTTTTTAAAAGTCTCTGATGAAAGTAAAATTAACTTCATCACAAATGCTCCAGTCAATTACTTCAACCAAGTGTCTGTTGGAATCCCTTTTCTTGTGGTAGAATGAAGAACCCATGGGATCACTGAATACCTTGGATATCCCACCCGCTGCTCTGACCTGGTGCTTCCAGGGAGAATCAATGGCATTTAAGTCATGAAGCTCAGCCTCAAGAGAGTGGAGCAGGAGTAGTACCCACCCCCAGCTCAGGCCTCCCTGACATCTGGGTTCCTCTATAATGATTTTCCCTCCTTGCCTCTTTGATGACTGGGAATGATGTGGGGACCCTGGGGAAACACAGCACTTCATCCTACCTTTCTTTGAAGTTCTTCTATACTGTGGACCAGAGTCTCATTCTTCCTTTCCTGTTGAAAGCGGTATAGTGTAAGTGTGCATCTATACACCACCATCCTTCTCTATTCGGTGGATTGTTCTTCATTTCACCCCAGTGATATTTTCCTGCAGTAACTCTACCTTGCTTCATAAAGCACCTGTGGTTTGATCTCAATATATACACACCAACTTTCCAGAGACAGAGATACCCACATGTAGGGCCTACCAATATTAAACGTTATCAAAGAAACTCTGCCTTCCACACATCCCTTTCTATGCATAAACCCATTCTGCCATGGATTTTTTTGTTTGTTTGTTTTAATTAAATACGTTTAGTTCTTCTTTTTCAAATTTATTATTGACACTATTACAGATGCCTCGGTTCCCCTTCCCCCTTCCCCAACTTCACCCAACCCTCATCCTCCTCCTTCTGGCCATCACCACACTTGTCTATGTCCATGGGCTATGCATATACTATGTTCTTTGTCCGCCATGACTTTTCAGTTGACTCTTCTTTGAATAAAAAAAGGGAGGGCTAGCCTTTCTGACAATTGATGAGGGACAGGATGAGGAATAAAACTTATCCAATGGCGCTCCCCAGCTTCTAGCTTACAAGTCTATCTGTTTCTTCTTCCAGCTCCTGCAAGGCTCTTTCCCTTTCCAGTGCGGTGCAGTTTTCCTTCTCCCACTCCTCATCTTCTGCCGAATCTCTGGTCTGAGTGATCTCACTTTCCAGCCTGAATGGCACAAGCACAAACTGTGAGAAGCTGACAGTTTCAGAACTGATAAAACACAGATATCAGTTTTAAGGGTACTTCAATGACAACAAATACAAATCTCAAGTTTAGAACCCTTCTTTCCTGGATCCTTAGAATCAGATTCACTTTAAAGGTAGGAGAAGTAAGACTCCCCTGCTTTCCAACTCACACACACAATGTTCTTCCTACTCAGGTAAGTGTCACCTAGTCTCTTAGAAATCTGCTAGAAACTTACCATATTTCAGGGCATAAGCCAAAGAGAAATGCCAAAGAATGAAGAAGGAAGTTTTTGCTATACAAGGTAGAGGTCTCTAGAGCAAGCTGGAAAATTCAGTTATGTCTCTTCTTCACCCTTCTCCCCTCTTTTTAGATTGGGAGTTTCACATATGAAACCCTAACACTCACCTCTGAATCTCATCTTCTTTCTCGTGGATTTTGAGGAGAAGTTCCTGATTTGCTTCGTCTATTCTCTGCATATCCTTTTCAAGGTCCATGTTCAAACTGTTGATGTTCCTCTTTGACTGGGCCAGTCTTAAGATTTCCACTTTCTTTGACCTATAGGCTCAGCCCCCCAAATGAACAAGGGCCAGTTATCTTAAGATCAACAAACTTTGGGCTAAAGGGGATATCTAATAGACCCATAATTCTTTAATATCACTCTTTCTGGGAGCAAGCCTTTTATTTCTCATTCTTAAGAAATTATATTTCTTAATCATGCTCTACAAACTCAGTCAGCAATGGAGCTCTTTCCTCAAGCTTTTTCGTCCAGAGTGTTCCACTCTGATTCCAGGAGAAGCTTTGCTTCCCTAAATCTCCTAGGGTATTGCAGAGAATGGTTTCTCATACACATTTTTCACAAACATCTGCTCATACAATACACTTTTATTGAGTACTTTTCAGGCAGCTGGCACATCACTATGGTTGGGCCGAGCTTTGTGCAGATCCACAAGAGGTTTCCACCAGCAGGTAGGGCTTTAGTCTTCCCCTCCCTCCCATCTCAAATTTTCTCCATTGCTTACTAGAAAGCTTGAGAACTACCATGGGAAATCACGCCATTGAGCACATAAATATGACTAAAGCATTCACTTTTAAGAATGCAAACATTGGAGAGAAACCAAGATGGCAGCATAGATAAGCACCTAAACTGCTGCCTCGCACAACAATTTCAAAACTACAACTAAAAGACAGAATGGACATCATCCAGAACCACAAGAAAGCTGGCTGAGTGGAAATTCTACAACTAGAAGGAAAGAGAAAAGCTCACGTAGAGTCAGAGGAGCTGCAAAGGGCTGAGGTACAAAGACACGCGTGCAGAGAAGACGGACTGCTGAGGTTGCCACTGGCTTTCCCTAGCATGAGGGAGTCGGAAGCTCCCAACTGCACTGAACCCCAGTTCCGACTGCACTGAACCCCAGTTCCGGGCGAGCCCCTGGGGACCCACACTCTTATGGGGGGAATCTGGACTGTCAGGCGGAAACTCAGGGGAACCGTGAAAGGCAAAGGTCTGGAGGCATGTGCACAAGGGCAGGGCTGATGGGAAGCCAAGACTGTCTGCTCAACCCTGACACTCCGCCCCATCCAAGTTGAGCACAGAGGCTTTTGCAATTTTGCAAGTCTAGTCCCATAAGGCTGTCTCCAGCACAGAAGTTCTGCTGGTGTAGACACAGCTGATTCTCATAGCCAATTGGCCTGGAGGTCAATTCCTCCCAGTGATACCAACAACAATCAAGACTTAACTACAACAAGGCTGTACACACAGTCCACAAAGGGGTGCACCCAAGAGTGTTCACCTCAGGTAACTGGGGAGGCCGACCCACTGGGCCATATAGGACACCTAGCACACAAAGCTACCCTACCAACTCAGGGAAGCAGCGAAAATGCAGAGACAAAGAAACAGATCACAAATGAAAGAAATGGAGGAAAACAAATGACTGGATATAGAGTTCAAAACCACAGTTATAAGGTTTTTCAAGAATTTCCTAGAAAAGGCCGATAAATTTAGTAAGACCCTCAAGGATATGAAAAAGGACCAACTAGAAATTAACCTTTTGCACTCGGATGTTGAGTGTGACTTGACACGGTTAGCATTAGAATAAAGGAATCGAGAAAAAAGCAAGTGAGTGCAAAGGGTTAAACATACACTGACTGAAATAAAAAATATTATACAGAGACCCAACAGCAGACTAGAGGAATGAAATAATCAAGTCAAAGATTTGAAATACAAAGAAGCAGAAAACACTCAACTGGAAAAGCAAAAAGAAAAAAGAATCCCAAAATTTGAAAGATAGTGTAAGAAGCTTCTGGGACAACTTCAAGCGTACCAGCATCAGAATTATGGGGTGCCAGAAGAAGAGAGAGAGCAAGATACTGAAAACCTATTTGAAAAAATAATGACTGAAAACTTCACCCACCTGGTGAAAGAAATAGACTTACAAGTCCAGGAAGTGCACAGAACCCCAAACAAAAGGAATCCAAAGAGGACCACACCAAGACACATCATAATTAAAATGCCAAGAGCAAAAGACAAAGAGAGAATATTAAAAGCAGCAAGAGAAAAACAGTTAATTACTTACAAGGGAGCACCCATACGATTGTCAGCTGATTTCTCAACAGAAACTATGCAGGCCAGAAGGGAGTGGCAAGAAATATTCAAAGTGATGAATAGCAAGAACCTACAACCAAGATTACTCTACCCAGCAAAGTTATCATTCAGAATGGAAGGTCAGATAAAGAGCTTCACAGATAAGAAAAAGCTAAAGGAGTTCATCACCACCAAACCACTATTATATGAAATGCTGAAAGGTATTCTTTAAGAAGAGGGAGAAGAAAAAAATAAAGATAAAAATTATGAACCACAAATACATATCAACAAGTGAACCTAAAAATCAAGTGAATAAAAAATCTGAGGAACAGAATAAACTGGTGAATATAATAGAATCAGGGGCATAGAAAGGGAGTGGGCTGATAATTCTCAGGGGGAAAGGGGTGTGAGGAGTACAGGAAGAGACTGGACAAAAATCATACACCTATGGATGAGGACAGTGGCGGGGAGGTAAGGGAAGAGGGTGGGGTGGGTACCAGGTGGAGGGGAGCTATGGGGGGGGGGATGAGAAACAATTGTAATAATCTGAACAATAAAGATTTATTAAATTAAAAAAAATAATGCAAACATTGGTGACATCAGAGGAATGGTATTGTGAGAGGTTCCCCCATTCTCTCCCCTTAAAGTTACAACCATTTAAACAGCTATAATTCGACAAAGGATTCCCTGCTCAACACACAAACATGTCTGAGAGACAGGCACACTGAAACTTCTGAAGGTGGGTGAGTGGGAGTGAGCTAGGGAGGAGGGAAGGGAGAAGCGTGGGACAGTGCCACTGACTGACAGCCTGCAGCTCACTGTTGGTCTTGGGAGAGGGGAAGAACCAGGCTGCTGCCTGCACTCCCTGAGCTTAGAGAAGCAAGGTGATACTGTTAGCTCTGGCAGAGTGATTGGTGCACGCTGTGGCTACACCCATGACCCAGGTGGAGGCAGAGCACAGAGGTTACTGTAATTGTCTGGCAGCTGTCATTGCCAGGCAGAAAAACAAAGCCCATGAGCCTGGCCACTTCCCTTCATCCACCCAGAGTTCGCTCCCCGTCACCCTCTCAGAGCTTGCAGCAGGCCCCAGAAGAGGCTCTAGTGGTGAGTGCTGGGCTACAGAGCACATTGTATTCAACCCTGAGAACTGGAACAATGGAGGTATTTTTTCCCCTGAGTGGTGGGCACATGCTGCTGCTGATCCCTGTGACAGGGGGTAAAGATACAGAAGTGATATCTGGCAGTCACCATTACTGGGGGCGGGGGGGAGGAAGACAAAGCTACAAAGGTGTCAGGTGGTCTCTCCCAGCTCATCTCACTCCCACTCATTGTGGCTACACTGTTGGCAGAGGCTGGTTGCAGGGTACAGCTTGGCACATTCCCCCATGGGGGTGGTGCCCTGAGACCAATGAGTCCTGATCACAAAGGAGATGCCCACCTCACTAGGGAATAAAGGGCATTTTTCACTACCCTCAGAGATCACAGAAAAAAGATAAAACTGCTATAGGAAATCCCAGAAGCCAGAGCAGTGCAAGAGAAACTAAAAAACCTTCAGTGCTTCAGTGCCCCTAAATGGAAAACAAAAGAAAGCCTTCTCCTTATCAATCTACTAGAGAATGCCACTCTTAATTATATAATTCCTTCAGATGCCTAGACAGTGAAGGAATCGATCAAATACCTAAAATAACCAAAGTAATGAGGTAGCTCAGAAAGAAAACGAAAAATCTCCAGAAAATAAATGTAAAGACAGAAATATGTGATTTCAATGACAAAGACTTCAAGATTTCAGTTCTGAAAAAAACTCAATGAGACACAAGAAAACACAGAAAGATGAACAAAATGAATACTTTACCAGAGAGATTGAAACTTCAAAAAAGAACCAAATAGAAATTCTGGAGATGAAGAACTCAGTAAAAGACATGAATGATTAGCATGCTGAGGAAACAGAGATGACTAGATGGAGGAAAGAATTAGTGACATTGAAGATAGAAATCTAGAAATGATGCAGATGAAACAAGGGATTTGAGAGTAAAAAACAAACAAAAAAACAAAAGCTGAAAAAAACTACAAGAACTATCTGACTTCATCAGAAAGAGTAATAGGTTTACCAGAAGGAAAAGAGAGGGACAAGGCAATAGAAAGCCTATTCAAATATTTGATGAAAACTTTCCAAACCCATGGAGAGAGCTAGATCCTTGAATCCAGGAAGCAAACAGAACACTTAATTATCTCAATCCATAAAGGCCTTCTCCAAGGCACATTATATTAAAATTGTCAAAAATTAATAACAAAGAATTCTCAAGCAGGCAAGGGAAAAGAAGACAGTAACATGTTAAGGAAAGCCCATTAGATTTATCAGCATAAACCCTACAAGCTAGGAGAGAGTAAAATCAAATATTTAAACTATTGAAAGAGAAAATCTACCAGCCAAGAATAATATATCCAGCAATGTTATCCTTTATACATGAAAAAAAATAAAGGCTATTCCAGACATACAGAAGCTGAGAGAATTTATCACCACAAAATGAAGTGGGTTAATTACACCTGAAACAAAACTATGAGTAAGGGTTAATTACATCTGAAACAAAACTATGAGTGGGTTAATTACATCTGAAACATAACTATGAGTGGGTTAATTACATCTGAAACATAACTGTCTAGTAATCAGCAGACAGAAGCAGTCTGATTATTAGACAGACAGAAGCAGTATATTGTAACCCTTTTTCAGAAATTGGTATTATACATTTAAAAACAAATTTTATAGGAAGTAAAAACACTAAAAATGAAGAGAAGGCAAAGACAATATTACTGTAATTTGGAAATGGACTCACAGCAAAAATAGAGATAATTTGTGACAATAAAAACATGAAAGGGAAGGAGGTAAAGGTCTGAATTTGCAAAGGGGAATGGAGATAAAATGCATTCAGAAGAAAAAGGACTTTCTTTTGCATATACCCAATGGTAACCATATACAAAAAAATAAAAAATAAAAAATCTAAAACTGAGACACATTAGTTAATAAAAAGAGAAAACAGAGAAAAAAAATCATAGAATACCACCAAACTAAAACAACAGACAGACACACAAGGGAAAAGAAACAATGGAGACACAGAATTATCAGAAAACAAAAGATAAAGTGGTTATAGGAAATCCTCATACATCAATAATCACCCTAAATATGAATGGACTGAATTTAGCAGTAAAAAGGCAGAGGAACAGATTAGATAAAAAAGCAAAACCCAATCATATGTTATCTTTAGGAGACATATTTTAACTGTAAGGACAGATATTGACTCAAAGTGAAAGGGTGGAAAATGATTTTTTGAGCAAATGAGCAGAGAAAAGTGGATGCAGCCATACTTACATCTGACAAAATAGATTTTAAGAAGTAACAAGAGACAATGGTGGACATTTTATAATGATAAAGGGAACAATACTTCAAAAAACAAACATACACTTTTCAACATACATACACCCAACCAGGGAGCACCAAAATATATAAAGCAACTACTAACAGAATTAAAGGGAAAAACTGACAAAAACACAGTTTTGGTAGGGCATCTAAATACATCATTGACAGCTATGGATATATCATCCTAACAGGAAGTCAATAAGGAAATATTGGCTTTGAATGACACATTATACCAAATGGACATAATAAACATTTACAGAGCCTTTTATCCCAGAACAACAGTTATACATTCTTTTCCAGTGCACATGGAACATTCTCAAGGACAGACCATATTTTGAGATGCAAAACTAGCCTCAACAAATTTAAGAAGATTGAAATTATACCAAGTATGTTCTTGTAGTTTTTTTCATCTTTTGTTTGTTGTTTGTTTGTTTTTTACTTTCAAATCCCTTGTTTCATCTGCATCATTTCTAAGTTTCTGTCTTCAATGTCACTAATTCTTTCCTCCTTCTAGTCAACTCTTTTTCCTCAGCTTGCTAATCATTCATGTCTTTTACTGAGTTCTTCATCTCCAGAATTTCTATTTGGTTCTTTTTTAAAGTTTCAATCTCTCTGGTAAAGTATTCATTTTGTTCATTTATTTTATTTCTGAATCCATTAAACTTTCTGTGTTTTCTTGTGTCTCCAAGTATGTTCACAATGTTCTGAATCTGGGAATCAACTGCACAAAGCAAGGGGGGGATACCACAAATCTGTAGAGATTAACAGCATGCTACTATAAAACAACTGGGTCAAAGAAGAAATAAAAGGAGAGATAAAAAGATCCATAGAGACAAATGAGAATGAATATGACACATCAAATTATTGAGATGCAGCAAAAGCAGTAATAAGAGGGAAGTTTATATCATTACAGGCTATCAAGAAACAAGAAAAATCCTAAATAAACAACCTAATATTACATCTTAAAGAACTAGAAAAAGAAGAAATGCAGCCCAAATTTAGCCAAAGGAAAAAAAAATAAAGCAGAATTAAATAAAACAGAGAATAAAAAGACAATACAAAAAATTAAGGCAACAAAAAGTTGTTTCTTTGAAAAAATTAATAAAATTGACAAACCTTTGCCTGGACTTACTAAAGAATATAGAGAAAAGACTCAAACAAAACCAGAAATGAAAGAAAAGTAACCACAAACATCACAGACATACAAAGGTTCATACACAAATACTGTGAAAGCCTATATGCCACCAAACAATAACCTAGAAGATCGAGCAAGTTCTTAGAAATATATAACCTTCCTAGACTGAATCAGAAAGACCTGGAAAATCTAAACAGAATGACGATCAACAGTGAGGAAATTGAAGCAACCATCAAAAACCTCTCAAAAAGTAAAAGTCCACGGCCAGATGGCTTCACTCATGAATTCTACTAAACATTCAAAGGAGATTTAATACCTATCCTCAAACTCTTTCAAAACATTGAAGGAGAGGCAATACTTCTTAACACATTTTATGAGGCCAACGTTATCCTGATACCAAAATCTGGAGAGAATAACACACCAAAAAGAAAGCTACAGATGCAAAACTCCAAAACAAAATACTAGCAAATTGGATACAACAATACATTAAAAAGATAGTCCATCACGATCAAATGGGGTTCATGCCAGGAGCTCAAGGATAGTACAACATATGCAAATCTATCAATATGATACACCTCATTAACAAAATAAAGGATAAAAATCATATGATCTTATCAATAGATGCAGAAAATTAATTTGACAAGATATAATATTCAATTATGATTCAAATACTCAATAAAATGAGTGTATAAGGAAAATATCTCAACGTAATAAAGGCCGTATATGACAAACTGTCAGCTAATGTCATACTCAAGATGAAAAAGTGAAAACTTTTTCTCTAAGATCAGGAACTCTCACCACTGCTATTCAACATAGTACTGGAAATCGTAGCTGGAGCAATCAAGCAAGAGAAAGAAATAGAAGTTATCCAAATTGGTAATGAAGAAGTAAAAATGTTACTTTTTGCAGATGGCATGATTCTTTATATAGAAAACCCTAAAGACTCCAGCTAAAAACTATTAGAAACAATAAACAAATAAAATAAATTTGCAGTATACATAATAAATCTACTAACAATAAAATTTCAGGGTAAGAAAAAAATAATTCCCTTTGCAATTGCAACAAAAAGAGTAAAATACCTAGGAATAAACTTAACAAAGGATGTGAAGGACATATACACTGAAAACTATAAGACATTATTAAAAGAAATTGAAGAAGATACAAAGAAACAGTAACATATTTTGTGTTCATGGATTGGAAGAATTAACATAGTTAAAGTGGCCATATTACCCAAAGCAATATACAGATTTAATGCAATCCCCATTAAAATCCCAATGGCATTTTAAAAATAAACAGAATAGCCGGCTGGTGTGGCTCAGTGGTTGAGCATTGACCCCTGTATGAATCAGGGGGTCACAGTTCAATTCCAGGTCTGGGCACATTTCCCAGTAGGGGGCATTCAGGAATAGCTGATCAGTGATTCTCTTTCATCATTGGTGTTTCTATCTCTCTCCCTCTCCCTTCCTCTCTGAAATTAATAAAATATATTTAAAAAAATAGAACAAAAAATCATTAGATTTGCATGGACCCACAAAAGCCATAGAATAGCTAAAGCAACCAGGAGTAAAAAAGAACAAAGCCAGAGGTATCACACTCCCTGACGTCAAATTATACTACAAAGTGACAATAATCAAAACAGCATGGTATTGGCAGAAAAACAGACACACAGACCAATGGAACAGAATTGAGATTCCAGAAACAAATGCACAGATATATGGGCAAATAATCTTCAACAAAATAGCCAAAAGCACACAATGGAGAAAAGAAAGCCTCTTTAATGAATTGTCCTGGGAAAATTGGAAAGCGGCATGCAAAAGAATAAAACTAGATTGCTATCTGTAACACAAAAATTAGCTCAAAATGGATCAAAGACCTAAATACAATACTGAAACAAAAAATTACGTAAGAGAAAACATAGTATGGGCCTTGATCTTAGAGAAGATTTTATGAATTTGACTTCAAAGGCAAGAGGAATAAGAGCAAAAATGAATGAATGGGACTCTATCAAGCTAAAAAGCTTCTGCACAGCAAAATAAACTTTCAACAAAATAAAAAGGTAACCAACCAAATAGGAAAAGATATTTGCAAACAACACCTCCAAGAAGGGTTTAATATCCCAAATACATAAAGAACTCATACAAGTCAACAACAAAAAACAATTCAATTAAAAAATGGTAAGAGGACCTGAACAGTCACTTCTAAGAAGACATACAAATGTCCAACAAATATATGAAAGAAAAGATGCTCAACATCACTAGCTATTAGGGAAATGCAAATATAAACTACAATGAGCTATCATCAATAAGACAAGTAACAGTAAGTAGAGATATTGTGGAGGAAAAGGAACCCTCATTCACTGTTGGTGGGAATGTAAATTGGCATAGCCACTATGGAAAACAGTATGGAGGTGCCTCAAAAATTAATAATAGAGTTACTATATGACCCAGCATCCCTGTTCTCAGTACCTACCCAAAACATTTGTAAAGATAGATATATCCCTATGCTCATTGCAGCATTATTCACAGTAGCCAAGACATGGAAACAACAGAAGTGCTCTTCCATAGATGATTGGATAACGAAGATGTGGTACAAATATACAATGGAATACTTTTCAGCCACAGGAAAAAGCTGAAATATTGTCATGTGCAACAACATGGATGGATCTTGAGAATATCATGCTAAGTGAAATAAATCAGACGAGAAAAGTTAAGAACCCTATGATATCACTCATATGTTGGATATAAAACTGAAAACAACAAATAAACAAACAAGACAAACAAACAAATAAAAACTCATAGCCACAGATAACAGTTGGTTGTTACCAGAGGGGAAGGAGGGTGGGGAGGAGGTACTAAAGGGTAAAGGAGGTCAAATATATGGTGACAAAAGGAGATTTAACTTTGGGTGGTAAACACACAATGCAATATACAGGTGATGCATTATAGAATTGTACACTGAAACCTATTTACTTACCAATGTCACCCCAATAAATTTAATAAAAAATGCAAACATCTTTTTTGAACTAAATTTGCAAAAAAGAATGGTAACACTGGAGTAGTCTAGAAAGGGTGCTTGGCACATGTGAAGCTCTCAATAAACTTTTCCTTGGTTTGTCCTTGATATTATTAACCAGAATTAAGGTAGTGCGACAAAAGGACTTTTGAGTAGGAATGGGATGATTTTGGAAAAGAAAGTCCTACCCTGGAAAGCTGGCTTGGATAGGAAATTTGCAAATGTTCTCATTTCAGGTAGGCATAAAGTCCTTGGGGTGGAGTACAGTGGGAGACGGATAGATAAGAGTAGAAGAAGAAAGGGAGATTAGAAGACGAGGGAAAGCACCAATAGCAGACCTGCTTCATACCTTGGTCCTTGGATGTGGCTTTGCATAATCATGATTACTTACTCATAATCTAGCTGATTTTCCTTGTGTTCTTCCATTGTTGATTCCCTAAAATACCAGCAGAGATGTTTCTAATGAATTGGCGAAATGGGTTTATGTATGAAACACAGAGTAACTAGCTAAGAGTCCAAAATATAGGAACAAAATTAAATTAACTGGTTTTCTCCCTTCAATCCTCACATTTTGGCCATGACAAAGCCTAGCCTGTTGATTCTTCTGCCCGTATCTGATTATGCCTTAGTAAGGATACAGTGAGGAGATAGGGATAATGCTGGCAAGTTAAATATATGTCCTGCTAGTAGGTATATTCAGAGATGGATCACCAACCCAAAACATTTGGAAGTTTTTATACAGAAGTAAGAATAAAGATTATCCATTATTCTTCCCTCCCTTTTTGCTCTAGGTCTTGCTGCTTTTTTTAAGGCCCCAATGAGAATGGTGTGCATAACCACCCTAAAAAGTAATCTCTCTGCTCTCTTGCCTGGCCTCTGCAGGAATCTCTCTATATTAAGATCTTTGAGATTAAATTGGCTAAGAAAAACCAAGCCAAAGTTTTTGGCTCATTCTGCCCCTTAGTTTCCTCTTTTACTTCATTTCTTCAACAAGCTCTACCTCCCCTCTGATGTATATGATCGTTCTGATTCTGCCCTAGTCAATTTTCTTCTGAAGAGTCTAATCTTTTCCCACTGGAACTATCCAGTAGAATCTCAGAACCTCCCAAGTGGTCATGGCTCTGCTGTTGACATTAGGTGGGTGGGGCAGCATGTCACAATGGGGAGGATGACAATGGGTTCTCAGGACTGGTGTAGAGTTCAGAGCCTAGATGGTCGCACGTGTTTTCATGGCCGAGTCTTCCCTCTGGCAGCAGTTGATTTAATGGGCCTGATTTCTGGGGCGCATGAAGGGGTAGCCCCTTTCTTTGATTCCTCTGGCAGGTTGAGCTCCCTCCTAAGTGTGACTAATATGAGAACTCTGAGTCCTAAGACCAGCAGTCTGATCCCATTATGTAGCTAACTAACTATTCATTCATTCATTCATTCATTCATTCATTCATTCATTATTCATTCATTCATCAAACACTGAAACATTGAGAGAGCACCTGTATATGCCAGGCAGGCACTGTTCTAAGCAGTAGGCAGACAGAGTAAACAAAACACTCTGCTCGCATGGAATTTACATTCTAGAATGTGTGTTTATGAAGGAAGGGTAGCACAAGCAACAAAATAAATGAATATATTTGTTTTTATTTGGTATGATAACAGAGGAGAATGCTAGGAAGAAACAAATGGGAGAAGTGGGTAAGAGGAAATGCATCGTGTATTGTGTGTGTGGGAGAGAAGGTGTTGCAGTTTCAATAGGGCAAAGCAGAGAAAGCAGATGAGCATTTTCAGAGCCGCTCGTGTAGATGTGTTAGGAGGCCTAGTAAACGGGACACCTTATGTCCTGCTGAGATCGATGCACAATCCACAGACATCACAGTCACGGGTAATAGCGAGTCTGTGGTCAGTAGCAGCGTGGGCCAGCATGCTGCTGGGAAGGCCAGTGGGTCCAGGAGCCCCGAGGGGAGGCATGAAGACCCGAAGCTCCTCCTCCAATGCTTTATGGATACAGAGCTTTCCCCTATCCCTCCCACTTCCTGAGGAAGAAGAGAGCTCTGGAGAGGGAGAATCTTCTTAAAACACCGGGAAATTACCCAAAGGAGATTTTTTAACTGGGAAAAGTTCATGATTATCTTGAATTGGCCCCATTGAGTCTCCCCCCCGCCCCCTTCAACCTCCCCCCGCCCAACTACAGGCATAGGAGCTAGAAGAGGAAGATAAAGTCAATTGCAGAATACATACAATGAATGTGTTTCTGCATACTGGAGTATGTATATTTGGCCCGATTCTGCACCATTGGTAACTTTTTGTGTGTGTGAACCATGTTAACCTGGGAAGTTTGGATCTTGACTTGATAAGGACCGCATTGAGTTGATTTGTGGTCCAGAGTGACTTCTTAACACACTGTAGTTTCCAACAAACTATTTGTAAAATTAATGGCCTCTGATGACCCCATTACCATCTCCCTTCTTCCTGAAAGAAGGCATTTCATTGCTTTATGAAGCTGTACACAGAAGAGTAATTAAGTAACAATTCAGGCCAATGGCCTCTCCCAGGAATTAATGGTAGGGAGAGTTCATTAACCCCAGCAGGTTATAGCGTCTCCAGGAAATGCCCTGGACCAAGGTTATCGTAGCTATTAATGCATTGGATAGGGACTTTAACTGGGATAAAAATAAAGCTCTCTCTCCTTCCAGGGGAGCTTTTCTCCTTGAGGAGCCACCAAAGACAAGCCCATAGGAGCAGCAGAACCCCAAGGTTGGGGCCTCATATGGGATGAGGACAACAGATGGCTGTTAGTGAGAATTGTTAAATCAAGGTAAAAACAGGGCCTTGGGGGCAAATTAAGGTCCTTGATACAAGCCTTCCTGCTATTCAGGAGGTGGCTTGATTAACGCCCAGTGCAGCTTAGAGCAGCTGTTTTCACCTTGTTAACTTTTCCATGTCAGGCCCTGCCCTGTGCAGAAGAGTCCCTGAGAGAGGTCAGACTTTGCCGCCTTGCTGCCAGGAATGCAGTGGCCTTTGTGTGGAAATCTGTTGTGAAAACACTCTCTCTTTTTCCAAACTGGGCATTCAGGCTGTTTGCTGGGCCTTTACCCTTCTGCAGGGGGGGACTGGCTGGGGACATGAGCCATAAATGGAGGTCCTGGGCCTTGGCCTTCCTGCTGCCTCACAGGGGTGGAGAACTATTTCTTCTGCTCACCTTGCTTGCCTGCATGTCACTTTGGCAAATTTTTCTTAGATAATTTATAAATGAGCCCAGTTTTGAGGCTCATATCCAGACAAGCCTCTAGAACCTCATTTTAAGTCACTGTTTTTGAATACAGAATCAATTTTGCTGTTTTCCTTATGTCCCTACCTATTTTTATTTTTACTTTTTAAAAAAATATCCTCACCTGAGGACATGCTTATTGATTTTATTATTATTTTTTTTCCCGAGAGAGGAAGCATGAGATTGTTTGGAAAGTTGTAAGGAGAACATTCTGATAAAAGGGAAGTATGTAGAAGGCCGCCTGCCCTGTTTATCAGAATTCCGACTTAGGGGAGACTTAGGGAAGTGTCAAAAGTGGTGCCCCTAATTATTCCTTGACCTTTCCAAACAAGTCTGTGCATGTGCAGACCCCCAGGTGCTTACTGGAATCCTTATGCTTATCTTTGGATGACCTTGCCAAGAGGACAATGCAAACACATGTGTCCTCCTAAGATTACTCACCCTACTGATTGTATCTAAAGATAAAAATTCCAATAAAAGCCTAATGAGGCAGGCAATCGAGGCTGCCTGGCTACCATCAGCCAGGTCATCCCTTAGCCTTCTCTTTCACAGTGAAACTGTGTTGGAGTAATCTGTTCATCTGTCATTCAGGGGCTGCTGGTCAACCCCAGCAAGAGAGAAACATCTATCAGTTGTCTCCTGTACTTGTCTCAACTGGGTATCAAGCCTGCAACCCAGGTATGTGTCCTGACCAGGGATTGAACCTCCAACCAACCAAGCCACACCAGCCAGAGCTATTTTAATCTTTTGGTTCCTACTTATTTTTAGTGACTATTTCTGCACAATATTTACGTTCATAAACTTTGTTTGAATTTTCTTTCAGAATCTTCTCAGAGTAGTTTTTTCAAAAGTAAAAACTTCAATTAAAATGTGAAGGAGAAAAAGAGAGCTAGAGAGTGCCATTAGCAATCAATTATGGTAGTTTGAACCAGTAAAAAGTTACCGTATGTATTTTCTTTTAAAATTAAATGTTTTTAAATTTATTGCACCATTGCAATTAGGACAGCAATAAAAAAATAAAAAAGAAAGTTTTTCAAGGATCTCACCTTAGCAAAAACCTTGTATTTTTCCAAGTTTCTTCTATTTTTTTTTCTATTACCAAACCATCTTTTATTGTTATCATAGAATAGATATATTGTTGTGTTCTGCCTTTTCGCTTAATATTTTTATAAACATTTTTCAGGTTCCTACATATTCTCTATTATTATTTCATTCACTGCTTAAAATTCTGCTAGTTGATCAGATTCATAATTTGCTTCACCATTTCTTTCTAACCATACAGTTTCTCTGTTTGCATATCTGTCTCCTCTTGAGGGCCAGGAGGATGCCTATGTTCATTTCCTAGGGCTGCCATAGCTGAGTACTACAGACTGGGGGGTTTGAACAACAGACATTTGTTTTCTCACATTTCTGGAAGCTGTGAGTCCTGATTAAGGTGTTGGTAGGGTTGTTTCTCCTGAGGCTGTTTTCTTTGGCTTGCAGATGGCTGTGTTCTCTCAGTGTTCTTACGTGGCCATCCCTCTGTGTGTTTCTGTCCTAATTTCTTCTTATAAGGATACCAATCACATGGGATTAGGGCTCACCCCAATGACCTCATTTAAAATTAATTACCTCTTTTTTAAGACCCTATTTCCAAATAAAGTCACATTCTGAGGGATTAAGACTTCAATCTATGAATTTTGGGGACACAACTCAATCTACATGAAATATTCAACAAGTGTTAAACTGTGACCAAGTTTATAAACACTCAGGTGGTTTTCCCATTCCCCAAAAAGAAGCACTTCAAAAATATATTTAGCCTGGCCGGCATGGCTCAGTGGTTAAGTGTCAACCTATGAACCAGGAGGTTATGATTTGATTCCCAGTCAGGGCACATGCTCGGGTTATGGGCTCAATTTCCAGTGGGGGGCATGCAGGAAGCAGCCAATCAAGAGGACAATGCAAACACATGTGTCCTCCCAAGATTACTCACCCTACTGATTGTATCTAAAGATAAAAATTCCAATAAAAGCCAACAATTCTCTCTCATCATTGATGTTTCTATCTCTCTTTCCCTCTCCCTTCCTCACTGAAATAAAGAAAAATATATTTAGAAATATATCTCTAGTATATAATTTATACTAGAGACTAGAGGCCAGGTGCATGAAATTTGTGCATGGATAGGGTCCCTAGGCCTGGCCAGTGATCAGGGCCAAGAGGGGCCTTCTGGCTACCGGCCCCGGGGTCCTCCTTCCCTGGCTGCTGGCTGCTGGCTGCTGGCTGGGGCCTTCCTTCATTTTGCGCTGCCCCCTGGTGGTCAGCACATGTCATAGCGAGCAATCGAACTCCTGGTCTCCTGGTGGAACTCCTGAGGGTACACTTTGCATTTAGCCTTTTATTTATATAGACTAGGGGCCTGGTGCACGAAATTCGTGCACTGGTGGGAGGGGGGGGTAGGGGGGTGTGCCCCTCAGCCCAATCTGCACCCTCTTCAATCTGGGACCCCTCAGGGGATGTCCAACTTCCAGCAGTCGGACATCCCTCTCACAATCCGGAACCGCTGGCTCCTAACCACTCACCTGCCTGCCTGCCTGATTGTCCCTAACCCCACTGCCTGCCTGCCTGCTCGCCCCTACCTTGATCTCCTGCCAGCCTGATTGCCCCTACCTTGCCCTCCCCTATCAGCCTGATCACCCCAAACTGCCTGTGCCTTGGCCCCCCGTCTGGCCTCCCTCTGGAGGCACCACCCCCATAACCCCAATGCTGCTGCCACTGCAGCTGGTTATGGCTGCCTGAGCCTTGGCCTTTGTAGCCACTGTGGCTTTGTCTGGAAAGATGTCCGGAAGACAACCACTCTAATTAGCATATTACCCTTTTATTAGTATAGATTTGGGGACCATTACAACCACGCAGAACTTGAAGAAAACACATGGCCCTGGTCAGTTTGGCTTAATGGAGAGAGCATCGGCCTGTGGACTGAAGAGTCCAGGTTTGATTCTGATCAGGGGCACACATGCCTGGGTTTCGGGCTCAATCCCCAGTAAGGGGCCTGTGGGCGGCAGCTGATCAGTGATTCTTTTTTTTTTTTTTAATATATTTTATTGATTTTTCACAGAGAGGAAGGGAGAGGGATAGAGACCTAGAAACATCGATGAGAGAGAAACATCGACCAGCTGCTTCCTGCACACCCCCCACCGGGGTATGTGCCCTCAACCAATGTACATGCCCTTAACCGGAATCGAACCTGGGACCTTCCAGTCCACAGACCGACGCTTTATCCACTGAGCCAAACCAGTTTCGGCTGATCAGTGATTCTTATCATTGATGTTTCTATCTCTCTCTCCCTCTCCCTTTCTGAAATTTTAAAAATATATATATATTTTAAAGAAAACACATGATCTTCACTTTGGGCTTTGTCATCTTACAATATCCTTTGTGCAGTGTTTTAACTTCCCTCAACTTTCCTTTACCCACCTTTAAAGTGCAATCTATTTTGGGGAAGATGATCAGGAAAGTGATTCCAGTGGGTAGAAGTTTTTTTTGGAGGGGATGGGTCATGAAGATATTTAAAAATTGAGCATGGTGATGGTTGTACCACTCTGAATTTACTTTAAAAAACCAGTTCATTGTACACTTTAGGTGACATGTACAGTATATGGGTTATATCTCAACAAAGCTGTTCTTTTATTTCTTTTTAAATAAAGACCAGTCTTATAATCAGTTGCAGATGTTTTCAGAGGCCCCTCAAGATTTGTTTACCATGTCCCAAATCACGGCTGTGATTCCCAGTTGCCTCCAGTCCTGGTGGATCTGGATGGTGTGGTTTGCAAAGGAGAAGGTGGCAAGAGGCTTATGGAATTTTGGCAACCCCATTCCCCCGGTCTCCTCATAGGGCACCAGGGCCATTCCCACTGTGCCAGCTCTGCTCCCTTTAACCTGTTGGGCAAAAGAATCCTGCGTGCTCTGGCCAGAAAGTGCATTCTTTCTTAGGTGGCCCGAATGCTTTTTTTAAGGTCGTTTTATGGATTCAAAAGAATAAACAGAGATGTGGAAAGCTTTTGTCAAAATCCTTTTACATGGTTCTTCCAGTCTCATGGGAAATGAGATGTGGCTCTGAATTCATCCCAAAGTGTGTCTTTGGGCAAAAGCACCCAGAACGGCACAACTCCTGCAGAATGCCCCACACACTTTGCTGTCAGGACTCAGGGGGGCTTGAGGGTGAGCGAGGCGGCGGTGCCAGCACAGGACCTGGGAGAAGGTAGCGCTTTCTACAATGCCCAGGCCACGTGGACTACAGCAGTACCTGCCCAGGTGGGCAGGGTGTTTCTGCTGTTTTGTTTTGGTCTGGCCTCCACCCCGTCAGCCACGGACCTGTGCCTGCACTGAGACTGAATGGTTTGATGGCCCTACTTTTTGGTGGACAGTGGATGCACTCCCAGAGACTGGCAGTTAGACTCTGGTGGCTTCTGAGTCCCTTGCGGGGAGAGCCCGGCCCTAGGTCAAGAACAGACTCAGGCGTCCTCGGCCAGGAGGCCTCCTTGGGCTAGGGGCCGCCACAGTTTGAAGGCTGGCCATGACCCCAATCCTGGCAGGGGTCTCCTCTGGGGTGCTGGCAGGCCTGGGCTAGGTCTGGGGGCGGTTTGGAGGCCGGTCATGCCCCCGATCCTGGTGGGGGTCTCCTCTGGGGTGCTGGTAGGCCTGGGCTAATGGCCGCCCTGGTTTAGAGACTGGTCAAGCCCCCGATCCTGGCGGGGGTCTCCTCTGGGGCGCTGGCAGGCCTGGGCTCTGGCGCCGCAAAGGGAGAGGTTCCTGAACCTGCTTCCCACACACCTAGGCTAGGATACATCTTGTAGGAGGCGGCTTCAATGCCGGGGGTCGGTGACCAGATCCTCCGGAGCCTCGCTTTCTGGGCTGCAGTCCCACGTCTCCCAGTGCCCCAGCCTCGGATGCGCCCCCACAGTTGCCCCCACCACCAGCCACCTCAGCGCAGGCCACAGCAGCTGAAGCCAGCCTCTTGGAAGCCAGGCCACCACACCCACCACCCCTAGTAGCTCTCTGCTGCTCACTCTCTGTGTCCTGTCCACTGGGGTGGGGGAGTGCTCCCAGCCCAGAGGCCCTCCCTCCCTCGGCAGCCTGGCTTGGGAAGCTGGCCTCATGCAGCATCCCCACTCGGCCACTATGGGTGCAACGCGGACCCCACGGAGGCCAACCTGGAGAACGCAGACCTGAGCTCTGCATCCAGCTGCTGCAGATACCCTCATTGGTCAACTACCTCCGGATCCTTCCACGGGCCCCATTGATCCCTCTCAGCACCAGCCATTTAGGCCAGGGTGGCGATCGCCCAGGGATACCCAGGGAGCGCCTGGCTGGGCCCGGACACGCCCCCCCGGGTGGCGATCGCCATGCGGACACCCGGGGAGCGCCGGGCTCGGCCCGGACACGCCCCCACGGGTGGCGATCGCCATGCGGACACCCGGGGAGCACCGGGCTCGGCCCGGACACGTCCCCCCGGGTGGCGATTGCCCCCGGGACACCCGCGGAGCGCCGGGCTCGGCCCGGACACGCCCCCCTGGGTGGCGATCACCATGCGGACACCCAGGGAGCACCGGGCTCGGCCCGGACACGCCCCGCCGGGTGGCGATCGCCATGCGGACACCCGGGGAGCGCCGGGCTCGGCCCGGACACGCCCCCACGGGTGGCGATCGCCATGCGGACACCCGGGGAGTGCCGGGCTCGGCCCGGACACGCCCCCACGACACCCGTGGAGCGCCGGGCTCGGCCCGGACACGCCCCCCCGGGTGGCGATGGCCATGCGGACACCCGGGGAGCACCGGGCTCGGCCCGGACACAGCCCCCCGGTGGCGATCGCCATGCGGACCCCCGGAACTTACAGGATTGGGCGCAGCCATCTTGGTCTTCCCAACGGCCGGATGGGCCACCCGGAGTCCCGCCCCCAGCCTCTGGCAGGCCCAATCATGGGCATAGCAGAGGTGCGGTCAATTTGCATGTTTCTCTATTATAAGGTAAGATAGTCATTATTTTTTTTTTAGGTATAACCAAAACATGCACTTAGATTTTTTCCATTTTGAATTTCTATACATTCACACATCAGTCAATTGCTTTTTATTTCACAGATGAGAAAATGAGGACAAGAGAGTTTAAATGTCTTGTTGGGATTAAAAAAGAAGATTAAAATATCTCCTATACTGCCCTGGCTGGTTTGGCTCAGTGAATGGAGTGTCAGCCTGCAGACTGAAGGGTCCCAGGTTCCATTCTGGTCGAGGGCACATGTCCGGATTGTGGGCTCAATCCCCAGTGGGTCGTGCAGGAGGCAGCCAATCAATGGTTCTCATCATTGATGTTTCTCTCTCTCTCTCTTCCCTCTCTGAAATCAATAAAAAAAAAAAATCTCCTACACCTGAGATGATACCTCTCAATATTTTTCAGATTTATTCTTCTGAAAGCCTGAGAAAGCACAATAAGAAGGGGAATTTCCTTAATAATATTACAGAGCAGTTATTCAGTGTACCCTACATATTAGTGACATTATTTTTGTTTTCAATGAGGTAATTTCTTTTGAAGTTAATTGATGCTTGAACTCTGCTTTAATCACCCTTAGCTTTATTTTAAATTTGCTTCTTTGGCTTTACTTTTTAAAATTTGCAGTTAGAAAGTGAGCAATAAATAGGGGATTCCTAAAAAGGATAACTAGGGTTTCTGCAAGCAAATTTTTATAAAAAAACTACACTGATGTTTGGTGTAATTTCACACCGCCTTCTCAGTTGTCCTGTGTTCTTCTGCGCTACACTGGAGACACAGCCCTTTCAATCTTTTTGTTAGTCCCGTTGGATAATTATAGAGAAGTCTTCTATATGTTGAAATTTTGGGATGTATTTTGTTTGACAGATATAACTTAATGTTAGAATATTCATAGCATAAATGACTTCTGATTGGCTTAGCTTTGGCTATATACAGTCATGCGCTGCTTAATGGCAGGGTATGTTCTGAGAAATAAATCCGTAGGCAATTTCGTCATTGTGCAAAGATCATAGAGTATACTCACACAAACTTAGTGTAGCTCACTACTATAATTGTATGTGCTATACTTTTATATGACAGGCAGCACAGTAGGTTTGTTTACAGCACCACCACAAACACGTGAGTAACGTGTTACGCTATGATATTATGATGTGATGATAACTATAGTGTCATTAGGTGACATGAAATTTTCAGCTCCATTATAACTTTATGGGACTACTATTGTATATACACTCTATCATTGACAAAATGATATGTGGTGCATGCCTGTATTCCATCATTCTTCATTTATTTAGCAAACATTTTTATGAGTAACCAATAGGTATTGATCTAGATAATGAAATGACCCAAAGATGACTAGAGTACTAAGTTTCATACGGCACTACAACTACAGTGCTGGCAGGTAGAAAGAGTTTAGGAATACAGAGGGGAACATGTAACTATGATTTAGGGAAGCTTCAAAGGGGAGGTGTCTTATGGGTTGAGCTGAGTCCTAAAGGAAGAGAGTAAGTTTACAGATAATAGGAAAGGATATACTAAGAGGAGGGAACAACAGGTTCAAAGGTTCAAAGGCACAGTATGCTCACTGGTAAAAAAACTCACTGTTGTTCCTGTCTAGAGTAGCATATCCCAGTGTGTGTTGCATGAACAATTGGTGGTGAAACAGATGGTTTTAGGTGGGACACAGAGGTAACATTTTTAATTTTAAGAATGAATTTTAATAGCAATAGCTAACTAGTAACACTATAAGCAGTACATTAAAACTTGATTTAAAGACATAGCTTTGAAAGAGAATAAATTATTTGAGCAAAAACAGTACTAAGTTAATATAAATATATTAAGTAGAGAATTCTAATAGGGAATGTGACTATAGCAAACACTGTGAAGGTGGTATGTAAGTAACTGAAGATGCTCTACGAGCATCTGTGGCAAGGTTGGGGAGAGACAGCTAGGTCAGGTGGGAAGCACTGCATACGTGTGCTCAAGACTTTGGGTTCATCTTGAAACACCCCCTGAGGCTCAGATAGATTTTAGGTAGAAGAGTGGCATGGTCATTGTATTTAAGAAAGATAATTCTGGGGCAGTGAAGGGTGCATGGGAGGAAGAAGCCCCAGTGCTGATTCACACTGTGCATTGCAATCAGACATCTTAGGGGAGCTAGATTACCTTATGTTTCCATTTGGGATGGGGTTCACATTTTTGTTATCATTTTTGTCCAATTGGAAATTGTATGTTGAGATCCCCCTGCCCCTTTTTATTATTTATTCTCTGGTTTACAAAGGCAGCATTAAATCTTCATGGTTGAACAATGTCCACCCAACTTGCAGTGCAAGAGCTTTTATCCCTAACTCCTCTACCTAGACCTATGTGACCATTGTGTTAAACAACTGTAGTATGTAGATTACTTGGTCTCCCATTGTTCTTTTAAATTGTTTTTATTAGGGATAATTCTTCCCCCAATGAAAATTTGGCATTCTCATGACATTTTCTGCTTGCTTTCACAAAACAATGTTCCAGTTCAGTAATCAAAGGATCCAGCACCATGTCATAATCAAAACTCTAAATTTGGTGTAGTGTCAAGGGTTCTTTCCTTTGGCAGCTGAGGCCTACTGTTGGGTGGGAAGGCAGCAACTGGGAATGGGTTTACTTGACTTATCTCTTTCCACACAGAGCACATCTACTTCTCCTTCTCACTAAGCTGGCCACACTTTCAGACACCCACTGGGTCAAAGAGGAAGGAAGGACTTGAAAGTCTTTACTTGATTGATACAGATGTGCCCTGGCACCCTGTCCCATGAGGCCTGGTTGGTGACTAAACCTGATTCTTTCTCTTGGGGATGCTCTTACAAAGTGTGTGGAGGTCGCCCAACCACTGTCACGATGTACCTAGAATCTCTATATCTGATTTGGGCGATTGCATGTATAATCCAGCTATTCACTTGCTTTTCCCTCAGCCACTAAGACTTTTGTCTTTCTGCCAGCTTCTCTCTGCTAGTCTTTGGCCCTTCCATGTGGCCAGCGCTGGTTACATACTTTGCTGAACTCAGCGCAAAATGAAAATGTAGAACCTCTTGCTCAAAAAGAATTATGAATTTCAAGTCAGTGACAGAAGAACATTAAACCAAGTACAGATTTCTTTTGAAAGCAGGTCCCTGTGTAACTGCAGAAGTCCCATGTCCATGAAGCTGGCCCTGCAAATAGTTTTCATGAATAAGATCTAAGATAATCCTATGTAGGCAGCACACACTCATGTATTCTTTATCTAAACAGGCTCCGGAACATAGACCAATTACCACTTGTTTACTCTGCTGTCAAAGCAGTTAGCTAACCTGTGTCATGTCCTTAGATCCCCCAGATGAGAGTCAGACAACCGTTCCTAGTACTTCCTATGCTGTAGAGGTCATGTAGAAAGATCTCCTAATGAGCTCCCCCAAGCCTTCTCTTGTTGTATTAGTTTCCTATTGCTGCTGTAATACATTACCACAATTTTGGGGCTTACCACAACACAAATGTGTTATCATATGGTTCTGGAGGTCAGAAGTTTGACATGGTTCTCACTGGGTAACATCAAGGTGTCAGCAGAACTGCGTCCCTTCTGACGGCTCCAGGAAAGAATTCGTTTTCTTGCCTTTTCCAGCTTCCTGAAGCCACCTGCGTCCTGAGGCTGAGGCTCATGGCCCATCCTTCGTTTCCAATGCCAGCAGTACACAATCTTCAAATCTTGGATTCTCTGACCTTTGCTCCTATCATCGCATTGCCTTCTCTCACTCTCACCCTCCTACCTCCCTGTTAGAAAGACTCTATGATTACCTCTGGCCCATCTCAATAACCCAGGATAACCTCTTTATTTCCAGATCCTTAATCACATCTGCAAAGACCCTTTGTGTGAAGTAACGTATTCACTGAGCATTAGGACAGACATGTTTGGGGCCGACCTCACTTACCTTGAGGAAAGGGAGAAGCAGCTCCCATCCTTCCCTTCGGCACTCACATCTCCCTGGGCTGGGAGGGTAGCACTCTCACCTCCCCATTGTGGGCATCAACTCACACACAGCACAGCCCTCTGAAGAAGTCTTCCTTCCAATCCTGGCTCAGGTTTAATTCTAAAAGCAGGTGAGGGTTTAAGAATCATCTAAGAAGTTTTCCAAATAAACTATTTATACTGAAGTCCTTATCTCACGGTCTGCTTCAAGTTCATGTTTTGTCTTAAGCTTTCCTAATTTAACTGTTAAAATATTCCAGTAGCAATTTATATGTCAACTTTGATATTTAAAAAAATGTTATAATCATGGTTAAGTAGGAAAAAATGAACAAGGTGCTTCAGTTTTTATGAGTTAACTGATTTATTCCCCTCCAATAAAGAGTTAATGTGAAAACTGTGGGAGGTTACAGTTTTCTTCTACTTCCAGCTTTGAGTCCTAATTCCTTGCAGTTTTCACATTTATGTGACCCATAGTAAAATCTTCAAGTGGCATTTCAAATAAAAGGTTTTTGCCCCCCTTTGAAATTGCAATATTGGAGTAGATAGCTGTGTGCCACCGACAGGTTCAGCTCTGAGTCAGGCTCCAGAATCACTCCCTCACTGACCATGGGAATCTGAACTCGGGTAGGATCCAGTTAGCCTTTCTTCCTGTCTTCTCTGGCTGTGCTCCTGGTATGGCACCTCAGCTTGTGCCCAGTCCTGTGACCAGGGACCTAGTTTATTCCTTCCTTTCAGGGTCTGGAACTCTGTCACAGTCTAGTTGAGAATGCAGTTCTGCCTAATGCTGTGGTTAGGCTCAGTTCTTGCCAGAACCACTATGCATGGATCTCTGACCCAAAGCTGGGGCCAATCTGGTGCTTCCCCATCTCTCAAAGGACCTGCCTGCCCAAGTCCCCACATTTCTACGGTCTGCCTGTTTGCTGGGGCATGCCCCGGTTACCATTTGTTGGATTTCCTTGTTTTTAAACACCTGCCCTGCCCTCCTCCTTTGTTTATACCAGTTCTCTAGATCTCAAATGTTTCTTGGGCAAGCATCTTCCCTTTTGCTGCTGAATCAGAACATTGAAGGCTGTTCCCTTCTAGAAGTTGTATTTCACCCACGTTTCAGCAGCTATGGGCAGAATGCTTATGGTACTAATGTTAATGTATAAAGTGGGGTACTTCTTATGGAAGTGAAAAATGAGACTTTAGAATTAGGATGTATTTTGAAAATTCTATGCATGGAGTGTAGTCTGGCAACACTTGAACACATAAATCATTTTAGGGAGCTATTTTCACAAATCACGTAGTATTCTCAAAGGTTGAGTTATGCTACTGTCCAGAAGAGAGCGTGCTTCCCTTTAAAGCTGACCTTTGTCTTCCAGTAATCACTGATTTTTATTTGGGTCCTTGTAATATTTAATAGTCCTCTTTCCTGAGGAGATGTCAACAGATAAAATTGCATGTTTTCTTAAGGCAACTTTAGTTTTGAACAAAATATATCTGAAAGGTGAAACTTAAGATAATTTCAGAATTCTAAACAGGTTTTATAACCTCTATTGGCAAGAGACCTGTATTTGCAGAATCCATAAAGCTTTTAAGGTATAGTTGATATTGAAACAATAATGACCCTGGAACAGGATATTTCCTGGAGATTAATGACAGGCTGGGAGGGGTTGATGGCCTGAGGTGTAGTTGAGGGCCATTAACCTCAGACAGTCATTAAAGCCCAGGAAATGTCCTATGTCTAGGTCGTTATTGTTATTATAAATTGAAAATGGAAAAAAGAAACAGGCACACAGATGATCTGAAGGGCGACTCCATTTCCAATGGTTTGAACAGGGAGCGTTCTGGGAGAATTTATTCCCCGTCCATTAGCCAACCAATCTCTCTCAATCCTCTGTCACATTGCCCTTCAACTGATGGGTCTTTGTGCTGGAAATCCCTGAATTCCCCAGACACTGGAGTGGAGAGTATGGTTCCCTCCCTGTGGCTACCTTTGCTCAGAGAGACTGGATTAAACAAATAGTAATGGTGAATTACTTGGGCACTGCTCTGAATTGCATCCTACATTGCCGTCTACTTGCTTCCCCCGGGATCAGCTGTTTTCTTCTCTATTTCGCTGCAGTAAATTTCCCACACCTATATTTTAAGCCCTTGGATATTTTATCTGTGCTTATTTCCCAGGTCTTTGGGGTGAAAGTGCATGTTATTCACTTTGCACTTACACTGTCTCTAGTCATGCTGGATATGGCACACCTGTCCAATTCCTTATTCACTTTTCAAAAGGAACTATAATTAGGGGTGTTTTGAATTCCCAACTAGTAAGTATTGCTTAGATTAGAATATACTAAATTTCAATTTTATCTAAGTCCTGTAACAACAGATTCACCTTCCTCTTTTTATTTTTTTTTAAAACAACCCCAAAATATAAAAGGCAAAGCCATCACTAAGTGTTTATAGCATCTTTGGGTTTTTTTTTTTTTTTTTCTTTTTTTTACAAATAGTTGTATATGATATATTCAGCTGGAATATTCTGAAACAGAAGTTGCCAAACTTGTTTTATTCATGGGCTGTAGGAAATTTTATGTCAGACTTAAAAAACCAGAACAGTATGACCTGAGCATCATGTAGTTATGGCTCTACTGTTTCATTTATTCAGTTGTCACAAAAAGTTTGAGCCATGTGTTGAATCAGCTCAAATTCATCACCAGTGAATGTAAAACAAAAGAAAACCCTCACAACATTGGCCTTATAACATTGGTCAGAAACAGTGGCTTTGTAGAAGAATAGCATATTAATGTACAATTTTAGGCTGCCAATACTGTTACGAATTTTATAAATATACAGTTCATCCTTAAAAGACTTCTCCCTATAGTGGTACCTAAAATTCCTTTTACTTATGACTTTGAGCTAAGATATTGAAAGGCCCAGTTAAAATACAAATGCTAATTTTTCAACCATTTTCACTTACCTTCATTAAAATTTATTATATCTTCCAGTCCACAATTAGCCTATGCATTCAATATAATCAAAACTATAAGATTAATAAATAATAAAGGGAAATATCATGAAATTATTCTTTTTAAAAATCCCTATTAATGTAATCTTTGAGATCCTTTTTCCTGAAGGGTCTTCAGAGTAGTTCATATTTTCTTTGCTGCCCCTAAAAGTATTCCTATTCCACTATTCATGCTCATTTTAACAACTGCTTATTGAACATGTGTTTTGTTCCAGTCTGTGCTCAGTTGCCCTCTGAATCACTTCTTTAGGCTGACTCTCCTTGGTGAGGTGGGCGGGGTCTGTCCTTGCCTTAGGGTGGCACAACTCTTGAAATGAATGTGAAGCTCTAGTGTGGTTAGTGTTCCTCTGGTGAAGTGGGGGAAGAATTCTTTTTTCACCAGCACAGCTTTTTTCCCCCAACAATAATCTGATCTTGAGTTTTCATTTTCTTAGTGTGCCTGTTGATTTCCTAATTTATTTTAATAACTTGCCTCCCCACCTCTTTGATTTCCTATATCACCCATTCTTGTGGATTTTGGTGTGGACATTGGGATGGGTTGGGAGATTTTAATTGATTTTTGCCTGTTGGAAAATCCATAGTTGGCCCTCTACTGTAACAGGCATTTTGAATCTCCCATCAGGATGAATTCCCTTCATATTTCACATTGCCAAGGAGTTCTAAGGCCCTCTCTTTGAATGTTTCTGTTATTACATCTCTACCCCATCTAGTCCTTGCTCCTTGATGAAGGCCCTGCAATCTTCCAATCCCAGGTAATCTACACGGAAGCCCCCTGGCATGTTGGAATTCTTGCATTGCAAAGGTAGAATTGGGGCCCTTTGAGGACTCTGACTTCAGATTATTCCTTCAAGTCATTTTTTTTTGTGCTGCTGTAGGTGGTACCAGGAGGCATAAGTATCCTGAGTGCACAGTTAAAATATAACTCAGAAAAGGGAGAAAAGGGGAGAGAACATCAAATAGTGATAATCTGGCTGTTACCATTCTAAAAGAAGATAAAAGCATGGGAAGGTACAACTAAATATGGGGTGGGGCAAAAGTAGGTTTACAGTTGTTCATTTGGAAAATAACACAATAATTAATAAATAATAATATAAGAATAAACTATGTTTTGCATACTCAGAACTGTAAACCTACTTTTGCCCCACCCTATATATTTGGTGAAGAATTTCCATTCATTTGGGTATAAGCTTTCAATAACTGTTCTTCTTCACTGTACCTAATTGCATGCAATTAATAACAGGTACCTTACTAATATGTTGGCCAGAATGCAGAATGTTCTTGTCACTTTTAATTAATAGAATAGTCTTGTGTTGCTTCAAAATTTTAATTTTATATTAAATTCAAAGTTCTTTTTTCTCCTTCATTTTACAAAGAATTGACTTCTTCCTCTTGTATCTTCTGACCAGGAGCTTTTCTTTCATGTTTAGGCAATGTAGAAGAGGAACAGGGGCAAATTCCTCTTTACTTAACTGCCCGTGGGGAGGTTGAGTTCCCTGCTGATTACTTGTCCTCATTTGTTTGACTCAGGGTAGTCATTAATGCCTTCTGTGTGGCAGGCATGTAGTTGCTGGTCCTCTCACATGTAGGTGGTTCTGAGGGCCTCCAAAGTCCTTCCCTTGTTAATACATAGTTCTGATGGGTGAAATCTGGCTTTATCTTTTCCACTCCCTTAACCCCTGCAAAAGTTGCCCACCCCAAAAGTGACATCCCCTTTCTGATCAGCCTTCTTGGTGAACTCTGGGAAGACAGTTAAAATTCGACAGCTTTTCTCCTTGTCCCGTAGGAAAGTCATTCATCCATAACATGTTAAACAATGGGGCAGAGAGCTTAATGGCTGTCTCTTACCCCAGCTTTACTATGCCCTCTAACTTCTTTCTTATTATTTGTTGTTGTTGTTAATCCTTGCCCAAGGATATTTTTCCATTGATTTTTAGAGAGAGTGGAAGGGAGGGAGACAGACAGAGAGAAACATCGATGTGAGAGAGGCACATTGGTTGGTTGCCCCCCATACATACCCTGACCAGGACTGGGGATTGAGCCTGCAATTGAGGTACATGCCCTTGACAGGAATCGAACCCGGGACACTCCAGTCTCTAGGTCGATGTTCTATCCACTGAACCAGACCGGCTATGCCCTCTAATTTCTTTTCCTTGCCTCAAGTAGGCCAGGTGTGGTGGCCAAACAGATTGCCAACTGGAAAATGAATTGCCCATCTTTCCTTCATGTACCAGTAGTCAACCTTATTCTCAACATGAATTTCCTATGAATCCGCTTTTCTGGGTTTTAGTAACAAGTTAAACTACATTCCTTAATGGCATAGTGTCCTTTAAAAGGCTACTCTCCTCACTACCCTCTAAGTTCTCTTCCTACATTGCCTAGGAAGTTGTGGTAATGGTTGTTGGTAAAGCTTGTTCTAAACTGATTCTGATTAGTAAGCCCTATAGGGATCTTACCTACTAGTAGACAAACATGTAAATTGACTGTACATTCGCTATGCCCATAGCCAATCAGAGTGAGTATGCAAATTAACCCAAAAAGATGGCAGTTAATTTGCATACATAGGTGCTCAGCACCTGTGTCCCAGGAACATCCTGGCACCCAGGTCACTGTGAGGTAAGGCCGCAGTGGACCCAGAGCAGCCTGGGAAGGGCCTGAGCCAGGGGGCTCCTGGGCAGGGCCAAGCCTGCAATCAGAACGAGGGGGCAGGAGCAGAGACTGCGATCGCAGAGAGCTTGAGGTCCCCTGCCCAAGGTAGAAAGCCTTGGCCAGAGGCTTTCGGTCTGGGCAGGCCTGGACAGGGGTGGAATCTGCGATCACAGGGAGCTGGGGGTCCGCTCCTGCCCAAGGCCGAAAGACTGCGATTGTAGGGAGCTGGGGGTCCCCTGCCCAAGGCCAAAAGCCTCTGCCAGAGGCTTTCAGTCTGGGCAGGGGCGGAGCCTGCGATCACAGGGAGCTGGGGGTCCCCTGACCTGGGCAGGAGTGGAGCCTGTGATCGCAGGGAGCTGGGGGTGCCCTGCCCAAGGCCGAAAGCCTCTGTCAGAGGCTTTTGGCCTGGGCAGGCCTGGGCAGGGGTGGAGCCAGAGATCAAAGGGAGCTGGAGGGCCCCTGCCCAGGCCTAAAGCTTTGGCCAGAGGCTTTAGGCCTGGGCAGGGCCCAGCCCGAGATCGGTGTGAACTACAGAGGAAACACCTTTTCTGACTGCACATTGGCTAAGCTTCCTGTATGCCACTGGTAATATTCTTAGTAACTTGGGTAATAAGAATCCAAAGAGGTGATCTAGGGTTTTTCCACCACACTTCTGGAGAAAAAAATGAAGGTCCGCTGCTGAAAGGCTAAGAAATGTCATATCCTGCCCTAGCCAGTTTGACTCAGTGGATAATGCCTTGGCCTGCGACAGCAGGGTCTGGGTTCCATTCTGATCAAAGGCATGTACCTATGTTGCAGGCTCCTCCCTGGCCGGGGCCCAGATCAGGGCTCATGCAGGAGGCAACCAATCAAAATGTTCCTCTCACTTTGATGTTTCTCTCTGTCTTTCCCTTTCTCTTCCACATTCTCTAAAAGTCAATGGAAACATATCCTCAGGTGAGGATAAAAAAAAAAAAAAGAAAGAAAGAAATGCATATCCTATGAAAGACACATCTTGAAAATGCCTAAAGAAAGTTGTCATTTTTTCTTGGTGAAGAGACTGGAGTCCGTGTTGATGAAAACACCTTGGTGGCTGTGGGTGACTGGCAGGGGCTGCAGCAGCAGGGTGATGGGGCTGGTGCCTTCCCCTGATCAGCCCGGTTGCCTCCCACAAAGGGACATCCCCTGAGGGCTCCCAGTATGTGAGAGGGGGCAGGTTTGGCTGAGGGACTCCCTACCCCCAGTGCACGAATTTCATGCACCGGGCCCCTAGTATTTTATATATTAGAATATGGGAGTCTGAGTGTATTTTAGTCTTCAGCTTTGATCTTGAATACAGTTCTGGGGACATTTTAAAATTCCCATTTGATATCCTGCTTTAATCCAGAGGGGAAAGGAAACTGCTTTAATCCAGAGGGGAAAGGAAAGGGGAAGAATAATAATTAAAATAACCGTTGCTGTTCCTATACTAACAAAATGAAATCAGAGTCAAATAACTAAAGATGATGGGCAGAGACCAATTAGGTGCCATATAGGGAAATGTGCTGGCCCAGGCAGGGATAAGCTTGACAGAAATCTTAAAAGGTGTCCAGAAAGATCAAACTTCTTTCAAGGGCACCTAGCACAAAATTAACAGCCAACAGAGAAAACAAAACTCCTACTATGCTCCTGTTGGCTTCGGGTACCTGGTCGCCCTCTTAGAAAAAGTAGAACTGAAAATATAAAGAGAGGATCAAATTGTAAGGGGGTAGAGGGGTACAAAGAACCCCAATGTGCTTTAAATAAGTTCAGATCTTCAGGCTGAAATACATTATACCCTAGGATGCAAAGAACCTATACAGATAATTTCTGGTGAGCTTTTAATCACCATTAAAAGTGCTCACTTTTTTTGGTTATTTCACTTTTTTTCTTGAAAGTTCACTGAGCTGTTATATAGAAAATGCCAAAATATCAAATGAAGAAAAAAAATAGAAAAGGATTTAAAAACATATAGCCTAGACTCTGGCTGAGTAGCTTAGTTGTTTAGAGCATCATCCTGATATGCCAAGGTTGTGGGTTCAGTCCAGGTCAGGGCACATACAAGAATCAACCGATGAATGTATAAATAATAAATGGAACAACAAATCAGAGTTTCTTTCTCTCCCCGCCCCCCCCCCCAAAAAAAAATAGTATAGCCTAGTAATTTTGATGTTATTATAAGTGTAATTCTCAACTAGACTATTAAGTAGATGGTTTATGAGCAATTATAAGGGGAGGGTGATCACTGAGAGGAATATGAGCTCAAGAGGAAATTTAGCTGGACCAATTAGATCTCTTTTCCCTTTTTTAAAACTAATAATTCAGCTTTAATAATTTAAAGCTGCAATAATAATGTATCCTAAATTCTATAGAGTATCTCAGATTCTCTCATTGCATTTTCAAATACTTTATAGTTTGCTTGGTGGATTCACAGCTGTTTGAGAAACTATTTATTAATTCAAAAATATTTTTGAATTCTTGCTGTATTATGCCTAGCCCTTAGGATAAGAGAATAGAGAATTACTTTATTTTTTAAAGCCACATCCCATAAAATTTGGTGTGTTGTATTTTTTCTTCTTTTTTGTATTTTCCTTTCTCTTTTTAAATTAAATGTAGTGTGGTGACATTGAGAGAATTAACTTTCAATAAGTATTGTGTATACTTATACTAGGTGCTTTACAGATGGGTCCTCTTTTATTTGTCTGAGAAATAGGTATCATTATCTCCATTTTGAGGAAACAAAAGTTCAGAGTTGTTGTCCAAGATCATAATACTAGCACAATGCTGTAGCAGAGATTCAAACTTTAATCTACCTGATGATAAAACCATGATCTTCCCATGACATAATTTTTATTCTCCAAAGAATAGAACTAGGGTTAATGATTTGTAGTTACCAAGGGGTGAATCAACGTAAGTAAATCCAGCATAAGATGCTGTCAATATAAGGGGGAATTCTCTACCACTTAGTTATGAATGCTCTTGAGTATGAATCAGCTTTGTGCCTTTCTCCCCCCACTGTCACTGCAGGTCTTCAAATGGAGAAGGAAGGACTCTCTGTCAGAGGTGCTGCAGATGTGGTCACTGTATTAGGGGAAATGTTGATCCACATCACCTCTGAAACCCTTTCCAATTAGAGTACCCATTGAGTCTGACATTCTGCACCCTTCAAAAGTCCATATACATCTGAAAAAAAAAAAAAACGGGACAAAGAGGCAAGTACGTTTTTAAAAGTAATTTTAAAAATTTGTATTGGTTATCAAGATTATACTTATTATAGAGAATTTGGAACATTTAGAAAAGTAATATGAAGGGAAAAAATAAAACATTACCCAACTACCCAGGGACAGTCACCATGAACATTGACTTACTTTTGTTCTTTTTTTTCTCTGTTCACATAAATTTTCAGTCACAATCATATTAAACACAAGTTTGTTTGCTGCCTTTTTGATTTAAGGATACAATGAAAATATTTTACTAAGCTTTTCAAACTTTTCATAAATGTAATTTTTAATGACATACTTTTTGAAATTTCTTAAACATAATGTTTTATCTCTATTTCAGATTATTTCTTAGGATAGATTTATAAATATGGAATTATTTTAACAAAGTGTTAAAAAGTTAAGTGTGTGTGTGTGTGTGTGTGTGTGTGTGTGTGTGTGTGTGTGTGTGTAAATGGTTCTTTAAAAATGGAGGAGGTTATCAAGAGGATGTTGGACCTGGGCAGTCAGAGACTGCTCACCTCGTCCTCTGTCCTTGGAATGTATGCTCTACCCACTGTCCGTACAGTGGGACTCATTCTCAAGGATGCAGTCTTGAGAGACCAATGTGTTGTTGAGACCGTTCAGACGGTATGCATGATGGAGCCCAGCTAAGGCCTCCATATAAACTTTAAATTCTGTCCAATGGATGCGGAGATGTATTTGTCTCCAGTCACCTGAAGCAAGCCTCAAATTCCCTTGCTGAGTAAAAGTGCCACCTACCAATCTGGAGTGGCCTGCCTCTTTCTTCAGTCTCTCCCTGCCCTCCATGTACAGGGCCAGGGTCATATTTCACAGGGGAACTCCTCGAACCAACAAAGTGTCTGTCCAGACGTAGACTCGCACAGGCAGTGCTGCAGAGCGCTCATCTACCTCATTTTTGCTCTCATTTTGGATGATTAACTTTTTGGTAAACCTCAAAGGTGAAAATGATACCTAAAGTATGCTTTAATTGCATTTCTTTGATTATTATAATGGTATATTTAAATTTTTTTTGTGTTTATTAGCCATTTTATCCTGCTATTAAATTGCTAATCTTCTATGAAGTAAAATACTGATCAATTTTTGTGAATAATTTAAATATTCAGAAAATCACCACCCTTCTGTAATGTTATATTCTATCCCCCACACCTCCTTGTTTTGAGTTTTAATTCATTTATTTTTGGTTACAAGAGACAGAAAGCCAATTCAAATTAGCTGAATAAAAATGGGAATTTATTGGCTCACTGAAGGCTTCAGAGAACTGCCTTCAGTTAGAGCTGAGTTCAGGGACCTAATAGCGTCACCCAGACTCAGAATGTGTCGATCTCTCAGCTCAGATTTCCTCTTGATTGACCCCATTTAAGCACACCTTCTCCATCGGTGGCCAGTGACCATGCAGAGAGAGGCTCAGCTCTCTCTGTTACCCCAGTGCAGGATTCTCTTTCCCAGCTATTCTAGTACAGTCTCTTGAATTGAGTCTCACTAGGTGGACATGACCATGTGCCCATTCCTAAAATAGTCATTCTTTTTTTTTTTAATTAAAAAAATTTTTTGTACACCCCAGTGACCAGATATTACATAACTTAATATGTGGTCATCCCAATGAATCTTGCACTCATCCAGCACCACACTAGTTATTAGAATACATCCCCCTGACTATTCTGTAACCACCAATTTGAACTTCTTAATCACCGTGGTTGAAAAATAGTCATAGATACAGAATATAGGATGGGCCACACACTTCCCTCACACAACCATTGTTAGGGAACTGGAGATAGACCCAAATAAGCCAGGAGGGAGCATCACTTGCCCATAGAAATGTAAAGTTAGTACTACCTCCCCCAAACTAGATGTTTATTGTATTTTTAATTTGTTCAAGGTGTTTTCTGATATAAAGACAAAGTATTCATATTGTCAAATTTAACTTTTCCCCCTGTAATTCTTATTTAACTTTAAAGTTTAAAAACCTAGAAAATTGATAAACCTACTTTTTATTTTCAATTTTTTCCCTGGTATATATTTTTGCATTTATAATTTATTTATTTAAAATACATTTTTATTGATTTCAGAGAAGAAGGGAGAGGAAGAGATAGATAGGAACATCAATGATGAGAGAATCATTGATCCACTGCTTTCAGCATGCCCACGCTGAGGATTGAGCCCACAACCCAGGCAATGTGCCCTGACCGGTGATCAAACTATGACTTCCTGGTTCATAACTAGAGGCTCAACCACTGAGCTACGGTGGCCAGTCTGCACTTGCCTTTTAAATAGATTAGGAATTAAGTAGATTTGAATGCCTCTAATAGTTAACTAACCATTTCAGTAATATTTACTGGTAAAACTGATTTAGGTTATCACATTCACAATATATAAATTTTAATAAACTCTACTTCCTATTTCTAAGCCATTTAATAACTTTTTTTTCTGTCAATTTGTATACCAGCACCACAGCATACTAGTTATTGCAGCTATGTAATATGCTGTGATATTTGGTAGGTAGCTTGAATGAGAGGGAATAAAGATAACTAGAGGCAGGAGTTGTATTTAGCACAACAGAGCATTGTATTTTTTTTAATCCTCACCTGAGGATATTTTTCCATTGATTTTTAGAGAGAGTAGAAGAGAGTGGGAAAGACAGAGAGAAACATTGATGTGAGAGAAATACATTGATTGGTTGCCTCTTGCATGCCCCTGACCAGGGCCCTGGTGGAGCCTGCTACCGCAGTATGTGCCTTTGACGGGAATCAAACCCGGGACCCTTCGGTCTGCAGGCTGATGCTCTATCCACTGAGACAAACAGGGTAGGGCAGTGGTCAGCAAACTCATTAGTCAACAGAGCGGCAAACCGTAGCTCGCAAGCCGCATGTGGTAGGGCAACAGAGTTTGCCGACCACTGGTAGGGCAACAGAGCCTATTTTTACTAACAACAGAGCCTATTTTTACTAACAACAGAGCCTATTTTTACTAATGGGTGCTCCTGAAGCTGTAATAAAAAAGCAATTGAAAGGAAGGAAGGAGAGAGTAAGGAAGCAGGGGAACATGGGCCAGAGAATTCAAACCTTGCTACTGCTTTAAAGTATGGTGGAGCCTGTGTGTTACAAAAGCTGTCTTCTCTGCTGGAAGCTCCGGGCAGATTAAGTAATTAACACGTTCCTTTTGTTTGTTTGCTTGTTTGTTTGTTTGACCTCACTTGCTTTTGACATGTCCAAATCAAACTATTAATGCCACTCATCCTTCAGAGAGTGACGTCGGTTAGATGTCATGAACTTGCTGCTTCAGGGTCATTTACCCGAGAGAGGGTGATGCCTAATGCTGAGAAATGGTCCTTCCATATTTAAACAGGTTCTGTAACCTATAGGGTTCCCACCTAGGCCCACTCTGTGGCAGGGGCTTTCCCCCTCTCCAATGCCTCCTCCCTCATCCTGGGCCTGGCTTCATTAGTGTGCAATGTTAGCATCTTTTTTGGTTTTGCTCATGATACTTTGCCTAGTTTTTCAAACTCATGATGCCCCTTTTCTAATGTCAATGACAAGATTTTCCTACCCTAGCCATCTTAAATCTGGAAGCCTGAGCTCTAACTTAGCCATATTGTTGCATTCTTAGAGTTGGGGGTACTTAATCATTACATTTTACACTATTCCTATGAAATTCTCTTGTTAACAGAGACCTTCTGGTCGGTCAGAAGATGAACTTGTACTGTGTCAAAATCATCTCCCTCTCAACAGGTCAGAAATTCATCAGCTCTGGATGCTTCTCAGTGGCCAGGGATATGCTTCTTTCTTCATTGATCCTGTTAAGTGACAAGATCCTGTCTTTTGGGGTGAAAAATATCCATGTGATTATATGCTTTAATTTATCATGCAATGACCATATTAGCTCTGTCGCCTTCTTACATTCTGTCATCTGGGCCCAACTGAGTGGTGAGGCTATTACCCGTCTCAGGAAGGCTCTGACTCACTCATCAAGGTGGGGGACTTCCTGTCCGTACTGCTGTGTCTCCCTGGAAGCTTTCCAATGGGGACATCCATCCTTTACAAATGGATTTGCACTGCCTTGGCCAGCATGTAATTGCAATTCCAATTTCATCTCCTCTAGGCCTTCTACAAAACTCCACTTATTCTCTCCTGACTTGCCCTTTCTTGTTGTCCAATAGCTGCTTTTCAGTTTTGTTTGTTTATTTGCTTTGACAAAATTTACCTTAATTAAGTTTACTGATCCCTCCAGGCCCTATTCTATTTTCCAGCTCTTCCAGGAAGCTTACCTGAACTACACTGACTGACTTTAAAGTTATAATAGAGGTACTGATTTGGTACTTAATTAGTGCACACCTTGCATCACAGCATAGTGGTTATGGTCATGGGCCTTCCAGATAGATTCTCTGGGTTTTAAAGCTGCTTGACCTTGAGGCCAGTTATTTATTTGCCATCTTTGAAATTCAATTTCTGCATCAGTAAAATGAGGCCAGGAATGACCTTTTTTTGTCATCTCTAAAGAGTCTATCTAGTGTTACAATATAGTAGATGCTCAAGAACATAGGAAGTTCTTCTTTCTGCCAATGATGGGTTTACTTTAGAAAATGTTCCCCTGATGCTCTAGGACATAATTTCTTATAAATGTTGGTAAGAAATAAAAATAAAAAATCTTATGGATGACACAGACTGAGGATTATGGTCTAATGGGATATATCCTCAAAGTTTCTGAATTAACAATATAATGAGAGACTAACACAATCTCATTGGAGCTCAAATCAGACTAATAACAACTGTCATATATGTAACTGACAGATGTCAAAAGAATTAGTAGGACATTGACAAAAAATGTGGCTACAAATAAATTATATTATTTATTGAGACAGTCATAGTGACTGACTTTTCTCATGAAAAATATTGAAGTGAATCTAGACAGACTTTCAGGAAGTTTTCTTTGTTTTGTCTGATAGATTTTCCCAGCAATCTTCTTGATCATGTTTAATCATAGACATATAAATGAGCATTGATTTAGTAGAGGGGATTTTTCCAGAGAACTTCTGATGCTGTTTAAGAAAAGTTACTGGTGGGTCCTAATTTGGCCTACCCATTAGGTCAAAGCATTTAATTTCACATTCTCCCTTCTCCCTTCTATGAAGTCCCCTCTCCACCCCGCTTTGCTCATAATTTCTAGTTTGAGTTCTGTTCAAGTAAGCTGTGGAACTTTAGGACCTTACGTTTTATTTTATTTTTATTTTTTAAATATATTTTATTGATTCTTTACAGAGAGGAAGGGAGAGGGATAGAGAGCTAGAAACATCGATGAGAGGGAAACATCTATCAGCTGCCTCCTGCACACACCCCACTGGGGATGTGCCCGCAAGCAAGGTACATGCCCTTGATCGGAATTGAACCTGGGACCCTCCAGTCCGCAGGCTGATGCTCTATCCACTGAGTCAAACCGGTTAGGGCAGGACCTTATGTTTTAAAACAAAGGAATGAATAAGATGATTCCCAACAATTCTGAAAATAAGTCTATTTCCTCTGATATTCCCATTGACTTTTGTTGTTGGTGGTGGTGCAAGAAACAATTTACACAGGTTTTATGTATGATGCTTTTAAATTAATCATTGATACATATAATTTCATGCCATTTTCATGACTATCACAACCAAAATTTGTGTTTAGCTTTTTCCTCCACCATTCAAAGGCTCTCAGCCACTGGCCTTCATAAATGACATGGTGGTACACTGCTCTTCTTGTGTAATCTCATCCTTTTTAGGACTTGGACTATAATCTTATTGAGAGTACCAAGGTTTTGTTTGCATTTCTATTTTTTTCCTGGTAAAATTCATATATATGTGAAAAATTATATATACATATAAAATATATATTGAATATAGTATAATATACATCATTGAATATATATGCACTATATAATTGAATTAGGGAAAACTATATACAATAGTATTTACATTATGTAATTATATGTTAACTAGAGGCCCGTTGCACAGATTTGTGCACTAGTGGGGTCCCTGGCCAGCTGGGGAGGGACCATGGGAGGGCTCCAGGGCGTGTCTGGCCAGTCTCACCTAGGCCCCATCCCAGTATCCCAGCAGCAAGCTTACCGACCGATCAGAGCGTCTGCCCTCTGGTGGTCAATGAGTGTCATAGCGACTGGTCAAATGACAGTTGAACAGTCAGACACTTAGCATATTAGGCTTTTATTATATTACATTTTATATGTTATATATAATTAATTATATAACACTAGAGGCCTGGTGCACAAAATCGTGCACGGGTGGAGTCCCTCAGCCTGGCTGGCGATTGGGGCAGATAAGGGCCATCTATCCCAGTCCCTATCAGGGCCGATAAGGGCTGGCTGGCTGGGGGAGGGACCATGGGAGGTTGGCTGTGGGAGCACACTGACCACCAGGGGCAGCTCCTGCATTGAGCATCTGCCCCCTGGTGGTCAGTGTGCATCATAGCTACTGGCTGGTTGTCTGGTCATAACGGTCTCTTAGGCTTTTATATATATAAAGGTAATATTTTCTATATATTTTAGGTATCTATTCTATGCATGTAGAAATGCAATTCTAGAAATGTTTTAATAGAAAAATTATATCTTAGAACCAAGGAAGTATGGTGGATAACTTTGTTAATTAAGTGTGACTGACTTCCCCTTGCTTCCCTGCTCCCAAAGACAGGTTAGTATGATTTACATTGGTTTACCATACATATATGGTCCTTAAGAGATTGAAGGGTTTGAAAGCCATGAATACCAATGATGTAGGGTGTGACCAAAATAAAGTCCACCAAATTAGTTGAAAAGTTTGGTATCCTCTCACTCCTCAGGGGAGCCTTTCTGTTAAGGTATCAAAAGCTCTCCCCTTGTTTAAGAAGCCCATTGTCCTGCCCAAGATGAGAAATTCACTTAGTAGGGCACTTTGTAGATCTGTCTTGCTCCTCTGGGACAAAAAAGGGAAAGCCCGATACTTGACACTTGCAGAGCTTGAGCCTCTGAATGAAAAATTGCCATGAATTTGAATGAAGATAAGAGAGAAGGGGACAGTGAAAGATGTTCCAGCGGTGAGGGATTGTCTGTGTTGGCGACTGCCCATCCCTCTTATCTCACCTAATGGCGGGTGCCTGCCAATGTTTATTTGGCCATCGCCATTCACCAGCTGCTCCTCTACCATGTTGTTTTTCTTCCCAGATGGCAACACGATGTTCCACGATAAAACTGACACAAAAAACAATGCAAAATTTGTCTAAGAGAGGTTCAGCAAGCATGAGAAAAACATCTGATCTCTCTCAGAGCCCGCCAAGTTCGCAGCTTACAGTGCCAGAGTAATTATGGGATGATTTGAACAGAAGCAATGCATGGGGAAGCCACTTCCAAATGTATCAGGTAGGTTTTCAGAGGAGGCAAAACATTCAGCGCTCTCGTTCCTCTGGCACCTCGACAGAATCGATGAGTGCCGCCCGTGGTCCCAGAAGCCTCCTACATTACTGAGTCCCTGCTTTACCCAGTGCCGCCTAATTAATGGCCCACTATTTTAAAAACTCTCTTATTCAATTAGACTCTGCTTTCAATAAGACAAACACTCCTGCTATCAAAATCCTGGGAAAACAACATTTATAGCCTGCCTTCTCGCCAAAGCATCTGTTTTTCTGCTGCCCCGGCCTCTTATTCTGTCCAGTGTTCACTTGGCTGCTTGGTTCTGTAAAAACTGACTGCTGTTTGGGGGGTTGATATGAAAGGAGAGGGTATCGCTGCCATCTTGTTACTCTGAGGGCTATTTCTCCCACACCCTCTGCATGAGAACACACAGAGAATCATTTTATTATTATTGATTACAAAGAGCCACATATGTTATTTAAAATGGGGCATTTCATATTCATCACTATTATTCAAAGTACTGCCTTTTATGTGGGTGACCATTACTTTTCCCACCCAATTTTAGATGAAATGCTAGAGAGCTCTTTTTTTCTTTCGTTTAGCCACGTGCCTTTTCATTTGATGCAGAATTGTCTCCTAGGGGTGATTGCATTCAGGTCCGTTTGGTTAGATTTTTCAGTTATTACAGTTTTATTTGACTTACTTTAGAAACAATACTGCAATAAAAATAGGTTTTAAAAAATGCTGTCTAGCATTTACAGGATCTGCCCCCAAATGGTTCCTCTGCACTATTGTTGGTTTCATAAACTGTGGTTAATGCAAGTATAGAAAAAGTCCAGTAATCTGGACATTTGTGAAAATATTATTTTAGTGAATGAATTCATCCTTTCTGAATTATGAGCGCTATAATAATCGATAAAATTTGAAAACAGATTTTGCATTTATTTGTTCTGAGAAGGAAGTTTTCATTGTAGGTTGTATCTAACAGGAAAACCTGTTCAAGAAACAACTGACACATTCCCACATCCTGGGAAAGGCAGTTGAAAGGGCTCAGCGTTTCCTGACTAGGACCTGAATTCAGGTCTTATCTGTGCCATTAACATTGGATGAGTCACTTGACCTTTTGCAATCTCTATTTCCTTATTTAGAACATGGAAATATGAATAACAGTCACCAAATACAGCTGTTGTGAAGGTCAACTGGCAGATACAAAAGAGTTTTGCAAATTGTAAAGCAGGTCACAACTACTAGGCGTCAATGTGGGATCGATGACATGTATCGCTCTGTCTTCATGACGTCTTCCTTTTTCTTGGACTATAACTTTCCTTTCATAGGAATTTCTTTTTCTTTAATTTTGTAATTTGTTACTGCAGCCTCAGAAATCCTGGGAGGATAGCGCGGTGTAGACTTTATGACTGTTGTGAATATTTGACCTTCTAAGGGCAAAGGAAAGATCTGCATATATTAACATTTGAGGTTACACTCTAAATTCAGTTTTGTAGGAAGCAATGTCATTTGACATTTCAACCTTTTCGCAGGACAGATTGTTGGGCATCTTCCAAGGCAGCAGGAGCTGAAATTTCCATCCAGCATTGAAATCACTTGGCTGTTTTAATACAGGTGGGATTAATATGATGTACATAGTCTAGTTCATATTCATGTTGGATTGAAATGATTCCATGGAGCAGAGCAAGGTCAGGTTGAAGATTCTCAGAATTTGGAGAGAGAGGTTGCTCTTACTAGCACACCCCCATTGGGGTTAGTACGCATCTGGACTAGAGCAGTAGTTCTCAGTCCTGGCTTAAACATCATCTGCATGGCATGTGTGTCTGTTTGGTTCCAGTGTTTCATAGCTACTGTAGCTTAATTACCTAGGATGACATAAGGAGATTAGCACTGATACCCAGAAGAACTCAAGTTCAAACATTCTGACCTAAATGGTTTGGGGGTTGTGTCTAGTCACCCCAAAATTTTAAGCTCCCCAGGTAATTCTAATGCACAGCTAGGTTGAAGTAAGTGGTAATAAATTACCTACCAGGAGATAAGCACTGCATAGGGTTTCAGCTCCATGTAGTTTAGCGAGGCATGATTTTTGAGTGATCACTTGAACCAACATTCAAGTGATAAAATAGTGTAAAAGTCATGTTTTTTTTTTTTTTGTCTTTTTGAGTTATAAATGTTGACACTAAAATTTTATATATTTCTAAGCATTCATTCATTTAGTTCTTTGATATTAAACTTGGTGTTTCCACATGAAGCATTAAACACATGTCACCAATTTTTGAATTTGGAACTGATTAAATAGAATAAGGTTGTAAAATAGTAAATACTGATGGATATATGACCCTTATATATAAAAACTTTTGGGGTTCAAGAGGAAGAAGGGATCCTGAGACCAAAATGTTTGAGGACCACTGTTCTAATTCATTATTTGACCATTTACAGAGCTCTTATGTCTATCTAAAATCATCTTGTTTATTTATTTCTTTGCACATTTATTGTGTGACTTTCTCAAAAAGAACACAAATACGCTAAATACAGTTTATTCACTTCCAGACTGCCAGTACCTAGAAGTTTTTGGCACATAAAAAGTATTAAAGGCTGAATTATATAAAAATGTATATATTTAAATCCTAATTCCCAGTACCTCAGAATGTGATCTCACATTCTGAGGTCCTGGGAAATGGAATTGTTATAAATGTCATTAGTTACAATAAGGTCACACAGGAGAAGGGTGGGCTCCTAATCCAATATGACTGGTGCCCTTATAAAAGGAAGTTAAGACAGAGATGGACACACACAGGAAGAATGCCTCATGAACACTGGAGTTATGCTGCCCTATGCCAAGGTGCTAAGACAACAAGGAGAGGTGCCTGGAACAGATCCTTCCCTAGCACCTTCAGAAGGAGCTGGGTCCAGATGACCCTTTGATTTTTAGGCTTCTCACCGCCAGAGCTATGAAACAATACATTTCTGCTGTTCTCAGCCACCAAGATGTGGTACTTTGTTACTGTAGTCCTAGGAAATTAATACAGTATATATTCAATACTTTTCATAAAATGCATCAATCCTCTACTGCTCCCCATGGACTGCCACATTCTTCACAACAACCTGATCAAGTGGTGCCATTGTTATTCTCTTTCTGCATGTGAGCAAGCCAAGGCCTACAGAGGTTAACTAACTAGCCCAAGGCCATGTCTGTCTCCCTCCTTAGCCAGAGCTCCTAAGCACTACCCTGTGTGTTCTAATGTATGTGCTATATAATAGGAATATATGGAAACAGGAAATTGCCAGGAGTAAGCAGCACAATGCATAGAAAGAGTACTCAACTTGAAAGCCCAGTATCTGGAATGTCAAGAATTTCATCTATCATACTCAATTTAAAGACCCTCTCCCCACCTTCATACCCCATAGTTCCCAGCCTGACTCAGGCTCAGAAACCTGCAGTGGGGAAAGTGGATGTGTGATCTATCCTTGCCTTCCGTATTCCACTTTGTCTTACTCATTTCTCAAGTTCAGGATGAGGTGAGAGAGAGAGAAGGCGAAGGAGGCCTAAAAGTCTTTCTTAAATAGCACAGTGGTCACATGGCTTTGTAGACCTCTGAGTGTCAGATGGAAGACTTTTTGGGTTCCCAAGAGACCCCTATTATTCCCTGCAGAGGAGAGGTACCCTCTGGCTGACCCCGGTGCCAGTTATTTCTGTTGGAGTCACAGAATCCTAGAGGGCAACCACCTGGGCATGGTCCCTTCATGGCAACTTGAACCCCCCTACTTCCCTTGGCATCTATTCTGGCTCAAAGGAAACACTCGGCTCTTTTGTGTTATAAACTCCGGAAGCGCAGGTTGGTCCTGCCCAAGCTCTCGCTTCTCCTGAGCCATAAAAGGCTGCAGTTTCTGGCCTCTTTCTGGACTAGAATCAGCTTCCAGTCTCTGTCTTCCAAACTCCCTGGGGGTTGCATGTTGAGCCTTCTGGGAGATTTTCCTGGGCTTCCCTCAAATGGCCTGAGCGGTTGTGCTGGGAAACATCCTGATGCATCTGGATTTTAAAGTGGGCTTCATGTTGTCATCATAAATCAAATCTTGCTAGGACTGTTATTATGACCAGAATACCAAAAATGCTTGCTATAATGTAAATAAATGTCCATGTTCTAATCAGTGGGTCCTTTATTTTAAATATTTCAATCATTTTAAGTAATCTAGCAATTCTTACTGAACAGCCACTGTATGCCTGGCACTACACTAGGTTAACATGGACAGCTCCATTTCCTAAATCCATGTCCAACAAATTCCTTTGGACACTAGCCTGGTATGCATGCTAATGAACCTGGGTGAGGGCTAGAGACTGGGAAGAGACTTAGATAGAGAGACTGAGGTGCCCTGAGTGTGTGTGCACTCACATGGCCGTGCTGTCAGCCAACATGCATACATACTGCTGTGCCAGGCATGGGATCTCCACAGGATGAGTGTAAAGGGGCCAATCTGACTGTTCATCTCATGCTTACATATGAAAACTTGAAGAGCTCATACTGTAGCTGGAGGGACAGCCTTGTACAAATAAGCACAACACATGTGATCTTTGATACTAGATTGACCTTTTGGACAAAGCATTACACTAGCGTGGATCACATATCACAGAAAGGAAGTGTGGTTTGGTAGACAGAGCATGAGCCAGATCATCTCTGTATGCATCTCAGCTTCATAATTTAGTGAGTTGTGTGGCCTTAGACATATTCACTTTCTTTACCTGCAAAATATGGCTAATGAAACTTTGTATATATCACCCACTATATTTAGCTAGCTTGCTCTTTTTATCTTGTTCCATATATGATTGAAATAAAAATAGGTAAAATTTCTGATCAGGTAAAATGTAGAGAAAGTGGGTAGTAAAGATTTGGGGAAGTAAACTATAAAAATATAGTCCATATACTTAAAAAATACATATAAAACCTTATAAACTGTAAAGTTCTATTCAATATTAGTGGTTAATATTTATAAAACAATATTTTTTAGGTTCTAGGTACCATAGATGATTAGTACACTCTCACTAAGTTTGGATCATAAAGATGCCTGAAATTTATGGAGAATTTCTGAAATAAATATTATGAAACATTGTGGAGCTGATTTTTGGAATGAGAGTCATATCCAGAGTTCCAAAGATCCAAAGAACAACTTATGAATTTCACATAGTTGCTTCTATTCTTTCTAGAGATTTCTTTAGTTCACATTCCAGTTTTGACAAAACTCTTTGTTCTGGTATTTTAGTAACCAACTAATTTGGTGCCTGCCAATCATGCCTTTACTAATCTTTAGGTCTGAAGGACATTAGTCTCTCTCCAAACACATGGCTCTTTAATATCCCCTTTCCTTACACACACACACACACACACACACACACGCACGCACGCACACATGCACCTCTCTTCTTAAGTGCAATCTGAGATTTGGGATGCTTAATAAATTCCAGTGATCAAGTAGGGAGTTCCTAAGTCAGTAGAAAATTGTCTAATTTGTCTCAGGAATAAAAAAAAAATCTTAGTTACCATTTGGAGAATTTGTTTCATTTTAAATGATTTTAGAGTGTGGGTAAAGCTTACTATGTTAAGGACTTGTATGCATGCATATAAGCCTAACCAATGGACACAGACACCAGGGGGGTGAGGGCATGAGTGGTGGGGTGGGGATACAATGGCGGGATAAGGACACATATATAATACCTTAATCAATAAAGAAAAAAAATTAAAAAATAGATACTTAAGTTTAATATGTTAAAAAGCACATATAGTATTTTATCATAATTTTCCATTTTAAAATATTTTAATGTATTTAAAGATAACTGTTTTCTTTGTTATTTTATATATTTTATCATATACACTTATTATTCTCACCCGGCCAGTGTGACTCAGTGGTTGAGCATCGACCTATGAACTAGGAGATCACAGTTTGATTCCCGGTCAGGACACATGCACATATTGTGGGCTCGATCCCCAATAGGGGGTGTGCAGGAGGCAGCCAATCAATGACTGTCTCACCATTGATGTTCATCTCTCTCTTTCTCTCCCTCTTCCTTCCTCTCTGAAATATATTTAAAAAATATTATTCTCAGAAAGGATTGATAGATCTCACCAGACTGTCCATGGATTCCATGGTACAAAAAGTAGTTATGCACCTTACACCAGATACTTTATGAATTAGATCTAGAATTACAAATAGATTATTATATAGATAGATAGATACCATCACCATAAGGTCAGACCTCCTCCTTTGCCTCTCCTGTTTTCATGAGGCAGTGGGCGACCTAGTAGCAAGGGACATTCTTAAATTGTTGATAATATGAGCATATTTTTCAGAAAACCTTCTTTTCTGCTTAACTAAATGGTTATGCATGATGATCAAATACAGAATGTTTTATCCCAGAGAGAAAACATTAATAGATATAATATTTTCTTTGTTTAGTATGTGTTTAGGGGAAATGTTAGCAAACAGTTGCTGCAAAAGAGATTTATCAGTTTGTTTCTTAATTTAAATATTTCCCCAAGCAACTATGTTTGTGATTATGTGTGGTATGTACATATATTCAAATACATTTATACATACAGGTCTATATTTATTTACACATGCATGGACATATATAGATATCAACTGTGCAGTGAAAAGTCATTTTTATTAATAATATACTTTAGAGCTAAGACTTAAAATGAAAGTTTCCCACTGCCTTAAAGATTAGTATTCCCCATTTATTAATCTCTTTGCTTCTTAACTATTGGGGGTTTTAAAAAATAAAATTTTAAAAATCTTCACTAATGAATTACTTTTGTCCCATTAGATTGTATTAATACACTGCAATTTACTCATCAGTTTTTAAAATATTAGTATAAAAAAAGAGGTATCATTTTGGGTTTTAAAACTTACTTTTCAAACAAATTTCTTATTTCTGGCAAAGGTATTTATCCTATTTATATATTACCTTATTTATCTTTTTATCCACTGACACTTGACTTTTGATCATTTGCCACAGCTTTTAATTGAAAGCAACATTCTTATTTTAGTTACTTTATAAAGACTTCTTAGGTTAGTGAAAGGCAGAGGTGATTTGTGTCTTCTATTTACCCCTCCCAACAAATACCATTCAAAAGACTTATTATTTTTTTTATTTTTATTTTTAAATATTTTTATTTATTTTTTTACAGAGAGGAAGGGAGAGGAATAGAGAGTTAGAAACATCGATTGGAGAGAAACATCTATCAACTGCCTCCTGCACATTCCCTACTGGGGATGTGCCCGCAACCAAGGTACATGCCCTTGACCTGAATCAAACCTGAGACCCTTCAGTTGGCAGGCTGACGCTCTATCCACTGAGCCAAACCAGTTAGGGCAAGACTTAGTATTTTTTAACATACTTTTTCTATACAGATATTGAGTAGGCTTGAGTGTGCCATTTATTACTATCTTGCTGCAATAGGTTTTATTCTATTCATTTAAATTGGGGTATCTCTAGTTGAGCTTGTGTTTCAACTAGTTTCTATCAATATTGGCCACTCAGTCAGTTAACTGGACCTAGAATTGCTCTGTTTGGGGACCATGGTCCTTGGCATCATCTATTACCTTTGCAGTCAACTAACGCCCATGGTGCTTTGGATCTGGCAGGCGCTGGGTAAATGCCAATTAATGACAAAGAATGGTCCTATCCGATCAAGGTATGCCTGATGCATTTTCCAATTTCTTTTGAGATAGTGCTGAGAAAACTTTATTTGGGCATATAGGTTGTTATTATGGACTGGTAATGTGCTGTGTAATTTCAGGCTGTAGATGGAACATACAGCCAACTTTGTCCTTTGGAGTTTTAGAAAGTCACATTTAAAAATACCTGAGGTATATGTTCCCTTTAAAATTTTTTATTATAATTTATCAAGTAAGTATCTACAGCAACCATCCACCACTCTTAGCCAAAGCACTAATTAGAGTTGTGAAATTAATGAGCAGATTGCTTGAGAAGATATTTAGTTTAGGATATTATTCAAGATAGTTTAAGATTGGGCAAGGATATCTTTTTTAAAAAGGTGAAATTTCCCATAAGCTATATTGTAAAATTTGATGTTGACCTAGTAGTAGGTTTTGAATTTGTTACCTGAGTATAACTAACTCTAAAGGTCTTTTCTAAGGTAGAAGGCTGAGGGTTGCAGTTAACATTACACTATGTTTTCTGAAGATTTTTTAAAGGCAGAGACCCGGTAAGGGGATCATAAAACTTTGAGTTCCTCCTCTTTCCTTTGAAACATTTATGCTACCTAATGCCATTGGATCCTTATTGCTGTGCTCAAGTTCCAAAAGTTCTAAAAGGAAATAAATTGAAAATTTTACCAGGGCATTGGGTCAAAATAGATTGAAGAAAGAAAACCCATTTTCATCAATGATACTACTAAAGATTTTCTCCAAATGAGTTCTTTCACATCCCAAGACCCTTTCAATTTTCACAAAGCCCAGCTACATGCCGGGCGCTGTGCTGAGTTCTAGGGGTGAGAGAGAAACAATAACATAGTCCATGCCCTCATGGAATTGACAAACTATTTTGTCAATAGCTAACCACAGTGTAGGACAGAATGATATAGATTCTAAATGGAGAGGGAAGAAGGGGACAGATGACTGTTGGCCATAACTTGTCCTCAGAGGCAGCTTGTAAGAGAGAACCATGTGTTCCCTGACGAATTGCTATTAAAATCCAGGCTTTGACTGAGAGGGTGAATAGTGAGCTGTGCCTGCTGACCAGGCTTGAGAGGGATGTATATTGAAACTCATTTAATGAGGCTTTCTGAAAGCAGAAGTGCTTTCACTAGAGGCGACTTCCACTTGTCTAGTCATCATTGTGGTTTTCTCATAAGTAAAGGGCTTTGTTGTAAACACATTCTTTTTTTCCAAAGGGCTCTTTTGACAAGAGAAGGGGATTGCAGTGCTCTCTGCCGGCCAAAAGAGGGCACTTGGAGCTCTCTGAATGGCGGTCACAGCCTTATCAGAGCAGGCACTGGGCTCAGGTTTGTCAGGATGTTTTCTGACTCTCAGGACAGATCTGATTAAAATATGGCTTTGGAACCTGCAAGGGATGTGTAAGACGCTGTTAGTAACTGGCCTTTTGAACCGAAGGCACACATTTATTTAGGTGCATCTATATTAGTGATTCATAAACTTACTCTCTTTGTATTTATAGGGTAGTCATAGTGTCAAAAGGAGCTGCTGTCTTGATAGCCACAGAATATAGCAGAAAGAGACTCATATTTATCTTCACCCTGAAAACTTACCTTTATAGATCAGTTGTCAAAACATCGCTCAGTTATGATTAATTTGGACACATGACTATAGAAGTCTTCCCCCTTTTATTTATTTCCCTTCGAAGTCCTCCATTTCTCTACTGAGAATGTTAGACTGTTTTGAGGTCTATAGGGTTATGGCAGCTCATAAAGTTCTGAAGATGAGGCCATTAAGCTTGAAAATAACATCCCAGTGGAGCCAGTATAAACACGACTGGCCAACTTTGTTCACAACTACAAGGATTAGCTTTATTTTTGTTTTGCCTTTAAGGGCAATCCTGCCTAGAGGCCAGGATGAACTAGAAGATCTCTCGAGGTAAGATCAAGGACACGACAAGAATTTCCATTAATCTTTTAAAAACAAAACAATGAACTGGCCAGAGCATGGATGTGAACCAGGATTCTTGAGTTTTATCTTCTGTCCAAAATGGACTGAGTGATCTGAGAACCTTATCTTTTTGCATGTTAGTTGTCTCCCCAATTACTAGTAAATTGAAACAGGATGTTTACCCTTATTCATTTTAGACTTTCCCAGCATGGTTAATTTTCACAGACACACTAGTGTAAACTCTATGGGCAAGTAAGGACCAATTTTTTTTTTTCCATCTCTAGCCCCAGTGACAAGTACAGTCCCTTGTCTTATACTAATAACCCAATGAATATTTGGCAAATGAGTGAAGGAAGGAAATAAAAAGGACACAATGTTTTCTTAAGCCAGGATACCTTATTATTTGATACTGTTGACAAAACATTCCAATGATGGTGATAATACCATACATGTATGTAGTACTTAAGAGCGTGCAAACCCCTTTTGTGTATATTATCTCAGTTTGGTCCTCAGTTCTGCAATTGAGGAAACCAGGGTTCTGAACTCTTGAATTAATCTTCAAGGTCAGACAAAAGTAGGGTGACCATATCATTTATTGTTCAATGGAGATAGTTTTGAGATTGAAAGAGAATAAGATTAATAAATATGTCAGTTCAACAGCATAAACTGGGGCCATTTTGGGAAAACAGAATTTTTGGTCCCCCTTTTAATAAGTGACGAAGTGAGGATTGTATCTGGGTCTCTGACTATGTTCTCCGTGCTCTCAGAGGATATAATTTCCACATCTCCCCTTTGATTAGCAGGGTCATGATAAATGATCTTCAGGAGGCATTGCAAGATGGTGGTGCCAGACTCACAAAAATGAATTGCATTCAACATAGTTTGGGTGTTAAGTTAATTTACTTGTTTTGTTATGATTTCTTAGAAATTGGCAAACTACAGAGACTGAAATACTTGATTAGTTTATGTCCTCAGTACCCTATTGTATCAAATAACAGAGGGTTGGTTCTGTGTATCCTCATACGTGTTTACAATAGTATTTTGCATATGCTAAAGAGTTTAATAGTTTTGCCACTTTATAGATAAGAGAGACATACTTGTAATTTGTCATCAATATTATACTCAATTATAAACTTCTATTAACGCAACTCCCCTACCCCTCACCTTATTGCCATCATGTGAGGCCTTGTGACTTACAAAGGGACATATATAGGTAAGCAGGATAAACATATCACTTATCTATAAAGTGGCAAAACTATTAAACTCTTTAGCTTATGCCCTCTACTGACAAGCCATAACATTGTGGCATGTGGCAAAGGAGAATGTTTATAGAGCCCAGCTCCACTATTACAACGTAGAACAGAGAAGGATACTTCTGTAGCTGAGAAGCAGTAAGTTGGTAACTGGCACCATGACCATACAATTTATTGTCCAAATTAGAAAGCAAAAGGGAGAGCCATTAATTAATATTTATACAAACTAGCACTGTCCTAGGAGCAGATAGAGATATGTTTACCCGATGTGGAAGCTGAGCCTGAGGGGTGAATAGAACCTGGATGTGGGAAGAGGAGAATCAATAGAGAACACTGTGGGTTCCGGGAACAGTGTGAGCAAAGAAACAGGTGTTAGAGACATGGAGCAGATAAGCTCAATGTGTGGTCTGAGAGAGAAGCAAATGTAAAGATGAAATAATTGTAATTTTTGAATAAAGTTTTTGGCTTAACAAATTTATCTTAGTTTCTCAATATTAATTCCCATAAATTTGTAGCCATCCTTTTCAAGACTGTGTTTCCCTTCATGCCATTCCCATCTTCAGGTCTTGCAGCACCTTCATGAAGCAGTCACTGTGCTGTCTACTATGTAGAGAATCCAATGCCTTCTGCAGACCTACAGTTCAGTTGTTGAAGAAACTGATTGGGTACCTCAAAATTAGATGAGCGAAACAGTGGAAAGTGTGTTTATTGTCAATCTTTGAATTGAATGGAGTTTTATTTTGTAAAACTTATGTGTCTTGATAAGAGAAAATAGAAAAATATGGATGGTTCACTTTTCATTTTTTTGTAATTATGATATAATGCATACCCAAAAGAATTTTGTCCAGGTTATCTTATTTTTCAAGTGTACAGGGGTATGTATATGTTGAGAGAGAAAGAGAAAGAGAGAGAGAGAGAGAGAGAGAGAGAGAGAGAGAGAGAGAGAGAGAGAAAGGGGGAGAGAGAGAGAGAGTGATTAGAGTATTCTGTAGTCTAAATCCTCAGATCATGTAACTTAAAAAGCTAAAGCTTTTTAGGTGATTTTTCATCAGTTTCTTTCTCGATAATCTTGTAATAAAATTTCTTACAAGAAGCCTGTTATCCAAATTCTTGATACAGACGATGAAGAAAAAAAGGCCCAGAGATGTGAAGTGGTTTGCTCAAGTCATCAGCCAGGTGGTGGTGGCAGAGGCAGGTTTTCTGCTTCTCGGGCGAACATCCCTTCTTTTCCACTGGGATCTCTTGCTTGTCTCTGAGCTCATGAAGGTGTGATAGAAACTTCAGTATCTGAATTACACATGTAAGTGAAAGGGAGTCCCTGAGATACACCTGTGGACATTGCTTTCCAGATAAAGGGATAGTGATTTCAGTTGCCATGGTTTTCATCAAAGCTACCTTCTTATCTCCTTTCATTTCTTGCCCAACTCCCCCAAATCTCAATTATGTTTTTCTCCTTTGTCAGTGTTTCACAGGTTTGGAGAATAGGGACTGTGTTCCTTTGGAAGGCAGGGGTCAGATTCCAGCCACTATCTCCCACCTTGAGCCACTTCTCCAGAGCATGTGTCCCCACAGAGGTTTCTTCATTCCACAGCATTTCTCTCTCTCTCTCTCTCTCTCTCTCTCTCTCTCTCTCTCTCTCTCTCTCTCTCTTTCTGTGGAGAGTGGAAGAGAGAGGGAAAGATATATAGAAACATTGGTGTAAGAAATAGACATCAATTGGTTGCCTCCTGCAGGCTTTATCCACTGAGCCAAACCGGCTAGGGCCACAGTATTTCTTGAGCCTCTGGTCTTTAAGCTCCCTACTCTAACCCTGACATCTGGTAAACCATGTTGATTTAAATTCTTCTGGAATTTCTATACATCCCTACACACATTCCAGATAATAACTGAAAAGTATTTGGGAAAAAAATGAGAAATGAACAGTTCTCAAAAGTTTACTTTAGATTGATTTATTGGCTGACCTTTCTGTACCTTTCCAACAAAATTGCTATTAAAAACAGACCCATCTATTCCAACTCACCATGTGACCCCATTAAATTCATGGCCAGGTTTTCATTGTATAGAACTCTATAGAGATTTGCAGGCCTATTTCCAGCATTTAACTTCTCCAGTAAAAACCAATGACTTTAATAATAATTGAACATGAGGGAAAATACTTTTAAACATCTCCATTTTAGAGAGTATTATACAATGTTTGAAAACAATTTGATCAAAATCAACTTTGTAGAAAATTGCAAAATATATATTGATCTCCCCACCAGTCCCATTTTTGAGGTACCAGTAGTGTCCTGACAGAAAGAGCAGAAGTTGAGGTCAGCTTATTTATTTTGTCTTTGTCTCTGATATTAATCATAGCTTCCTATGGACAGTCATTATTTCCAGCACCAAATGCTAAATGAAACATTTATAGAAATCTTAGAAATGAATAGTCATCTGTATTTTCTTAAATCCATGTTTCCCAAATACTTTTAAAGTTCATAAAATTTATAAAGCAGCTTTATTAACTGGGAAAATGTCAATAAAAAAACACAATAATGTTTAGAGAAACAGCAAATCTGGTTTGGAATAACAGCTGCGTGATCTTGTCAGAAAGCCTTACTTCACTAAAGGTCCACAGTGCAGAAGACTATAAATAAATTAGCATCTCCAAAATTTTGAAGAGAGCCACACCACTCTTTCCTCCTGCCTGATTTAAAAATATGTGACAAAGTAAGAGAATTGGAAAAAAACCCTCTTCCCATACCCTGTCTGGCTAATTCAGACCAACTGGGAAAAATCACATGATGGACAACACATCAAAAATCCGGGCTGAAAACGGCCAAATCTATGAATAGCAGATATGGGAACCAGCCCAAGGCTTGTGTGTAGAAGGGTGACAGATAAAAATAGCGCCCTAAATTTTTCAAAGGTGATTTGAAACCTCCCAAGTATAAATGCCCTTGCTACTGAAAATAAGATGACAAGGGCAGAGTTGAAATTGTGACCCTTTTCAAGGGTCTATAGACTTAAACTAATGTTCAAGAAAGAAGGGCTCATTCCCCGTCGCCCACCCACCCCTTCACCCCCATCAGCAAGCAGCACACAGGCAAGAGGCATTTCTTTTTCTTTGACGAATTCTTAATATATTTGTCCTTCCCCTCTGCTCTTTTCAAAGAAAAGAAGTTTCCTCCCGCTGATGAAAGCAATGTCCAGAAGACAGAGGCAGCGCCCAAATAAAATGAAATACGTATGTATTTCTCACATCATAAACCACATTTTTTGTTGCTGTTGTTGTCTTTCTTTCTGTGTCTGGGCATTCTTCATTGTGCCTCTCCCTCCACACTGCGCTCGGTAGCAGTGGGGGTGTGACTTGCCAGCTGCTGAAATTAAAAAGTTTTCAAAACTTGTATTTGTGAGGTAAAAAGATAAAGGCCACACCACTTTTTTTTTTTAATAAAAAAAGTTCTGTTTTTGAGGAAGGAAGAACGAATGCAGTGGGAGGTTGTTTTTGAATGTCCGTTTCTGAAGTTCTTTGCATCTGTCCCATGCTCTGCTGTTGATTAAAATATCTTCACACGTCGCCAAGGCTCTCTGAGCTGGATGGGGAGAGTTTGGTGACAGTGTGGAATACCATTAGTGAGATTTCTTTTGGTGACAGACAGATGTAAATGTATCCATCTAATTCTCTCCGCTCAGGTCTCTGCCTGCAGATGGATGTTAATAATTAGCCCTTGCATCTCCTCCTCTTTATCAAATTGGATTCTCCATAAATTCATCACTTCTTTTTTATTTTCTCAAAGTCGCAGCAGCCCTGACAGCTTCCCTTTGTTCTTGTGTTTATAAATAATTTATAACACAGAAATATCTCTTCTTAGTCTTAAAACATAAACTAATGGAATAACACAACACACTGGCCCAAACCACCTTCCACTTGGGGAGAAAGAAACCTCGGGGTGTAGTGGAGGAGGCATAGAGCTTCATTCTTAACAAAGGGACCCTGAAGATAATATGGCAGAAAAATGTGTCCACCTGAGTATAGGCTTTTTTTGTGGGTGTGTTTTGTTTTCATGCTCCCAACCCCCAGATAGGGGAGTTCTAGACAGCAGAAGCAAATTCGTTTGATTTTTTTCCCCCTTGTTCAAATTCCAAAATACACAATGCATTTCATAAGCTATACATGGAGACTATTATTCAATTAAAGCATCCACAGAAGCTAAAAACATATCATGGTACATTTATTCAACAACTTTATGCTCATAACCCACGCACAATCTTTAAGCACCAAATTATAGGAATTTGTTCCAAATTAGCAATAAAATACAATGTCCTTGCCCTCTACTGGGTAGTAATGACTGTGTAGTTTTCCTTGCATACCCAGTGGCCTTGTAGACAGCTTCATAACTGTTTCATGTAGTCACTAACACAGTGTTATAAACAAATATGGCTAGGATTTGTGCTAATTAAGGTAAATAGAACAATGTTAAATCTGTTTGTTTGAGCTAAGGTCTTCGGTAGAGGCGGTTTTAAAATTTTTCTTATATTGCTCTAGGCATGCACATCACATCGTAGAAGATAGCTTATAAGTCATCATTTGATATCCTGGAAATATATTCAGGCTGTAGATAAATAACCCACCTAACAATGTTAATGCAGGCTGTCTGGCATGTAATTTAGATAGGAATCTGAACACCTCCTTACATCGGCTGTTAAGATTTTGCACTGAAGCAGAAATAACGTCTTATCTTCCATCTGGAAATGGGACATAGAATAGTGACACAAGTTATTTACAGAGTTACTGGCGAAACAAGGGTGGTAACAGACTAAGTACAAAGCAACTCCCTGGGTTACTGCTCCAATATAATGCCAGATAAATAATCATGGCAGGATAAATAAATTGGGAGATGCCCGATTTTATTGAGCATAAATGTAACTTGCGTTCCTGTTGGGATTGAGCTTTCCCTCAAAAGTTGATTCTGGAGCTCTTCCCCAGTCCTTCGGAGCAGCAAGTGTGTACATAGAACACTCGTGCCATTTCTACCTCTCAGGAACCTGGGGGAGGAAGCCAGGGGGTGGAGCCTCAGGACAGTCCAGAAATACAAACATACCTTCCGATTGAAACTATTAAATGAAGGGACTGGGTTAGACTGGAGAGGAATTTGGCTGGCATTCAGGTCAGGTCCTCTCTCATGGTCCCAATTGTCTTGCTCTTGGCAAATGATTTAGTATTTTTTCTCCTAAAAATGAGGTGGGATTAATATCCTGACTTGGGGCCTTGGAATGTTTTCTTCCAGAAGCAGCATTATCAGGCTGAGTGATTCAGGCAGGAAGCATCAAGGGGAGGACTTTTTAATTTTATTTTTTTCCCCCTGTCGAGGTACTGGGGGACAAAATAATTACTGGCTTGTACCACAGCCCAACAATTAAGAAGAAATGAAATCCTTTCTTTGGCTTAACAACATTTCTACATTAAGTACTGGGGCTCCTCCCCCTCCCACTGGCCCACCCACAGAATATCTTCCCAGCTCTGCCTTTATCTCTGGGGTCTTTCTGGGGCAGAGATTAGCAGTATTTACCAGAGAAAAATATTTTTTTATTCAAAGCTCTGAATGTAAAGTGCTCTCGTGCCTCCTTTTTTTTTTTTTTTGAAAACTGACATAAGTAACTTGGCAGAGTGTATGTGGGGGTGGGACTGGGAAGAGGTAAGGAAGCAAATGAGAGCATGGCCTACTTCGGGGAAGAGATTTTACGAGAGGAAAACACCATTCTGACTTCAAAAGGAGACAGCTTGCTGCAATTGAGAGACCCTAAGGGAAGAAGAAAATCTCACCAAACTTAGTTAATAGATAATATTCAACTGAATGATGGTTAGATGGGCTCAGAGTATCTTCCCACACTCTGGCATTGTCCTAGCTGCCTCCTGTGTCGTGACACATAGGGCAGGCACTTGTCCCTCTGTTTGGGTCCTTGTCATCTTGCTATTTCTGTACTTAGCTAAATGGCTGAAGATGTTTCGGAGTGTAAGGCAATTCTTGTTCCCGGCTGCATTAAACTGCTATTATTAATAAGCTACTTTGGCCTAACAATATGCCTTTATAATACACGTGTTGTTGGGCTTCTCACGATTATTGGAAGGCTATGCCATACACAAAAGGATTAAGCTTAAAACAATAGAGGCTGCTTATGTGATGGTAGGAGATGTCGGGTGGAGACAAGCACAGTTGGTTAGAACTGACTTGAAGCTCGTCATAAGGAAATAAGGGGCGAGGTGATCAGAGCTCGGCATTAACTGTGTGTGAGAGACACACAGTTCTACATGGCAGCTTCTATCATGCATTTCCCTTGGAGGAAGGGGGGGGGCCTGGCTCCAAGTAAATGATGGGTGAATACAGAATCAATTGTAGTGTATGACAAGACACTTTCTCTCTTTGTTTAATGTATAAATCAGGAGCAGTTATGAATTGATATTAATTAAAATAATGTATTTGCTTTCTTTCAACAGTAATGTCAGTCTTGTTAAAAAACGGAACACTAAATCTTCATTAGACTTTCAATATTTAAAAAAAACTTGCATGAAATATGAATTAACATTTAACTTGTTGCTAGTTAGATTAAAGGGGAAAGAATGCAATAGGCATGGAGCATTTGGGACAAAAGCAGAATCGGCTTTCCCAAACCCGGGCATAAGCTGGCCTCCAGATCAGGGAATCATCCATACTACCTTTCCCAGGAGTGACTGCATCCCTAATAGAATCACCGAATGCTATTGCTCCCATGGAATTAGGTTCTCATCAAAAGGCCGATGCATGGCGAGTCAACGTGAACATTCAGCGTATGAAGGTCCTTCCAGTTCTGTTGCTACATATATGGAGACATGAGCAAAACAGCCTTTGTCCTAGAAGAAAGCACATATATATTTGCACTTTTCTAACATCTTCTCCACGCATAGGAAAATGACGAAAGCTGCAACTGTTGTTTTTACTGAACTATGTTAAATTTTTGAAATTAGTGATTCTTAGGAGGGGCGCAGGTGGGGGTAAAAGGCTTTCTGTTCATTTCATTCGGATAGACGGATATTTGATGTCTTCTGATCTTTCCTGCACCGCTGGCCTGAAATTAGAACAGACGAAATTGGAATGACCAGGCTGAGACCTCATACTGCATTCAAAAATACATTATGAAACTCCAAGGATCTTATTGGCAATGTGTTGTCTTGGGTGAAAGCTGCTCATAAATGCTCTTGCTTATAAAATACACCATCGATCTTATAATTACCTTCCACCTGGATTTATATGTTTGGAAAATGTGATTGAATTTAGACCTCTCCCAGGGGGTGGCATGCACCTGCAGAGAGAAACCACAAGGTGGTGGTATGGTGTCACCATATTTTTCAAGAACAACAAGGAAAGGGGGTTTGTTTAATGAGCTTGCACTCACAAGCCTGCTCATCTAGTGAACTGTGACTTTTCAAATACCAACCTATTAATGTCAAAGGCAATACTGAAGGGAACAGTTCTGTTTGATTTAAAAAATACAGACAATGTGAAGTCCACTATGGCCCAGTATCTATCACCTATGGGGCTCCATTCATGCCTAATGCCTTATTCAAGCTAAGAACTGGTTTTTATATATCAGATTAATACGTATCTACAGCTTTGCACCTTTCTAGTTTGATTTTTTTATCATCAGGGCTCAGTGGGGCCATTTTCATTCCCTTACTATAGCATCTGCAAGCAGGTGGATTAGAGATAACTCTCATTGTGCTTTGTTTTTCTCCCGACACTGTCATTAATCATTCCTTAAGCCACACTTCAACTTCTAGTAATCAGGACTGGCTGCTCCTGAGCTGCACAAGAATTGCCTCTCACAGTGTAATATGGAATTGGAAGCGAATAGCTGGGGCCAGACGCCTCTTCTGCATTCCCCATCTATCTCATCATTTAGGTATTTATCCATCTCGGGCTTGTACAGAGAGCACCTCTCTGCTTCCCATGAGGACGCAGATTGCAACAGAGGATCAGATTTGTTACCAGGCTTTGGGCTTTGATTGTCCTCTTATAAGTTCGGGATTAAAGTGAAATTTCCCACAGGGCTATGCAGGATTTGCTAGCATTTAACTGTTTAACCTGGCTGTTTGTGAATGAGAATCCTGTGGTCAACTATTCCGTAGAGAATATGATGGTAAGCCGAGCCTGAGTGGTGCACATTCCGGTGTGTGCCTGCGAGGACGGGAGCAGTGGATTCCAATTAACTTCCTATCTGAAATCAGTTGTTTTCGTGGACACAGAGAGCACTGATCCGCGGGTAAAAAGGAAGCCGAAGCGTTCCCTTTTATGAAATATAGATGTCAGTTTTAAATGAATGCAAATCTGCTCCCTGGAAATTATGATTTCCACTTAGGCTTTTTACACTGATGAGAGAATTAATCAGTCTTGCATTCGGTTTCTTTCTATTTTGTGTAGCTGTTTCAAGCTCTCTAATTTGTTTACTGATTCTAACCTAACAACGCTTTGATTCTTTATTCAGTATGCCTTTGAATATGACCAAAACAGGAACAGAGTTGCGAATGTATTTACACTTACTATATTCGCACTTATCCCTGAAGGGGAAAATTCTCCTAATGTGTTCTTCATCCCCAAAGCAAGGCAATGGGGAATTGGGGGAAAGGATTATCCAAAAATCAAGTTTACATGGTCTATTTTTGCCGTTGTTTTTTAGATTTGTGTCTGCTTAAGGGAAGGATTTGAAAGAAGTTAAAATCATTATTACCTCGTGTGGAGGGGGTTGTGTGCTCACGCACTGTCATTATTCTATTTAACGTGAATGTTCTTTAAGTGCTTAAAAGCATGGCGCTCATTTTGTGTGCCTCATCAAAGGAAACAGCAACGCAGCGACAGGACTATGGAATTTAGCAAAGCTTAGGTGAAACCTGTCTTTTTCCCAGGGAACCCAACAAATCATTACACCCTTTTTATTCCTCCACAAATCCTAAACCCTCCATCACATTTTACCTTAATTTAGCAATGTAAAAAAATAAAGTGGAACACATACGTAAGCAGAATTATATTTTTTTTTAAAAAAAGCGTTATATTTAAAATGATAAAAACCCCACACTGGTCACAACAGATGGAAAGACGTAAAAACCAGTTTCAAGCATGTCACTGGAACTCCTTTGTAATGGATAGTGTAGGTGGCAAATGACCATTTTGGGGCAGGAGAGGAAAAGCAAGTGGTGGGGCTACAGTGATCTAGAGACTAATTTATTTGTTTTGCTGCCTTTGAATCAGATACCCTTTTATGATGGAGCAGCTTTCAAAGCAGTTGTGATGGACACTGATCTTGAGCCTGGTAGGAGCTTTGTTTGGGTTTCTGCAACAAGGACACTGGAGGGTTGGTTCCACATATCTTTAACCCCATTCTAATTCCCATAGAATTTGTATTAGGAATGGATGGGGGAAAGTTTCTCTCTCTCTCTCTCTCTCTCTCTCTCTCTCTCTCTCTCTCTCTCTCTCTCTCTCTCCTGCAAGAGAAACCTCCTCCAGATTCACATGAGTAATTTTCAGCTGTGTATTATGCTCCTGAAGTAACCTCTTCATTCCCATTGTTTTAGTGTGAAATCATTTCCTCGGGAGATAATTAGAGTAGCTCCATTTATTACATTAAATGATTAGCATGCACTTGAAATGATCCAGTGTATTTTCCTTTATTGCTGATGACTCTTAAATATGAGCCTCTATTCTTAATGGATAAATTAAGGTTGTTTTGGCTCTTGTAGCCGACTGTGTAGCCAAACAAGAAAGACTTTCTTTTCCAAACATAGGCCAGGTGTGCTGTGGCTGAATTCTAGGTCTGAAGAGATTCTATTCATATGGATGTCCCACCTGGTTCAACAAAGAGCTCGATAACACTGCTTAAAGCGTTTCTCTCCCAACCCCTTAATAAAAAATGCTTTTAGTGACAGTACTTTACCTGGCATTACTCAGCCTATGTGTAGGGTAAGTTTAACATAAAGTAACCCCAAGATCACATTTCAAAAAAGTACCTCACAGGAAAGGCATGCACAGTATCTGAGTAAGCAATATGTACTACAAAGCCACAGAAAAGTGATATTTTAAGAATTACCAAATATAGATTTCATTTGGTTGCAAGTGCTTCTTGCTCTCTCTGAACTAGCCTGGTTGTGCAGCCGACAGAGTCATCTAAAATCTACGGGGAAGTTCAGATCCGGCAGGCACTGACTGCATGCTAAATAGGCACCATGCATTCATACCTAGAGAAATGGGAGAGAAACTGGGCGCATCTTGTGGATAATTTATATATTTAGATTTCACTAAATCGTAATAAATGCAATAATTTCAGCATAGTGTCAGAAAACCTTCACCCAGTATTTAGCTACATGATGTAAACATGCATAGATATAAAGACTAACTGTGGTGAGGATTTACCAGTTTGACGTTTGTCCACCCTGTCTAAATGTGTGCTTATCTCTGATACATTTTATTAAGAGACGTAATTTTAGGTACAAAGAAGAAGAATTTCAAAGAAAATTGTGAAAAAAATTTTCCTGCCAACTTCCAATAGTTTTAATATGTTTTGGGGATGAGCATATTTTTGTCACCTGGACATGATGATTAAAAATTCTCTGTCGCTTTGCCTTTATTGATTTATTTGTGCATTTATTGTGTTCTAATAGCATCGCTGTTTTCAAGAAAACACCGAGGTGCTGTGGGAGGTTTACGGTTCACGGCTGTGTGATTTCTTGTGAATAATGGAAACGCTCGCTATCAGGTACTTTTGTTTAAATGGAATAAATGTTTGAGAGATAAGTGACAAGAAAGGAAGCAGAGGGTGTGAAGTCAAGACAGGGTAGTTCTACATCCTGGCAATGGTGATTCCCTGGCCCTAAAAGGGTGAGGCTGTTTGGCTTCTTACACTCGGATTTCTCAGGTACAGTGACTAGAGGTATAAGTTCCCAGAAATCAGATATTCCCTTAGCAAGTGAGAGGAGGATTTTAATACTCTCTCCTATAATGCATTTACTACTTCTCTCTTATAATTCATATCCCAGGAATGAGCGCATAAATTCAGTGTAAACAGCAGCTAGCAGGTTACCACCACACAGCCGAGTACAAGGCACTCGTGGAAAAGTCCTTTGCACGCAAACGATGGTATTCCAAAGAGAGGCCTGTCGATACTTATTTAAAGGACACTTTACGCTCCTTCATAGACGAGAACAACAACAACAAAAGACTATTTTTATTTGTGCTTTATTTTTGTGTGTGGACAATTTTAGATCTGCAAGCCATCTGAGAAACTGTGCAGACATTCTTATTAAAAGTTACTTCGAACATAATAAATTAAAATGGGAATGTTCTGGTTAAACATCTAAATGACCTTAAGTAATCCTGTTATATTCCTATTCACTTAGATGAAAACTTTGCATGTTCAGTCTTTTACGTGACAGCAAAATGCCCCTGGACTTTAGCTGAGGCACGCTGGCTTGGAAAACATGGCTCTGAAGACCCACTCACTGTATAATGACCCTCTTTCCGCTCACATGCCACACTGCCTGCTGCAGACTTCCCCCTGCTAACACTTTATAGGAGAGGAGAGAGCTTTCTAGGCCATCTAGACATATTTTATATAAAAAGTGACCAAGATCCACAGACAACGAGGGATCTGTCTGGCTCCACACAGTGGTGCTGGCGGGATTTCCACCAGCCCCTGACTCTCTGTCCAGTGCTCAACTTACTTCCACAGCAAAACAGAATCCCACTGCGAAATATCTGAGATGCCTCCTGCAGTCTTCATCCCTCGTTGGAAATGTTATTTATAAATGGGAGTTGGGAGCAATCCAGTACGATTAGGCATAATCCTTATTGATGAATATTGCCATCAAACACGATTTTAATTCTATGCAACATAGATGTTACTTAAATTACTTTAAGTGGATAATGGTCAATTGTATTTCCCTTTGGATAACCATACTAAATGATTTGTGGGAGATGGCAAATTCAATTAATACAAAGGTGTTGGCAGCCTATTTGTATAGTAAGCCTATCTTTAATTTCTTTAAGAACTTCTGAGAGCAGTGTCAATGCATGGCACGTTGAATTGGAGGAGACATTATCCTAAAAGAGGCTGTGATGTTGTTTAGCTCTGACAGGAGAATTCTCAGAGTCAGGATGCTTGAAAGTCTTCATCAGTGTCCTTATGTAGGAGAAATGATCCACTTGCAAATGATGGAGATAGAGGATAGCATTAAATTGCACTTCTTTTTATTACTTTGTGAATTTCTTTTTAGCGTATGTCTCCTTTTCAAAAGATGAAGTTATAACAGTACTAATACTAGTGGTGTGGAAGGTTACAATGGCTGAACACCATCTCTCTCAAACATTTATTCCATTTAAACAAAAATACTTGATAGAGAGCATTTCCATTATTCACAAGAAATCACCCAATATAATGGTTTCTAACACTCCTTTTGTAATAGCTTATTTAAATACTAGGGGATGCAATTCAGATTTCCACTTTGTTCAGACTTCACAGGTATTATTTGATTGATCACATTTTTACTCTTTATTGTACTCTAACGCGCCTTTGATTTCTTAGAACACCAGAAGTGAAAACCAAGTCCTTAGTCATGTAAAATGCAAAATTCCTCTCCATGCACTTACTTAAGTCAAAGTAAAGACAAACACACAAACCAAACAAAAACAAAGAAGTAATGCATTTTAAAGAATTGCTTCACCACCAATAATTTAACAAAGATTCAAGTTTATTTTGTTAAAGGACAAATATGTTCTATGGATTATTTTATGTTCTAGAAATTTGAAATTTTATGCCAATAGGCTTTTCTTTAGTTGAGATTTTTGTTTCTCCCAACAACCTATTGTGACATTAGACATTTATGAAGACAACCAGAAACTTCTGTTGATGTTTTCAGTGATTGCATCAGATTAAAGATAACCCCACCCCCCAAACAAATCTCATGAATATACATGAAACCACAAAAACTGGCTAAAGTCTTAACTTTTAATAAGCTTATGTTGTAGCAGTGTTTTAAATGTAAAGAAGAATGACTGTAGCCACTGTGGTTGACGCATCAGAGTGGCATAACTTCCCTTTATTAAAACTTTATCCCAGAATGTATAGTTTCACAAAGCTTTATAGGACTTCAGTGCACTTTTGAAGAAAAAAAGACCAACAAAGCTAAAAAAAAAAAAAAAATGATGGTAACATGTATATTAAGTTTATTTCAAAAGTGCTTTTAATTCTGCCTTTATGCAAATAAGAGAAAGCCTGTTCAAATTAATCCACAGAACAAGAGCAATTCAATTGCCACTAAGAAGATGACACAAGCCACCAGGTGAGAGGAATTCAGACTCCAGGGCTGGTGCGTTTTGCTTTTTTATCCAAGTCCCTCCCAGGTGAAAATGGAGCACCTACAGCAGCATATGGGATATTTGACTTTATTATGAGAATGCTGCAGCCCCTAAAGGAAAGATTCATGGAAACACGGCAGTGTGTGCCTTTACATAATAGAAGTAAAAGACTCCACAGTTATAACACATAATTTAACTATGCAAATACAGACTTAGGTGTGCGGCAATTTATCCATTTGCAATAGCTTGAAATTCTTTGAGAGGATTTTTAAAGACTTTATTGTCTAAAAATGAATATTTATAATGCTTTAAAGACAGTGGTTACTTAACAGCTAGGCTGTGATGTTTGGAACCAATAAAGAATGAAATAAAAAAACATATTTAGAAAAACTTGTAAGTGGGTTTTGGATAGATTCTGTGAAGACATCAAATTACCTGAATTGATATAACTCCTTTTAGAATATGATACCCACATTTATATTTGTTATATATGTGTGTATGTACATAAAACCTATATAACTATTGAGTTTTATTCAAATAACCTTAATGTAAATTAAGGTACCTATTTATTGTTCATTTTTCTTTATTCCCAGGAAACGAAGATATCTCTTTTAAGATCATGCTAAAATGTTTTTATATATTGAAACAGAAACATCAAAATTCATTAAGAACAAAGCTCTGGCATATTAATTTGTCTGCCAGTTCTCAGTCTAGTGTGAATTCATCTGCTCATATGTCTTGAAAGTAGATATCAAAATAAAAATGCTCAGTAATGATTTCCATCGTATTGACAGACTTGCCCTTTATTAACAACACAATGCTTGATAATCTTGTGATATCTGTGATCTGAATCAACTGGTCAGTAAATTAGAAAAACAGTTTCCCTCCCACATTTTATCCTAAATCTATATGGAGAAGCGTCCTGTCCCTTACTTGCAAAGTTTCAAATGTTATTTGATTTATATGCACTTGAAAGAAAGATTCCCTTGAAACAACAAGGGCAAAATGTCCAAAGACATGGTAAATATATAGTTCCTTAATTGCAAAGCCAAAGTAGATTACACACAGCCTTGCAAAATCTAAGACATCTGCTTTGTTTGAGCCAAGAAGAGAGACATCTGGGGGCTTGAATGTTTCTTTGTGACCTGTTCAGTGTGAGTAACCTTGTAGTTAACTAGGCATTTAGTCAGGTCCCCCGAAGATCATTGTCTGGACTCCGCCTCAGAGGGTGATGGGGACCCAGGCCAAAGCCGAAACATCAGACCCAAAAGATCCCTGCAGCCATGCAGGCGGGTTGCCATATCGTAACGGGGGCAGTGTAATAACAGCGACCACCCGTTTATCTCTCCGGCAATCACAAACCTACACACAAGAAATAATCAATGGAGCAGGAAAAAAAAGGTAAACCTAAACATAAAAATGTCAGCTCCAAATCTTCTAGAATCATGTTGTTTTCCAACTAATTTGTAACCCTATTATTATTTTCAAATATCCTTAAATGCTTGGATCTTTTGTCATCCAAGAAAGAAACCTTTGGTGATTTCACATGGCCTTGGTGGAATAAATTCACATTGAAAACATTTTAATTATGGGCTTCTGCAATTACATTTGACTTCTCTAACTGCAAAGAAGCCACAATAAAGTAGCTCTTCAGCTGTTTGGTTGTATTCCTGGGTAATGTTATGTGTGTTCCGTCTAGCACGGAGTGGTTTATTTGTTCAAAGCCTCCTTGATGTTTGGGTTTATTTGCTTGTTCATTGGCCAAAATGAGCGCCCTTCTCCTGGGTTTCCCGTCCCTGTGTGACTTGGTAACAAAGTCCAGATGCAGTGTGAAGACTTGTGCTGTTTGACAAACAAAAGCAAACCCCACACTGCCTGTGAGTTGTTGATAAATCTTTCCATTGAAATGATACTTGTCTAAGTGGCAGAGATACAAGACCCACTTCTCATGCAGCATTTGAATGCGCGGACGGCACATTTAATTGCTCCCCATAGGCATGAATTTGGCAGAGAGAAAGCAGCGTGTTTTAATCAGTCTGTCTAGCTATATTTTAGAGCACCCCTGGCCACGGTGCCTGCGTATCTGTGCTAGCATTAATAGAACAGAAATGTGTATTGGACTTGAAAGGTGTTTTGATGGCAGGTAAACATTTATTTTCCACCTGATTCTGTTTTCTGTACGAGAGGATGCAGCCCAGAGGACGGTGCTTGCATCAGGGGGATTAGGAACTGAAGGTTTTCTTTTGCAAGGACCACCTTTAGAATGCGAAGACAGGGTTAATTTAGTAAAGTGACAATCCCAATGGTGGAGTTTAGAAAACAGACCCAAGAAGAGAGGTTTTTGTACATAAACAGCTGTAAATAAACCAATGAACCAGATGCTTTATTTTTAAAACATTTTTATTTATTGGTTTTAGACAGAGAGGTAAGGAAAGAGAGAGAGAGAGAGAGAGAGAGAGAGAGAGAGAGAGAGATCAGTTTGCCATTCCACCCATTCACTCATTCACTGGTTGACTCTTATATGTGCCCTGACTGGGGATGGAACCCACAACCTTGGTGTATCTGGACTACGTTCTAACCAACTGAGCTACCTGGCCAGGGCCAGATGCCTTATTTTAAAAGTATTTGATTTCCTGGATTAAAAGAAGTATTTCTCTTTATACAGTTATCATCACTTTTTATAAAGAACGTTAACATAACATGTGGCTGATTCTCAGTGTTAGAGAAACTAGTGTAAGTAGCTGGGCACAAATGTTTGTAAGCACCACAATATTGATATTCAGTGTTGCGCTATGAGGAAAATCAACCTTGGAAAATTGTTTGTACTCCTTTGTGGAGCACTTTCCCGGGTCTCTCTCATCTATGATAGAGGATCTATTTCACTGTAAAAATGCCTGATATTCAAATATCGTACTTTTGATATCTTTCACATTATAAATTGTTTATATTTTTTTTTTTCAGAACAGCATCTCACACTAGTATCCTGCATTTTACTTTGAAAGCTCCTTTGCATGCTTGTCTTGTTTTGAATTAACATGGGCTCTAGAGACAGAAAAACTGAGTTATAATATAGGCTTTCTCTTGACTTGTTCTAGGCCTGCAGACACACTTAACTCCCCATTTTCCAGCCTTTTTGCAATGGCCCTACCTGGCCACTTGCCTCCCAGATTAAAACAGCCAGGTCATCTGGCTTATATGCAGGGCAACTCTTTTCTTCTTCCCTGAAGTGACCTAGCATTTGTTAGTTTGCATCATTGTTTAAACATGTTGGTAGTAAGAGCAGAAAAAGAAGTTTTTTGCTCTGTCAGGAAACTAACAATGTACCAAAATAAAAATAAGTACTCACAGCCTGCTGTGTGAGGAGATGCTGGTAGCAAGCAGAGAGAGCAGACGCTTCATGAAGGAAAAAAAGAGAAAGGTTTTCCTATAAATTTAAAGAATTTCTTCCAATTATGTCTCCATAAAAGATACTTCGCTAATGTTTAAGAGCGGTATCCTCTATTACCACACTTATTATCGTGAAATGTAAGAATGCAGAGTGGTGGGTGTTTTGTTGTGACATCTGAACTATTTGTAAATATTGTTCACAGCTTTCTTAGCATATTTTAGCGAGGCAACATTTCAGGAAAGTATAATTTATTGCACATGATATAGATGGTGAGCTCCCCAACCCATTTGCTGTAGATGTGTTTGCATAAAAGAAAACTGACACCAGGCATATTAGATTAAAGTAGGAAATTGTGGTCTGTGGGACTAGGGTCCTGTCTGTAGTGGTCGCTCTGCCTTTATAAAATCACTGGTGAATCCAAAAGACTGGCTTTACTTCCTGCCAGGTCCCAAATGCTGTAAGCGCCAGACTAGTTAGAGGAGAAAGTATTTTTATCTATTAATGTGCCATGTTTGTTTGTATGTATATACATATGTATGCATGTATGTATGTATGAATGTTGTTCTCCCCAGCCAGCCTCCTCTGATTGTGACATGCAACTCCAATTCCACTGTATGTGGCATTTTCTTTTTTTATTTCCTGTGTGTGTGTGTTTGTGTATATATATATATATATATATATATATATATATATATAGAGAGAGAGAGAGAGAGAGAGAGAGAGAGAGAGAGACAGCCTTTGCCTCTGATGTCTCATATGGCTTTGTCTTATTCTTTTAAATTTTCCTCAAAAGGAGATAAAGGTCTTAGAAGAACTGTTCAGATGTTTTCTTTCCCTCTTGCTTTCCTGCCCACTTTAAATAATATTGAAAACAAAATCTACTTTAGTTAGCTTTTATTTTTTAAAGCTGTCGTTTTTTTTGGAAGAAAAAAGAGTTGGGACTCCTTTGAAAAGCTGTTCCGTTTTCAGAATAAAAGCTAACAGCAAATTATTTGGTCAGCAGAGCCTGTTTGTGTTCCATGAGGAGAGCTGGCAAACTTGATTCCCCTCCCCTCTTTTTCTCTTCCCCCTCCTCCTTGTACAATGGGGAGTTAGCTCAACTTCACAGAAAAGCCACAATTATATTGAGTGCCAGTATGTTCCAGACCTGTAATAGTAACTTAAGTTTACAGTAGCTCTGCGAGGTAGAGGGGGTTATCCCCATTTTACAGAGGTGGGAACTGAGACTTAAAGAGCTACAGTAACTTGTCCCAGAGCACACAGCCGGTGAGAGGCCTGCCATGATTCAGAGGAGCAGTTATCAACTATGGCTGCAAACCACAATCCCCTCGTGGAACTTAAAAATTAAAATGCTTGGTTTCCAGTCCTGAAAATCTAATTTAGTAGATTTAGGGTGGGAAACTGGCATCAGTATTTTTTTTTTTTTTGAAACAGCACAGGTGTCTGATACCCATTATTATGTGCCAATGGCATAGAGTCTCTCTCTCTCTCTCTCTCTCTCTCTCTCTCTCTCTCTCTCTGCCCCCCACCAGTAGTGAGACAGGCCTGACAAGACAAAAGGCATTTCTGTTAAGTTGGCGCCGTATGCAGTTTTTATTACAGTTACGATGCTGTTCCACATAAGTTTGTTTTCCTCGTTTTTCTGAGATAGAAAATCCGGAATGGTCACTGACCAATGCTGGTAGAATGGCTGCCAGAATTGCTTGTGGAGGCATTTTGTCCATTGAAGATGACCCCACCACAAGCAAAACGGTGGCCTGTGGAGCAAGGGCATTGCATCACTCATTACAGAAGTAACTTGGCAGTTTCCTCAGCTGAGAGAGGGTATTGGTTTCGTTTGTGTCATTCTGAGCGGTTTGAAGAGTCCACACACACCTCTCAGGGATGTCTGCATCCGTGCTAGGAGGCCTGGGTGGGAAAGCCTTGTCTGTCAACTTGGTTCAAATTTGCTCTCCAGTTGATTAATCTCATATAATGTTAAAATGAAAAGCAACCAGAACCCCTCTCTTCACTGCCTAGAAGCAGGCGTCCTCAAACTACGGCCCGCGGGCCACATGCGGGTGTTTTTGCCGTTATGTTTTTTTTACTTCAAAATAAGATATGTGCAGTGTGCATAGGAATTTGTTCATAGTTTTTTTTAAACTATAGTCCAGCCCTCCAATGGTCTGAGGGACAGTGAACTGGCCCCCTGTTTAAAAAGTTTGAGGACCCCTGGCCTAGAAGTCTTGTGTATTGCTTACGCTTCGAAAAGGACTATTCATGCCTTGTTTACATCTGACTCTGGCATTGAACAATCTTAAATGCTATAGTGTAATTCTATAAACATTTTTTTTTTTTTGGAAAATGGGCTAAAACAGTTCTTCTCTACAATCTTCCAGTGAATGGTTTGCGCCAATACATTGAGTAGGTGTAGACACCAGCAGAATCTGAAAGCGTTCAGCTTATAGCTCACTAAGACGGAGGAAGTGACACATGCTGCTGATTTCACTTACCCGAGCGCACCTCCCGAGTCCCCAGACCTATCTGCAGGGGTTTTGCCATCAAGGACTATCGCTGACCTGGTGAGGTTTGCCCAGAGAGCAGCACAGGAAGCATCTTTAGGGAAATCTGGTCTTTACCCCAATGTCTATTTACCAAGCATTACCAAAATTAAGTTAGAATGGAAGTACTTTAAAAAAAAATCCCTCAATGGCTCAATGGTGCTATTCCTAGTCTGATACACGTATTTTTTGGCATATAAAATAAAATTTACTCCTTTATAAAATATTCCCGGTATTTTCAAACAACATGCTTGTGCACATCCTACATACACATATCTTAGTTAAAAATACTTTTCAGTGAGTTTTTACAATGAAAATGTTGCATCCTATTCTTTATCTCCTTTCTCTGGCGCCTCACCCCCTACCTCCCCAGAAACAAAGGCATAAACGCCGAGGCAGCCGAGGCACATCTATCTCTGTAACAGAGGAGCCGGTGATTCTGCGTGATTCTTCCTAATGGTACCAGCATGATCTCTGCCTGGCTGAACCCAGCAAAGACCCCATGATTCATGGATGACTTGCAAACATTCTCTCCTGCTTTCTACGTGAAAACATACCTTGAAAAGACCCTCAGTTTATATATAAATTATAAGCAGCAAAGGTATGCTGTCTTAATTTTCCGTCTAACCCTCAAGACATCCTCCGTGGCATCAGTATTAAAGCAGGAACCAGGACTACATTTTCCTATTCGATAATAAGCTGTGGAAGTTGCACGGGGTCGAGTCTCTAGGAAATCCCCTCTTTCTTTGAAAAAATGTCATTGGTGAGATAGGAGATTGGCACCACAATGAGCAAAATATAGTGCAGGCTGATATGCATTGTCAGGTAGAATTTGGTTTGAGACACTGACTTTTGTCTGTGTGGTGTCTCCGTTCCAAAGAAGATGGAAGATGCAAAATTGCAAGTTTCCAATCTCTGGTTAATGTGGTCTATACAACTGAATAATGTATAAGGAGATGTTCCTTTGATAATGTCACAATTATTCATTGTACAGCCATAAACTCCAATATTCACATTAACAGCTAGGTATTATTTTTCTTCTCTGAAATTAAGTGAGCGGCATCAGTGGTCATAAATGAGAGCATTCATCAAAGGCGGAGCCATGGCAGAGGATTAAGAGAATGCTGATGAAGTGTCCAGATTCCCATAACTTGGAATGGAGCTGCATTCAGCATTCCTTTATTATCCATCTGCCACATAACAAAAAGTCTCCTATATTTAATGCAGGTTTGCCCTGGGCCACGTAATAGGATTAGGAATAATTTCTACAAATTTACAAAAACAAATCACATGGGAAGGCTTAGAATTTGCTAATAATTTCTCCATAGCTGGGAGATCAAAGGGATGTAAGAGTCCCTAGCCAGGCGGCAGTTTGACCCTGGCCGGGCTTTTTTAATGAAAGGGTTAATCTTCTCCGAGGTGACCATAGAGGAGCAGATAGTGTGACCAAAGGCAGACTCAGGCCCCCAGAAAACGAGGAAGAAAATAGACTGAAAAGTACAACAGCAAGAAAACATTTACAGGATCACACTACATTTTCTGGTTAGAAAAAAAGTAAAGTAAAACTGCAGAACCTCATTGAAAGGGGCGAGACAAAGGAAGAGGGCTGGCTGAGAAACAAACTCAGGAAAGATCAAAACCCCTCCATTGCCTTGAGGGAAAAAAAAAAAAAAAGAAATCAGGCTGCTTGCTTTTCCTTTTAAAGGTTGCCTCATTGTGGACAGGTGAGGCCCGATCCCTGAGCCCATCCCACTGCTCCTGCTGGACTCACAGGAGGAGCAGCCACCTGGCAGGCTGCCAGCACAGGAGCCTTGTAAGGTGGTGCCATTTCAGATGCGCCACTTCATATACAGGCAGACTAGGAGGGAAAATGGTGAATTCTCACAAGGACTTTCCGCGTTCATAAAGGGAAATGAGGGTAAACAAAGGCATGTTAAACAGAATAAGGGCAGCTAGGACCCATGGCACTGCTCCAATGTCTTCTACGTTCTCTATTACCAATTTGGACGAGTGGCAACCTGTAGCCCAAATCTCCTATCCTGCCCGTTCTTCCTCAGTGGCTGTAACGAAGTAGCCAGGTCTTGCACATATCAAGAGCCCCATCTGCTCCTTGCCTAACAATGGTTAGGGGTCCGCGGACAGCTGCATGATGCGTTCTCCAGGCATGCCGAACCGAGCGCCGCTGCTCCCTTCTCTACCATGCCACTCCTCAAACAGAGGAGTTCAGTATAGTCTGTCTGATGAAGGAGAGATGGGAGGTGTTTCTAGTCTCTCTGAAGGGCGAGTCAGCTCTCTGATGGAGGTGAGAGGTTCCTGTTACCAAGCCTCTCAGCCTGGGAGTTGATTCCACCTACTGCTATTACCTGTTGGTCTGTTAAGAACAAGGTGAAGGTCTTTTTCTTAGAAAGCTCACTAAAAGAGATTGGCTTGGGAGATAAGGAAGAAGTTGGATGAAAATATGGTATGAGTAGTCAAAAGGATGGCCTCAAAATGAGGAAAACTTTTTTTTTTTTTTTTTTAGTATACCTTCACCCTCCCCCCACTCTTATCTCCTGATAACAGGCAGGCTTAGGATGAATCTGCCCCCTCTCTGGCAAGAGAGAAGGTGTCACTCTTTTCCTCCAGTGCCCTCTGATCCTCTAACTTCCCCTCCCCCTGAAATTAGAGAAAACTGATAGTGGGTTATTTCAGGGCTTCACTGGGGTTGGTGAAGGATAAATGTCAAGTTGGCCTTCCAACACCTTAATGTCCTGCCTGCTAGTTTCAAGCAACGCCAGACTCCTTTGTATCGGCAGTGTGGTAGGATGGTTGGTTCTACGGCAGAAACGGCAGAGTAGATAGAGAAGATAATTCTATTTTGAACAAGTAGAATTGAAGGGTTTTGGGGGCACCCAGGTGCACTTGTTCAATGGACTATTGTAGCTCAAGGGAGACAACTGGGTGGGAGGTGGAGATGTGGGCGCTTCAGGCTATGGGTGGTAAACGAAACCATGAAATAGATAATACTCTTTTCAAGGAGAGTGTAGGGTAATAAGAGGGTCTCAGTGCTCAGGAGCAGGCAGAGTATGACATCCTGCAAACAAATCTGAGAGGGGTCATTTGTCAGAGGAACAAGAAATTAATCAGACAAGAAGGTATATGGCCTAGAAGAGAAAGAAGGAAGGGCGGAGGCAGTCAATACAGAGGCAGTGGTCAGCAGAGTGGCTAAGAAGGCAAGACAATTCAGGATTGAAAAGTAGCCATTGGGGATACCAAATATTAAGAGTGAGGGCCGATTGCAGGAGCTGCAGGGACAAGTGATGGTTAGGAGGAAAGATGGAGAGTGGAGTTCGAAATGAAAGGAAGATGAGAGAAGGCAGTCACAGATGTAGGTAAAAGAGCGAGGGCATAATAAACCTCTGGTGGCTGAGGAGAAGGAGCTGGAAAAGAGGACTAGGTTGAAAACATGGAATGAGACCCCAGGAAGGAGTTGGGACTGGATGGAATCAAGAGATGGCCTTAGTCATGACTCAGCCATAATGGGCATATGAATAGTGGTGACGTCTTTCTCTCAAGGGATCTCTTTGCAGCCATTGATTTATCTGGGGACTTGTGAAGTTTATTGGTAGGGGTCTGGGAAGACTTGAATGATAGAGGCTAGGGTTAGGATGGGGAAGGAACTCTTCGGAAATCATATGAAAGGGGAAATATGTTCTGATGGTTGAGGGTAGGGATGGGAAGGGGGACTGGATGAAAGTCATGTTTTAGGGGAAAGGTCAGAGACAAGACAGGGACTACCTCTTAGGTAGTGAGAGACGGAGTCTGCAGGAGCCTAACTTGGCACCAGGGCGGCCTCAGGGCTAACTGCAGCTTTGGGGGTGCTGTTGAGCTTTCACGGAACCTTTGTAACCATCCCCGTGCGTTGATAGATGGAAGGGATGTGTCTGCTTGTTGAAAGTGCTCTTTCTCAAAATACCAGAATATATTGGGGCCAGGCCACTTCGCCCCTCTCGAAGCAGCAATACACAGAGATGGGGAAGTTGTCTTCATTCCCCCATCTCTTCTCCAACACCAAAGGGACACTGGTGCTGTTTCTCCACTGGCCTGTGGTGGGCAGAGAGAGTATACGATTCCAGTTTGGTGGGTGGCGAGGCGGCAGCTGCAGGTTGGCTGGTGGCAGGAGACTAGCTTAAGAGGAAAAAAAAAAAAGAAAAAAAAAAAAAAAAGATCTGCCTCTTAGAGAGACCCAGAACACTCTGGGGCACTTGCTTCATCATCACCCAGAAGCAAGGAAGGAGGCAGCATTCTTACTGTACACAACTGTCCTTGGCCACTCGGCAGGAATCAGCGTGCAGGCAGTGGTGGCTGTGTGGACGGTGGCAGGGTTGGTGGTGGCCATGCGGCCTTACTGGGGGCCTGGTGATGGAGTGCCAGCTCTCAGTATTCCAGGCAGGGCTCCGGGTGTGGTTTGTCAGGGCCAATCCTTGAAAACACTGAGCACAAACACTGTGCTCCCCAAGCTGTGGCATATTTGAAAGGCACACAGAACTGAACTGCAACCATAGCTCTCCCAAGTATTGAGGTAAAGCATTGAGCTTCCCTAAACCTCAGTCTCCCGTCTGAAAAATGATGATTGCATAACACCTACTTCATTGGGAAGTTTTCTGATAACTTATTTTAAATCTTTCAGATAATGTAGGTAAAGGGTTTGGCCAAGAAGCAGGCAATAAAGCCCTCCATAATGAGTAGCTCACTGAAAGATGTAATACTTCGTTATTGGCATCAAGTGGTGGGATGTCAATGAATGGAGCTTGGAGATAGACTGAGATCTGAACGTAAACGGTAATGGCTCTGTTTATGTCATAGGTTGGGGAAACTTGGACATTGTAATTAGATTGTTTCCCATCTTACCTTAAGCATAGTAAGCAAGTTTACTCAAAGAAGAAAGAGCAACAGTTAATTTCATTAGAATGCTGCTGAGCTTTCAAAAGCAAAAGGATTCCTGGATTTGGACTCTCTATAGCATATCTTGTTCAGGCGCATATTCTTCTCCCTCCTGCTCTTTCTCTAATTTCATTAATTCTGTCTTCAAGCTATTTTCAAAATTCCTAAGGAATATACAGATACATTTATTCACTACTGACTTTGCTACCTATGTCCATTCTACTGAGTTCTAAAAAATAAAAATAAAAATAAAATAAAAATTCACAGAGGTAGAATAACTGAAACATGGTCTTGTTTGATTCACAGCTGTAATTGTGTTTCTCAGAAAGTGTGTTTTGTGGAGCTTGTGAGTGACTGTTACTGCATCATATGAAATAAGGATCCCTTTTCACAGAATGGAACAGTCTGATAAGGAGGTTTCATTTCTATAGCAAAGGTTTTCCAGAGACTTACTATGCAGACGTATATGGATCCAGCAAATCTATAGTTTAGTAACTATTGCAGAGCTTGTGTTCCATGGATCAAGCATTGGGAGACTTGTTGGGCTCGGGATCTGAGAAGTTGAAGTGAAAAGAACCATCTAGAACCTTCTAGAGGAGTGAGGAAAAGGGGGGAGATTTTAGGAACTAGCTTTTGGTGTTGTGTGCTTTCTCTCCAACATTTCAGTCTATTCCATTTGCACATTCCTCGGAACCTGGAAATTTGGAGTAGGGGAACTCACTGGTAATTCCTAGGCAAAATTCCTTATGTTACTCTTCTATGAATGGTGTGGCAATGTGATATCAGGTAGTTGTTTTATTTTTTAATACCATAAACTGGCTGTGTGCTATGATTGAATGCCAGCAATTTCTAGCGATAACCATTTATTTTTATTTTTATTGTTGAGAGCATTATATCTATCCCCCTTTTCCTCATTGACTCCTCCTAGCCCACCCCTGCCCCCAGTCCTGGGCCTCACCACCCCATTGTCTGTGTCCAGGGGTTATGCATATATGCATACAAGTTCTTAGATCTCTTCCCTCCTACCCACCCTCCCCCGCCTTCCCTCTGAGATTCCACAGTCTGTCCTAAGCTTCTGTGTCTCTGGATCTATTTTGTTCGACAGTTTATTTTGTTTATGAGATTCCACTTATGAGTGAGATCATGTGATACTTGTCTTTCTCTGACTGGCTTATTCCGCTTAGCATAACACTTTCCAGGTCCATCTACAACAGCAATTTCTATAGGAATACTCCAAACAATGGTCAGGGACAGGGATATTATATACTTTATAATAGTGACTAAAATAATAAAGTGTTGTTTGAATATGTTTTTACAGAGGACTTTTGTAGTGGACGTGATTTAAATCATTCAGGTACTTTTATTTATTTATTTATTTTTTAAAACTATATTTTATTGATTTTTTTTACAGGAAGGGAGAAGGAGAGAGTTAGAAACATTGATGAAAGAGAAACATCAATCAGCTGCCTCCTGCACACCCCCTACTGGTGATGTGCCCACAACCAAGGTACATGCCCTTGACGGGAATCAAACCTGGGACCCTTGAGTCCGCAGGCAGATGCTCTATCCACTGAGCCAAACCGGTTAGAGCTCATTCAGGTACTTTTAATGATTTTCTCTTAACTAAGGCATGGTGGGAATTCTCTTCTTCGGGCTACATGCTCTTTCACTATGTTACTACACTAGATAACCCATGTCAAAACTTCTTTACCTGGTTAGAGATTCTTAACTAAGGATAGATAAGGAGAAAAAGCATGTGTGGGTATTTACAAATACATGGGAGTGGACCCACACCCACAGATTGTTATTCCGTGGCTTTTGGGAGGGCTCCCCAGCTTGTGTTCTCTTACAGTGCTCCCAGTGTGATTCTGGTACACACCGTAAGCTGAGAACTCTTGGGACGAATGTAACTAAAATAACAGAAATGGATTATATTTCATTTATGAAACAGTATGTATGGTGTGCTAGACTTTACATAGTTCTCAGTGATGATGGTGCCTGCAAGAAGGTACATTTTAAAGTAAAAATAATGAGCAAACATCCTTATTTGTGTCCGTGTTTCTTATCATCTAAACACCCCTTTAGAGGCAAGTTTGGTATCAGGTGTAAAGTGAGGGGGAGGGGCAGGAGAGTGGCTCCTTTCCACGTAGGTTGTTAGGTACAAAACTGTTCTTGAGGCGACTTCCCTAAGAGCATGGTTTATAAGTACTTTCGATTAAGGGAAATACGGTATTTCAGGGTAAGGAAAATAAGAAGGGGCAGATTCTCTGGGGGGTGCTATATCAAAAGAGATGATAACGAGAAGGAAGTAATGGAGCTGAGTTTTCATTTATTGGTTAGGTGTTCACATCAGCTTATTCAACTCAGATCATTGGCACAGCTACCAATGATAATATTTTGGATTTGCAAATACCAGAGAAACCTAAGCCATCTGTTGTTCCAATGAGGATGTTGCTTAAAAAAATAACAATGAGTGGTTTTGCAGAAAACAGGATGTTTGTCAAATTAGAAGATCAAATTCTATTATCCTTTGGTGTGGGTAGGAAGAGAGCCTGGTTAACAAGGTGTCCCAGCATCTCTAAATGTCCTAGAGCAGTTTTCTAAGATGCAACGATGAAATGATCGCTTATCGTACAGTGGAAGATCCAGTCATCTCCTATTAACAATGTTACCTTTTTTTTTTTTGTTTTTCTGACTTGCTAGCAAGCTAACGAATGGCTTTAGAGAGAAAAGGTTGGCATTTCACTAACTGCTTGTGGAATGGATAAGAAGGTGATGTATCTACGACATCTGTCACCTTACTGATCTCCTGTGTTGATTCAGAATTGTCCCAGAAAGGACTCTGAGGATAAATTAGATACTGGGTGGCTTAGGGCATGAGTTACCTTTGGGTAGCTTGGCTTAAAGGCTAATTACCTCAATCACATAGCACCTTTGAGTACCTTGGATCCTCATATTGTTTCTCTCAAGAATCAACCACCTTAATGCCTACTTGTTAATCCTTCAGGGAAAGTGCGCATGATATTATTATATATTGTACATGATTTTATTTTATATATATATATATATATTCAAACCATAGGGGGTGCATGACCCTGTCTCATACCTGTTTTACTTAAAATGAATCATTTGCCTATACTTCTCCAAGTAGAACCTGACCAGAATCTCATATCCCCACCCCCACCCCCACCAAATACTCAACCCAAATATTACAATATAATTGAAATTAGATTAAAAAATTAAATGACATTTTGTGAGCTGTTTAAAAGGGTCAGCAATGTGTTAGAGCACTGTGAGATTAACCTTTGCTCATTTGGGAAAATGCAGACTTCAATAGGAATTCTGTGGCTGGGCTTGCACTTGCTAAAAGTTTAAAACAGTAATTTTTTCCTAAGAAAGGTCATCTTGAGCTAAAATGTCAAATAAATTATTTAGATTACTGAATTAGAAAAGTGAGGATCTGACAGGCTGAATTTTTTATGCACATTAGCCACAGCCAGGGTCTCTCTATGCTCTTTTTATTAGGTAAAGTGCACCCCCCTTGCCTCTTATTAAAAATCTCTCCATTTAGTCCAATACACTTTCTTTGATAGATGACTGCTGCTTTTGAGCGACCAAATACACGAGGCTGCTGAATTCAGATGGCCTGTATTCATTTTGCATGTCTCATAGGCTGGATTCTAGTGAAGAGGCAAATGGGGTGGGGGCACAGAGAAAAGAACATGCAAGCACACACCAACAAGAAGTGTTTATAGATATGTATACATGCAAATACATAAACATAAACATATATATATATATATTATATTTTTTTTTCTTTCAACAAGGTAGTCAGGGACTTCAGAAAAATTGAAATCCTCTCCATTTTTATACAGTTTGTTTCAAATAGGGGACATGTAATATTATCAGATGGCTCCCACTTAGGAAATAATACCAAAATATTAAATGGCTTTGTGACCATGTGACCTAAACGATTCTCTGACTTAGAGGCAAGTGTACTCTTTGAAAAAACCTGTAAGTGCCACTGCCACCTTGGGAATATGGCAACTTTATGGTTAGTGCTATGTGACAGAGTACTCTGAATCTTTAAAAAAAACTTTCTTATTGCAGGTAGACGACGCTGGTACCAGCTCTATTTCACACACAAGAAAATTGAGTTACAGAGTTGTGGTAGGGATAGGGCTTGGTTACTATCAGACTTGCAGACTGAGTTCTAATATTGGCTGTGGCTCTTTCACCGGGATGTCCATGTCAAACCTGTGGTTTCTTATGCAGAGAAGTTCTTTAGGATGTTTAGTTGAATGTTTGGTTCACATAGGTTTCACGTGTCTTCATATCATCTATATAGAGTATAGAGAATATTCTTTATTTCTGTGAGGCTTTTGGCTTCTATCTCTTATGTTTCTGTCTTATATATGTACTAGAAGGCTGGTGCACCAATTTGTGCACAGGTGGGGTCCCTCCGGTTGGCCTGCGGAGATCAGGCCCCAGTTTGCATCCCCAGCCTCACACCCCCAGCCTCACAGCCCTGCCTGGCACCCCGCCTTGGCCTGGTGCTGTCTGCTCACCTGCTCCACCATCCGCCTCAGTCCCGCTCTTGTCCTCAGCGCCTCCACTGCTGCCTGCTGCCAGCTGCATCCCAGACGCCCGCCATGGTCCGCGCTGCCCCCTGGAGGTCAGCACACATCATAGTGAGTGGTCAAGCTCCAGGTCGAGCTCCCAGTTGAACTCCTGGTTGACCTTGACAGGTCGAATGACCACCTGAGGGGGAAATTTGCATATTAGGCTTTTATTATATAGGATATATTTTGCTAACTTCTTTTTTTTTCAGAGAACTTTACTCTTTAATTATTTTTTTCAAGTTGCTTTGCAAATCTATTTCAAGAAATTATCTTTACATGGCTAAGGATACCAAGGCTTGGAGAACTGAAATATTGTACAAGACTGGGGTAGAGTTGAAATTAGAATTCAGAATTTGGAGAGTCTTGGTTCTAAGTCTGTGGTTAAGTCACATTATTTATTTTCTTCTTCTTCTTCCTCCTCTTCCTCTCCTTCTTCTTCTTCTTCTTCTTCTTGTTTCATTTTCCACCTTTTTTCTTTCCATTTATTCTTTTTCCTTCTTTCTTTGGCTGTCCACTGACCACTCTCTTACATGAATAATGTTGGTGCCCTGTATTTCTGGGTCTCCTGGCAGTTGGGCAGAGCTTAATGACTCATTCTGGCTAACAGAACATGGGTAGAAATGAAGTGTGTCATTTCTGGGTTAAAGATTTGAAAAACTATTATGCACCCCTCTAACTACTTCTTCTATTGCCTTGGCAATTGTGGAGGAGGCATTGAGTTATGATATTAGGATTAAAACAATGAAGTCAATCATTCAAAGATGCCCTGGAGAGGTGTTAATACCTATGGCGGATTTTTCATGAGAAAAACATTAACTTTTGTTGGGTTATGCCTATGGTGTTTTGGAATTATTTATTACCACAGCATAACCTGCCTTATTCTGACTAAAACAGATTAAGGGTGCCTCTTTGTTCAAAATTTTATTTTCAATACAAATTTATTACATATTTTTGTTCTTTTGCTTTTTTCTTGGCCTTTATCCTAGTTGTTTTCATCTTATATATGGTCTCTATGAGTATCTGGGTTCATATAAGGTGAGCATTCTTTTCCTCTATCCTCACTGACTTTTCTCTGTAACATTCTTATGTAATGTCTATACTTGACCTCTCCCTGTGTGTAATCAGAAACCAGGAGGTCCTGACACACAAAAAATGTTATATTCCAATATTTCTTCCTTGTATTTGAGGAAAAGAGTCCCTGGTAATTTTGGAATTTACCAGTGTCCAGTTCTAGAAGAAAAAAAAGAGTTCAAAAAGAAGAAAATGAAAGGGTTTCAAAATGTCTATTTCTTTTTTATCACTATAAAAATAAAGACATATTGCTTTACCCACGGCCCATTAGATCACTGACATTTGGAATGCATGACTGTGGTTTTCAATTGATCTTTAATTTGAAAGCATCCGAGAAGTGGTCTAGGAATTGCTGGGCCCTAAATATAATTTTCCAAATATCATCTAAATTTTTGGCATTGAAGTTGCACTAACTGTAAGAGCTTAAAAAATTGGCTGATGCAATACAAAGGATAGCTCAAACTTTCCCAGGCTTAAATTCTTTGTAGGGGGTAACACTCTCTCGGGGATAATGCATTCCCAAGCAACATTCTTAAGAAAAGGCCTCTGGAACTAAGCAGGCTTTTATTCGAGGTCCAAGCTTTTGTGTTTTATTGTGTGTGTACCTGGGTATAGTCATGATTTATACAGCATTGTCTAGACTCTAGAGTCTAGAGGTTGAGGTCAGGATACATTATGCCCCCTGCCCCCCCCCCCTTTTTTTTGTGGTTCTGTGACCAAATGAAATTTCCAGAATATCCCTAGAACAGTAACTCCTGAATTAAGTCCAAATTCCTTTGCCTCTATCTTTTCCTTAGTTTAGGCTCTCTCTGTGAAAATGCTTTCATTAGGTATGGTCTCTGATCTAGTTGAGCAGCTTGTTCTGAGCTTAGAGCCTGTGTTTATATTGTTCCTTAAATTGAGGTTCTCTTCCTCTTCCTCTCTTATCTTTGATTTAGCCATTCTTTAAGAACCAGCTCTAAGCTCAACTCTTCCACTACTAAGCCTTCTTATTTTTAATTAAAAATATATTTTTATTTATTTCAGAGAGGAAGATGGAGGGGAGAGAAATAGAAACATCAATGATGAGAGAGAATCATCGATCGGCTGTCTCCTGCATGCCCCCACTGTGGATCGAGCCCACAACCTGGGCATGTGCCCTGACCAGGAATTGAACCAGGATCTCCTGGTTCATAGGTTGGTGCTTAAGCACTGAACCCCACGTACTAAGCTTTCTTTAACCCTTTGCACTCGCTTGCTTTTTCTCGATTCCTGCTACCGATGCTAACCGTGTCGAGTCACACTCAACATCTGAGTGCAAAAGGTTAATTACTAAAATCCTTGGGACTGAATTATACTTTAGATACATTATCCAATAAATAATAAGTCTCATGTGGGAGGCCCAAGAAATGGGGGATGAAGGTGAAATAATATTTTTACAGAGGGGTCCTGGAAATGGAGTTAGATTTTGAAGATTGAAAAGTGACCACTCAGTCATCAAACAAGAGATAAAATAAAATGAGACACAGTTAGTAATGAGTTAACAAACAAACAAACAAACAAAAAACAAACAAAAAGACACAGAGAAAGCTATATGTGGGCAAAATGAGAGGTCATTTCATGATTGCTAGGTATCTCCTGGGATGTCCCCTTTACCTGTAGTTTAGTAGCCCTTGCTGAACCAAGAGTGGGCATCTCAAGAGATTGTTTATCAACTTTCTATCTCCCCCCCCCAACAAGGCCAGACTAAGGAGGTCTCAGTTTGTAATGAAAGGCTATGTTGCTATTAGTTGGAAATATGATGGTTAGGCCTTCCATATAGTCTCCAATGTTCACCGTGTCATTCATTGAAGAAGCTATAGGCCTCTGTTTCTGGGTCATACGTCATAACTCTAAAGTTGTAAGTGGTATCATTGCAATAGGCTGCTAGCTGAATGACTCCCCGTAGAGTATGAAGCTTCATAGATATAAGCTTGAAGTCTAGGTTAACTTATCAGAAGAAAATCAGAAAGTACTCCTGTGTGGAGTGCAGCTTTTCCAGGTGTTCTGGGTCTGAAATGGAAGTGGTGGATGAGAACAGAGAAGCAATGGTGTGTGTGTGTGTGTGTGTGTGTGTGTGTGTGTGTGTGTGTGTGTGTTTGAGAGATAGAGAGATCCATGATTTCAGTAAAATGATACACTGTAAGTGAAGTGATGAATGACTAGACTAAGCTAATCATGACTTGAAGAGACATTTGTAAAAAGAAAAGCTGCATCTGAGATGCTTTTGCAATGTCCAGTTTACACATTTCACTTGGTTATCAGTCTGGCACTAGTGATATCCAAGGAAGAGGTCATTCAGCCCTGAAGGGCTATGAAGAGGGCCCTATAAAACTGCAATATAGACAGGGGTTCATGGTTAAAGCAGATCATAGGAACAGGACATTTCACATGGATAACACAGATATAGGGTAGTCCAGAGAGTCTGAATTCTTCTCATTGTAACCATCAGAAATTCCTCACCAACCTTACCCCACCACCAAGGCTTGTCTCTCTATAGCTTGTAGGGAAACTCTATATCCTTTGGTGTCTACTTCTGTGGGGAATGGGGAACAGATCTCTCTGCAAAGGGTCTGATAAACCTAGTGACACAAATATTTTTTTAGTTATGGGATACTATTATATAAATAGGTAAAGATGCATGTTGTATGCGTGTACATATATTGCCCCTGTGTATTAACCACTATGCCGTTCATGTTTTAACAGCAGGCCAGAAGAGTTAGCTCAAAGCCTGCCAGTGCAAAACTCAAAATCTTACATATGTAGTTCATTTAAACATCACCTACATGGGCATATTTTAAGCCATTTAGAGCATATACCCCTCAAAATTACATCCAATAACTGCCAACCATAGATAAGACAAACCTTGTAGCTATAAAAGTTCCCAAACCTCTGCTGCCATTTCTAAAGGGCGCTCTGGCCCAGAGACTGCAGAGTGACATCACCTGGACACAGGACCCAATACCTTGTTGCTAAGGGCTGGAAGTGGGTTGTGTGTGGGAAGGTAATCTGAGCCTCTGCCTCTACAATCCTGCCACTTTTGTTGGCATCATCCACCTCTCCTAAGGGGAAAAGGATGATATAGCTCAGGAATGCTATTTTGGAAATACAACTAAAAAATGAAACAGTTTGATTTTACACCAGGATAACATGTTGCTGTTAACTGAGGTCCATCTCTACCAAAGGATCTGGAGGTCAGGTTCTGTGAATGAATATATGGGTATAACACCCAGATCCAAGAACTCCATCCCATTCCTCACCCTCTTTCATAAGAGGATGTAAAGATTGTTCCTCATTAGGTGCTGAAGTGTTGTTTGGATATTGGGAAGCCAAAGAGTTGATGTAACAAATAGGTTCAGGTATTGTTTGGCCTTTTCATGCATCACGCTCATCTGAGAGTATATATTATACCCCCTGGAGATACAGCCTCATTAAGGCCTGACCCTTGGAGCTGCTGCTACATACAACTGGTTGAGTATTTGAAGGAGTAGTTACCCATCCAGTATTTCACTATATTTAGGCCAAGTTCAGAAGATCAAAAATGCTTCTTGATCTGCTTCAATTGGGAAATTATCTGGTCATAAATTGTCTAAATAAGTTAGGAACCAAGGCAGCACAGCCAGATTTTCTAAAAATGGTTAGGTGTAGTTGCCGAGAATATGGCCAGATGTGGCATTGTGCTTTGTTAGCAAGGGCGAGTCGTGTGTACATATACCAGTCACCCACACCAACATATGCCCCGAGTGTCCTGAAAGGGGTCTGTTTTTGCCCAGAGGAGGTCATCTTGGACAGGGCCTTACCCCAGAGAACTAGAACATTTAGGACACTCACTTCTACACTTTACTGTTCTATGTGCCCCAAGGATGAGAGGCTAATAGAATAAAATTTAGCTCCCAAACTTAGGGTAGAGTCATAACCAGAATAGCTGAGAAAAGTGTAGGAGTTTGAACAAATGTGGACAAGTGAGGCTCTTTACTGAGTTGTCTGTCCAAGGGAATGCTCAGCAGAGGAGAGAGTAGAATCAGAATTCAGAAATGGAGATAGACTAGCCGGAAGTAATGTAAACAAGCTGGAAATCTGGGCCCCAGAGAGCCTAGACAACAAGCAAGCTGGTGATGGGCAAGCTGGGACCAGCGCCCAACAAGAGGGAGCTAAAATGTACAAGTTAAAATATTTGCTGAAGCACTCTACATATCACCAGCATTCTCTGCTGAGCGGGGCAGGTCATTAAAGGGATGTAGCTGAGAGAGACAATAGCCACTTCACTGTCTCTGAAATCCTGCTAAACTTATAATCAGCTACATAATTGAGCACTTATTTCATATGTTAGTTCTTTAAGCATTAGTTTTATATCCTCACAACATATGCTGCAATCCACTAGGCACATTATTGGGTTACATAAGGAATGCTTCTTGATTGATTGATGGATAGAGTCCCTTATTTAGAGAGCTTTCCATGTAATTGAACTGCTGTCTATTCATTTTATGTTTGCAAATATTTCTCCAAGTGAGTATTCAACCTGTTCCCCATATATATCCAAGTTCTGCATCTTTTACATATTTCCTTGCCTGCTTCATAATCCAAATGAATCCTCTTATCTGCTGCCCACAGTGGGACAATAGGTGATATTTTTGGTACTGAATTACCCAGTGGCACAACTGCCTGGACTTGGGAGACAGAGAACAAAATACAAAGATTTGCTGCTGGAGGGGAGTTACTTAATCTAGGGTTGTGGCCACTGCACAAGGGCACAGGAAACAATAGGAAGGGGGTCACACAGGTGTTGAATGTCTTCATCATTTTTATTTTTGAAAAACTGACTCAGAAATTTGACTTCAGCCATTAGCAACATGCAACTGGTACTCAAACCATTTATTAGTAGACAAAGAAGAGATCCTGGTGATTCAAATCTTGACTAATTTTGGGAGAACCTGAGGAAAGGTGGGGAAAGTTCATCCATGACTCTGAAAGTGTTTGTTTGTTGTCCTTCCCCTCCTTAAGCAATAAGAACACCCTGACATCAGTGTCAGCACATCTCTCCTCCTATCCTTTGAAAGACCCAAAGGTACTCTTCTTATTTGTGGGTTAAAAGCCATCATAGGTAAAGTCTAATTTTATATGCATAGGTTTCAGAAAAAAAGAACTATGTGATTACAGCTAATCTTTGTGATTTTTGGCAACTTCTTTCTTTAAGGACTGATTAATTACCAGACCAGAGCTAACCATTCCCAAACCTTTGATGACTAGCTGAGGAAGTGAGGTGGCTATTTCCATACCCCATACTCCAGAAACTGGCCTTTCATGGTTTTAAATGCAGAACATGGATTAATGTGGGGGAAGGTGCTTTCTTGATTCTGCAAGGGGTTGCTTTGGAGAACTCTCTTGTCTTAGGCACAAACCTCTAATAATGAAGTTGACATTGACTGTTTTTGGACATTGGCTAAAAATCTTAGGGACAATAGTTTAGGTTGGGATGTTGACTTCTCTTAAACAATTTAAGGGAGGATCTCATGGTTCTTGGCAAAGATTCTTAAGGAGAGAGAGAGAGAGGAGAGAGAGAGAGAGAGAAATCAGTTGCCTCCTATATATGCCTTGTCAGGGGATTGAACCCAAAACCTGGGTATGTGCCCTGACCAGGAACTGAACCTGCCACCTTTCAGTGCATGGGATGATGCTCCAACCAACTGAACCACCCGGCTGAGCAAATATATACTTTTTTTAAATGAAGAAACTTTGGATTTCTTCTGGTGGACAGAAGGGTGAAGGTTCTGGGACTCAGAGGAAGGACAATATGGGAGAGGACTCTTCTCTGTGTTAGAGAGCCAGGCTTTGAAACTCAGTGGCAGGCAGGGAGACCAGGGAGGACAATGATCAGTTCAAGTGGAAACAGAATTTGAGGAAAAAATTCTTAAGATAATAAACTAACCTCAGGCCTATTGTTTTGTGGCATAATCCTCTTTGCTTATCATAACATAACTATTATATTTCTCTTTGCATTTCCTATGTATCATTTCTAATCTTCCCAAGGCAGATTTACACCCAGGCCTTATAGGGCAAAGGTCACTGAATCAACAAACTAAAAAGAAAATATTTTAAATTCTAATATTTTACTAGTAAAATCACCACCATTAAACCTTCTATCCATCAGGAAGAACCCACCGTCTCATCTCTAAATCTTAACCCTCCTTGAAAACACAACTTAAAAATTACAAGTTTTAAAACCTTTTTTGACATGTTACATCATTCTGATGATTCTTTTAGTCTAGTTCCTACATCAATAATAATAGCCTCAACTACTACTACACACAATATCTATGGCAATTATTAGGCATCAGGCAATGTTCTGAGAGCTTTATATATATTGATTTATGTAATCTATAAAGCAATCAAATGAAATAAGTAATGGTTTTCCCAGTTTATAGGTGATAACTCTGAAGTCAGGTTTCATAGTTAAGACGTGGCAGAGACTCACACCCAAGCTGTTTAGCACCAACATCTGTTCTTCTTGTCTTTATTTCTGCTGTTCTTCTTGTCTTTATTTCTGGTTTCAATCTGTGATCCTTTTGCTACATATGCACATCATTTTCTATGGATTTAAGTATTATTTTCTCAGTATTCAAGTGTTTTATAAATAAATTGGATATTGCCATTATAATCTTCTTAAGTCAGGAACCTGTCTAAAGCTCATTTAAGTTTTTGTAATCAACATAATTTCAGCATAAACTGGCAGCTCAATGCACATTTTATCCAACTAGCTCACACTTGGTAGTTGAATTCACTCAAGAATTCTTACTAAAACTTTAGTATTGCTTTATTCTCTGTAATTCTGAAGCACCTTGAATCTTGCACGTAAAATGAATGAGGAATATGTTACAAAATAGGAATACCTATTAAGTCATGCAGCAAATATTCTTTGAGTATCTACTACTCAAAGGCTCTGAGCAAAACATTCATATATTGAATTCTATGAACCTTACAGTCTAAATAAGGAGATCCTGCTAATAATCCTATATAATGAGTACCTGGTTGTCCAGTTGGCCGTTCAACCAATCAAAGCATAATATGCTAATGATATGCTAAGGCTGCTCAACCGTTTGCTATGATGTGCACTGACCACCAGGGGCGAGACGCTCTAACTGGTAGGTTAGCTTGCTGCTGGGGTCCGGCTGATCAGGACTGAGTGAGACGGGGGCAGGAACCTCTCCCACCTCCCCAGCAAAACTAAGGATGTCCAACTGCTGGCTTAGCCCAGCTCCCCACCTAAGCTGTCAGTTGGACATCCTCTGTGGGCTCCTAGACTGCAAGAGGGCACAGGCTGGGCTGAGGGACCCCCCTCCCACCCCGAAGTGCATGAATTTCATGCACCGGGCCTCTAGTCTATATATAAAAATCTAAGCGACTGAACAACTGAATGAGAGAATGACTGGTCGACTGGTCACTATGATGCGCACTGACCACCAGGGGGCAGACGCTCAGTGCAGGAGCTGCCCCCTGGTGGTCAATGTGCTCCCACAGCAGGAGCTGCTCAGCTGACTGATGGGCGCCAGATGCAGGGCTCATGGCTGGCCACAGCAGCCTGGAGACTGCAGCAGAGCGGCAGCAGGTGCAGCAGGGTTGGGATGAGCAGGAGCAGCAGGCAGGAGTGACAGGCAGGAGTGGTAGGCGGCTTGGACTGCCGGTTTTGGCCTGATACCCACAGTATCAGGGATCCCACCAGTGCATGAATCCGTGCACTGGGCCTCTAGTCCTTATATAATAATGATAACAACCAGGAAGGAAAAAGTATGACATGCTATCAGAGAGCAGAATAGAAGAATTGGTGTGAGCTGAGAGAGTCAGAAAAGGCTTCCTGAAGGATGTGATGTTTGATCTGAGAGCAGAAGCATGAATAGGAGTGGAGTGGCCCATAGAATTTTGGGTAAGCCTGACTCCCATCTACCTCCCTACATTCATTTACACTCTCAGTTTCATTCTTCTCACACTAACCTTATTTAAAATCATTAGGTGAACCATGCTTTGTCCTTAGATTACCTTATGTGTTATTCTCTCTGCTAACAATCAATTTTCTTACTCTTTTGTTTCTATTTATCTCATTTCAACTGATGTGCTTTGGGCATTGATATATTTTGGACATTGTATCAGTTGGGTTCTCCAGAGAAATAAAACCAGAGGAAACTATCTCTATGACTATGTCTATGTCTCTATCTATCTATCTATCTATCTATCTATCTATCTATCTATCTATCTATCTATCTATCATCTATCATCTATCTCTATCTATCTATCTATCCATTGATAACTGATAAACACACACACACACACACACACACACACACACACACATATTTTAAGGAATTGGATCACACAACTATGGGGCCTGACAAATCTGAAAACTACTGTGGGTAGTTGGGCAGGCTGGAAATTGGAAATTCAGCAAGAGTTGATGCTTCAGTTTAGAGACAGAATATATTCTCCAGGAAACCTTAGTTTTTGCTCTGAAGGCTTTCCAACTGATTGGAGGAGGCACAACCACATTGTCAAGGGTTATCACTTTTACTTAAAGTCAAATGATTGTAGATGTTAACCATCTGAACCAAATATCTTCACAGAAACCCTTGGATTAGCCTCTGATTAAATAACTGGGTCTTATAGCCTACCTAATTTGATACATAAAACTAACCCATAATAGGTATTAATAACTATGTTCAACTAGTTTACAGTATTGGTAATTATATGGCCTTTAGTTATATTCCTGAACTACCTTCATCTTTAGAGGCCAGATCTTTGATTCCACTCAGCTATTGGATGTCCTAGTCCTATATTTTGGAGGTCCTATTTGTATATTTGAAGAAATTCAGTTGAACAATGTTTTCTATTTTACATTTAAAAATCCTCCTTGCTGTTAGGAATATTACTCAAAATTCACCAGCACATTAAGTCTGTTTCTCTTTAGGAAATATTCTGTAGTAACTCCTAGTCTTGACATTTTCCTGAGTTCAAACTGATAGCTTTGTCTGAGTCCATTATTTATTCATTCATTTAATCCTTCATTCATCAACAATGATTTTTAGTACCGACTATATATAAAAGCTCTATCTTATATGTTCTGGTGCATATATAAAGTTGAATAAGACATCTTTATATTCTTTTTATTCCATGCATTACTATTTAGCTGACCACAGAAAAACACATTTGCCACTATTCAGCTCACTTTCAAAGCCTTTTAAATCTTCCTGAAATTTATCCCCATTGACTGGGCTTTCTACAGTCTGAAGATATCAGTATTGTCTACAAGCATGAGGATTTCATTAGGTACTCCCTCATCTAGATTATTGATAAACATACCTTGGCTTTGATCCTTATGAATTTTTAGTGCTTAAACTCAATCTATTTAAAAGATAACTTATTTCCCCCTCCCTTTATAATTTAAGTTAGTTTCCTACTTATAAATAAACTAGAGGCCCCGTGCACAAAATGCGTGCATGGGTATGGTCCCTAGGCCTTGCTGGCGATCAGAGCCGATTGGGGCCTTCCTTCCCCCAGCTGCCGGCTGCCTTCCTTCCTTCCACGCTGCCCCCTGGTGGTCAGCACATGTCATAGTGAGCAGTCAAACTCCTGGTCAGTCGAACTCCTGAGGGGACAATTTGCATATTAGCATTTTATTATATAGGATGTCCCTTTAAGCCTGTTATGACTATTTTTAAGTAAAGTTTTTACTGAAATGTAACATACATACAGAAAAATTATTAAGTGACAAATTTTCACAAAGTGAACACACCCATGTGACCACCACTCACTTCAAGAAATAGTTAGCATGAGTGACTTGAGAGTATTATGCTAAGTGAAATAAATCAGTCAAAGACAAGTATCACCTGATCTCACTCAAATGTGGAATCTAATGAACAAAATGAACTGGTGAACAAAATAGATCCAGAGACATAGATGTATGGGATAGACTGTGGAACATCAGAGGGAAGGCAGGGGAGGGTGGGTGGGAAGAGATACACCAAAGAACTTCTATGCATATATGCATAACCTGTGGACACAGACAATAGGTTGGTGAGGGCCTGGGGCAGGGGGTGGGGGCAGGCTAGAAGGGATCAGTGGGGAAAAAAGGGACATATGAAATACTTTCAACAATAAAGATTAATAAAAGAGAAATAGTTATCAACATTCCTCAAAATCTTCCTTATTCCCTCTTTCATCACTACATACTCTTGCAGGTAAACAGAAACATTCTGATATCATAATTGATTTATTTACCTGTTTTTAACTATATATAAATGTAATTATGTAGTATGTGCTATTGTCAGTCTGGTTCCTTTCTCTTAACATTTCTGAGAGCTGTGATATTGCTATACCCTTTTTGTTTACAGTAGCAATAGTAGATTCATTCTCAATGCCAAAAGGGATTGCACTGCATTTTTTTGGTCCATTCTACTGTTGATGGGCATTTGGGTTGTTTCTAGTTTGGGCTATTTAGTGCTATTATGTCTTTTGATGCATGTGTGTATGTGTGTGCGTATATGTGTGTGCACATTTCTGTTGGGTATATATATGTCTAAGAGTAAAATTGTTGAGTCATAGGATGTGTTTATATTTAGCTTTAGTAGATATTGGAAAATAGTTTCCCAGAGAGATACCACCAATTTATGAGCATTCCTGGTTTTTCATATTCTCATCAACAATTGGTATAGTGAGCTTTTAAACTTTAACCTTTTATTATTGTGTTTGGAATTTCCTGTCCTAATGACTAAAGATGTTGAATACATTTTATGGATTTACTGGCCATTTCAGTATTCTTTGTGAAGTGCCTGTTAAACCTTTTGCCCATTTTTTCTCTGTAAACTTTTATTTTCTTATTGATTTGTTAAAGTTATTTATATATTTTAGATGCAAGTTCTTTGTCAGGCATATATTGCATCTAATTCTACTCTGTGACTTGTCCCTTCAAATGGTATCTTTTGGTGAGCAGAAATTCTTACTTTTAATGACATGGTCAAATTTATCAATTTCTTCTTTTATAATTAGTTTTTGTATATTGGTTAAAAATATTTGCCATCCCCAACATACCCTGTTTTTTTCTAGAAAGTGTTTTGTTTTTACTTTCATATTGAAATCTACCATCAATCTGGAATTCATTTTTAGGTATAGTGTGAGGTAGGGATCAATTTTTTTTATATGGACATTAATTTGATCCAATAACAATTATTCAAGAGACCATTCTTTCCCCCATTGCCTTCAATGTAATCTTTGTCATAAATCAAATGCCCACCTACATATGGGTTTGTTTATGGACTCTGTTATGTTTCACTGTTCTATTTATACTTCTTCAGGCAAATAGCACAATTCTTTATTACTATAGTTTTACAATAATTTTTGATATATCTTAATATAAATCCTTTAGTTTGTTTTTATTCTTCAAGATTGTTTTCACTATTCTTGGTCCTTTGTACACCTGTATACATTTTAGAATCAACTTGTCAAGTTACACACACATACACACACATACAGAAACATGTGAGCAGTTATTTGAGATAACAATAACTACATAGCAATTTTAGGATAATGACACCTTTTCAATATTGGGTCTTTCAATCCCTCAAATGGTATTCATGCCAATTATTTAGATTTTCTATAAAGTTCTCTCAATATTTTTTCTAATTTTATTATTGCTACTAGAGGCCCGGTGCACGAAATTCGTGCACGGGGGTGTGTGTCCCTCAACCCAGCCTGCACCCTCTCCAATTTGGGACCCCTCAAGGGATGTCCGACTGCCCTTTTAGGCCCGATCCTACCGGGATCGGGCCTAAAAGGGCAGTCGGACATCCCTCTCACAATCCAGGACTGCTGGCTCCCAACTGCTCACCTGCCTGCCTTCCTGATTGCCCCTAACTGCTTCTGCCTGCCAGCCTGATCACCCCTTAACCACTCCCCTGCCAGCCTGATTGATGCCTAACTGCTCCCCTGCCAGCCTGTTTGACCCTAACTGCCCTCCCCTGCAGGCATGGTCACCCCTAACTGCCCTCCCCTGAAGGCCTGGTCACCCCCAACTGCCCTCCCCTGTAGGTCTGGGTCCCCCCCAACTGCCCTTCCCTGCAGGCCCGGTTGCCCCCAACTTCCCTCCTCTGCCAGACTGGTCACCCCTAACTGCCCTCCCCTGCAGGCTTGATCACCCCCAACTGCCCTCCCCTGCTGGCATCTTGTGGTGGCCATCTTGTGTCCACATGGGGGCAGCTATCTTTGACCACATGGGGGCAGCCATCTTGTGTTTGAGTGATGGTCAATTTGCATATTACTCTTTTATTAGATAGGATAAGAAACATTTTTATAGTTTAACATTGAATCAGGGCTCTTGCTAAACTCAATTGGTAATTTTAATAGTTTATATGTTGATTCTTTTGGAATATTATAGATTTCTTCCTCTCTATTTTTTACATCTTGCTTTTTTTGCCATATTGACTGCTGGTATTTTTAGTAAAATTTTGAATAGAATTAGTGTTGACAGATCTCATCTGATTCCCAATATCACATACAGTTGTAGGTATATTTTTTAATATTAAAAATTCTCTTTTATGCTCAACATAATATGTCATTAGGGAATTATATATTAAAACAATAATTGGATACCAATATATACCTAGTAAATGTTGAAAAATCCAAAATATTAAATATCAAATGCTGGTGAGGATGTGGAAATTCTAATTCTAATTCATTACTGGTGGGAATGCAAAATGATATAATCACTTTGGAAGACAATTTGACAGTTTCTTACAAAACTAAACATATTTTTACCATACAACCCAGCAATTGCAGTTTTTGGTATTTGCCAACAGGAATTAAAAACTTATATCTACACAAAAACCTGGAAAAGATGCTTAAAGAAGATTTATTAATAATTACCCAAACTTAGGAAATAATGGAGATGTCCTTCAGTAGGTGAATGGATAAATAAAGTGTGGTACATCCAGACAATGGAACATTATTCCGTACTAAGAAAGACATGAGCTATTAATTCTGCAAAGACATGGAAGAACCTTAAACTCATGTTACTAAATGGAAAAAAAAGCACACACCAATATGACAAGGCTACATTTTGTACAATTCCAACTATATGACATTCTGAAAAAGGCAAAAGGTGGGAGACAGTAAAAAGATCAGTGTTTTTCAAGGGTTAATGAGAGGAAGAGATAATAGGCAAAGCACAGAAGATTTTTAGGACACTGAAACTATGACATTATAGTGGTGGATACATGTCACTATAGTTTTGTCAAAATCCATAGAATACACAACACCAAGAGTGAACCTTAATGTAAACTACGGATTTTGGGTGATAACTGTGTGCCAATGTAGTTTCATCAGCTGTAACAAATGTCCCACTCTGGTTCAGGGTATTGATAGTGGGGGAGGCTGTGCATATTTGGGGCAGGAGGTATATGGGAACTTTGCACTTTCTGCTTAATATTTGTATGAACATAAAACCACTCTAAAAGTAAATATATATGTAAAGATTAAGTTAGAAGTCATTTGGTTTGGGTGACAGTTTTAATGGTAAAATTTAAAATAAACTTTTCAATAGTTAAAAAAAGAAAAATTCCTTTATTTTTAAAACTCAGATTTAAAGCATTGTGTTATTTTTATCATGAATGGGTGATAAGTTTTATCTACTGTTTTTATTGCAAGGATTATAGCATCTTCTTGAGTCTTCATTTCTATTGGTTAACTACACTTGTTTTTTTACATAAAAAACTAACCTTGTGTGTCTGAAATAAACCCCATTTGGTCATAAAATTTAGAAAACCTTATTGGATTCAATTTTCTAATATTTTGTTTAGATTTTTAAAGTTTATGTTTATAATTGAAAGTGGTTTGTAATTTTCCTTTCTTGTAATATCTTTGTCTGATTTCTCCTCCTCCTCCTCCTCCTCCTCCTTCTTCTTCTTCTTATTATTATTATTATTATCTTAATCCTCACTCAAGGATATTTTTCCATTGATTTTTAGAGACAGTAGAAGAGAGAGGGGAAGACAGAGAGAAATATTGATGTGAGAGAAACACATTGATTGGTTGCCTCCGGCACTTGCCCAGCAGAACCAGGGAGGAGCCTACAACCAAGGTACATGCCCTTGACTGGAATCAAACCTGGGACCCTTCAGTCTTCAGGCTGATGCTCTATCCACTGAGCCAAACCGGCTAGGGCTCTTAGTCCAATTTTTCTATCAAGGTTGTACTGGGCTGATGAAATGAGTTAGAAAGTGTCACCACTTTTACTTCCTCTATGGACATGTTAGTGTAAATTTGATATTATTATATCTTCAATTGTTTGGTAGAATGCACCATTGAAGTCTGGGGTTTTCTTTGTAAGTATGCCTTTCAATTTTTTTTTAGATACAGAAAATTTTATTTTAGAAAATTTATTTGTTTTATTTTTGGTAAGTGTGTTTTCCTGGGAGTTTGCCCATTTTATCTAAATTGTCAAAATAATTGACACAAAATACTTCAGGATATTATTTATATATTTTTAAATATCCTAGAATCTAATAGTGACATCCCATCTTACTTAATAATAGACAAACATGTAAATTGACTGTACCTCTGCTACGCCACCAGCCAATCAGGAGTGATATGCAAATTAACCTGCGGGGGCCTGATGCGGCAGGGATCTCCCTCTTCTGTGGCCAGCATGGAAAAGAGAGATGTTATGGGTTCTTGGTAGGGGCGGCCGGGGATTGAGAAATAATGAAATAAAGATAGTTGACACAGAGATAGATTCAAGCTGGGTCCTGGGTGGGTCACTGACCTCTTCTGCTGGAGAGACAGATGACTGCCCTGAGCCACGCAGCACATTTATTTATCCTCCAATATACAAGGGGGTTTCACCGGAAAACTTAGGATCAAAGGAGCTTGGGAGGGCCCAGGTCCATTTCATTTCCTCTTTTCCGGTGCTAGACTGGTTCCACATCTCAAAGCCCTCTTCCGGAACCTGGACAAAGGTAAGCCAGGAACTGACAACACCCCTGCACTCCTGGGGTGGGGTGCAACTGACATGACTCCGCCAATGTCTCGGGCTTAGTCAACAGCAATCTAAAGAATGTCCATGTGTCTTCCCAGGGGGCCCTCTACATTAACCCAACAAAGATGGCAGTTAATTTGCATGCACAGGCGCTGAGTGACAGGGGTGGGATGCTTGCGTCATTGCCATGGTGATGATGCAGGTGTTCTGCCCCACCCCGGGTCTCTCAGGGCCTCTGGGAAGCCTGGGAAGGCAGGGCTGGAGCGGAAAGAGGCGGCTCCTGGGCCTGAGCAGAAAGGGGCTGGGCGGGAGTGGAAAGGCAGTGCTGGTAGCCAGGGAAAGGAAAGCCCATTCTAGCATGAATCTTTGTGCATCGGGCTTCTAGTTTTAAATATAAGACTTTGATAAATAGGGCCTTGTCTCTTTTCATTTTTAAAAGTATTTTATTGAGTTTGAGAGAGAGAGAGGAAGGGAAAGGGAGAGAAAGATATGAACATCAATGATGAAAGAATCATCATAGATCAGCTGTCTCCTGCAAGCCCCCTATTGGGGATTGAGCTTGCAATTTGGGCATGTGCCCTGACTGGGAATCAAACGAGTGACCTCTTGGTTTCTGGGTTGATACTCAACCATTGTCTCTTTTCTTGATCAGTGTTTTTAGGGGGTTAACAATTTTTTTTTTCATTTCAAATAATCAAATGTGGTTATTGATTTCTCTGAATTTTAAGTTTATTTCTAACTTCATTAATTTCTGCTTTTATCTTTTGGTTTACTTACTGCATTTATTAGAATTATACACTTAGCTCACTGATATCAGCCTTTCTTCTTATTAAAATATACATTGTCAGGCTTTAAATTTTCTGTGTCCATAGATAGATAACCCATTTATACATAACCCACAGACAATAGTGTGGTGAAGGCCTGGGTTAGGGGGTGGTTGTGGGCTAGAAGGGGTTAATGGGGGAGAAAAGGGGAACATTTGTAATACTTTCAACAATAAAGATAACAAATAATAAATTTTCTTCTAAGTACGGCTTTAGCCTCATCCCAAGTTCATTCAATTCAGATAATTTCCTAATTTATATTGTGATTTCTTCTTTGACCATGAGTATATTAGAAGTATGTTGCTTAATTTAATAAGTAACTGGAGATTTCATAATTGTTCTATTTTACTTTTGATTTCTAGCTTTATACCACTTTTTTGGGGTCTCTTTCTTAGGTTCCAATTATATTTTTCTAGATTACATCCCCCACTAGTATCCCACTTTTTCATGTCTCTTTCATTATTTCCTGTATTCTTCATATTTTTTGTTCTCCATCCTACTGACTTTTCTTCTTGTTCTTTAATTCACTGTTTAGATGTTTTTAAATTCATCTGTTGAATTCTTATTTTCAGTTATTATATTTTTTTAATTCTAGAGTTTCTATTTGATTATATTTATAGATTCCAGCCCTTTGGCGAAAATCTCTATTTTTGCTATCTATTTTCTTGATTAAATTTATCACAATAATTTACAAATCATTGTTCATAATATTTGGATCACCTATAAATCCATTCTTATTGTCTTTTTTCCTTCCTTCATCCTATTTCTTAAGAGGCTTGGTTATTTTCAATGGAATGATGAACATATTGAATTAAAACTTTTAGAGACTCAACATTTTCTTTCTCTAAAGTACATTTATCCAAGACTCTGGCAGACAGATAAAGTACAAGACCATCATCTCAACTCATTGAGGAACAGATGCAATTCAGGGATAATTTTCAGTCTTTTCAAGGTTTGGTCTGCATTGAGTATACAGTGACTCACAGGATATAGTAACTGAGAACCCAGGTCTTTACTGGAATCCCTTTTCATTGCTTGGTTTTGATTTCCTATTTCTGCCTCCTAAACTTTTTGAGATTTCCTACAATTCCACTCTCTTTTTCAGTTGTTTTCTCTTTGGTTTCTTAGTTTTGGTCTTTTCCATTTGATCAGTGAAGGGGAGGGAGTGGGGAGGAAAAAGAGAGAAAAATAGTATAGAGTGCTAAGCTTACTTCTTTGGGCCTCCCTATCTGGGATTTAGTAGTTCATGACCCCAATTGTCTCCCAAGCCCAGTGATTGCCCCAAAATCTGCTGGCTTGTTTGATGCTAAGCAGTGCATCGTCTATCTGACTTCTTATCCTCTCTTTGGCCAAGAATTGGCAAGATTCCCAAGGAGAAGAAAAGCATGTAGAATATGGGTTTACCTAAGTGAAATTTTCTTCCCTCCCGGATTATGGTTCTGCAAGTCTTGGTTGCCTCAGCAGCTGAAGCAAAAGTCTCATGGCTTTTTATTCTATGAACATAAACTTTGCTATAGAATATTTTAAAATATCTAGAAAGATCACACATACTGTGATTTTTCAATTCTAATGAAGTTTGTCATAAGTGCATATTCAAAAACACAGATATTGGGATTTGGCCACTGTCGCAGTAATTCAAATTCTTTCTGGACATTTCCTAATTCTGTCATAAATGGAAGGTAGGTAAAGAGCAAAATTTGCCCAACCATCTTCCCAGAAAGAGAAGACACAGTAAGGTTAACATAGGGCTAGTTTCATGTTTCTATTGTAATTTTCTGTGAAAAAAAAATCTAGTTTTTATGTTTATTTCTTACAACACTTGTTTGGGATAGAAGTTAGATGAATTTCAGAATGAGAGTAGAAGTTGTTATGTTAAAAAATAGTGGGGGAGTTTTCTGCCTTGGCATGAAATCTTTTCATTCCTAAACACTTTTTAAAAACTTTTTGCAATGCAGTTTCTCCTGTAGAGATTCTTGGGCCCAGACACAGAGTCCAACAACAGACAGTAACAGGTGACATCTTCTGGTTGTGTCACTCTGGGGCGTCCCTACCCTCAGTGACTCTCAGTTGTCATCATGTGTAAAAAGGGAGCTGATAAACCCTGCTGCGCTTATCTCATGAGAGTTTTGTGAAAATTGAAAGAGATAGTGTGCACAAATGTAGTCTGTGGACAAGAAGCCATTATCTAGATGGGGGGTACAGCAGAGTCTTTGGCTCAGATATTTAAAGTTTCAAGTCATTTCTGAGCTCTGGAGCCTCCTTTAGAACTTGTTTATCTGCCTATTTCATGCGGGAGCTTATTAGACATTGCTTCTCTAAATGCAAAGGGTGTACCAAACTCTCTTTTGCACCCAAATTTCACCATTAAATCCAAGATAAACAAAGGTCCATTCTGCCTTCTCCTTGCTCTTGATGCCCTCTGATTACAATGGACAGTCCCCATCTGTAATCTTTTACAGCCCCCTTAGCCTCATTTTACATCCTTATGTGTCTCTGCTCGCCACGTAGTTTATTTTCCTCCTCCTGTTTGGATTAAAGGGGTTAAACTGCATAGGTTATTTTGGAACTCAGTTAAGACAGTATTCTCAGCCCCAGCTAATAGTGCTCAATTATATTTGCATGATGAAGACTTTCTCTTCTCCCCCCAACCAAAAGAGCACAAATATGACCCAGGGAGCACCCCTGACATTCCTATCACCCATACTGTTTTCTTTTTCTTCTTGTCTGAGCTTGCCTTTGCTTATACATGGGTAGCTTTTTCCGCCTGCTCTCTAAGTGATTTTGGCCTGTTTTCAACTCTCATTCTTTCTGTAGCATTGGGAGTAGTCAGTCATTTGTGCATCAGTGAGAAGAGGGATTTAGTGAATAGGAAGACCATAGACTTTCCTCTTTGGTTCTTCCTTCCTTGACAAAGTAAATCCCACTGAAAAACAGCATTAATAGAGCATGACGGTTTGAAGAATAGAGCCCTAACTGTTGACATTTCTGTTGTCAAGCTAGGTATTATGCTGTGATAAAGAAAAGACACATTTTTTTTTTAAAAAAAGACAATCTCCATGGCATTAGTTTATTAGTGCAATATCATTGTCATTGTCCTCAACTCCCCAATTCACTTAAGGGCCTATCAATATTTCCATTAAAAAAATCCCATTTGCTGTCCTTTAAAAGTAGCCTGGCTATGTCAGATCATTTAAACTGAAATTATAGATCAATTACTTTTAGGTTTATTATTGAATGTCAAGGGTGATTAAATTCACCGAATTGGTAGGGATTGAATAGTCTCTGTTCTGGAGGAAAACAGTCAGTATAAAGAGAGGATATTGTGCAAGGGTCTAGGGAGAAGATGAGACATTTAACTCACCTTCACACGAATCGCTGTTAGTTATCCATGTGTATCAATGAAAGAATAGATTTACTTCTCCATGATTGGGATCAGAAATGACCTAAAATAATCTCAGTTCTTCATTCAAGAGGTATGAGACCTAAATGTTAGCTAGATACAATAAAAAGGGGTCAGCACCCTCTGGCCTTGAGAAAGACATAATATCTATTGAGCACACACAGTGTGCCATATTGTGTTAGCTCAATAACCCAACAAGTCAGGGCTATATTATTTTAGGGATGAGGAAACTAAGATTTTACAGAGGTTAAAAAACTTGCCAAGTTAAGAAGCTGAGTTGCTAAGTATAGAGCTTTTGGACTCCAAAGCCCTTAACTGTCTTGTGTACCACTGACACCCAGAAGGTGATTCCCCCGCCCCCCTCCAGTGAAACCACCTGGCCATAGTTTGTCTACCCTATTTGACATTGGAGAGAAGTTGTCCACGTTAAATTGCTTTTGCTTCTGTTTGAAACTGCCATCAATGTGTAGATTAAGCCTTATCCTTTTTATAGAGTTCATGATAAGATTTAGGTTGGCAAAATTTGAAGTGGGCCTGGGTTTAAAATCTCATTTACTCATTCATTTTGTGAAAACACTTTATTTATTTCCACTAGTAATGTCTGCAGGTGTACCTTTTCTTTTCTTTTTTTAATTTTATTGTTGACAGTATTACAGATGTCTCCCCAGGTGTCCCTTTTCTGATAACATTTGAAACTAATTGAACGAATTCAAATCAGTATCTTTTTTTTCCCATTGAAAAGCATATGCTTCTTCATTGCAGACTATTTCCTGGCTAAATTGGATATTTTGCCTTTGAGTTACTGAAATGTTTTGTTTTTGTGTCTTGTAAATAAATGAAAATTATTTTAGTATTTAAACACAAATAAAATTTACCCTTGCTTTCAAAACAGTAGAATCTTTAAGCTGAAAGCAAATAGGGTTTATTTGAGAGATTATTACTGAGTATAGGTGGTTTTATCCATATGTGTATTTGTAAAGTTTGTTCCCATTATGCTTTTATATAGAAAGTTTTTGTGTTTTTAACAATAGATGCAGAGACTGAATATCTACAGGAGACCTGTTTTTATTTTCCTTATTCTTGTTTCAGGCTTAAATGTTTAGGGAACTTGATTTTTTTCACATAGATTTTGCAGTTCTCAGAAAATAAAGATTAGATTTAAACTTCTTCCTTTTCTGTAGTGTCTTTTGAGCCATTATTCCATAGCATCTATTCTTACCTTCTTTAGGGTCTTTATGGACTCATCTATCCTAATAAAAGAGTAATATGCAAATTGACTGTACCTTCGATATGCCCACAGCCAATCAGAGCGCACAAGATGGCGGTTAATTTGCATATACTGAGGGAGGGAGAAGTGAAGAAAGCAGAAAGCATGGCGGCTGCACGGGTGGGCGGTGGCGCAGCTGTGGAGCACGCGGCCATGGTGGCCTCTGAGGCGGTGGCGGGCAGTGTGAGCGGCGGTGATGCGGCGGCAGTGGGCGGGGCGCGCAGTGGAGGCGGCAGGCGGGGCTTGGCGGGCGGTGTGCGAGGCCGTAGTGGCCTTGGAGGCGGTGGTAGTGGCTGCGGGCGGGGCGTGGTGGGGTGGCTGAGGAGGCGGCAGCGTGCGCGGCGAGTCTGGGTGATCAGAGGCGGAGGCAGTGCATGGCCACAGAGGCAGCTGAGTCAGCGGGCGCAGAGGGTTGGGAGTGCAGGGCGAGGTGGGCTGGGTTGGGTGGGCGGGACAGGCGGGAGGCGCCCCACCCATTCAGCCCGCCCCTCCCCGCCCACGGCAGCAGGAGAGGTGAGGGGGGGGGGGCGAGAGGGAAGCCTGCAGCCAGAAGTCTTGCAGGAAATATTCCTACAACGGGTCCCTAGTTGCATAATAACAACCCAAGAAGACCAAAAATAGTTTTAAAAAAATCTGACATACTGAATGTCTGCTGTTTCCCAGGTACTATCCTAACCATTTTACATGGCTTATCCCATTTAATTCTCACATAGGATATAGGTATTATTTTTAAAAAATATACTTTTATTGATTTCATAGAGGAAGAGAGTGGGAGAGAGGGATAGAAACATCAATGATGATAGAGGATCATTGCTTGGCTGCCTCCTGCACGCCCCACACTGGCAATCAAGCAACCTGGGCATGTGCCCTGACCTGGAACTGAACCATGGCCTCCTGGTTCATAGGTCAACACTCAACCACTGAGCCATGCCAGCTGGGCTATAGGTATTCTTTTTATCATTAATTTTACAGGGTACTCAGGCCTTAGGGGAGGTTAATTAACTTGCTCAATGTCAACAGAAAGTGCTAGTGATCTCGATATTTTTATTCATGCACACTGTTACCTTAGGGAAAGTTTCATTGTAAATGTTAATTTAAATTTTTGTCAAATTATATTCTTTTGTTGTTGTTGTTAATACTCACCTGAGGATATTTTTTTCATTGATGTTTAGAGAGAGTGGAAGGAAGGGGAAGAGACAGAGAGAGGGAAACATCAATGTGAGAGAGACACGTCGATTGCTTGCCTCCCCTACATGTCAACTGGGGCTGGGGATCGAGTATGCAACTGAGGTATGTGCCCTTGACTAGAATTGAACCTGGGACCCTTCAGTATGTGGGCTGATGCTCTATCCACTGAGCCAAACCAGCTAGGGCCATCAACTTATGTTCTTGATAACTTTGCAAACTGTTGGGGCTGATCATTGTAGCTTTTACCTTTTATTGAAGCTGCAAAAAGGCTCATGTAGGGTAAGAAACATTAGCTCTGCTACTTTTTCTTTGTTCACATGTGCCTATATTATTTTCTTTTCTTTAATCCTGATTTTTTGAAGGAAGCATTTTAACTGCTTTCATGCTTTGAAGAATAATTTAGTGTTCGTTTTGGCTGCAATAGAAAAATACCATAGACCAAATAGCTAATAAACAACAAAAAATGCATGTCTCACAGTTCTGGAGGTTGGGGAGCCTAAGATCAATGCCCTGAGCGTTGGTGTGTGGTGAAGCCTTGCTACCTGGTTCATAGATGGCTTCTTGTCTGTGTCTTCACATGGACGAAGGGGCGAGAGAGCTTTCTGGGGTCTGTTTTCTATAGACACTAATCTCTTTTATGAGGGCTCCACCCTTATGGCCTAAAAGCCTCCCAAAGGCCCTACCTCCAAATACCATCACGTTGGGGGTTAGGTTTTAACACACGGATTTTTTTTTTGGAGGGGGCGAGGGGGAGAACACAAACATTAAGTCTATATAGTTAGTAATAGATAATATTCATAAGTCTATAAATCCAGGCATAGTAACCTGCCTGGAATTCATCATAATTGCTAAAAGCAGAACCATGAGTGAGGACCCTACTACTAGACCTTCTGTAGGGGAGCACTCCCTCTTTCCCCTCCATGTCCCTCTGGGGCTCAGTGTGATGTGTGGTTGCCTGGTCCTACAGTGACTCAAAGAGAGAATGGTAAAGATCAGTTTATTAAATAAAATTTTTTCTTTAATTTTATGAAATAATAGAGGCCCAGTGCACAAAATTTGTGCACTGGGGGGTGGGTGTCCCCTCAGCTCGGCCTGCACTCTCTCGCAGTCTGGGACCCCTCAGGGGATGTCTGCCTACTGGCTTAGGCCCACTCCCCGTGGGGATCGGGCCTAAGCCAGCAGTCGGACATTCCTCTCGCAGCCCAGGACTCCTCACTCTTTACTGCCTGCCTGCTTGCTGCTCCTTAGCACTGCCACGGAGGTGGGAGAGGCTCCTGCCACCACCGTTGCACTCACCAGCCATGAGCCCAGCTTCTGGCTAAGCAGTGGGATCACACTGACCACCAGGGGCCAGCTCCTGCATTGAGCGTCTGCCCCCTGGTGGTCAGTGCACATCATAGTGACCAGCTGGTTGCTCAGTCGTCTGGTCATCTGGTTGCTTAGGCTTTTATATATATAGATAATATATATGCAAAATTAATGAATAACTATAAAACAAAGAACTGTGTTACAAACACCATGGTCAAAACGTACAATAATGCCAGTTTTCCAGAATCCCTTCTAGATCATAAGCAGCCCTCCCTGGAGGGGTAATCATTATCCTGACTCTCATGAGAATTGATTCCTTGCTTTTCTCTTTTGTTTTATCACCTATGTATGCATCTTTAATCAATGTTGTTTAGTTTGGCCTTTTTGAACCTTACATAGTGGAATCATACACCATGAATTCTTGCTTGAATGAAGCTTTATGTGTCATATGTTTTTCCATTAAGTTTGTAAGATTCATCCATGTTGTGTGCAGTTGGGCTTTATTCATGTTAGTGTAATATAGTATTCTATTGCATGTGTATCCTACAATTTATCCATTTGTACTTCATTGTGATGCACTAATTTGGGTAAGCTATAAACTACATTTCCCAGAATTCCCTTCCCTCTGGGGTTCTGAGTTCAGGTTGGCCAAAAGGAGAAAATTCATGATATTAAGACTCCTTCTCTGATCCTTCAACTCCCCGTTCTGGACCTTTATTTCCCTGGCTTGTGCCACAGTTATATAAGGTTGAATTCTTATCATAAATCTCTTTTCCCAGTCACCAATCCCTGACTGATATGTCCTTCAACAGTTGATGTTCGTTTGGGTTGTTTCCAGTTTGGAACTTTTAGAAACAATGTTGCTTCTTGTACTTGTACCCTGAACAATTTTATCCGGTCAAGGGTGGGTCCAGAATTTTTGGAGTCTTAAGCTCATACAGTTTGGGAGATTTGCTTTAACACACACACACACACACACACACACACACACACACACACACACACAGACACATGCACACACACATAATTAGGTATGAACCCTTGGAGAGGATTCATGCCAGTGATAAACGTGGAAGCTTAAATTTGATTAGCTTCATGGTAAATTTGGTATATTTCTATGCTATATAATCAGGAGTTGAAATGCTCAATTCTAAGAAAGGCAAATATTCACCTTTAGTAGATAATGCCAAGTAATATTTCAAAGTAGTTGTACCAGTGGCACTCCTACTAACAGTAAGTGAGTTTCTGTTTTCCCACATTCTTGCCAACACTTAGTACTATCAGAATTTAAAAATTTTTGCTAATTGCCCTGCTGGTGTGGCTCAGTGGTTGAGCATCTATCGATAAACCAGGAGGTCATGGTTTGATTCCTGGTCAGGTTTCATGCCCAGGTTTCGGGCTCAATCCCCAGTTTGGTGCATGCAGGAGACAGCCTATTAATGATTCTCTCACATCATTGATGGTTCTATCTCTCTCTCCCTCTCCCTTCCTCTCTGAAATAAATAAAAATATATTAAAAATACTTTTGCTAATCTAATGAGTGTGGTATCTCAGGGTGGTAGCTCATTGATTACAAATGAGATTGAGAAACTTCTCCTATTGCCTGGGTGGTTCCTCAGAAAGCAGAGCTTGAGGTAAAGGGTTATGTGCAATTGCTTTAATAGAGGTGCAATCCAAGGGGCAGTCAGAGGGCCAGGGAAGTGAGGCAGAAAGAGAAATGGTTAATGCAAAATGCGTTGTAAACTAGCCACTTCTCTTACCATGTGCAAATGGAGCTGTCTTCTGAGAGGCTGTGTAAAGAACTATTTCTCCAGCCTGTGGGAAATAAGATGGGAGGGAGAAAAGATAGGGGGAAAGGGGGAAATAATTCATTCTTTGTCTCCTATCTTTCACTAGTCAAAGATTTATCCCAGGCCACATTGATTCCAGTCCAATTCTGGGCTCTGCATGTATGGGTGTTAAGTGGTCCTGTCAACTGAGAAGTCCCTAGGGAAAGAGATGAGAGGTGCTGAGCATAGGTGCTGTTGGGTTGTGTTTGCATGTCAATCAGGGTTCCCTTAGAGTTGGTAGCTTTGATGTAAGGATGATTTAGAAAAATTTTCTTAAAGAAGCCCGGAGAACTTTCATGGATCTTACTGAAAGTGTATTAGCCTCACAGGTCCCATTGCAACAAATGTAGTCTGAATGCACAAGAAACAATACTATTGGCGACTCCCAAAAGGTCATCTGAAGGAATTAAGCATGTGAATTGCCAGACTTTCAAGGGATAAAGACACGTCTAACTCGCAAACCTCCCTCTCCATTTCACCAGCTCAAAATGGCCCATTTTTAATGGGTGTGGTATTTCCCTGAATTTTCTTTCTGTTCTTCACCTGCTTGGAAGGCTTTGTTGATTTGAAATCTCATTACATAAGTTCTCAATTCAAAATTCTGCGCTGCCTCCCTAAATTGAAGCCTGAACCCCCTGTGGTTGCATAAAGAAGGATTTGGAAAAGTGATCATTTTTCTTGATACTGAGACATCCTGATGCTCTGCCCCGGTGGTGCTGGCTGCGGAAGAAAGAGAGAGAAGGGAACCTGCTGGAAGAGGCAGGGTGGAGCAGAGCATTCGGCCGCAGTATGCAAATGTGTATAAGAACTTTCAAAATGAATTGCAGAATTCCAAACACAGATCTCCCTCTATCCCAAAGTCCAGTTAACCACATCATCCTTTTGGAGCATTTCCTTGACATATGAGTTGAATGACATATTTGAATTCCACATAATTCTTTTTCTAAAACCTAATTAAAATAAATTCCCTGGTATTTTGCTGCTTTTAGAAAAGATGAGGCTGTTAGATGTTTTAGTCATTAGCAATATGTTCACTGGATTAAAAACAAATTTCTGAATAATATTGTAATGACTAGTAAATCTATGACAATCGAAGCAATTATTAAGGAACAATGCCTACCCTGACTTGGTATCTTGATTATTTGTTGATGACATCTGAAAATGGTGATGTCAGGAGGCACTATTGTATTAACTGTGTTAATTTATTTTATTTATGTAAATTTCATGCTTCTCAGTATTTCAAAAATTTGAATACTGGTTAATTGTCTAACCAGTGAAGACAGAAAATTGGATATAAAAAGCAAATGACAATATAAACACACTAAAGATTTTCTTTAAAATCTTAGCTCTTAAGGTTAGAAAGGCTCTTATAATTTTAATTAGACTTATTTTGATTTCTAAAATGAGAACAATTGTGAAATGTATGGAAGAGGTTGGCTGGTTTGGGGAGTTATGATCATTCATAATGAAAAGAACCTTTAGGTTGATAAATGTGAATTATGTTAACAAAAAAATAAAAAATGATCTGTGGGATCAACTTTTCACTCTAGAATACTGAAAATGTCTTAATATTCAAGCCTATTTTCTCTTTACATATGAGAATGTATTCTTTTGAGTTTATTTTAGGTATTTTATTTCATATAGTTGCTGTTCATCTGCTTGCTTCACAGGCTTTGCCAAAGGATGGGTAAATGAATATACAAAATTAGGTTATAAAGGAACATACTTTGGATGGATTTATGTCTTAATGCCCCATCTATGTATCATTTATCTGCACAGGGTGCAGGCTAGCAAAACTTGTACTGTAAAGTTAATAAATCGATAGATTCTGAAACATGAATCTTAGTCACACAATAAGGCAATGCTAACCATCTGCTAGTTTACATACATGCAGAAATTATTGCCTCCATTATTAAAAAACAAAAACAAAAAAACCAAAAAAAACACACTTGCCCTAGCCAGTTTGGCTCAGTGGATAGAGCATTTGCCTGCAGACTGAAGAGTCTCAGGTTCGATTCCGGTCAAGGGCACATGCCTGAGTTGTGGGATTGATCCCCAATAGCAGGTGTGCAGGAGGCAGCCCATCCATGATTCTCTCTCATCATTGATGTTTCTATCTCTCTCTCCCTCTCCCTTCCTCTCTGAAATCAATAAAAATATATTTAAAAAACAAAACAAAACACACCCTCACACTAGTGTTTTAAACAAACCTTCATTGGAAAGCAGCGAGCCTCTAATATTCTGCCATGGCCAGCTTCACTGAGAGCCCTGCTCTGGGCAGGGGGAGTCCAGTGTTCGGGGTGGGAGCTGGGCAATGCTGAGCATGCTCCTGGGTGCCTAATCTGTGACAGGACTGTTCAAAGGACAAGGAGGAGCCAGCGATGTAAATGGTAGTGTCTGTGGCGGCGGGGGAGACAAACACAAGTTCAGTCTTGGCTGGTGGGTGGAGGCATGTGTGAGAGAAAGGAATGGGTGCAGGGAAGCAGGAAAAGGGTCCCGAGATGGGAGCTGTCCACACTGCTCTCTGAGTGGTCCACACAGGTGGGCCCAGAACCATGGTTTGTGTCTTCGAGACACTTAGAGAGGTCTGGATAGTATGTCAAGGTTTTAGCTAAGTGAGTTGTGATTTAACACTAGAACCTCAATGGGGCACCCGGAGTACCGAGCAGAAAGAAGCATGCTTAAGGAAGGCGGTAGCAGCAGCTGGACAGACATACCCAAATGCAATTCACAACTGCTTTGGGCTGGCAGGACTGATTCCAAATACTTCCTGCCCGTGGGACTGGTACTGCTGGAGGTTCCCAGTGCACGGGGCTGAGCTGGACAGGGGCTGAGCTGGACAGGGGCTGAGACACGATTACTTCTGCTGGGAGACAGAATTTCAGATTTCTTCTTAGAGTGTCAGATCTTGTAGCTGTACTTATTTTTGATATGACCTAATATTTGAAATGTCCTGATTCTTGGACATAATGTTCTTCACCGCTGTCTTTATTCACATAATAAATATTGATTGACCATTTTGTGTGTGTCTTTCTTATTAATCTTATGGCAGGGCTCACTTATAAGTGAACTTCATAGGTAATAAACTTCCAGTCTCTCTCGATAAAATGTTTGGAAGTACATCTGAGGCTGAAATACTAGTATATCATCCTCTACATTTTTTGTTTATCTTCATAGTACCTTGATTATCTCCTTTTCATCGGATAAAGACACAGTGCCTACTAGGGTCTATACTACAGTTTAATGGGGGGTGGGGGAGAGGGATGTAATTAATTAATTAATTGCTGTGTAATTAATTCTGAAATGGAGGCTTTAGCAAGGTGCAGTGGTGGCACCAGAGGAGTGTGCTCACCTCAGCCTCGGTCCTGCAGGCATCCGTGAACTCGCCACAGCAGAGTTCTTGACCTCGTCCTCTCTTTCTGTTCTGTACGGGTTGCTCTCCGTCCTTGGCAAACTCCTTCAAATCTTTTAAGGCTGAGATCCACGCTTGCCTCCGTGGTGACGCCTTCCCTGACTCCTGCAGGCAGGCAGTGTTGTACTCCCCTGCAGGTGCTCACACAGCCGTATCACATCTGTGGACGTGTCTATCTCCACCACTGGACGGTGCTGCTGGGGACAGTGGCTTGCTTGCTGCTTTTCTTGTTCCCAGGGCTGAGCACAGGGTCTGGGCAGAATAACGAAGGTCAATTGAAGCAAGAAATGGAAAGAGCATTTCCAACTACTGTTCATCTGAAAAAAATCCAGTCTCATTCCTGGCCCGAACAGGTTCTCCCCTTGTTCAAACTGGCCAGTTGAGGGATCACAGTTTACTGGCTCTCTCTATAGCTGAAAGTGCCGTTACCATTGAATCTGTAGTGATGCCTGCTGGTGACAGGTGATTTCATCCCGGAAGTGGCATCACCAGGCTAATATGAAAGTGGACTCATGAAACAGAAAATGTGTTGCATTTGGAAACTCTTCTCTATTTTTTAAAAAAGATCCTGGGAGCCCTAACCAGTTTGGCTCAGTGGATAGAGCGTCGGCCTGAGGACTGAAGGGTCCCAGGTTCGATTCAGGTCCAGGGCATGTACCTTGGTTGTGGGCACATCCCCAGTAGGGGGTGTGCAGGAGGCAGCTGATCGATGTTTCTCTCTCATCGATGTTTCTAACTCTCTCTCCCTCTCCCTTCCTCTGTGTAAAAAATCAATAATAATAATTTAAAAAGATCCTGGGAATTTGATGAAATGAACTGAATGAAAAGAGAAGTAAACACATGAGCAGCAGGCTTCCTTTCATGGACTATATAAGGATAAGCCGCTTTAGCAGTGCACGTGAGGGGAACCTGAAACAAGGCAAGACTGCAGCTCACCAGTTCACAGGGCCTTCCTTCTGTTTGCTGAGGATGCTTAGAAAGGGGAATGGGTATTAACACTCAGTGGGTATTAAGCATCTACTGAGAACCACGCTTTATGCATGATATCTTAAGCACACGTTAGGCATTTTAATTCCCATTTGTAGTGCTTTGAAGCTCACAGAGATAAATAGGCCTAAGGTGGCAGAATTTAAATGCAGGTTTCCCTGACACCAAAAATCTACTGTATCATGTTACTTCTGACAGAAGACTTAAAAGTCTGCGAACCCCTCGCCCCCTCAATTATATTGATTGTGGATACAGGCAAACATCTTTAGATGAGAAGTAATGAGACCACAGCTATTTGTTATGATATATATTTGTGTAATATAAAAACTATACAAATTCAACTTTCAGTATGCATAAATAAAGTTGTATTGAAACAGCCTTATTAGTTTATTTATATATAGTTTATGGCCACTTTCAGGCTAAGGGCAGAGTTGAATAGTTGTTATAAAGACCAAACTGCCCTGAAAGACTAAAATATATATTATCTGGCCCTTTCCAGAAAAGTTTGCCCACCTCTGACCTAAGCAGTAAAGAGGCACTTATTTGAAGGCATGATGTAGCAATGCCTGTGAAATCTGCCCACTAGATATTTGAGCCCAAACCTTAGGTATATGAGAGGAATCATTCTTCAGATGTGTAGTCAAAAGTGGCTGAAAAAAAGGAACATGTAACATTTATTTATTTTTAATTTTTATTGATTTCAGAGAGGAGAGAGAGAGAGAGAGATAGAAACATCAATGATGAGAGCAAATCATTGATCAGCTGCCTCCTGCACGCCCCCTACTAGGGATCGAGTCTGCAACCCAGGCATGTGCCCTTGACCGGAATCAAACCCGGGACCCTTCAGTCCACAGGCCGATGTTCTATCCACTGAGCCAAACCAGCTAGGGTGAACATGTGACGTTTAAAGTGGCATTTCAAGTGGCATCCTATATCCAGAGAGTCTGAACACAGAAAAGAATGAAAACGTTTCGGTCGGTCCGACTTAGGTAGCTGATAGAAACAAAGGTTACTTTTGTTGCTCCTGCCATCCTTGCTCTTGTGGGAGAGCCACTGAGTGCCTGTACCTTTGCTTGGAAGAGGTTTTTCATTTCTCTCTTGATGTTCATTAGACTTACAGCCTGAGAAAATACCAAATCAACATCTCTTTCATTGTTAGTTCTTTCGACTAGCTAAGCCCTCCAGCGATTTCCAGACCCGGGCAGCTCTGCTTTTCCCTGCTCCTGGAAGAAACAGCCTCGGTGGGAAAGATGGTCTTCTGGTGAAGAACCAGGACAGAGGCAGTTCCCTGAGTGGCACGTCCCACCCACCCATCATTATCGAAATACACTTGGCTGCTAATTTCCTGGAAGATTCAAATGCTCCTACTTCAAGGTCGTCTCAAAGGAGAGTTTAAAGAGCCTTTCTCACCCCCTCCCTTCCCTGGTAAAATATGTATATTTACAAGAGCATGCACAAATGGTCACCAGGGAAGATAAGCTATCAGGGAGTTGGGAGATGTCTTTCCTCATACAGTTCACACATCACTGAAGCAGATAAAATTGGTTTTGTACCTCGCTCCCCGAATACACTGTTAAGGACTCTGTCCTGACAATTGATCTATACCACCACGATAAAATCCGGAGCTTCTCTTTCATAAATATCGAACTGTGGCACCGGTGACGGCTGCTCCTGCCCGGCTCCCGGGGCCTGAGCTTGGGCAGGCAGAGAGCACCCTGCAGCTTGGAGCTTCTGTGGGCACCACAGTCATCGTCACTGGCTGCATCGAAACTTAATTAAAGCGTTAGGTTCAGTGCAGTGCGATGTATGCCCCAGTTTACAGTTATTAAAGTCAGTCGCATGACTGCCCATGGAATGTTAGATTAAATCTCTGTTTAATTTTAATAATAATAATAATAATAATAATAATAATAATAATAATGGCATCCGGGATCCTCAACTTAACCATTTTCCAAATGCCGTGTGAGCTCCCCCTGCACCTCTCACATTTTTTCTTTATTTTTTCCCGTCACCATGTATCTCCCCGTACCCTCTTCCATCTCTGCCCACACCCCTGCCCCCTGCAATCACCACACTGTTGTCTGAGTCCAGGAGTTCTTTCTCTCTTTTTTAAATGCCTGCTGCCTATGGTCCTGAGAGCTGCATGTGTTACTGTCAGGCTTTGTACCTCACTGGAAGCTGACAGGACTACGGATTTCTTTGTTCTGCTTTACAGTGCTAATGCCATTTGAAAAGTCAATGCATTCTTGTATCTAGAATTTTGCATAAAGACCTCAGAAGCCATGTGTGTACCATACAGGGCGTCTGTGAAAAATAGAAGTAGTTCCATAAATACAATTTAAGCATGTATTAGGTCAGCTCTTCAACACTAATCTCTACCTGGCTGCTAGACAAAACTTGGTTGGACAAATGTGGAATGACTGTATTCTAATACAGGAAAAATGTGAAGCAGTCTGTAAGTTGTAATCAGAAGCCTTGCACATAGTAGGTGTTTAATAAATATTTATTAAGTAATAGAATTGAGGACAACAAGCAATGACCTTGGAGCCAGATGATACCATCTTCATTAGATAATGTAAGGAACTCAATGTCGGTTTCTTTCTCCTGAAAGAAGAGGAAATAGCTGCATCTTAAGACTTCTGGATGGGCTGAAGTAGATAATTAATGTGAAAGTGTTTTGCAGACTTATATAAATATATGTGATGCATTATTATTCTTTAATGAAATTGTTGCCATGGGTTAAAGTTTAAACTAGTGTAAGAGGGTTTAGGATATTATAAGACAAAAGATAAATTATTATTATTATTACTAGAGGCCCGGTGCACAAAATTCATGCACTGAGGGGGGGGGTGTCCCTCAGCCCAGCCTGCACCCTCTCCAATCTGAGACCCCTTGGGGGATGTCCGGCTGCCGGTTTAAGCCCCATCCCACAGGGATGGGGCCTAAACCGGCAGTCGGATATCCCTTTCACAATCTGGGACTGCTGGTTCCCAACCGCTCGCCTGCCTGCCTGCCTGATTGCCCCTAACGCTTCTGCCTGCCAGACTGATCACCCCCTAACCACTTCCCTGCCAGCCTGATCGACACCTAACTGCTCCCCTGCCAGCCTGATTGCCCCCAACTGCCCTCTCCTGCCTGCTCGATCGCCCCCAATTGCCCTCCCCTGCTTGCCCGGTTGCCCCTAACTGCCCTCCCCTGCAGGCCTGGTCACCCCAACTGCCCTCTCCTGCCAGCCCAGTCACCACTAACTGCCCTCCCCTGCTGGCCTGGATGCCCCTAACTGCCCTCCCCTGCTGGTCTGATCGCCCACAAGTGCCCTCCCCTGCCGGCCACCTTGTGGTGGCCATCTTGTGCGAGGGTGTGACGGTCAATTTGCATATTACCTTTTTATTATATAGGATTTTTATCCTTACCCAAGGATATGTTTACTGAGTTAGAGAGAGAGGAAGGGGAAGAGGTAGGGAGCGGGGGGCGGGGGTGGGGGTGGGTGGGAGAGAAACACCAATGTGAAAGAGAAACATGGATCAATTGCCTCCCATATGCACCCCAACCAGGGATTGTGCCCTGACTGGGAATTAAAACTGCAACCTTTTAGTATACAAGATGATACTCCAACCAACTGAGCCACCCAGCCAGGACAAGATAAATTATTATCAATTAACTATTGGGATTTTGAAAGAAAGGCACCATGTAAATGCAAACAAAAGTTATAAATTTATAATAGAACTAGAGGCCCGATGCACAAAATCTGTGCAAGGGTCTCGCACCCCTCTGCCCCCGCCCCCCCCCCCCACACACACACACACACATCTCTGCAGCCACCTCTGCCTCAGCCCCGCTGCAGTTTCATCTGGAAGGTCATCTGGAAAAGTGTAATATGCTAACTAGACCGGACATCCTTCTGGATGCCTGTGGGTAGCTGGAGGGAAGCCAGCCTGGGTCCGGGTGCCTGTGGGTGGCCGGAGGGAAGCAAGCCGGGTCCCTGCCAGCAGTCAGAGGGAAGCAAGCCCAGGTCTGGGTGCCAGAAGGAAGCCGGTGCTGGCAGCCGGGGGAAGGAAGGCCTACTCTTACATGAATTTTGTTCATTGGGCCTCTAGTTATAGATAATTTTGGTGACATAAAAATAAAGATTGAGAATCATGCAATCTAAAACCTAGTGCTGGCTTTACTCCAAGTTTCTTTGTTTGCCTCATTCGATCATGAGACTAGACTAAGTGATTTTGAAAAGTCTTTTCCAGTTCTGTGATTCAATGATGCAGATCTGAGCAGACTCAGAAGCCTATCAAGTCTTCCATTCGTAAATCCATACACATGTATTTCTGTATACCTCAGAGTTTCATTTTGTTCCTGTGTGAAATATTGTCTCCCCTTAAAGGAGCCCCAGGAGTTACAGAGTGGGAGTCAGAAGAGATATAACATTGGAAAGTAGAAATCAGGCTATTGGGTGTATGTGGCCCATCATTTTGCAGAATTGGCTATTTTAAATGCAATTGGAATTCTCTAAGTGACCTCAGGCCTTTGAGATAGGTCCTGTGCTTCCTTCCTTCCTTCTTTCCTCCTTCCTTCCTTCCTTCCTTCCTTCCTTCCTTCCTTCCTTCCTTCCTCCCTTCCTTCCTTCCTTCTTTCCTTCCTTCCTTCCTTCTTCCTCCTTCCTCCCTTCCTTCCTTCCTTCCTTCCTTCCTTCCTTCCTTCCCCCTCCTTCCTTCCTTCCTCCCTTCCTTCTTCCCTTCCTTCCTTCCTTCCTTCCTTCCTTCCTTCCTTCCTTCCTTCCTTCCCTCCTTCCTTCCTTCCTGTCTTTAGGTGGCTCTTGCAGAGAGCAGTTGAGCCTGAGGCTGGGAGCTGCTGGCAGGCCGGGGTCTTGCCCGTGACTCTCTCTGGGCTCTTTGCTCTGGTGGAGCCATGGGCACAAAGCTCTCTGTGGTCACAGCTCATGGAGACTGTATTTCCCTTTGGATGACAGATGATTTGTGAAGAGCCAGTGGGGGTGGAAATCCTGACCTAAGCAAATGGCAGTTACCCAAGCATTTTCTGGAGGAAAATGGCCTAAGTCCCTGACTTTGCAGGGAGGGAGTTATGGTGATGTCAGCCAACCTATCACTGAGCCATGGAACTGCCTTTCTAAAGCCTTGAACTCCCCCAACTGAACTTGCATTTTGAAGTTCTTCTGTTGCTTGAGTTTCTTAAGTCATCCCTGACTCCTTAGGGAGATAAACCTTGCACATATGGAGGGAGGATAAAGGGACTGATGGTTTACTGTACAACTTTAGAAAAATGTTACTTATCTTGAAAAGAATTATATTTCTAAAAACTGCCTAAATGAGGGCTTTCCTCTTAGTCACTGTTACTATTACTGCTGTTATTTACTTAAAATGACTCGGAGTCCTGTGCATCCATCTATACTCCATCTGTTTTTGTTAATTGAGATTCTATCTGCATGTCCCTTTGTGTCCTTGGGCTCTTTCTTGAGGGGGAGGGGTGTTAAAAGTGAAATAAACAATTATGCTCCAGGGAGGAAAATATTAAAACCCAAATAAAATGCAACAATCATATCTCATCTAGGGTTCCCTCTGAAGTCTCTTTTATCTAGAATTCACTTAGGCCAACCTGAGGCCTGTGGTCTTATTTAATATCGGCCGGTAATAAAGAGCCCTTCAGCTAAGTACGGCCATATTCTGCTATTAACTGCAGCTCTTGAAACCGTCATCGAGGGAAGGGGAGTCGGAACCCTTCAATGTCGAGACGTTGAGAGGCACTCTGGCATCAATCAAGATGCTCATCGCTAAGTGCTTGCTTTCATTTACATGAAATATTCATACAGCATTCCGTTTTGCTTTTCTCTCTCCTAATCATCACTTTTCGAAAGAAGCTACAATCATCTCAGTTAGGGGAGGGAGTCCTGGGACGTGCTGTACCTTTCAAAGGCAGGCTTCCTGCAGATAGCTAGTTCTGTAATGAGACAGCAGACTGCCTAGACCGCCAAAGGTCTCCCTCACAGAGGCTGGCCTTGTTATCATGTACTATTCATCTTCAAGTATACAACTTGGTGCAAATGAAAGTAATTAATTAACCATAACAAACCTGTCAAAAAGCTATTTAGGATTTTGACAGAAAAAAATTTTTTAACATTTGCTTTAAGTGGAAAATAAAAACCGTCTAGCTCAGAAAATTCAGAAGCAATTCTATTTATTCAAGCTTTTCTGTTACTGTTCTCTCTTAATTACATGATAAGTAGCAATTAAATTAATTTCTAGGGTTTTTCTTTTACTTATATTAATTGTATGATGCCTTTATAGTTGATACAGGGTTAAAAAAAAAAAAAAAAAAGGAAGCCCTAGATGGGAAAATGGCCTCTATAAAAGTATTTTTAAAAAGTAGGTATGGTGCCTGGCCGGTGTGGCTCAGTGGTTGAGCTTCAACCCATGTACCAAGAGTTCCTAGTCAGGGCACATGCCTGGGTTTGGGCTCAATCCCCGGTGCGGGCCCTGCAGGAAGCAGCTGATCGATGTTTCTCTCTCATCAATATTTCTATCTCTCTCTCCCTCTTCCTTCTTCTCTTTCTAGAATCAATAAAAACATATTTTTTAAAAAGTAGGTATAGTGCCCTAGCCTGGTGGCTCAGCTGGTTGGAGTGCTGTCCATACCCCAAAACATTTCGCATTTGATTCCCAGTTTGGTTCTATCCCCGGTGGGTGTGTGGGTGTGTGTGTGGTGGTGTGGGTGTGTGTGTGTGTGGTGGGGGGGGCGGGGGAGGCAACCGATCAATGTTTCTCTCTTACGTTATGTTTCTGATATTTCTCTCTTACTCTCATTCTCTCTCTCTCTCTCTCTCTCTCTCTCTCTCTCCCAAAATTAACGAACATATTCTCAGATGAGGATTCAAAGAAAAAGTAGGTATAGTATATTTTTGGCCATCTTAATAGTGATTAAGTGTACATGGTAACTGAAGGGTCCTCCCTCCCCTCTTTCCCCTCCCTCCCTCCCTCCCTCCCTCCCTCCCTCCCTCCCTCCCTCCCTCCCTCCCTTCCTTCCTTCCTTCCTTCCTTCCTTCCTTCCTTCCTTCCTTCCTTCCTTCCTTCCTTCCTTCCTTCTAAAACAGTGATTTACTTGTGTATTGGATTTTTTCCTCCTATAAATATTAAACTAGGCCCCAGAATGCCATTTGTGTGATATAGCCCTTTGGAATGAAACACCGATGATGAACTTGTTTCTGTATGAAAGGACTATTTCATATGCCTTTGTCTCTGATAGGTACAGAAAAGGGATAATAATCTTCTGTGTAAGAATTCTGAGCCATTATTCTAGAAATTAAAATTTATCTCAAAAGATTTTCCTCTATCTTATTTATTTCTATTTGTCTATCCAGGTCTGACTGTGGCACAGAGAGATATAGGAATTGGTCTTTGCTTGTGGAAATGTCTTTTCCAAATGAATTTTCACATTAAAAGAGAAATGTCAGGTAAATCGTTAAAGCCTAATGACAATAAGAGAGAACATGCAATGTTTTTGCTTAGAGCGCTGTATTTTTAACAGAAGGCATTTCATAATCAGTACACACCGGAAAGGCACTCATTGTTAAAGTTAGAAATGTTAATGTTCCTGAAACAGTTTATTCTTCCTGCCCATTTAACCCCACCTACTACAGAGACTGAGAGAGCAGCACTGAGGCCACTTTGTACTTAGGCAGCAGTTCTCTGCTTTAGCACACAAGGCCAAAATTGCAGCTGATCGCCCAGACATGGCATATAAAATGACAAATGGGTAAAGCCCCTGGAAAAGTTTTCAAATCCTGGTACTATCTTTATGCATTTACCACACAATGTACAGCATATTTGTTTACTTTTTGACTAGTTTTAAATTGGAGACATCTTTTTAAGTTATACTATATTTCTCTAAATAGCCCAAAATACAGTAAGGATTATATGTTGAGAAAAATCTAAATTCTGATGATTTGTGCTCTTATGGATTCAAGTGTAGATAATATAAAGTAATTTGAGACAATTCAGGTCAATGATCTTCAGTTACCTTAAAGAAAGAAACAATCATACTTAGTCACACATGAAGTACAATTGTGATTTTTCCAAAGTGAAAAAAAATACCATATATCAAATTTTAAGAAAATTATATATATTTTCTTTTTCATTGTCAAGGTGCCTAGGAACTTTGTTCCAAATTGAAGACAAAAAAAGTTTTAATACATTCCCAGTGTCGCTCTTTACTATATGACCAACATTTACACGTAAGCAAGTGGGGTAGGAAATGGAGAAGGTTGGTTACCAGCAGTTTGGCAATGATTTTATTGTAAATGCTATTTTGTGTCTAGTGTCTTTTACTCTGGATAAGAGTTTTCCCTTCTCTTTGCTATTTAAACACCCACAGTTCCACCATTGTGAATACATTTGAAGCCATTTAGAACAGTGAAATTGCAGTATTTTGTAAAACTGAGTCATAAGTGGCATAATTCATTACCGCCCCCCCAACTCCCTCTTTATATGTGATTTTTAAAAGTAGATTTGCTTCTACTTTATGGCCTGAAACTATTGTGCACATAGTTAAACATTTCAAGTAACTAACATAAAACAGGTCGTTTACCATTTTCCCTTTCCTCCCATAAAATATGGGTTAGCTTAGATTTCAAGTTTGCTGCAACCTGCTGAAGTTTGAGGGGCTTGAATTCAGGTGAAATCCATCATACCTGCGGGGTGTCTTTAATCCTGAAAGTACTGGGAATGTATGCACATTGTTAGCTTTTGGTCTCACGACAATGGTTTGGACTACAATCCCCTTAGCTATGCTGACATTGGAGAACTGGTTTGCCTTGCTCTTTTTCCTATAGGACTATTAGATTAGGGAATATCGTGAGCTCTGAAACTAGAGGTGGGTTTTGTGGACATACATTTTCATGGATGGAAGGTGTATGTGTGATAATGATTTCTGCTCAAGGTTTATGGCAAGATGGACAGGCTGTTGGAGAAAAACAATTGCTTTTCTTTCCTTTTCAAAGAAGCTATCTGATTGTTAGTTTATTTGGAAATTGTTCATTTTCTGTGAGTTGAGACCTCATTTCAAAGGCAATGGTAACCATTAGTAAGTTATTCAAGGCACTCCGTATGGCAACATACATGAGGGCTGACTAAAACATAATTACTGTTATTTCAAATTAATATCATTCTTATAAACAATCACCTTAGGAAATGTTAATAATGCTAGGTTCTCAAAGGCCCTCTTTATAATTTGCCCTTGTATTCTCTTTCAAATTGTTCTTGCTTTTTAAAAAATGGTATCACATTTGATCTTTTCTCTCTTTTTAAAAGAGCTTTATTGAGGTATACTTTACATACCATAAAATTCAGTCATTTTAAGTGTACAATTCAATGAATGTTAGTAAATTTACTGAGTTGTGCAACCATTACCACAATACAATCTAATTTTAAACCATTTCCATTACCTCAACCCGAAACCTTATGCCATTTGGAATCAATCCTTGTTCCCACACCTAGCTCCAGGCAACCTCTAATTTGCTTTCTGCTACTACAGGTTTTTCTTTTTTTGGACATGTCATATACATAGAATCATACCATATGTGTTTTTTGTGTGTGTGTGTGTGTGTGTGTCTTGCTTTTTTCACTTACTGTAATATTTTTGAGAATCATCCATTTTGTAGCATTTATCAGTAGCTGATTCCTTTTTATTGTGGAGTGGTATTCCATTGTATGGATAGATACAGCAAGTTTTGTTTATCTGTTCATCGGTTGATAGAAATTTGGATTATGTCTACTTTTTGCTATTACAAATAATGGTGCTATACAAATTCACTAAAGAATATTAGTGATAGTAAATCTTTAACAATTGTAGACAGCCTAGAGTTTGCAGAACAGAACAAAGTCATTTGAAACAGAGTTGATAAGGCAGATAAAGACTGAAAGTATTGATTGTTATTAAAAGTAAAGTATGGTTATAGGACCTACTTATGTGATCAGCCATTTGTTCTGAAGGCATTTCCAAAGAGCATATTTTGAGTAATGGTAGTCTCTTTATCATTTAATTATTCTCCCCATAGATGGAATCTAGTATGTTTATTATAAAAAGAATCTGACCACTATTTAGTCATGCCCTGAGGATTGTATTCCATTTTTTTTTCAAGTTACATTTTAGAAAGCAAAGTTTAGTCAGTATATATTTTTCCTTGAATAAAAACTCTGATAAAGTAATATTTAGTGTCCAAATTTTAAAATAAAAAAATAAACATTAAGAAATATAAAGTAATATCAATCAGGTTATAAATACACTGATAATACTATCATTTCCTTTTAAGTGCATTGTTTCCATGAAATAATTGCAGATTTTGAAATATCAATCACCCTTTATTTACTCTTTTTGCTGTATATTTGATTGAAAGATATCACATGATGTGCATTGTCTATAATGTAGAATATATATGTGGGTCTGGGCATGAATGTCAGTAATACAGTCACATGCAATTATAAAACTAGTGGACAGTTAAGGCAAAATGATGGAAAATAATTTTGCCTTAGTTGTCCATTAATACTCTAGGTTTTTTTGTTTGCTTTTTGTTTTGTTTTTTAATTATAAGTTCTCTGGTTAATAATTGTTAATTCCATATAATTATTTGTTAGTCCCAGTTGTTTGATATCATTTATTTAGACATTCAAAGTTAAGACCTATGCTTTATTAAAAAAACATACATTGTATTTCTGATCTCTTTGCAAAGATGAAATATAAACCCATCAAGCCACCTTAGAACTTTTAAACTTCCCTTTTTTTTACATCTGTAGTTCTCATTATCCAGAAGTTTTTCTGTCCCCTCTGTTAAATTACTTGATGCTGCAGCTTAAACGAACATGTCTTGCTTTCATCTAGCATTTCAAATAGGGCAAAGACTGCTGTACAGTTTCCAAACACAACTGTGCTAACAGAGATGAATTACTAGAGTTTATATAATTTATATTAGAAATTCATAGACCTAGCAAAAGGGATTAGTACATTTTATTTCAGGGCAGGAGATGATCCTGTCATTAATGGGCGATACTTTCATCATCTTTTAAACCTGAGGAATTTCCTGGGTGACAAGACTGTAAGGACATATCAGAGATTCACAGCTGTGAGCTTTATCTGGACCCGCACTGCTTTACTCACAGTATGTGGACTACGTCCCATCAAAACTGGATTAGGCTGTCAATCACATCCTCCGATGTATATTGTATTATGATTTTTTGAAAATGTCACTGAGATCAGAGTAATTTCTTGGCTAATTGCATCTTGTCTCTTCTTAATACCGTGCATTTAATGGTTTCATTACCTGACATGACAATCACAGTTCCTGGTCTTGAATGGAGTTTTATTTCTCTTCTTTTTTGCACACACATATACACACTCATACACATCTAAGGTACTCCTTTAATAAGAAAGAAAACATATATTTACAGCACTTCTGTGTTTTATGAAATAAAATGTATGTGCCGCCTTCCTTGTTTTCACTCTGGTTTAGCATATACATTATAGTTGAAATTGTTTCTGTAATCCCCAAAGCATACCCAATGCTTAGTACAGCATTTTCCCTTTCTGCTATGGAAATAGATTAAAGAAGATATTAACCTTTAAGAAACTGTCACTCATTACTCACATTGACTGTATCTTTCTCTAGAGAATCTGCTCCAAACACAAAAATATTTGTGTTTCTGTATTACCTATTTAGCCATGAGAGATTCATTTGGATGAACATTAGGTTTCATTAAATCCTACTTTGGTGCATACAGCTCTAGTACTACCTGTTACTAGTAGAAAAATGGGCAACAAGAGATATTAAAATCCCTATAATAATGAGTTGCTCTGAAAAAGTAGTCATTAAAAGCCTCCCTGAACACACTCAAGTTTAGATTAAAATAGGTGCAGGAGATAAAAGGATGAATAATGTACTAATCTCTCACTCGTAAGGATAAATAATTTTATGATTTCTGAGTCAGAAAGAAAACAGAATATAGGCTTTTATTTTGCAGATCCTAAAGAACATCTATGGTGCTAATATGTAATATCATGGGCTTTGGGGGTTTAGAGTAGGCCTGATGGGGAAAGAGATATGCTGTTCTAATCATTGAAATGTAGTAACTGCGGATGGATGAGTTCTGTTGATGAGATATTGTAAACTAAAACAATGCTGGAGGTGGGTCGGGGGACAAGTACTACTAGTTCGAGAGGGACGCCGAAGCATTTCAGGTGGATTTTGTTCAGTTGGTGCTTCTGACACCTCTCATGTCCATCAGTGATGGGGAAGCTGTACTTCTGGTATCATTTGATTTTCCTTTTCCACTAATAACACTAATTGCGAGCTACAGGGTAGGAGATGTGGATAAAAGATGGGCAGATTTTGCCTGGCGTTCTTGGTAGGGGGCGGCAGCTGAAGGATGCACTTGTGTTTGGATCTGACAGCAACTGCAGCATCCAATTCAAATTCACTGTGGCAGGAAGAAAGAGTGTGAATGCTAAAGTATCCAAGGTGTTTGTAAATATTCTGCTTTGCTCACTATTCAAATCTGGTTTGCATAGATTGCTGCAGTTGCCAGTATAAATGTAGAATGACATTTATAAAAAAATAATGTGCAACCGGTGATGAGTTTTCCTTCTAAATGTTTTTTAAATAATAGATTCATTGGTATTCATATAGGATAGAGAAAGAGTGATGATTGCAAAGGGGCTTCTGACTACTGTGTATTTCAGGGGAGAAAATTTAATTGTGATTTTATCAAAAGCTTCCTGCACATGGTTTCAAGAACTACCTATATTTTAGCTACAGGTAGATTTCAAAGTTAGCCAACTATCCATTCGTCTTACAGAAAGACTTGCCAAACTGGTTGAGAATTATATTTTTATTAAATGAATAGTGGAACGTCCAAGAGCTCTCAGGCATTGAAAAGTCAAGTTATAGTCATCAGGTACACACTCTTGAGTAGATGACTTTATTAGTGACTGACCTCAGTGCATCTCTAAATGGACTTGAAAGTGGTGCATTCATTTCTCTTATAAACACTGGAATGTGGAAATCATTCATACTAGGCACCCTCTGAAGCAACCAGTGTCCCTCTGTGTATCCTTCCATACCTGTTTTCTCAGACCCTTCTGAAGGTCTCATCATAGCAGTTAAAGGTACCAATGAAATGGGTAAGGATTAAAGGTAACGTGGAATTCCATTACTTTTTTTGTGGTAGCAAAGAAGAGATTTGGGAGAAGTTACTGGGACTTTAAAAAGAGAAGAGATAGGAAAAGCATGGGTCCATTTTAGTTTGTATATGGAAAGGGTAGAGTAAAACAGCTGTGTTTTGGAGTTTTATTTGCATTGGACTGTGTTACTTTTTAGCACATTCAGACAAATGTGGGTCTAGTCCTCAATTTTTATAAATTGAGGTACCTCTTTTATTTCACTGGGACATCTGTGACCTTGTGCAGAAGGGCTCCTGGACTAAAGCATTGACACAGAACATCAGATTTCACTGTTGCATAGCTTGGATTTTCTATTTTTGCCTTGTCCAACTAGGTTCAGCCTTGTTGACCTGACTAATAAATGAGACAGCCACCCCATCTTGGCCTGGAGAGTCCAAGGTGATAGATAGCTACGTGATCCTCAACTGTCTTTCATACTGTTTCTGAATGTAAAACCATATCAGAATTAAGACACAGAAGGGAAACGTGAAATAAAGCTGTATTGTCACCTGCCTGATAATGAATGAACACCGGAGATCAGTGTGTGTGCTCCTGTGGAAAAGATCCCCAGGGACAGTTGCAGCCTTACTTAGGAGACAGCAAGGAATGCTTTGACTGAGAACTACCTAGGCAGTCTCTTCTGGAGTTACAGTTGACAACTCCAAATGTGTCATTCAATGGAATCTTCGACTGTGGACATAACTAAGGGTAGCTTCCTTTAAGGTATAGGGTCTTTATTATGGACTTCAGTAGACTCAGAACCCTGGTGGAATGTTGTGCAAACTTTGTGCAAATGCGAATTTGCCTGTTTCTCTGTGTGGCGAGACTCTCAAAGAGTTATGATTCAAAAATATAGGGTGTTCCCCCAAAATGTATACATATACATTTTTATAGCTCAATTGATGTTTCTTTCTTTTCAGATTTACCCTTTGGAATTAATAATTATTCAAAGTGTGTATACACTTTTGGGACACCCTGTAGATTAAGCATAGTAATGACAATGAAATATCAAGGTTATTAATGGGGCTATACCATCTACATGTAATTATAAACAATTTAATTTGATGAGAGAGAGAGAGAGGAGAGAGAGAGAGAAGAGAGAAACATCAATTTGTTGTTCACTTATTTATGCATTTATTGTTTGTTTCTTGTATGTGCCCTGACTGGGAATCAAACCCCCAACCTTGGTGTATTGGGATGATGCTCTAACCAACTGAGCTATCTGGCCAGGGCCCAACATGGAATTTTTATCATACACATTGTTTGGTACCAACCTAGTGAGTGAGGCAGCAATCACAAGGAATCAGTTGCCCATAAAAATCTCCTAGGAAAGCACATTAGAAACCAATACATTTTCAAAAAGGCCAAGCAGTTGGTGTTCTTTCTCTCCAGCTGAGCCCTATATTCCTGTACCTACTTCACAGTCATCCTAGGAAACAGTAAATGAAAACATCAACATAATTTAAATTGTTCTCTCTGTCTCTAAACTTTGGCTGAGCACATTTAGTTGAATGCAAACAGGATAAAAATACATTTAATTCTGCAGCTTCTGTAGTAGATCATGCCAATAATATTTTATGATAGTTAGGCAGGTATATAATTATTCCCATTTTTCAGGTCAGGAAATCAAGTCTCAGAGAGGTTGACTGAACTAAACATTTTAGTTTTTAGATAGAAAAGGTAATAGAAATCCTATTACCTTGACTCAAAGAGATGAATTGTATCACTTCCTACACTTCTATATAGTAAGTGGCAGAATAAAGACTACAGTTTATTTCTCAACCTCTAATTCAAGGATGTTTTCACTGAAAGAAGAAAGTCAGTAATTCTAAACAGCAAAGATAGCAAAAATTGTTAGTAATACTGTAACTATAATATGATAACATTTAAGTTTTTTTTTTAAATCCTTTACCTTAAATGTGCTTTTTCCCAGTAACCTCATCTTTCTTTTTCTCATTTTTTCTATGCATTACAAGTTCAAGTTCCTGTGAAAACACAAACATCAATTTTGCATACCCATCAAGTTAATCCTGCCATTGGAGCTTTTGTGAGCATGTAGTGAGGTGATATATACATAAAGCTCTTTTGGCGAATCTATAAATATAAGACATTATTATAAGCAAGTTCAAATTTTATTAGTGATAGTATTGCTATGATTATTACTACTACTACATGTCAGTTTAGTTCTGATGTACAACTATGCTTCTCAACAGGATAAGGGATGAAGAGAGCAGGGCATAGAATGACCCAGGAAGATTGTAAAAATACATGTGATGCCCTTGTTAAGTCTAACTCATCTCCCACCTTCCTCCATTCTTCAAGATGTGTGAGAATCTCAGAGATTTGAGTGTGCATATTTTAAACAACAAAAGTAGATTTCCATGTGATCCTGGTTTCTATCTCTTGGGTGATAACCACTAATCAATTCTTTGGGGAGTAAATTCACTCATTTACTCACTCATACATCAAATATCTTTCAGTATCTGCCATGTACTAGGCACTGAGCTAGATGGACAATTCATTACTAGCTCAAAAGACGGTTTCCATTTCTGCTGTTTTTGCTTATATTTGCTAATAGCAGCATGTTGTGGAGACACTAACACTTCATCTTGGTACAGATACTTAATATAATTTAGAAACTGATAGACAGACACATTTAAGAACTACTACCCATACTAGAAAGAGTGGACCTTAGGAACTTCCAGTTTTATGTCCATAATCACCTACAGCTATCTCATTTGGGCATCTAGGGAAAGAAGAAACGTAGAAATGTAGAAAGAGAGAGGTCAGAGAAGTTTCCAGTAGGTCAAGGATAGTATAAATTTTTTGGATAGCTCTTGTTTTGTTATGTGGTGACCTTAAAAAGTAATGACTTGTTATCACTGTACATACTTTTTTGTTGAGTTCGTAGATATTTTTTTTATACTGAAACTCAAAAGATATGGAATAAAGATTACAAGCTGAAATAACAGATATTCAGTTGATGCCATATATAACTAGGGAATCTCCCAGGCCAAGTTGTAAGGCTAAGGTGGAAAAGCAATTGGCTCTGATATCACTAAGTGGCTCCTTAGACAATTGTTAGTGGCTTTTTCTTTACTTTATATTGCTTAAAGTCTCTTTTCCCTTTTCCAATGGCCTATCTTGCATGACTCCTTCAACTTGCTGCTTCTGTCCCTAACAAAGCATCCAATAACATGGGTGTTTCATCGGGATGAGACCCAGCACTGAACCTCATGATTTATCCAGTCCTCACTTCTGCATCCCTCTGGCTTCAGATCTTACATGTGGGGATCCTGTTATTGACTTTATTTTTTCATCTCTCTGTATTTTTCATTTTCCCACTAAAAACCTCGGTTCCTCTCAATGTGGCTACACTACTTCAGACTACTTTGGGAGAATATACCTCTATCTGGATTTGACCCTGGTACCCTCAGCACAAACACAATTCTGACACCTCATTTCCAAATGCCTTCCCAATTCCTTTTCATTCTGTATATGGTTCTTTACAACATATTTCCATAGTTCTCATATCTGACTCTACCCTAGAAGCTAAGGAGTTTCTAAAAATATAGATTCTAGAGCTAAATGCTAGACCCACTGAATTGGAATTTCCAAGGTGTCAAATTGTGGAATGATGAAATAACCTATGTCTGTATTGTCCCATCTGGTAGCCACTAGCTACATGCAGGCATTTAAATTTAAAATTAAAGGAAATTAAAAATTCAGTCCCTTGGTTGGTCCAGCCACCTTCAAGTGACCAGTAGCCACATGTGGCATTGTTGGCATAATTCCAGTGTGGGTCCCAAGAAACCACCAAGCAGCCCTGATTTGAAAATCGTGATGTTAGGTGACCAATAACTTGCCACTGATTTTGCATGGATTGAGGTACTTAATTTAGAAAAAAAAATAATAAAAGTTATTTCTTGCTTTAAAATGATCTGGGTCCCCTCAGGGGGAACAATTACACAAGTGTCCACTGAATCTGGTCCAGGGGGTAAGAAAGGGAAGGTCTAAGGTGAAGGGAGGGAAGGTTTAAGAGAAGTGGCTGAATCACATTCTAAGATAGGAACTGAAGTCGTCTAAGAATATACTGATAGAGCCCAACAAGGATGTATTGGCTCTGTCTTTGACTCAAATTTTAGAATGTGGGGGAATAAAACCAAATGTAAATATCAGATATGTTATACATGTGAGAGGATACAGTTGGTGATGCCCAGATAACTGATTAATATGGTAGAAAATGCTGGCAGAATATTTGCTTGACAGTATGTACTCTCTCACTTGCTTGCTCATTCACTCATTCACTAACACATATGAAGATGCTCCAAGATGTTTTATTTAACAATGTAAAAAAATGCAGAAGATTTTGTGCGTATTAATTAGGATAAACTTGAACCATAGTAGGTTAATTGGACTACATGACAGTCAAGTTAGACACTGTCTCTCAGTGGAATAATGATGCATTGAAAGTGGGGAGATATGTGAGGATTTCTCTCCTGATTTGCAACTGAAGGTAGTGGCCGGAGTAGGTGACACAAAAATGAAAGAATGGAAGTTAAATTGGAAGTCACTGTTCCCATGACCTCCAAAGTGTTTTTTATAAATAGAATAGACAAAGTTAAATGTAATAATGCTAATATGTATGAAATCCATTTTTAAGGTATAAGATTTAGGGCTTAAACTTCTTTGGAACATAGACACATTTACAAAATGGATTTCTTATTTAAGATATTGTCTGACATACAACACAGGCCATTGCTCACACCCCTTCCTCCCAGGTAGCTAACCAGGACCCAACAATGTTCAGGATTATCAAGGGAAAAGATTTCTACCTGTAGAGAGGATCCCAGGAGCCAGTTCAACTGTTGCAGAGAGCACCTCTAGAATAAATAATCTCCTGATAAAAAATGGAACCCATTTGCCATATGCATTAATTCCATCTTCAGCATGGAATAATGCCTACTCTTTTCCACTTGGTTCTGATGAGATCAACATAACCAGTAGTTCTGCAAATTGTAAACCTCACTAGGGGATAAAATTATCCACATCACTGTCAAGTGACATGGCAAGGAAACTGTTTGCAGGCATAAATGTTCACTTTCTTTTCATCATAGACATCTTCCCTCTGTATACTGTACTACATTGCATGGCAATCTCTGAAAAATATAGAAGAATGCCCTAACCGGTTTGGCTCAGTGGATAGAGCATCAGCCTATGGACTGAGAGGTCCCTGGTTTGATTCTGATCAAGGGCATGTACCTTGGTTTGCAGGCACATCCCCAGTGGGAGGTGTGCATGAGGCAGCTGATTGATGTTTCTCTCTCATTGATGTTTTTAACTCTCTATCCTTCTCCCTTTCTCTCTGTAAAAAAAAATCAATAAGATATATTAAAAAATGTATAGAAAAATATTTGAAAAGTGTTCCTGGTCACCACTTTGCATATAAAGATTGACCAAACCACAAAACTCAAAGGTATTTTATTTGCTCAAATTCAGTAAAACATTCTGACTTGTCATAGAACAAAGACATAACGACAAGTTTTAAATAACAAATAGTCAAGCTAAAACAAAGATTACACTTAGTTCAGTAAAATGGTTAAATTGTAATATAAACTAAACATTGTAAGTTTCATCTGTTAATTAAATCAGCACTTTTTAATAGCGGATCTTATTTTACCAACATAACAATCATTATCTGAAATATTTACATCTTTTTTTTTTTATTACATACAATTCTTACCCACTGTCAGGTTACAACTTAAGGTGACAGTAATTCTAGTGATAAAATTTCAGGTCAGGAGAGAAACCAAGATGGCGGCATAGGAAAACACCTAAACTGCTTCCTCGCACAATTTCAAAACTACAACTAAAAGACAAAATGGACATCATCCAGAACCACAGGAAGGCTGACTGAGTGAAAATTCTACAACTAGAAGGAAAGAAAAAAGCACACTGAGACTCAGAGGAGCTGCAGGAGGCAGAGGTACTGAGACGCATGCACAGAGAGGACTGGCAACTGAGTGGGCGGCTGGCTTTCTCAAGCGGGAGGGAGACAAAAGCTCCTGACTGTGCTAAACTCCAGTTCCAGGCGATACTCTGGGGACCCAGACTCATTTGGGGAGAAATTGGACTGTCTGGCAGTGGGCAGAACTAGAGGGTGGCTTTCTCTCAGAGGTGCTTGCAGCAATTACCACGTGACACTGAGACACAGGGTCCTATTAGGGCAGGGGTGATGGGAAACCAATGCTGTCTGCTTTGCCCTGAGACTCCGCCCCATCCAAGCTGAACACAGAGGCTTTTGAATTCTTGTCTCATAAGGGTGTCTCCAGCACAGAAGTTCTCCCAGTGTAGACACAGCTGATCCTCACAGCCAATTGGCCTGGAGGTCAATTCCTTCCAGTGATACCAACAACAATCAAGACTTAACTACAACAAGACTATGCACCCAGCCCACAAAGGGGTGAACCAAGAGTGTCCACCTCAGGTAACTGGGGAGGCTGAGCCACTGGGCCCTATAGGACACTTAGCACACAAAGCCACTCTATCAACTCAGGGAAGCAGCGAAAATGCGGAGACAAAAAAACAGATCACAAATGAAAAAAATGGAGGAAAGCAAATGACTGGATATAGAGTTCAAAACCACGGTTATAAGGCTTTTCAAGAATTTTATAGATAAGGCCAATAAATGTAGCGAGACCCTCGAGGATATGAAAAAGGACCAACTAGAAATTAAGCATACCCTGACTGAAATAAAAAATATTATACAGAGATCTAACAGCAGACTAGAGGATCGCAAAAATCAAGTAAAAGATTTGAAATACAAAGAAGCAAAAAACACTAAACCGGAAAAGCAAAAAGAAAAAAGAATCCAAAAATATGAAGATAGTGTAAGGAGCCTCTGGGACAACTTCAAGCATACCAACATCAGAATTATGGGGGTGCCAGAAGAAGAGAGAGAGCAAGATACTGAAAACCTATTTGAAGAAATAATGACCGAAAACTTCCCCCACCTGGTGAAAGAAATAGACTTACAAGTCCAGGAAGTGCAGAGAACCCCAAACAAAAGGAATCCAGAGAGGACCATACCAAGACACATCATAATTAAAATGAGCAAAAGACAAAGAGAGAATATTAAAAGCAGCAAGAGAAAAACAGTTAGTTACCTACAAGGGATCACCCATACGACTGTCAGCTGATTTCTCAACAGAAACTATGTAGGCCAGAAGAGAGTGGCAAGAAATATTCAAAGTGATGAATAGCAAGAACCTACAACCAAGATTACTCTACCCAGCAAAGCTATCATTCAGAATTGAAGGGCAGATAAAGAGCTTCACAGATAAGAAAAAGCTAAAGGAGTTCATCACCACCAAACCAGTATTATATGAAATGCTGAAAGGTATTCTTTAAGAAGAGGAAGAGGAAGAAAAAGGTAAAGGTAAAAATTATGAACAACAAATACATATCTATTAACAAGTGAATCTAAAAATCAAGTGAATAAAAAAATCTGATGAACAGAATAAACTGGTGAATATAATAGAATCAGGGGCATAGAAAAGAAGTGGACTGATAATTCTCAGGGAGAAAGGGGTGTCGGGGGTGCGGGAAGTGACTGGACAAAAATTGTACACATATGGATGAGGACAGTGGCGGGGGGGGCGGGGGGAAGGGCAGAGGGTGGGGTGGGAACCGGGTGGAGGGGAGCTATGGGGGGAAAAAAGAGGAACAATTGTAATAATCTGAAAATAAATATTTATTAAATTAAAAAAAATTAAAAAAATTCAGCTCACAATTTATATTAATACCTAAAGTGAATCAATCATTGTCAGCAATGTAAGTGCAGATTTGCCAGTTGGTTGGGCAGAGCAGAGAATTTGCAAGGGTAGTGAGCTTATAAAGTTAGCTGTATCTCCATTATGTTTGGAAGCAGTGAAGTTATAGTTAAAGATTTCTTTGGAAACAATGGACCTGGATAGAACTCCGGCTCTGCTTGTGAGTCTGGACAAGCTATTTATTATCCCATGACTCAGTCTATAGAATAGTATTTACTTTAGAGTGTTAGTGGAAAGAATAAATGAGATTATGGATATAAAGCATTTGGCATACAAGTGTCTGGCATAGTAGTTGTTCAATGAATATTGGAATATTGTTTTTTATTATTTAAGTTGATTCATATTGTAAACTACAGCTATACAGATCTAGCTTTCCTTGAGGATATACTTTAAAATGTTTAAGATTTTTTTGTTTTGTTTTAGGTACATGCTAGTTAAAAAGTCTTCAAAAAGTGTAGAAGTATAAAAGATGGAATGAAAAGGTAAAAAAATAATGGACTTTTTTTTTTTTCAAAGTGTCTCTTTAGATGCATATAGAATGATTTTTACTAATATAGCTTTATATTACTTACTAGTGGCCCGGTGCACAAAATTCATGCATGGGGGGGGGAGGTGTCCCTCAGCCCAGCCTGCACCCTCTTTAATCTGGGACCCCTCGGGGGTTGTCTGACTGCCGGTTTAGGCCTGATCCCATAGGTATCGGGCCTAAACCGACAGTTGGACATCCCTCTTGCAATCCAGGACCACTGGCTCCTAACCGCTCACCTGCCTGCCAGCCTGCTTGCCCCAACTGCCCCCACGCCAGCCTGATTGCCCCCAGCTGCCGCCCCCACTGGCCTGCTCATCCCCAACTGCCCTCCCCTCCTGGACTGATCACCCCTAACAGCCTCTGCCTCAGCCCCAGTCTAATTAGCATATTACACTTTTTTAGTATAGATATAGTTCTAGGACCTGCTTTTACACATTCACTAAATCCACTTTGCTCTTTTAACCACTTCATAGTATTCTATAATAAAGGCACAAATTCCATAACTTATTCCATAAAAGATGGAATTTGTGCCTTTATTATAGAACTAGAGGCCCAGTACACAAAATTCGTGCACGAAGGGGGTTGTCCCTCAGCCCAGCCTGTACCCTCTCCAATATGGGACCCCTTGAGGGATGTCCGACTGCCCGTTTAGGCCCGATCCCACCAGGATCGGGCCTAAACGGGCAGTCAGACATCCCTCTCACAATCTAGGACTGCTGGCTCCCAACTGCTTGCCTGCCTGCCTTCCTGATTGCCCCTAACCGCTTCTGCCTGCCAGCCTGATCACCCCCTAACCACTCTGGTGCCAGCCTGTTTGCCCCCAACTTCCCTCCTCTGCTGGCCTGGTCACCCCTAACTGCCCTCTCCTGCAGGGTTGATCACCTCCAACTGCCCTCCCTTGCAGGCTTGGTCCCTCTCAACTGCCCTCCCTTGTAGGCCGGGTGCCTCCCAACTGCCCTCTCCTGCTGGCCATCTTGTTGTGGCCATCTTGTGTCCACATGGGGGCAGGATCTTTGACCACATGGGGGCAGCTATATTGTGTGTTGCAGTGATGATCAATCTGCATAGTACTCTTTTATTAGATAGGATAGAGGCCTGGTATAGGGTTGGGGGCCAGCTGGTTTGCCCTGAAGGGTGTCCCAGATCAGGTGGGGGTTCCCTTGGGGTGTGGGGCGGCCTGAGCGAGGGGCCTGTGGTGGTTTGCAGGCTGGCCACGCCCCATGGCAACCCAAGTGGAGGCCCTGGTATCTGGGATTTATTTTCCTTCTACAATTGAAACTTTGTAGCCTGGAGCGGAGCCAAGCCTGGGGCTCCCTCCGAGGCAGGCAGCCATTTGTGTTGGGGTTATAATTGAAACTTTGTTGCCTTAAGCGGGTGGGTACGGCCAGGGTGTGCGGAAAGCTTTGCTTGCCCTGTTGCCGGCGGCAACCCTGGCCTGCTCTCTCAAGCTCCATTCTGCCGCCATTTGTTTGAATTTGTTTACCTTCTATAATTGAAACTTTGTAGCTTGAGTGGAGGCTTAGGCCTGGCAAGGGCAGGCAGAAAGCTTGGTTTCCTCTGTTACCTAGGAAACCTTGCTCTCTGTGGCTGTAGCCATCTTGGTTTGGGTTAATTTGCATGCTCGCTCTGATTGGATGGTGGGCGTGGCTTGTGGGCATGGCTTGTGGGTGTGTCGGAGGTATGGTCAATTTGCATATTTGTCTATTATTAGATAGGATACGATGAAGTGGTTAAAACAACTAAGTTACTGCCAATTTTTCAGGATAGGATTTTTATTTTTTAAACAGAATTTGTCTTTTAGGACCTAATATAGAAACTCTGATTTTTCTGAATCCTTTATTCTTCCAGTGAATAAAATACAATTGTGCCAAACTGCAGGGTCAGAGTATCATAACTACCTGCTACATGTCCAAGGAACAGCTGTATGAATTGGCCTATACTCTGGTCAGAATGTTTGTGCCTCTCCAAATTCAATGTATGTTGAAATCCTAATCTTCAAAGACGATAGTATTAGAAGGTGGGGCCTTTGGAGGTGCTTAGGTCATGTGAGTGGAGCCTTCGTGGGTGGGATTAGTGTTCTTATAAAAGAGACCTCATGGTCCCTTGCCCCCTCCACCATGTGAGGACAGAGAGTAGACACCAGGAAGATGGGCCTCATTAGAATGCTGGTGCCTTGATCTTGGACTTCCCAGCCTCCCAAACTATCAGAAACAAATTTCTGTTGATCATTAGCTACCCAGTCTGCAGTATTTTATCATAGCAGCCCAAACAGACTAACATAGCCTAGTTCTCAGCTTTCTGGAGATTTCTATGACCCTCTCTTGCTGTCAGACATTGCTTAGTAACAAAGATAATGGTTTAAATGGTTCTTTCTTCCTCCTGAACTTCTTTTCATCTTAAAAAAAAAATGCATTAACTACCTTTTGTTTGAGCATCTACTATGTGCAAGTGATTCCCCCACCTTTTTATAAGGTTAAGAAGCATGCCCAAGGTTAAAAATGCAGAAGTTGCCGAAACCGGTTTGGCTCAGTGGATAGAGCGTCGGCCTTCGGACTGAAAGGTCCCAGGTTCGATTCCGGTCAAGGGCATGTACCTTGGTTGCGGGCACATCCCCAGTAGGGGTTGTGCAAGAGGCAGCTGATCGATGTTTCTAACGCTCTATCCCTCTCTCTTCCTCTCTGTGAAAAATCAATAAAATATATTAAAAAAAAAAAAAATGCAGAAGTTGGCAGAGATCACATTTGAGCCCAGGATTCAAAAAGCTTCTGCTCTCTCAAGGCAACTAAACATGGTCAAATGACAAGAAACCAATCAGATCAAATCATAAGCATTTATATAGCACAATTAGATATACTTTAAACCATAATAATATATGATTGCAGTATGGGAGCAGAATCTAAATCTCTGTCTTTTAATTACATCATGCTACTCCCCTGCTCAAAATTCTCCAATGGCTTCCCAGAACTCTCAAAATTCAATCCAAGCTTTTCATGATGCTGTCCACTGGCTGTTTGATCTGGCCGCTCATCAACTACCACATACCCAGCCCACTTGACTTTAGCCATTCTAGCCTTTGTGAAAGTTCCAGCAACTCAAGAAGCATCTGAGCTTTTGCATTAGCTACCCTGTGCCTGCATACTTTTCTTCAGATCTGTGCATGGCTTGCTCCCAAACTTCACTCAAACCTCTGTTCAGATGTCTCCTCCTCTGTGAGCGGTCTTATGGCCTTACCTGACCACCCTAAGCCCCACCGCTTCTCCGCTCCCTAACCCTGCCTTGTTTTTTCCCCCAGCATGTATCCCCCTCTCGTGTCATGGGTATTGCCTGGTTCCTGGCCTCCCCCAGGAGAATGTAAGCTACCAAACAGGGGTTTCTTCCTCTGTACTCCTGTCACCTAGAACACAGCCAGACACACAGAGAATACTCAGGGAGCTTTTAATAAAAGAAGGAATACGTGATTGCCTCAGCCAATGTTGTGGGTATTTTTCAGAAGCACATGATTTAGCAGAGCCTGGCTTCAGTATTAAAATACTAGTAGAGCTAAGGATGCCTGTATCTTTATTATTTTTAACTTTTACTAAAGGACAATTAACTGTTTTTATTGAATACTGAAATCATTGAAATACTGTATTTCAGAAAACTAACAAGGCGTAGTGCTGATTTTCACAAACTGTACAACTGTGAAAAGCCATGTCACGAAAAAGAACATTACCAGCCCCCAAGAGTCCCACTCTTGTTCTATTCCAGTCACTACCTAGCCTTCTGCCAAGGGTACTGTGACCTTGGCTTCTAATAGCATAGATTAATTTCACCTATTTTGCACATATCTTTAATATTCACTTAAGTTCTCTGTTCACAATGTTTGGCCCTTGTTTAGTGCTTGTTCTCCAAGATCCTAGAATCCTTTTTAGAGAGAAAAAAAAAATCAAGTCCTTTGGCATCTCTTATTCTAACTTTCACAGTTTTGCAGGAGCAAAAACCACAAAGCCTTGTAGTAATTCTCAATAGACACAGAAAATACAAGCAATGAGCCGAGAGTTGAATGCATTTGATCTGTGAAATTATTTGGGCTCAAAATACATTGGGGAATAGCAACTTTTTTGCATGTGTCATTTTAAAGATAAACAATATTTAGTAGAATACTGAGCAAAATAATGAAATATATCAGTGATGGTAATATATTTAGAAAAACATATACAGCCCAACAGTGCACTTTAAAGAGATGGAAATTATCTGAAAAACATGATTCCTAGTTTTACTATCTCCCAGGAAAAAACATAGGAGGAAATAATGAATTAATGTATTTAAAATATGTTAGTAAATTTCAAAAGCATTTTCATGGAAATTACAGCATTGTTCAGGAGCATCCATTATAGGATTTAAAAAAATGTGTTGCTGATTCATTTATGATGGCTATTGCACAGATGGCATTAATATCATTTTATCCTCCAATTATTTCTGTAAGCATCTTAATATATATATATATATATATATACACATATATATACATATATATACACATATATATATGTGTATATATATAAATATATATATTTTTTCAAGATCAATTATTTTAAGCCCAACATATGTTTTTAAAACATATCACCATGTACATTTATATCCTTTGTAGCTTTAGTCGTTGGGAGCGTCTGTGTTTGAACACACAGTTTACTGTTTGGATACCATGCACGGTGTTGGGGGGTGAGAGAAAAACCTGTCTTGCTAACAACAGCCTGTGTGTTTATCACGTGGGGGTGGCTGCCGGGGCAGATGGTCTCCGTTTGGGTCATTTACTTTTTTTAGGTTTACTCTTCAACGTAACTCATTGGCACTTTTTATTCAAGCACCTGTAGCGCTCCGAGCAAATATGCTCTGAGAATGGGCGAGGTGTGTCAGGAAGATGGCTTTGAATGAACAACCAAGCCTGAGAAGCAGGGCTTTCAGGCGGCAGGAAGCAGGTGACAGAGATGGCTTTCGAATGGCGTGTTCCTGTGCACCGCCTGGAGGGTGTGTTCAAACCCTGATAGCTGGGTCCACCCCCCAGGGGTTCTGAGTCAGTCGGTCTGAGGGGGAGCTTGACAGTGTGTTTCTACTTCTAACCAGTTTTCAGGTGCTGCTGCTGCTGCTGTTCCAGGGACCATGCTCTGAGGATCACCGATCTAAAAGACAGATGATAGGACTTAGAGAACAGTAGCCTGGCTTCAGATAGCCCACTTAGGTCCATGTACATGCACCTTCAGGAAGTGTTTGAAAAAGTGCTTCCTGAAGACAAGTCAGCCTGTTAGGTCCTGGTCCTTTGGTAACTTAGTCCCTTTGAATCTCTCCAAGCACCTTTCTCATATGGATTTACATGGTGGTGGTGGGGGGGTGGGGGGTGGGGATGGTCTATATGTAAGTGAAATCACATGGCATTTGTCTTTCTTTGACTGACTTATTTCACTTAGCACACTTCCCTCTAGGTATAAGGATTTAATTGCAGTACACCAGTGGATTTCAGTACATGAGCTAGCAAAAGAACATTGGAGTTCTGACTCCCAGAGTGTATTTCGTATTACAGGGACACTCTTATTTCTGTTGCTATTGTTCCACCCGCAGTTTCACACGGTGCATTACTTACTTATGGTGGTTGATTAATATTTATGCTGTATAGAGTTAGATTTGTTAAAAACTGTGATCCCATGACCAAGGACTAATAAAAAGTCAAATTAACACATAAACTTAAACAAAAATAGAAAGCTGACATTGCTAACAGGTTTCATACACCTGAGTTAGGAAGTGATAGGAACCTACTATCATACCTGCTGTGTCTCAATGCTTACTCCATGTGCATTCCCATTTAGCATATCTGTTGCCATGGTGTATACTCTTCAAAAAGATACAGAAAAAATATTAAATAAACCATGTGTAAGGTTCAGGATTGGAATTCAGTTTCTGGTTTTTCTGATCTGAGAAGTGATCATTCAAAATTGTCAGGATTGGGAATGTGAGCTGAGTCCTGCCCTAGATCCTTTAGCTCGTGTGAGGGTACTAAACTGACACTCGTGTCTCCGGAAGTCAGGCCCCAGGGAAGAGCTCCAAGGAAGCCATCTGGTGCAGCACTACACCTCTCATTCAAGGTTCAAAGGACGTTCTTCCTTTTGGGAACCTCCAGGGAGATTTCACAAGATACCACAATTTTTCTCCTTTTTATTGTTTAAAGTATTACAAATAGGAGTACATATGTCTCCTTTATTTCCCCATTGACCTTCCCCTGGTCTCCCCTACCCACCGGCACGTGCCCTCACCCTACCACGATCCCCTGTGATTTAACTGTTTTTCAGAGGTGAATCATCCTTTTAAAAGACTCTTATTTGGATCCTAATAATCTCCCATTGGCTTTTCCCTTTTTCTTCTTCTTCTTTTTTTTTTTTTCATGTCCACCTTTTCTTGTTCCATTTTTCTTTCACCTGCCTTCTTATTCTCTCCTCCTGGGGCACTCAAGCCTGCTCCTCTCAGGTGGTCTTCAAGTGCAGATTCCTCTTTTTCTCTTTTAAATATATTTTTATTGATTTCAGAGCAGAAGGGAGAGGGAGAGAGAGATAGAAACATCAATGATGAGAGAATAATTGATCAGCTACCTCCTGCATGCCCCTCATTGGGGATCGAGCCCACAACCCCAGCATGTGCCCTTGACCAGAATGTAACCTGGGGCTCTTCAGTCCGTAGGCCGATGCTCTATTCACTGAGCCAAACCAGGTAGTGCCAGATTCCTCTTGTTCCTCAATAGGAAACACGTCTTCAAGTTCCGGAACAGCTGTGAGGACCCTTCCTTTAATACTCATTTTCATATTTGACTTACCAGGTATGAAGGAATATTATTCAAGTTTGAAACAGGGATATGTTTCATTCACAAAGAACCAGAACTGACCAAGGTCAGTTCCATGCTCTTTATCTTATATCTTTCTTAACTATGTGGAAAACCTCAACCTATATCCAAGAAAATTGCTTTGCTAGCTAAATTATTCACATTAAGTTTATATATGGTCAAACAAAACCCGATAATAAAAAATACTTCCTCACCACACCTTTAAAGCCAATTATAACTTAATAAAGTGTTCACAGAAGGATAGTATGTTTTTAAAATCACACATTCTGTCTGTGTAGGTATCATGAGAGGGAATTTCACTGGGCACATGGCATTTACAAATTCTGATTGGCATTTCCTTCTTTGTTGAAAAGTGAACCTGGCTCAGTTTGCAGCAAATATGACAATAGGCTGTGCATTAAATGTATGTCTCAAATGCAGCTATGCGGGGGTTAAACATTCAAGCTTATATGAGATAGCATCAGTTTCAGGTCAAAGTGCTGTTCTTAAATGATCAGTATAGAACAGAAAAAAAGGCATTGAAGTGACCTTCCTGAGGGTTTAAAACTGCACAGAAGCCTTTTCTGCATGATTAAGTGAGCAGAATCTTAGATTAGCTAAAAGCAGTGCAGAAACATAATGAGTTCACTTATTTTGGAGCATTTAATAACAGTTATAGACAGTTATGTGATCAGGCGGAGTTATGACTTATTCATTCTTTCATTGCTATTAAAATTACTGCATTTGAGGTTTTTAAAGTCATTGAAATAAAAAAAAAGTCTGATTTATGTTAGAAGAATTTAGCTTGCCCTTTGGTCTTTCAGTTTTTAAATGATATAATTAGACTTTTTAAAGACCATTCTAAAAGCATTATTAGCATTTTGTATAGCAGAAAGTAAATGCATGTTTTGTGGATAGTTTAATTTTAAAAAGGATAATAATACTTGATTCAGACAGTGATATTCATATGTTATTAAGGAAAGATTATTTTGTATGAAATTTCTCAAAAGGCAATTGTATAATTTTAGTAATAGACTATACAGAGTATGTGTAGATTTTGCTGTGTGTACACACAGATACTCTCTCTCTAATGCACTCTCTAATTTCATTTTGAATGGACATTACAAAGACATGGAAATAATACAACACAGCTTTCCTCCCATTTGGAAAAGCAAGGATGGGAAGAGAAAGTACCAGAGGATGTATTAACTCATGACCTTTAGCATATTTCCTCTGAAATTACAGAGCCATCTATCAGCCTAGGGGGGTGGGGGGAGCAAGCTCGCTTTAATCATAACAAAGAGATTTGCAGGTGGTTTGAATTATCAGTAAACACCAATCAATAAATCGTCTTGGAGGAATATGGAAATGTCATGGATGCATCAACATTTTAATATGATATTACTCTTAAACTTTTCTTAGACATTTCATTGTATTTAAATACCATCCCCTGTCCAAATGGTTCCAAATGAGCCCTTGCTTCCGCTTTCAAGGGGCTATTGCACAATGCGTAAAGAGCACAGAGAAACACAGCTCACCACAAAACTGTGAAATAAAGTGCCGATTTTAGTTTGACACTCCAGTAGGATTATTTGATATACACATCTTCTCCCATAAAATTGAGCTGACGGCAATCTCCTTTAAATAACAGCTTTTTGTGCCGTGTGTGTTCTGTAAACAGTTTAAACATCTCTTCTGGAAGCTCGAAATGCGGTGCCCTATGCTATGGAAGGACGGAAACTGAAAAACACATTACTGAGGAGTGCACACAAAGAAGCCCCTTAAAATAGCCGGCAGCGGATGCTTTCCCATGACGATAACTGCACGGTCCAACTTGTATCAGTGAAACATGGCTGCCCACACTTTCAGGAATATACATGCTTATATACAAGCACAGACCCATGTGTGTTTTTGTCTCCTCGTTTTATTTGGATGCATTTGAATTTAATTGTTGAAGGTTGCCTTCCACCTGAGTGACTCTGTGAAGGAAGTCCTTAGCTAGACTGGAATAGCTAAGTGATCAGTTTCGTGTGTCCCAGTTAATTAAGGGACAGAGGAAAGAGACAGGTGTCATGGCTTCTAGGAGGGCAAGATCCGGTTTATTGGGTAGCAGCTGATGAGTAGAGTTGCAAAGCAGCAGTCTCTAGTGCCTTCCACACCACTGGTCCTATTGGAGGAGGTTCCTCTGAAAATACTCTCTTTCTGTTTCCTGACAGTGATATGAGCTCCTACCTGGACTGTTCCCGAAGGAAGTAGTCCCACGGATGGTGCAGGGGTGCGGGCCTCCCACTCATGCAGTGCAGATTTTTGTCCACTAGAGACTGATCTCTGCCTAGTAAACATGTTGCTTCAGGCTTCACAGTTTAGACTTGAACTATGGTCTCAGAGGTGAGAGGCTAGCGTTTCATCCACTAAGCTATTTAGTCTTTTCCTCTGAAGGAAGATTGATTTTTAAAAAGCTATTAACCTTCAGTGATTTATCTCATCAGATCATCTTCATTTTCTTCTGCTTATAATAGGACTATACTATTACATAGTTTTATTCTTCAGTTAATTCAACAAGACTATCTGAAAGGGAAATACACGAGAAACATAAAGAAGGCAGAGGTACTAGAAAATTATCAGCAACACTGAAATGAAAATGTTAACAGGAAAAACAAAAGAAACAGAAAATGTTATCGCACAACTCAGATATAATCACGTAAGACATAATGGTTCTAAGTAACAACCCAGTTTTACAGAAAAACTTTCTGAATGTCACATTGATTCTGGGGCCACACACCTGCCAATGACATAGGCACCCCCTTCTCTCTTCTAGTGAAAGGACAAAGGGGACAGGTTTCATTTTTGCAGTGACTGAAATATAAGCTAAAAAACCAATGGTAATTAATTCACATTGAGTACATATTCAGAGGTGCATAAGAAACAGCAATTTCCAAGGAAATTGCATTAAAACACATTCTGTTCTGAGCCTGAAATCAGACATTTTATCTATTTTTAGTGAAAAATGTGTTAAACAGTAACCTGTTCTGCTGCCTTATCCCAAATCCCTTTGAAGTGAACTAAAAATGGGTCGCTTTTCATAGTGAATCATGTTTGATTTATTGCATTATATTGATTGAGTTCCTACTTTGGAAAAGTGTTACATTTTGTGAATAATGTGTTAGCATTAATGACTTTAATTCATTCTCCATAACTTTATGACAGACATTAATTTACATTTGTTCGGGAGTACCTGATAGCAAAAGAAGTTCTGGCATTGTAATTTTTTTCATGTATACCACCAAGCTGAGCAAGAATGCTGAATATAAGAACACAGCGTTAGGTAAGCATCTGTTTCAAGGAGAATGGATTCGATTCCCCTTTCCTCTACCCCACTCGGCTCCACCCCTGACACTTAGGTATGTATATTGAAAGCCAGACTGAAGGCTTATAACAACATTTCAGCATTTGATGAGACGAAGCCACAATAGACACTGGTCTCTGCCATTTTTCTGGGCTTATTTAACACTCATGGTTGAAATTCCTTTTGTTTCAGGTACTGTTAGTTTTTTTAAGTTGGTGTTTGGGCAGGTGAGGCTAGCTCAACGGTGGCAAGTTCTGACAACTGATTCTAAAGAAGCTTGTCAAGCCCTTGTTCTGTATTTCCTGAACTGGTCAGTAAGGACACAAGGTGAGAATATTTGAAACTGAAGAAATAAAGGACTAGAAAAATATTTGTGGTCTGAACTTAGGTCACTTTTGTCTATGTTTTTTGAGCAAACAAAAGTGATGATAAAGTAATTCTTTGGTAGCTGGTATAAACCCCCTTTCTAAGTATTTCATATTATACAACTAAGGTAAATAAGATCTTTTCTCAAAATTTTCAGTACAGTTCTAATTTCCTCACCCAGGTTTGGTTAAATACAAAAACACTTGTTAATTGCTTTTCAATATCTGGATTAATTCTGGGATTAATATTCACATATGGATTTTGAAGAGGATTTTGGAAAGCAGGGCTAGCATTAAAAGTTAAGGAAATAATAAGGAGATAAAGGTAGTGACTTATGAAACTCAAGTGTGGTTCAGCTTTGAGAAAGGGAAAAGTTTTGACTTTGAGAAAGGGAGAAATATAAGAGGGATGATTGTTGCCCCTATTCCCAGCTTTTCTTTGGTTCAACTCAGGTGCAAGGAAAGAATTCAGGGTTTCAATCTATTGTCTCACTGTCTCATCTTGATTCCTTAGTGTTCAGAATTTGGTCAGTTCTGCCCTCTCCTACCCCAAGCTACTAAAATGTCCATTCTTGCACCACCTGGTTATTCCCTTTACTTTGTGAAAGGAAAAAGGAGGAGTAAAGTGATGAGCCAAAATGATCAATTGCCCTACATCTGTGAACTTTAGAAAACTCCGAAAAAAAGATTTGGCATAATAAGCTTTTTTGGAATTGGCTACTTATGATAAAGTAGCCTATCAAAAAATCTATAAGTTTCACTTTGCTACACAATTCATATTTTTTCTGCATTCAAATTGTTTCCTCTGATAGAAAAACATAATGAAACATCATGAAAATGTCTTAGTAATAGCAAATAAAATATTAATTATCTGGACTTTGTTGATACATCCTAACATGATATCCCATCCCAGATATTAAATGACAGGTCATAATCAAAATATTAAGGTATATTAGAAGATAGTGAAAGAGAACAGAATAAAACCTAAGAGATATGCATGCAGATCTCTTTTTTTTTTCCGGTATTAGTCAATGCACATTTCTTACCCCTTTCTGCATGTGCTCATCAAAATATTTCAGTAGATTTAAAAATAAGATGTAGACCTCAGTTGATTATTTATTTTAAACTTTAAGCAGAACCAGCAATAAAGATGGAATATTAAGACCTGAGGGTCCCAATTTCTCAAATCAAACAAACCCTAAAACTTGCCGTTGTCATTTACTTGGTAAAATGGCAAGGATTTTAATGGGCAAATGTTCTAATGTTTTAGGGTCTTCATCTTACTCTCTCTGCTCTTTACACTAGATGACATACCAAGGGAAACTTCTGTTCCTTATGGAGTTCTGAATTCCTGGCTTTACATCTGATTCCTTTGCCCTAAGCATTTCTCTCTGTGCACAGCTGCCTGGTCTTCATTCTCTCAGCTTTTGCTAGCATGACTTGTCTTCTGCTTTGGATTTCTCCTCAGTTATCTTCATGACTATGATCATGGTTTTTCATAGATGATAATTCAGGTCTCCCTGCCACACTCTATTCTTTCAACCTGACTCAGGCCTCTTGGTTATATATTATCCCTCCTAACTTTACTCAGGTTCAGATGTATTTGAGTGGATCCTGTCCCTGCTGTTCTATAGGCCATGGTCTTTTATGATATGCCTCAGTCCCAAAATGACAATCTCCAAACCACTGTGTAGTATCAGTGATTTAGAAGGGACTGACTCCACCAAATAAAAAGTAGAAACTATTTATGAACCAAATTTTAATAATTTGTTAATGAAGCTGTTAGGTTAGATGTTAAGGTGCTTACTTTTGCCAAAAATTGTGGTGGGATTACTTTTGGAATCTCTGAGCACAATATGCTGCAGTATTTCCATAGAACTAAGCTTCCTTCCCCTTCCCCCACCTTGGTGCTAGACACATCCTGGAGGAGCCTCTATTTAGCTGCCATGTAAAGTCATGTAACTCTTCTTGGCAGAGTCATGATCCTACTGGTTAAACCTACCACTTATACTAAACAGCATTCAACCTAGCTCATTTGAGTAACAAATGAAAGAGTGAACCTGTTTCCAGTAATTTTTTATTTCTTGTCTGAAAACTAGCATGTGATTTTGAGAATGCAAAATGACAAATTTGTGACCACAAAGAATGGAAAGTAATATCGTTCCATGTAATTTTTTTTCCTTAAAGGGGAACAATAAATGTTATGCTTACCATAAACTAGAAAGGTTAAAACAATAAACTGAAAAATCCTTCATTTGCTTTATCACATGTCTTTTATTATTGTGTCTTAGTTCATTCCATCTGCTATAACAAAATACCACAGACTGGGTGGCTTATAAACAGTAGAAATGTATTACTCATAGTTCTTGAGCCTAGAAGATCAGGGAGCCAGCATAGTTGGGTGAGGTCCTTCTTCTGGTCACAGACTTCATTGCATTCTCACATGGTGGAAGGGATTAGGAAGGTCTATGGTGGTGTGTGTGTGTGTGTGTGTGTGTGTGTGTGTGTGTGTGTGTTTTATAAGAGAACTAATTTCATTCATGAGGATTCTACCCTCATGACCTAATCACCCCCTAAAGGCCCTACATGCTAATACCATCACCTTCGGGGGTTATCAAAAATTAGTAATTACTCATTTTTAATCAAATGATAGTTCTTCTACTACTACACCTCTTGCTACTTCTTAATAGTAACTGGTATATTCTCCATGTTGAATCTTAATTTTTGACTTCTGTTTCCAGCCAGAGTTCTTAAGAACAAAATTTCTAATGTCCAATTCAATTAGTTAGACAGTTAGTCATTCAAAACATATGTATTGAACACCTACCATGTTCCTAGCAGTACTCAGTCTAGGTGATACTCATTACTAAAGTCAGAGAGGCATCCAACCGATTTGTACTGTCTCTAGACCCAATTGAACACAATTTCTAGGCCATTTCTCTGCTCTTGACAAATCTTTCTTCTAGCCTCTTGCAAGAAATTCAGAACTAATATATTCTTCCAACTTTCTTATGTATGTCATATCTTATTTGGAGTTGTAACACAAAGAAAGCTGGGTATGGTTTTTCCTTAGATCAGCAGGGTACTTACCATTTTAATAAGCATTTAATAAGGTTTCTCAGGGGGTCTAGTTAACTCTAGATGAGTAACTGACAGCACAAATCAGACATATACAATGTGATCAAGAGCGATCACCACTCCAGGAGGACAAGGTACATCCTTGTAAGTTTTCCCAGTAACAATTTTGTTGGATTTAAGAGCTCTTCTCCCCAGCAAGATGACCCAAACTGACCCAATTGGGCCCCACTTGGTCTGTGATAGTTCAGGTTAACCCAATCTTTAAATTATCCTCCTATGTTATAGTCCTCAGTTTTCAGCTTCTAAAAAAGTATGATTCTCAGCTCTCACACTCATAATGCAAACTGGCCATGCTTGAAATGAAAGGTTATTGATGGAAATTAAGAATTGCTTATGGTAGCACAAAGACCCATGCTCAAAGACAGGTGCAAATAAATGATGATTTAAGAGCCTGGTGAGTTTGACTGTTTATCAGAAACAGCTCTGCAAATATTGCCTGTGCAAGTTTATTTTTCATCTAGCCTTTACCTGTTCCTCTTTTAGGGGCATGGAAAGTGGACATTAGATTAAAAGAAGCAATGAAAAGAGAACACAAAACTATAAACCCAATTAATTAAAAGCTTGTCTTCAACAGTAAGTGGCAGATGTATTTGTACAGGGTGATTTTTTCCAGGTTACAAAGGCATCAGTGCAATATTCTGCCCGTGCTTTCACCGGTCTCTCAGGTAGAGGGAACGTGTGAGTGCTAAGCACACAAATGATATGTGTAGTTTCAATGTCATTTCCAATCAAATGTTTAAACTTGGCATGCAAAAATAACCTGGTCTGAATAATATTTCTCCCTCAACAAAATAAAATAGAAGAACTTAACAAGGTGGAAGTAATGGTTAGATCACCACATTTAGAAGATTAAGCATCATTAGAAGTCTATATAATTCAGGTGTTTTTTTCTTCTTGCTATTCTATTTTCCATTCTTTGGATCCCTTTACAATGTTTTTGCTTCCTACAGTGTTTTCCAATTTCTGTTGCTTGGCCCAGCCTGTGCCCTCTAACTGGTTGTCGTGTCTTCCTATAATCATCTCCCATAGAACATGATCACTACCTGCACATCAGCACACTACCCCCACCTCACCCACAGCTTCTGTGGCTCCAACCACTGTTCCTTTTGGTTTCACTCAACCCCTGTTCCACTCTCTGCTTCAACTTTGAACTCTTTCTCTACTTTCTATCTCCACTTCTATTATACAGCTTTCTTTTCAGGCTGTGGCTTGATACCACTTATTTCCTTCATTGTCATCTTTTTTTTTTTCCTTCCAGTTTCTCATTCACTATCTACCCCTCTGTTTTCTGGTTCTGCTCAGCCACTTCACAGAAACTGCTTTTTCAAAAATCACTAATGACTTAATTGTCAAAGTCAGTGACACCTACACAGCTTCTGACAGTTTTGACTATTTATTCTTCTTGCTTTTTTTGACCTTCTGACTCCACAATACATTCTCCTTATTCTCTTCCTACTTCTGAAATGCTGACAGCAATTTGCTAGTGAATGTCTACCAACTATCTTTCTAGAGGGGAAAAAAAAAAAAAGCTCTGATATATTCTGATGTATAGTGCTTTCTGTTTTCCTTGGTGTAAACACTCTCACCACAGTCCATTTCAAGCTACTAATGTGACATCACTAAATGCAGAATTGAGAAGACATGTGAAAAATTGTCTTTCTTCAGCTATGCAAGTTGACTCCAGCATACCATCAAATCTTGATCTTCTTTTATTAGCTTGCCCCTCAACATAAGAATTCTCTGGATAAATAATTTCCAACTGGAGTGAATGTATTCTATGGGTTCTACAAGATAATTTATTGGAGTGTGGGGAAAAGCATATTAGAAATTCTATTTATATTTTTAGCTTGTCTTGTTCAAATTTTTATTTTATGTGGGTTTCATTATGTGCTTATTATATTAGTACTAGTAGCCCATCACGTGATATCGTGCGTAGTAGGCTGCTTGCTGCTTCCGCGGGAGCTGTGAGGCTTCCGCAGGAGGCGGGCCTGCTGTCTCCTCTCTGGGCCTGGGCGCGGCCCTGGAGGCTGCAGGCCAGCCCCCCTGTCCTTGTCCGTGTCTGCTCCAGCTCCGGGGGGCTGGCCCAAGCTGGGGCACGGGGGCTCGCCGGCCCCCTAATCTCTGTCTCCATCTCCAATCTGGGCCTCACATGCACGTACAACCTCCTCCTGTCTGGTCGTGACCCATTACAGCATCCCGGCCTAATTTGCATATTTCCTCTCTCTCTCTCTCTCTCTCTCTCTCTCTCTCTCTATATATATATATATATATATATATATATATATATATATATATACATCATAAGTAAACCATATATATATATTGTGTGTGTGGGTACATAGCATTTATTAGAGTCTTAATATGTATTAGCCTATGTTAGATTATTTAATCCTTATTACAATCCTATAAAATTAGCACTGAAGTCAAGAAATTAAGTAACTAGCTCAAGAAGGAGTATAATTTAAAAGTAAATAAATACATTGGTGGTGCATCCTCAATATTTTTTAAAAATGGATGCATTAAGTGATCAAACATTTTTGATGTTGTGATCTGAAACTTGACTTGCTTTTCACTCAATTTACGTCTATCAGATAATCTGATGATTTTAACAACCATTCATAAACATTTTATTTTAATTATTTTTCCTCCAGCCTTAAATAGTTGCAGACCTAAAATTCTAAAGCATTCTGATAGTCCAATATGTTGAAGACAAATGAGAAGACTTCAGGGCTTATGTGTTGAGTTTTTGCTAGCATAGTTGACTTTAGTTATAAAGAAGGTTACATTTCCAGAACAATATCAACAATATAATCTTAAAAGATATCACTTTTTGCAATATATATTTGTGAAAAACTATTTTGCAGGGCTCTAAAAAGTTAAATACGTTCTGGACTTCAGTTTCTTCTAAGCAAAAGAGTTGGACTTGGTGGTTTCCTTGAAACTCTATTTTTTTTCACCTTAAGTTCCTGGTAATATCCCACTCTATTAGGGTTTTCAGTATAAAATGATGCTTCTATCTAATCAACCAATACAATTCACTAGTTTGTGGACTTATGTGCCTAATAAATGAAATTCTGTTGTTGTTGTTTTTTAACATTAAATCAATTCATTTAAAAATGGATATATGTATCTATTCCAGAGATGACCTCCAACTTCTAACTTGAAAGTGAGTCTTAATTTCAAGGTGATAGTTCTCAAGTGAAATATTATTTAATATATCTCAGCAAATATCCATATTGACAGATCCCCAAGACAATTTATAGTAAGCTATTTAGGATAGAATGTAATATGCCCTTTGCACTTACTATAGGCAAAAGGGAAATCTGGGTCTGTAAATCATTTGGTGATTGCTAAGCTTTTGACACTTACCTGAGAACATTATTGTATGACTGGTATAGTCTGAAAAAGACCAATAATATTAGAATGTAAAGGGCAGAAGGAACATAATATTGTGGGCTTATTTCACAATCTCTTTTCAGGGTTCCAACTAGTTCCAGTATCATAGGCACTTCCCCCTCTTTACTCTCAATCTTCCTACTTTTAAAATAAATTAAGGATTTATTTATAAATTAGAATAAGAGCATATATGACTCCAGAAAAATGATTTTGGAACTAGAGAGGAAGTGAGACTTTTCTTTATTTTTTGACATGTACCGATTTATAAGCTTTTGAAAAAACACATTTTATAATTCCTTAATTTTATTTTGGCAAAGTAAGAAATTGTAAATATGGCTACTTTCCATCTAAATAATGTTTAATGTTCAGATTTTCTCACTTAGAAATGAATTAATTTTTTCCTCATTGATATAGCTAAACTTTATGAGGCGGCTCTATAAATTAATCTCTCATTCCATGATGTGAAGCCTACTATATTTCCAAAATGATTTTTTTTTGTCAACAGTTTAGGCAAATCCAGTTGACTGTGACATTGAGAGAATCTTTTTAGCTTTTGGTATGTGTGCTGCTATACACATAAAAGGTGGCAAAATTGTTATTCTCATAATAAGATGCCTAAAATAGATTGGGCCATTCTGAACGTATGTTTGCAGTTAACACTTCTGTCCACCTCCTCCAGATGTTACTACTTGTTCTGCATTCCCATTTATAAAAGGGGAAGAGTGCGAGCTGGTAGTAAGAATTATTACGGGATATCCAACCATGCCTAAGGAAGATCTTAAAATTCCATTGACTTTGTCATTATAGCTGTATGAAAGTTAATATTTTTAGTCCCAAGAGATTTATGCAAATTATTTTAAAGTCCTGCTTATGTGAGGTCATATCCCTTGAGTGTCATCAGAAATCCTGATTTGTATTAGTTGGAATTCCCAGAGCTAAATTAATCAAAATGGTTAAAAGATACCAGAGAGATTTTGTGTTCAGGAGATATATTTCTTAGAGGCAGGAAGGTGAATTTGATAGCCATCTTTATTTTTTTTAAAATTATAAATATAGCATTTTTTGTTTTTTAAAAATATATAGAATTTTATAAAGTAAAAACCTGAGGTCCATACATCAATCATTAGAGTTATTTTTTTTCTTTTTAAATAAAAATTATATTAATCTATATTAATTGTTTTATAATTTGCTTTAATTTACTTAAGAAAATATCATTGACATTTTCCAGGCCCATGCATAGAGATCATACTTAATATATATTATGCACTTCTCTATAGAAGGATATTTAAATTATTTCTAATTTGGGACCATTACCAATGATAATAAATCTTTTTGTTCTTATATATCTTAATGCTTTCATGCTGTTGTTTCTGAAGGTTTGGCTCATTTAACATTTTTATAGATGTTATTAAAGTAAAGAACTTTACAAAACCTTCTAGTTATAAGATGTTGCTCTTCTGTACATATTAAAAAATCCTGGATTGGAGACCAAGTGAAGCTAAGCTAGATTTGGTCTTCAAAACAAGGATTGTTCATGTTTTTGCTCATTGGGTTTGACTGACCGACAACCAATAGCCAACTCAGGCAATACACATCTGTGGGAATGAAAGCCACTGAGTCACTTATGCAAGTTTAATTTGGCTTTATGAATATTTTTAAACATCATTCAAAAGGAACTTATAAATAATCTTCCTTGAATATAATTTTCTCTTAAGGAAAATAATACACACCTCTCTGGGTATGTTATTGCCTGCTGCCATTCCTGGCTTATATCCATGCAGTTATGCAATTTTATACTCTGTAGAATACTTTGTGAGTTAATAAATTTGCATTGACACATGAATACACTTATCACAGGTAGTGGACACTCTGCCCCAAGACAGCTGGGCACAGATAAATCATGGAGAAATTAGTGTAAGGTTTGGGGTGAAACATTATCACTGAGAACAAAACCTCTTCTTTTGTACTTCTCACTAGTTACTGGACTGATTGGGTTGCCCAGATCTCTTTAGGAGCACAAAAATTACTTTTAAGCTTTGTCTTCCTATGTTTTGAAGACCAAATCTAGCTTAGCTTCACTTGGTCTTCAATCCAGGACTTTTTAAATATGTACAGAAGAAGAGCAAGATCTTATAATTAGAAGGTTTTGTAAAGTTCTTTATTTTAACAACATCTATAACTATTTACTCTATTGCTTCAACTACTGGTTTAATATAAGGAGAGTTGAGGAATCTAAGGGACAAGAGAATTTAATATCGACAGAAGCTACACTTTTCTCATTGGGGTCCTGAGAACTAGAAAGTTTCAAATTCTAATGGATCAGAGTTCTTGAGCAGAAAGAAGTGCTAGTGACCTTTAATGCCCTTCTTTGGGGAAATTTTTCCATCTCAGCGATGACTTTGCCCTTCTAAACTCCCAAGAATTTTAGATAGACACTCTTGAGGCCTAGGGAAACTCAGAGAAATGCTTGGATAATTCAATATCTATTTTTAATGTCATTTAGTTGTTCATTTTAGACCTTTTCAAAGAGCTCGTTTTCAGCACATGCACAATGACTGTGTTTCTGTGGAGAATAGTTCTAAGCAAATTATTTCAGTGCTCTTTTTGACCACTCCCTGTCATGACCCAGGATGAAGCACCGGTCAGGTCCCAGCTGGGGCAATCAAGGCCCCAATTTCATTTCAAACATAGAACACACATCAAATGGTCTAGAAGGACTCTTTGTTCATATGATATTTTTTTATCTGGCCCCATTTTCAACTTTCAGAGGGAATTGGAGCACTTTGTTAATAGTACTCACTTTATTCCCTCCACACCCCCAAGCTGGAGGAGCCAAATCTCTTGTCAAGACTCGTGCAGTAGTTTTCTAACGGCTCTCTGCCTTGATACAGTCTCCATAGTTACTGGATGTTCTTTACATAAAACTGGTTGATTATGTTACTTCCTTGCTTCTTTCCATGGTCTCCTCTTGCCCATGGGATAAAGTTTAAACTCTGGTTGTGACAGACACGGCCTGACAGGATCTCAGCTCTTTCCCAGCTTTTTCTTTCAAATTTTCCCCTTTGCTTCATGAACTTTAGTTATAAGAGATTGCTCTGCATTTCCCCAAACTCTCTACTCTTATAACCTCTTCCACACAGCCTTTCCTAAATACTTTTCATCCGGACCACTTTTCTTCACCCTAACACCCCATTGGGAAATTGATCACTCAGTTTTTTTGTGCCCACCTGGATCTATGAGTATTTTAATTCTTGTAATATCTCATAAAATATGTTTGTTTTACATATCTGGGTTTTAAACTACATTGACAGAGATGAGGTTCTTCATTTTTATGTTGCTGTGCCTAGTATAAAGTAGATAATGACTAATTGGTCCGAAAACTGATGAATAAATATCTCCATTGCAGCCAAAGAAAAATCAGACCTACTTATCAGAATCATAAATAAGATTCTGTATATGTGTGCTTACCTTTTTCCTTTGTCTTATTCCAAAAAAGGATTTAAGACAATTAAAAAAATAACACACATTTTGACATAATGACACATCAATAATGTTAGACATTAGGACAAAATAAAGAGGAATTATGGAATTATGTTTAGAACTTTGAGTTCATTTTGATTTTGGGCACAAGCAAATACGCCCTTAGTTACACTATTAGGAAGAGCAAGAGGTAGACAAGAAAATTTTCAAAGAGTAACCTGGGACTTCCTAAAGGTGTTGCGGGTTTAAAACAGAAATGGACATAGAAATTAGAGAGAGTATTTTCAAGGGAAATGTCTATCAGTGAAATCAATATACTATACCCATAAATGTATATATTCATAACATTAAATTTACCTTTTTCATAGTTCATATACCTTAGAACATGGCATTTCATTGTTATTGCCTAAGCCTGGAGAATATACATGCATTATCATTGAATATTTCACTATATATATTTTTTACTATGTAAGGGATTCTCAGGTATCTTTAGCTTAAATATTTGAAACTCTGTCCTTGCCATCAAGTAGCATAAAAGACAAACCAAACATGAATTAATTCAGGGAAATAACTCTTTTCTTTGAATAGGGGAAAAAAGCCAATAAAGGCTTTATTTGATTTCTTTGAAACACAGTTTTACTAGTTATCCATGCTATTTCATTGTTGTGTTTGCAACACATTTAGAACCTTGAAATTTGGGAAGATCACAGAAGCCAAGAGATAAAGAAACTGTGTAGAAGATGAAGGGACATCTAGAAATACAAGCAAAGATGTTATTATAAAACATGGAGATTGCTGTATTTTAAACTAAAACAATTGGTTATAAAGACAACTCCAAATGATAGAATTTGTCCTACCATCAAATCAAAATAATTGTATTTTTTATCACTGGAAAAGAGTGTCTGGATTTAACTTAGGTTTCTTTAGAAAGAAAACCTAAAATATTTAAATTCTAGTAAATTTTAACCATATTCTGGCCAAGCTGGAGTAAGTTCAAGAATTTTGAGAGTAGTTAAAATTGATCATGGTCAGTGATTATCTGATTTGCATATATCCTTATTACAATACTATTCATGTGATTGACTCCCACGTAGAAGAAAGATACATATATCATGTGGGTGTGATAGCTGCTTTCAGAAGAGATGATCAACTACATTTATTCAGTTTTTGAAGTTTGGAATTGAAGGGAGGCACAAATTGACACTTTTATAAAAAGCTCTGATTAAATTTAAGGTAAATACCTACTATTTCAAGATCCATGTTCCCTTGGATGTATAACTAAATGTGTTTTTAAATTTTTATTTATTTTTGTTGAGAGTTAAGGTTGATGTTTGAACACATATTCCCAGTTCAGCTTAAAAAGTGGACATCTTTGATGAGATCTGATCATCAGGTGATCATCAGAGTTTCCATCTTTCCAGGACAATGTATTTTTCCTTTTCACATTTTGAGTTATAGAACTTGTATGTTCACTCAACTGTGGGGGAAAAATGGGAAACATATGGCCAATTTCTTTCTACATTGTGAGCAAAATAAGGTTTTTAATTAGGATTCTTCAAGGAAACTCCACCAACAAATTCTTCAGGAGGTTAGAAAGCTGAGATTCCCTCCAATGTACTCTAACAAGCTGTCCGTTGCCAAGTGTAGATAATAACCCACCTTCTTCCTCACAATATTTTTCTGTACTTGTCATCTCTTTTTGTAGTAGATGAAAAGGAGAGCCGATTCTGGTGGAGGCAAGGGCCTGGAGATAGCAAGGAAGAAGTCATGCTGAAGTTTCATGTAGTAGAGATGCTGTAGGACTCTCCTGAGAGCCAGTGTTAGGAGCCCAGGCAAGCAAGTTTGGAATGCAGTTATAGAGAACGCTAGTAGCCCGTTTGCACGAAGATTCGTGCAATAGACCTTCATTCACCTGGCTGCCTGCACCAGTTTTCTGCCGGCACCGGGGACCTAGGCCTTGGCTGTGGCCACCGCCTTCTACCTTCTTTCAGGGTCCTGGCTTGGCCCTGGGCGGTGGCCTTGGGCTCGGCTGCACCCAGGGTCCCTGCTACCCGATCTCAGGAGTGAGCCGACCCCCCAGGTCGGCTCGCTCCTGCGATCGGAGCAGGCACCCCGCTGGCGCCCAAGGCCCGGAAAGCCCCGGGCGGCTTTCCGGGCCTTGGGCTCCGCCACACCCCAGCGTCCCTGCGACCCGATGGATCGAAGGAGCGAGCCGACCCCCCAGGTCGGCTCGCTCCTGCCATCGGAGCAGGCACCCCACTGGCACCCAAGGCCGGGAAAGCCTCAGGCGGCTTTCCCAGCCTTGGGCTCCGCCACACCCCAGCTTCCCTGCAACGGTTTCCTGGTGGGCGTGGTTGATGGGCGTGGCTTGGTTGGTGGCTTGGGCGTAGCGAAGGTGCGGTCAATTTGCATATTTGTCTATTATAAGGTAAGATTCTTTCTTATACCTATGTATGATTCCCATCGATTCCTGGAGGGTAAGATGCTTTGGGGTTAATCCAGAAGCAACCCACTGGTCATGGGCGTTGGCTTTCTCCTCTTTGGTGGCAGCAGTGGCGAGGCTTCCCTGAAAGTCTCTTGACAGCAGCACAGGTGAACCTCGGAGAGCTGGGGCTGGCACAGCAGGCTGACAAAGGCTCACCAGGAGCCTCAGGAAACAGCATCCTTGTTACTTCGAGAAATGACTGTGAGATGCTTGGGTAGGAGGTTCAGTGGGGGGTGGGAGAATAAGGCCCTTTAATTAAATGGTAGATACATTTGGCCCAATCATATCTTTGGCTACAAAACTACAAAGGGTGTTTTTTCCTTCCCATTTAAAAATGATTAAATACTTAGTACATGTAAAAGTGTGAGTGTGTATATATATAGAGAGAGCTAATTCTTTTTACTTGAAGATTTCGAGGATTGTAAATTTACCTAATCAGTATTTATTTGTAACCTCAAATCCCTGTTTATGGTACTTTCTGTCATTTGCAAACATGTGCAGGGCAGTGAAAAGTCAGAGTCACCTGACAAGCATGTCCCCAGCTGGACCCAACAAGGTGACGCTCCGCCTTCTTGTTTCAGCTCTCCTAAAGTTAACCGGGGTCCTTTCTGTGGTCTATTCAGTGCCACATCTCTCACATTCTTGTGCGTTTTGTTGGCGATTTTATGTTAAAAATGGCCCCAAGTGTGGTGCTGAAGTGCTGTCTTAGTGTTCCTAATTGCGAGAAGGCTGTTATGTGCCTTATGGACAAAATATGTGTTCGATAAGATCTGTTCATGCATGAATTATGGTGCTGTTGGCCATGAGTTCAATGTTAATGAATCCACAATATATATTAAATAAGGTGTCTTTAAACATAAACATATAAAACGAGGTTATGCACTGATGGGTTGGTAAAAATGTTGTGATTGCAGGCTTGCAGGAATTTAATTCTGTATATCCCCTGGGAGCAATGGTTCAGTATTTGCTAATTCAGCATTTGCAGTGACTTTATAGAACATAACTACAATGAATAATGAGAATCATGTAGGTATAAAGGTATAAAGAATAATACCAGTGTACCCACATTCATTCTAGGAAATAAGACATCAACATCATCTATGAAATGCCTTACATGCTGCTTCTAGATAACATTTCCCTGAATCCTTTCTCTCCCTCAAGATAATCACTATCTTGAATTTTATGTGTAGCATAAGGCAGTTTATCCAATTTCACTTTTCTACGCGGAGTATTAATTTTCCCAGGATATTTTATCGCATGACTCATCCTTTCTTCACCGATCTGCACCGCCATCCCTATCATGCGTTGGTTTCCACATTCAGGTGGCTCTGTTCCTGGGCACTCTGTTTTGTTTCACTAGACCATGTATCTGCTTCAGAGCCAGTTCTATGCTTAAGTAGTGATTGTAGCTACATCAGTTTGGTAGAGTTAGGTTATGCTAGATAACAACTTTGAAAATTAAATGATTAGTACAACAAAAAATATATTTTTCTCGTGAAAAATTTGTTGCAGGTTTGAGAAACTAACCAGAGCCTTTGTCCTGCAGGGACTGGCTCAAAATTGCATCTTGATATCAACTCATGATTCCATGATCAATAGGGAAGAAAATAATTCACTTATACTTACTGTGATTAATACGGAATAATTTTTACCATCTTATTCATTCACTTGTAATTTTTGTTTTTTCTCTGAATGCTTTTAGAATTTTATCTTTAGTACTACAATTTCAAAACAATTATTCTAAGATTGCATTTCTTTTAATATATCCTGGTTGCTATTCACAATACTACTTCAGACTGAGGATTCCTGTTATTCATTAACTTTGGTGAATTCTCAGGGCATTCTCATTCAGCACTGTACTTTTCCCATTTTTAAAAATATATTTTTCATAATGAATTAGGCATTATGTCAATCATTCTAACTTTATTCTATAGAAGTTATTTTTTTAATTTTTTCTCTCTCTTTTTTGTTTTCTTTTCCCCTCTCTATACTATATAATGGTTAGTTTCTTTATTTTTATATTTCAGTTTTTTTAATCTTTCTTGGGCTATGTCATTTAGCTTCTTTACTAAACTTTAAATATTTTAAAGTTAATTTAGTTTTTTTTTCTGTAAGTTCCATTCAGTTCTTTTCCAAATATGATTATTTCTGATTTTTTTGTTCCTTATTCATACTTTCAATTATTTTTTTACTTCTTAAAATATATTAATTATAACAATAATTCTAATATCTTGAACATTTTTGATATGATTCTTCTGTTTTACTTTTTCTTAAGACTCGTTCATGGTTATGCATTTTATATATTTTGCTTTTTATGATTATTAGCTTATATTTTTTATCTATATTAAGAGATCTTTACATTGAAGATGCATCTCTTCAAAGGGTATTTATTTTTGCTTTCTCTGAAAGCAGATACTGAGATGGAATTTGGGGTACAAGATGTTTATTAAAGATTAAGCATCATCGGTAGAGTGAGAAGTCAAACGTTGATGTAGGCCTGACAAAGCTTTGGTCAATCCAGTGGAAAGCTCTGGAGAAAAAATAGCCCACCAGAATGATCTGGCAATGGACTGGAAAAGCTAGGCTTTTATATTTTACCTCACTCAGTCACCAGAGGTGGGCTGTTCTGGGAAGGCCTTACCTCAATGGGGTAGGTGTCTGTACCTGAGGCATACACTTAAGGTTGACTGCTGGCAGAAATATCTGCAGTTGGACAGGAAGTCCTACCTTCAAGCGGATCTGGGTAGTATTTCTCTGTGTCTGTTACAGTGGGAAAACAAGAATAGGAGTTATTGAGATTGCCCATAAGCATTATATTTAAATGAGAAGAAAGTTAAAGATCGATCCCCTGGCATTAATGGGTTGACAGAGAAAGAAGTATAAGTTAAGATACTTGAGAAGGAAAGACCGGGGAAAAAAGGGTCCTTATCTTGATTTTTTACAATGAGAGTAAAATGTTTGAGAATGATTAAACATACATTATCAAATGGAAATTGCACTCCACTTAACATATAATTAATTTAATCATGAATGCAGATATGCAAATTGTAAGTTCTGTATATCCTGGCTTTATATCAACCACCAATTTAACTTTTTTTTTTAAAAATTTAACTTCTTTAAGAATCAGTGAAATGCTTAACTGAGTGGGCATAAAGAAAATGTATCCATTCTGATATTTATTTCTGTTTTTGTTGCCCTGAATTCTTTCTCCACATACGATTCTATTTTTTTCTAGGCTGTTCTATAAAAATAATTATTTCCTTGAATCATGGTTTTTAATATTAATTTAGAAATTTCTTAATTTTATAGTTGGACATTTCTCAAAGTTCACTTTATTAATTATAAAGTCTTCATTTACAAAGTTTGCTTCCTTTCAAAAATGCATTCTTTAAAATGCCTACCACCAGTTTATTATTGCCCTCAAATGGCTTCTCTGAATTTATGATTTTTTTTGAATACTTTCTGTGTCTGGTTCCAGTGCTTTGTGTCTAGTGTCTTTATCTGTTGACCTGCAGTATTCTGTTACAACTTTTTTATTGGAAAACTAATTTATTGAATAATCTGTGCAGAAAAGGAATTTCCCTATCCAAAGACATAGAATTTCTGATACTTACTTTAATACTATCATTACCTTCAATGGCCACAGGCACATGAAGTTTTATCATTCCATTTCAAAGCCTCTATCATGTAAGCTATAGATCGATGGTGCTGATGTTTTGACAGTTCTTTTATTAGGTAATGGTGTTCTAGAAAGAAGCCCTTGAAATTCAAAATAACTGCCAGGCCTTTTGAGTAGAGTGGCCCCTGATCTTTCTTTCTATCACTGCTGTATGTATCAAGTCAGATCATCCCAGCTAGCCTGGTCACAGATCTTTGACCAGGGTATGGTACTAAATACAAACATTTATGGACTGGATGTAAATAAAAACAATAACCTGTCCACCATTGTGGATGGTAAAAGATTGCAAGTGATGATTAATTTTATGGTAATAAAATTGACTGGATTACAGGGTACCCAGATATTTGGCTAAATATTATTTATGGGTGTGGTATTGGGGTTTCTGGATGAGATTAGCATTTGAATCAGTAGACTGAGTAAAGCAGATTGCTCTTCCTAATGTGGATAGACATCATCTAGTCCTTTGAAGGCCTGACTAGAACAAAAAGGCAGAGAAAGGGTGAATTTGCTCTCTGCCTGATTGCTTGAGCTGACCATCAGTCTTCTATCCCTGGATTGGGGCTTACACGATTGGCCCTCACATTCTTAGAATTACATCAGTGGTTTTCCTGCAGCTCCAGGTCTCAGACAGCAGATCATTGTCTCAGCTTCCATAATCATGTGAGGTAATTTCTAATAATAAATCCCTTTATATTTGTATTTATATGTTTTATATATTTCATATATTTGTGTATGTAAATTATATAGATACAGATATAAGAAGATTCATTATATTATTATAATACTAGTGGCCCAGTGCACAAAATTCATGCATAGGGGGGTTCCCTCAGCCCAGCCTGCACCCTTTCTAATCAGGGACCCCTTGAGGGATGTCTGACTGCCAGGGATCAGGCCTAAACTGGCAGTTGGACATCCCTCTTGCAATCTGGGACCGCTGGCTCCTAACTGCTCACCTGCCTGACTGCCTGATCGCCCCTGACTGCCTCTGCCTGCCTGCCTGACGCCCCTAACTGCCCTCCCCTGCAGGCCTGATCTCACACAGTCTCTGTCTCTCTTTGTTTTTCTCAGCAGTCCTCTAGGCCTCCCTGCCTCCCTGTTTCCCTCTTCCTCTTTCCCAACTGGGAAGGGATGGGGCCAGTGGGGGCTGCTCCACCCTCTGCCTGCCCTCCCTTCCATCCAGGCCTCTTCAGGCCCAGTCTGTTTTGTTTCCTCATTCTGAGAGAGGCTCCAAGAGTGAGCTGGAAAAGAGGGAAAGAAAAGGAGAAAAGGCTGTGAGCTGGTGGGCGCTGTGTGTGTCTGTCTGTGCGTGTGTGTGGTTGTGAGTGAGTGTGAGTGCTGGCCCCGCCTCCCCTGTCCCCGTCTCTGCTGCCACAAGTCCCCCACCAGAGCCTGCTGCGCGCACAGCCTGGGCGTTAGGTCGAGCCTCCGGTCATTGTGGATGTGACAGACCCAGGGTTTTTATATAAAGGATATTCTACTGGTTCTGTTTCACTGGAGAAACCTGACTAGTACACTGACCTAATCAGATCTCCTGTCTTGGGCAATAGAGAAGCTGGATGTATAAGAACATGTGGGCCCTAGTCGGTTTGGCTCAGTGGATAGAGCATTAGCCTGCGGACTGAAGGGTCCCAGTTTTGATTCCAGTCAAGTGCATGTACCTTTGTTGTGGGCACATCCCCAGTGGGAGGTGTGCAGGAGGAGGTTGATCGATGTTTCTCTCTCATCGATGTTTCTAACTCTCTATCCTTCTCCCTTTCCTCTCTGTAAAAAATCAATAAAATATATTTTTTTAAAAAAGAACATGTGGGTCACCATAGCTGATTATTGTCAAGCAGTATCCCCACTGTGTCAAGGTTGCCTACCCTAGTTACAGACCACTAATCAATAGTTGGGAGAATAAAAGGGCATCAAGATCTAGAGATAAACTACTATTGAATGGATTTCAATGCCAGTTCTATTATTGACCTACTGTGGGTTTGAGGAGCAAAAATGGCATGAAGAAAAAATTACTAAATCAATAACAGTAGGACAAATGCTAACTATAGCCTCAAAGCTACTGAAGTCTATTTTTTTTTAATTTACAGAAGATTACTCTTTTGTAATGACTATAATTTGTGAAAATAGCATAATTCTTTCATAAAGATGTGTAGATAGAGAATAGCAGTCTCCTTTCTCAACATTTTATTGGTGATCTGTAACTACTGGTTGATAGGCCTCCCTGATAGACATCTGATTCTTTCTCATTCTTCTCATCCTTTTCTCTACGCTCACTTTCTTTTCTAATATTCTCCCTCTTGCCCTCTTACTTTTCTCTCTACTTAGAATCTCTTCTTTTGCCTTTGCTTTTTGTCTACTGGTGACATGCTTAGATATTATGGTGATTCTCCAGTCTAAGATGGAGCATGACTCAAGCACTAAAAGGCATGTTGAGTTTCCTACCAAAATCACAAAAAAGCGAGGCTTTAACATCATCAAAAATTTTTTTTTAATTTATTTTTTGGTATCGATAGGAACAGCAAAAGACAAAAACATAAGCTAATTTTACCCTTAATGTTTTGGTGAATTTTTAAGTGCAGATTTGGAGGTCACTCTGGGTGGAGAAAACATGCAAGACATGGTTAAACATCCATTACATTGGGCAGAAAAAAATACACAAGGACTCTTGAATTGTTTTTCCACAGAATTTCACACATTTTCATCACATCATTTTCATTGTAGGGCACAAATCTTCCCTTGGCACCAAGCGAGGACTGAGATCTACTCCAGTCTGTCACGTCACTAGTTGTCACAGAAGGACATTTTCTGTTTAGGCATAACAGATCTATAGGGTTATATTTTTAGCTCATATCTTCTTACGTGTACATATGTACTTGCTACTACTACCAACACTGCATTAGCACCCTGAGAAGAGGCAAACAAAGTCAGGGTGGGAATAAGGGCGAGGCTTCCCCTTGTCAAATTTGAAAGTCTAAAAGTGGTGTTTGGAAAAATGTATGTCTGTAGAGTCTGTAATTGTGATAGAAGAGATAGTAATAATAAGTCACATCAAAAAGGTCAGTCTGTGTTTTCAGAATGCCCTGGATAACAGAGTCATAATTTTCCCCCAAAGGAAAACATGTTAAGAAGACGATCTGCTACGTTGCACATTACGATAGTCTCTGGAAGACATGTTTTGCTCCCATCCCTGTAGCAACAAAGTCTGGGTTTCTGTCATTCTTGGGAGGCTGTGATGCTTTTTTGGAGTCGAATTTTGGAGAGTGGTTCATAATCTACTTTGGAAGTTTCTTTGTTGCCTCACCAGGAAAAGTGATTTTTAAAAAAGTCCTGAGCTCTTTGGAGTGTTTGAGGATAGGGTGTGGTAGAGAAAAAGATTAGGCAGGCAGGGCCCTGAGGCAGCTTCAGCAAGGGCAGCTCAGCAGTGATTATTCTTAGAGGAGGGTTTGTTTTTATCACTTATGCTAGTGTTCAGCATCAGTTTTCATTTGAATAAAAGGACAGAGCAGACAAAAAGTTTAAAAAAAATCTTGACTTAGGGCATTTTTATGAACATTTTGTGTTTTATTTTCCATTGGCAAAAAAAGGATAGTATTTAGATCCTTATCCTCATAAAATTCACTGCTCTTGCCCTACTTTCTTCCAAGATGCCATGGATGTTATGGAGGAATAATTAGATCAGATCTATTAAATGACTTGAGCTTTGAGAGAATGACCCTTTGAAAATACAAGGTGTCATTTTGCTTGTCTCCTATAGACACATTCAACCACTGATGTCCTCATCTTAATTCAGGGCCTATCCGTTTGTGATATTTAAACTTTAGAAAACAGTTGGAGTTATCTAACAACTTCTAAAGAATAGCAGATCTGTAGATCTTAGTGGGAGACAGAACAGCAGGATAATATGCTCAGAAAACCAAATATATATTTTTTTATATCCTTAGTCTTTGCCCCACTTCATTTTCTCTGGTCAACTTCTCCCTTCTCAGCTATACTTCCAACCCCCTCTCCACATGGTCCAGGGACCTCCAAATTCACTTTAAATGTATTAGAAGAGGTATCTTCAATAAAAGGAGTATCTTCATTAAAAGGGGTATGGTGATAGATCATTGTCACTACTGCAGTCTTTCTCCATCATTTAGAAGTTGGCATGAAAGGCTTGATATACAGAACAGTGTCATCTGCTTTAATGATCTGTACCCTGGACTTGGAGCCCAAAGGCCCCAGGCTCTCTGGCTCACACTGTGCAAGGGAACGGGCTGGTGCTCATGTTTTATTGGAAGGATGGGAACAAAGGATGGTAAGAGGATCACACAGGGGCCATGTGAATCATAACAAGCCTTGTGAAATTGTTTCAACTCCCTTCCCGAACCTTAGCTGTTGTGACAAATGTGTCAAAACTTTAGACAGGGAATACTGGATGCGGATGGAGCCTGGGTTGATGTAGAGCAGGATTGTGCCTCCAAGTCAAGGTACTGAAGCAGGAAGTGTTTGTAGAAAGATAAGGTTATTGACATTTACTCTAAGCATTACTACTTTAAAGAGAAAAGTTGATTTCTGGTCTGGAAAGCCACTTTGTCACAAGCATACTAACTATTTTATATTTGTACTAGAGGCCCAGTGCACAAAATGCATGCACTGGTAGGGTCCCTAGCTGCTGCAGGCTGCTGGCTGGGTACTCCCTCTCTTCCCCCGGCTGCCTGCTGCCGCCGCCCTCACCACCAGCCAGGGCCTCCCTCCCTTCCCCTGGCCAGCCCTGCCCCCTGGTCGAACTCCAGGACCAACTCCCAGTCAAGGGGACAATTTGTATACTACGCTTTTATTATATAGGATTGATGCCATTACAATTAATTGACCTGAGATTGAAATATAAAGAACAACCAAGTACTCAGATAAATGTACTCATCTCAAAATGTGCAAGTAGCTCATTCCCAGATGTGAAGGGGTGTCCTGTGCTTCCGGTCTGGCTGTCATCAGTCTGGAGGTTCCATTTAGATGGTCTGTGAACAAGAATGTTCGGGTAAGTTGTGACTTCTCTGCAAGGGAATAAAACACGCATTAAAGCCCACATGGCTTCCTTCTGGGACATATATCTGGGGCTGAGCCCAAAGCGATGATCTCAAACATGCCCTGAGCAAGTTGCCAATGTTTCTGCTGCCTATTGTACAGAGATTTCAAGTCCACAAGCCTATGAATTTTTCCATAATTCTATTCATGAGCATAGAGAGAAGAAATATTGAGTTCTGCAGATGACACCGCATTTTCTGCCCTTTCCCTTCAGATCACCAGGGTCAGCCAATGAGAGAATACTAGTAATCTTTGCCAAGGGGAGCAAAGGCCACCACATGTCTGGGAACTGAATTTGAAGTTTCATTGACATAGACTACACCATATTTTTAAAACACCATCCAACTAAGTGGAAGTTAAAACAGAAATGTGTTTTTAACGCAAGTAGCTGGACTTTGCCCAGCTACAAAGGGGTGTAGGTCAGAGTTTTGTTTCTGGATTTAAAGGCTGCCTCATCACCAGAAAATGAAGAAGTGGGGATTTATAAAACCCGAATTCTTATTGTCTATTCTTGTACACAGCCTGATAGAAACTTTTACTTACTTTTTTCATACTTCAAAATTTGCATCTGCAAAATAGGGGTAAGTGACCTTTATTGACCTCTTAAGAAACACTGAAAGGCAGGTAGTTAATGTCTTTAAAGTCTAAGGTAAGCAGCTGTTCAATCAAGAGGGTTTTCTTTATTATTATGATAATACCAATCACAGAGTGGGCTCACATCAAATAATTGTTTTCTTTTGCGTCTAATGATACATTCTTAAAGTTCTCAGGGAGCCACTTGCACCACAGAATTAAGGAGACTCCTGTTGATTAGTCTTTGAAACTGAATGCAAAACGATTGCTACCATCCAGGGGGAAACAGGTACTCTCAGAGGCTGTTAGTGGGAGTGTAAGTTGGAACAGCATTTTGGCAAATTCTATGAAAATTTAAAGTGCTCAAACCCCTGTAACCGAGCAATTTCACTGGTGAGTTTCTTTTGTACAGAAAAACTCCCACATGTTCCCTAGGTAGCACGTGCAGGGATGGTCATTTGAGCTATTTTTTTTAATAGTAAAATATTAGAAAACATTAAATGTCTACCAGTGAACGAGTGAAAAACTTAAAAGATGGCTCCCTCATACTGTGGCATCCTCTACAGCAGTTATAAAAAACGGAGTTCTCCTTGTACAATAAAGTTATCTTTGTACTGATGAAGGGCTCTTTCGTTGTGTATTTGAATGAGAAGGAAAAGAAAAGAGACGTTCCCAATTATGTCATGAAATATGTATTTCTACACACGTGTGCATGTGAAGGTAGAGAAAGTTTGAAAATATATATACCAAACTGATGACGTCTGAGAAAGAGAATGGAGAGAACAGGCAAGGGGGCAGGCGACTTTATTTTATTCTCAATATTTCCATAAGCTATAGAGAGCATACTTAGTCTATTTCTATCCATTCATCACAATTGATGAATAGAAGATCCAAAATTGTCAGGGCAAAGTTAAGGCTTCGGCATGTTGTCTTTCTTCAATGACTTTTGTTTATTTGATTACCTTTTTTTGTTTGTTTGTTTTTTTGAACTTTGCCACGGGACATCAGAGGGTTTAGGAATAAGAAATCATGGGGTGGTGTTTTTGAAAGTATGTTCCACAGAACACGTATCTCAGACTTGAATGAGAATCCTATTGTTCAAAGCACAAACTAGAGAACTCCATTTCCCCTTTTTATTTTGTCTAGAAGGAGCCTATTTCCATTCTGTGGTTTGCCTGGAATTGGCCTTCCTCTCAGCGTCAGGATGGGCCCAGATCAGCCAAGGCCAATCCACCACACCCCCGTCAGCTGGAGAAGAACCAGACCTCAAACACTTAGCACATCACATTTCCATGGCCCACGATGGGCATGTGGCTCAGTCATAAGAAACCAACTGTATCGGATGGTTGGGGAAAATAAGCTTTCTCTGCTCTTCGGCAGTAAATGAAGACTACCTGGGAGAGGCTCCCATTGGGAGATCCACTTGAGAATAAAGCTGATGCATGGAGGAGGGCAGAGATGAGCAAATTTCAGAGACTGGAACTATATCTCTTGTGTCCAAAGCTCACACTCCTTTTTTAGTTAAATGAGACTGTAAACTCCTTTTTTTGGTTAAATTAGTTTTGGGTGGTTTTCTGTTATTTGTAAGAGAAAGCATCTTAACTAATGAAAAAACATGCCTCAAAGTGTGAGAAAAGCTGTAAAGTTCTGGTTAAGAATGTGACTCTGTTGTGAGTGTTGGGATTTGAATCTGGCCATCAGTTACCGGCTGAGTAATCCTAGGCAAGTAAATAAATTTAATTAATGGTTGCTATCTCAAGTATGGTGATTGTGATTAAATGAGTTAATACATGTAAAATGTTTGACACTGGCTGGCATGTAATAGTACTTAATAAATTAATAGTACAAGCATAGTCATTGAATGAAAAAGACATTGTATCATCGGATAGGTTTGGGGAATCTGTGTTAACCAGATGGTTTCTCCATTGCAGGACTTCCTAAAGCCTTTAATATGCTAATATGCACTGTGAATTTCCAACGTTGAAATGTTGTATTTGTATTGCCCAGAGTCATTTGTTAATGGGAAACTTTTGTGGGTTTTGTTTTTGTTTGTTTGTTTGTTTGTTTTGAATGACTGATCAGCAGAATCTGGTTTTGGAAATATTATTGACTTTGAGAGAACATTAATTAAAATAGGACTCAGTATTCCAGATACCCACTGTCCTGTTTATGCAACTGAAAGATATACACCTGAGGTTATTTTGTTCTACGGCCTTCTATCTAATACTCAATCTGACATTAAAAGCATAATTTTCATTTGCAGCCAAAACTATCAAAAGTTCAGGGCTTAATGTTTCTAATAATAATAGCTACCGTTTATTGAGTGGCTATAATGTGCTAAGTACTTTGCTAAACTCTTCACATTCATTATCTTATTAATCTTCTTAAAAGTTATGTGATATAGATTTGATGATTCTCTCCCTTTTGCAGATAAGATAACAGAAGCTCAGAGAGAGTTAGAGATTGCAGTGGTCAGCTGGTTAGTGGCAGAGCTTGAGTTTGGAACCAGGTGTGTCACAACTTATGATAGTAACCAATACATTAAGCTGATATATAGAAAACTCCATTTGTCCTAGCTGGTTTGGCTCAGCGGACAGAGCATTGGCCTGCAGACCGAAGGGTCCCGGGTGTTCGATTCCAGTCAAGGACTGTGCCTAGGTTGCAGGCTCCTCTCTGGCCTGGGCCCTGGTCAGGGCTCCTGCAGGAGGCAACCAATCCATATATTTCTCTCTCGCATCGATATTTCTCTCTGTCTTTGCCTCTCTCTAAAAAATCAATTGAAAAATATCCTGAGGTGAGGATTAAAAACACACAAAACAAAAACTCCTTTAGACATTTTCTTGGGGTGCACATCTAGATATTTATAATATAAGGCCCAACAAAATCCTAAAACCAATCTGTGCACGGACAGTTAAGTGTACACACACTGCTCCTAGACTAAGGAAAGTGCTGCTTTTTCCTTTTCATCTCATATGGACTTCAAAGCCATTGTATCAAAGCATCCTCACCTGAGAAACTGAAAACCCAACAACATGGCTTCTTTATCAAGGAGCATCTGTTTCTTACAGTGATCAGATTGCCTTTCAGCCTTTTCCTGCATAGCTGATAATTCAGAAGCACTCTCCGATACACTAATTAAAGATGAGTTTTCCAGCCCCGTTGAAAAAACTCCTCAATTTAGCTATGACAGGTTATATTTTATAATGAGGTGAAAGGATATCACTGCTGGAGAAAAAAAAAATCCGCGGACTCTGCTACTCACAAAGGCTGTCAAATATTATATGCTTCAGTGTAGAGGCTCATTGTGCAAGGAATGCTTCTGTGGGCTTTCAGATTTTCCTTGGTCTATCTGTACTCTCAGAACAAACAACTGTGGAGAAATGGTGAAGCTCTAGAAGAAGTCAGACTTTCAGTGACTGACTGGGCCGCTTCCCCCTAGAACAGAGGCAGATGCTCACAAATAGCCCTGCTCACCGTCCATTCAGAAGAGTCCCAATTAAAGTCCAGACTTTCATAACAAAGACAGAGCTAGAGGATGGAAAAATTCCCTCTGGGTTTCACAGCCTTTCTGTGGGCCTGGGATGTTTATGATAAACAATTTTTTGGACCATTTTGGTAGACTCACAACCCCTGTCACCCTCTGTTTCCTCCTTTGAGTGTGTTTTTCAAAATTATTGTGATTGTCACCTTTGCCCTGACCAAAGGATAACAATGACCTAACTTGATTTCCTGTTTAAATTTAGACCAGAATGACTGTGGAGTTCATATCACATTTATTGGCTCTCTCTGTGTATATTTTATATATATATATTCACACACACATTCAAGTTGAAGCTGTTGGGCCAAGGCCAGTTTGCAGCTTCGGTGTGCCAACTCAAATGAGATTCCTCAGTCCCAAGGGCTTGCGGCCATTTGCCCTTTGGAAGTGCCTGACAGGTTGGAAGCTGGTTCATTTCCTGTGGTTCTTTTAAACGCAGCCAGCTGTGTGAAGACGGAACCTGCTGTCTTCCATGTTGTTCCAGTAGATGTTTCAGAAACTTCCTGATGGGACTCTGTTAGTCCCATTTTTTTTCCCCCTCACCAAGTTGAGAAATTTTTTAGTGGATATACACTTATGGATATGCATATATAATTTTTGTAGTATATAATGCATATATAATTTTTTATGATAAAAAAATCTTTTGGGAAGTTCACAGGTATAAATGACAGCCAAACAGTGAAGTAGTGAGACCTGGAGCACCTAGTTTTGTGATAAGTTCCATGACACTGGAAACTCCAATGTATAAACAAAACGAAAAGGGGAAATTAAACTTGTCAGCTAAAATTTTTTATTTAAGAAATAGTCACAGTTATAGGAAATATTACAGATTATGTGACACCAGGTAGCCTTTATTTATCCACTTTTTCATTGCCACAGAGTACATATTAACCTTGAGAGCATCTGAAAAACATTCAAGACACCCAAGTCCTTGATTTCCTACTTACTTTCAATAATAATTCAGGTTATGTATCAAAATACTGATAAATATTGCCAAAAAGACAAATTATTTCTAGAATTTGTTTCTTCAGAGGATGATATCACATTAAAACTTGGCAGAAAATGTGTTTGTTAAATATGAACTTCAATAGCTTTAAAAGAAAAATATTGGGAACCAAAATATGTTGAACAAATAACATTATATCAATGTATCTAGAGAGAATCAAGTTGTAGACTCTTTAGTAATATATGTCCCAGTGGGACAATACTATTTCAGTATATTTAGTTTGTTTTTGCACTGTTCTCTGTATCACTCTAATGTTTATTGTATCTTGGTGTATACTTAATCTCTATTGCTTTTCCTCCAAATTGTTAAAACTTTAGGACCCATAGAGTACCATCCATCCCAATTTTTGACAGCGCCATCTAGTGGCAGAGGAATAGCTTTTTCTCACTAAATGTAAGTGGAGTAATGGAGCCTGGGAACAGAAGCCATTTTCTGAAGCTCAATGGTTGCCTAAAATGGGCTAAAATTAAAACTCCACTATGTAATACTTTTACCTACTTTCTATGAATCTTTTATGTTTTCTAAGAAAAGCTTTATAAAAAGAGGTAAAAAACAAAGCCATACCAAACACTTAAGATAGCATCTCGTATTCAATGGAAGCTGATAATTTTCTGGTGTCTGTGTTCAGTTTCTCTTCTGACTTCTCATCCAGTTGATAAGATTACTAATTTCTAGGATTTCACACCTTAATTGGCTCCCCAGTCTGTTTTCTTTCACCATGTAGATTTTGCTGAACCATTCATATGAGAATCTCATTTTTAAAGATGTTTAAGTAGGAAAAACAAGACCTTATTTATTTTCCGTTTTCCAGTGTTAAACAACTGAAGGAAAATATTCTTCATGCTATGCTGTATTTAGTTTTATTCCCTTTTTTTCCTGCTTTCTTTGGAATTTACTCCTGAGGAATTAAAATTGTTTTGTTTTTTCTCTAAATTTGTGGTTCTATTTGTGCCCAGTGACTAACGTATTTTTCTCAGACTTTCCCATACTTGCCATTGTGACAAGGCTTCTGCCTTATGAATCAGTTGGAACCGGAGGCCTGTCCTTGAAACTCAGCCCATTTGAGAGTCTGATCTCTCATCTAATTCTTGATCTCCAGCAGTCCAGATTGTAGAATCAAAGAAGTTGGCGCCATTTCCCAGTCATGTGACTTTGGGTAAAATAGTTAACTTCTAAAAGTCTGTTTCATCATCCATTAAATATAATCTTTAAAGCATGGTTTTGAAGAGTAAATATTCCCACACTCCTTTGGATATAGTAAGTACTTCATGAATTTCAGGTGTTATTCACATCTCTTTCTGCTAGAGGCTGGATGCTGGTCTCTCTAGATTTAGTCCCAAATGTAAGTGGGATAGACAGGGCTGCTCTAGGAGATTTTTGTGCCATGACTTTCAAGGAATAGTTCTTCAGCTTTGACAGTTTAACTGGTCATAGGCAGCTCTCTGCAGTTTACTTCCTTTCTCCTAACTGTCCTCTTTCAGTTTAACTAGTCATAGGCAGCTCTCTGCAGTTTACTTCCTTTCTCCTAACTGTCCAGTACAATTCAGAGGTGAGCTTATAAAAGACAATTTCTTCCCTTATAAAAAAAAAATCCTGCCTCTGTCATCTGATTGTCATGAGCAGGGGGAGTTAGAAACTGTGGGAATGTGACATCTGCACATGGTTTACTCCATGAAATGATCTATAGCTCCTGATCCTCAAAATAGGAACTAAAATGAAAATGAGATTCTCACAAATAAGTCACTTTGAACATGGCTGTTCCAGACTATCTTGTTTCTTTGTGTAGTGACTGTATTCCTCCATTTTTGGCATCTGAAGAGAAATGCTTGATTGAAAATTCCTTGAGAGCGGTGACCATGGCTTATTCATCCCTGTTGCCCACATAGAGCTTAGTGAAAAGCCTCTCACATGTAGATGATTCCTAAATATTGGTTGAGAGAAGTGACTGCCTCCCTCAAACAGCCCTTCTAAGAAAGACTACTTCAGGAAGTAAAGGTACCCTAGATTTAATGGTTGATAGATTAAGCCCTGAATATTTTTAAGTTGACTCTTATCATTAGTATCACAGGACTCCCCCCACCTTCTTGCCAGTTTTACTTGAGGTTCAAACAATACATATCAAAAGTTGACTCTGACATTTTGAAAGTAGGGTACTATTTTTTTGTTTTGTTTACTCAAGTGTAAGAACCTAATTTAGAAATCCTTTGAGAAAGATAACTATAGCTTTATAAATAATAGTTAACCCTAGTATTTTTATCATTATTCTTCCATGCACAAGGAAATGGACACTACATTATTATTCACCTTCACAATATCAATGATGTGAGGGTCTGATGCCTGGAAAAATTCAGACTTTTCATAAATTAAATTTAGTTCATTTTGCTCATTAAATCTCTTAAGAGGAATAATTTTTTAAAAAAGACCTAGCAAATAGAACTGTATATAATTTCTCTTACCTAGTGATTTGTCTGCTTGAGCACAACATTAATGTGTATTCATTTATTCTTTTGCTTATTCATTCATTAGCTCATTGGTATATTTAACATTTAGTGAGTGTGCCAGACCATAGAAGAGTTCTAGCAGACCCGAACCATGAATTAAATATTGTCCTCATGGTGATGATCTCAGAGCCTTGTAAATTAGAGAGTCAGGTAAACACATCAGTGTGACTTGTGGTCAGGTGAGATGTAAGGAGCTCTTTGGGAGCACTGAGGGAGCATGTTGGAAGAGCTGTAAAAGACCTCACAGTGAAGCAGGAAGGGGCAGGTTCCCATCTGGGTCTTGAAGAGTAACTGGAGATTCACCAGGTGAAGAATGGAGAAATGATAATACCTGCAGAATAGAATCCTGGGAGAATTATTAACCCTTTGGCTTATTACTTTAACACACAACAGGGATTTTACTCAAATTTTAAATAATTATTTAATTATTACATAGACTATTTGCTAAATGCTATTCACTCCCCATTCTATTTAACCGAAGCACTTTGGGTGGGCTTTTCCTTGCAGGAAGAGGAAAATCAAATAAATTGACAAGTTGCCACAATTGCGAACAGCCACGCTAAAAGTTGTTAGGAGACTGGGGTTTACCTTTTTCCATTATGGAGGTCTATTTACCCATAGAGATGATGATAGGCAAACTAGATAATGCTCTTTCTTTTCAGGTATAATACTATTTATTCATTCCTTCCTCAAATACTTAACTGAGTACCTATTATGTGCCAGGTACTATTCCAAGGGCTAGAGATTTAACAGTGAAAAAGACAAAGTACCTGCTTTCAAATAAATCTACATTTAATTGTGTATGTGTGTGGGGAGGGGCCACAAGGAGAGAGTATCCTATATAATAAAAGGCTAATATGCAAATGGACTGAATGGCTGAACGGACCAGTCACTATGACATGCACTGACCACCAGGGGGCAGACGCTCAATGCAGAAGCTGCTCCCTGGTGGTCAATGCACTCCCACAGGGGGAGTGCCACTCAGCCAGAAGCCCTGAGCCAGGCTGGCAAGTGCAGGCTGGCGAGCACAGAGGTGGTGGCAGGAGCCTCTCCCGCCTCCACGGCAGCGCTAAGGATGTCCGAGGGCTCCTGGACTCCCAGCGGGTGCAGGCCGGGCTGAGGGGACCCCTCCCCCTCGAGTGCATGAATTTTGTGCACCCAGACTCTAGTAACTGATATAATATGAAAAGTAAGTATGATAAGATAAGATAAGATATAATATAATACATAAGCAACTGGATGATTTCAGTAGTATTAAGTGCTATGATGAAAAACAACAAAGCAGGGAGTTGGGATAGAAAGTGTTAGAGAGTGTGTTGGGGTTCCCTAAGGCCACTGCCAGGTTCAATGTTTCACTAGGACTCACAGAACTCAGAGAGCTGTTATACTCACAGTTATGGTTTATTATAGTGCAAGAATTCAGATTAAAACTAGCAAAGGAAAAAGGTGCAGAGGGCAGAGTTCAGAGGGAACTAGGAGCAAGCTTCCAGTGGTCCTATCCTGGTGGGGTCACATGATAGTGCTGAATTCTCCATCTGCCATGTTTCCAACCGGGAAGCTCACCAAGGCCTTGGGGATCAAGGGCCAGACCTGAGGACCTTGGAAATGTGCAGGGTTTGAGTAGCCCAGGTTTTGTAAGCTAGCCTTTTACTTCCCAGAGAGAGGCAGAAGAATTTTCTAATAGGGGTCTTCCCTCTTAATCTCTTCTTTAAGTGTAACTCAGTTTACATTTCTTGGCTCCCAGTTCTCAGTGTGCTAACCTGCTTCATCTCTTATTTCAAGACACTAATAAGCACCAGTGTATGTCAGGGCACATCCACACTTGCTTGTATGTGTGTGTACTACATTCTAGTACAAGGTACCAGCATCATCAGCACCTGTTTTCCCAGGGCAACACTTATTCATGCTCATTCTATTAAATTAATGCCTAAGTCTCAGTGGACTTATTTTTTGGTAACAATATTTTTTATTTGCCATGTGTGGACTGATTTATGTATCCTGAACCTAAATATATAATTTATAATTATTTTTATTATATATTTTATAGGAGTCAACACCAAGAAATGGAAATATTTTCTTTTCCTAGTTTTTAACCGTGATGTCAGTTGACGTAGACCTTGAATTTAAGAGGAGATGTGTGCTATAGATGGCAGAGACTGGAAGGAGGAAACGTAAAGAGGTATTGGAGAGAATTTTACATTAGCTCATTGTATATGAGAACCTTAAAAAAATCTGCATCCCACAAAAGTAAAGAGCCATCTATTGTATAATATGCCATATGCGTATTTTTAGAAAACAAATACATAGTAATTACATCCTCTGGTCTAAGATCCTTAAGCTGGATGACATCTTCATTCTTCCTGAAACATTCATTCTCATCTTCCAGAAAGCATGCAGTGGAGGGCTAAGCCCTTTCCTTCTGCTTCTACTATAGCAGGTTTGTACTTTGAGGGGGAACCCATAGTTACCAGAATTAGAGGAAAATGAAGGGCCAGCTCTCTTCACTATATACATCGATGAGCCTACTGCTCCCCTGGAACTGGTGAAGGGTCAACCCTATGAGGAGGAGTAGGCATTTTCCTTCCATACCTCACTTTGAGTAACTAGTTTCAGAGGTTTCATAAATGCATCATCACTGCTGTGCATGGGCTGCACTCTTTGCTTATGATACCTTCCTTGTGAAAAGGGACTTTTATGTAGGAAGAAAGTGTATGTTATATAGCAGAGTCACTTAATATGTCACTTCATAGTGAAGCAAGGTTTACTCTATTTCATCTATACATATATAATAACATAGAGTATGTATGTCATATACATGCACATTGACCTTGATTTTTTTAAACTTCACTTCCTAGTAGCCACATTTTTTAATTTAAATTCTTTTGAAAATATTACGTCTCCTTTTTTCCCCATCGACCTCTCCCTGGCTGCTCCCCCCCCCCCCCAGTACATGCCCTTACCCCCTACTGCCTGTGTCTATTGGTTATGCTTATATGCATGCATACACATCCTTTGGTTGATCTCTTACCCCTCCACACACCCCTCCCCTACCTTCCCTCTGAGGTTTGACAGTCTGTTCGATACTTCTATGTCTCTAGATCTATTTTTGTTCATCACTTTATGTTGTTCATTATATTCCACAAATGAGTGAGATCATGTGATATTTATCTTTCTCTGACTGGCTTATTTCACTTAGCATAACGCTCTCCAGGTCCATCCATATTGTTGCAAATAGTAAGAGTTCTTTCTTTTTTACAGCAGCATCATATTCCATTGTGCATATTCCTTTCTTTCTTATTTACAAAGAAAGTTTATATAAAACTGTTTCACTTCATTTATACCAAAACATTAAATTATTTTCTATTTTTTTGCTTTTAGGATGTTGCTGCTTTAAGCAGAGATGTCTATATTTACTACACAAAGTTTTTTTGTTGGAATTTCTAATCTACCATGGCCTAATTAAGCACTTTTCTTACAGTTTTTTGGTTTTTTTTGAGCATTGCTTGATTTATTCCAGTTTTCTGTAACAACCTCACCCTTTTTTACTGTTTTTATTATGTAGATAGACCCTTGGCTAATTTTTTTCTTTCCTTCTGATTACCCTGCTATCTCCAATTCCCCATTCTTTTTTTTTTTTTATTTTTTTAAAAAAATTTCTTTATTGATTAAGGTGTCACATATTTGTCCTCATCCCCCCATTCCCATCCCACACCCCTCCCCACGGATGTCCCCATCCCCCTGTTGTCCTTAACCATTGGTTAGGCTCGTATGCATGCACACAAGTCCTTTGGTTGATCGCTCCCCCCTACCCCCACCCTCCCCTACCCTCCCTCTGAGGCCCGACAGTCCGGTCGATGCCTCCTTGTTTCTGGGTCTGTTCTTATTCATCAGTCTATGTTGTTCATCATTTCCCCTAGATGAATGTGATCATGTGTTACTAGAAATATACTTATAAGAACCGAATGTGAGACGAGCAATAATAGTTATGCTGACAGGCAAATGAATCAGTCTGTAGTGAGTTTCTTTCTGGACCAACAGTTCTTTTGAGACCCAATTTCAATGTCCACCAGTTCCTTATGTGTACATGTCAGCACTGACTTTTCAGTTCTGGATGGTGGACAAATGGTGGTAATGGAGGTCCGACTCCCTCTGGTTTGGTCTCGGCCGGACCCAGGGGCACGGCCTCACCCAGACCCAGGGGCGCGTGGCCTCACCCAGACCCAGGGGCGCGTGGCCTCACCCAGAGCCAGGGGCGCGTGGCCTCACCCAGACCCAGGGGCGCGCGGCCTCACCCAGATCCAGGGGCGCGCAGCCTCCCCCGGACTCAGGGGCATGCAGCCTCACCTGGACCCGGGGGCATGCGGCCTCACCCGGACCCGGGACCCAGCCTCATCCAGACCCAGGGGCGCATGGCCTCTCCCGGACCCAGGGGTGCAGCCTCACTCAGACCCGGGACCCAGCCTCACCCGGATCCAGGGGCACATGGCCTCACCCGGATCCAGGATCCAGCTTCACCCGGACCCAGGGGCACGTGGCATCACCCGGACCCGGGGGCGCGCGGCCTCACCCGGTCCCAGGCGCGTGCAGCCTCATCTGGACCCAGGGGCGCGCGGCCTCACCCGGACCCGGGGGCATGCAGCCTCACCCATGCCCAGGACCCAGCCTCACCCGGACCCAGGGGCGTGTGGCCTCACCCGGACCCAGGGGCACGTGGCCTCTCCCAGACTCAGGGGCGCGCGGCCTCACCCGGACCCGGGACCCAGCCTCACCCGGACCCAGGGGCATGCGGCCTCACCCGGATCCAGGGGCACGTGGCCTTGCCCGGACCCAGGGGCATGCGGCCTCACCCGGACCTGGGACCCAGCGTGGCTTCATCTTCTTGATCCCAATTCCTGTCGGTCAATTCCCTCTCAGCAATTCCTTCGGCCACTTTCTCAAAGCTCCGGGGCGGCTGCTGCGGAACTCGCTGGGCAGCGGGCTCGGTGAATCTCCGGTGTGCCTGGTGCGCGGCGGCGGGCTGGTCCGCGGTCGCTGCGACAGCGCTCGGGTCTGCAGAGGTGGTCGGTCGCCGGGCGTGCGCACCTGGCCACTTCCGGGGTGCAGAGATTCTCGAAGGACTCGGAGGTCAGCAAGCGCGGAGTCTCCCACCCCATGACCCCCAGGGGCTCGTCAGTCTGTGCTCAGCAGCGAGCGGAGCCGTCCCCTCAGCTGGAGACCGCCGGGGGAACCGTGCCGAGCATGTTCCAGGCCGCCATTGTGTCGCCAGAGCCGTAGTTCTTAAAGTGTGATCTTTGGCACACTGGCATCAGCATCATCCTGCGTCCCCCTCTCTTTGATTCTAGTTGTAGAGCATCCGCTCAGCCAGCCCTCTGGTGGTTCTGGATGGTGTCTGCTCTGTTTTCCAGTTGTAGTTTCAAAATTGTTGTGGTAGGCAACAATCAGGCGTCCGCCCTATGCCGCCATCTTGGTCCTCCGTCTTCTTACAGTTTTTATCATCACTTCATGCTACCACTTTTGAGTGAGGCATAGTCAATTGTCTGACACTCTTCACACTCTTCTAAGTCTTCTCAAATCTATTCTCCATATTGTCTGTTCCATACCTTTTCCCTTCTCTGTCAATCCCCGATTGTGCTCCAAGTCTCACCCTCAGCTGATTGCCAGCACTCCTACTTATGAAACCCAGTCTATCCCTTTGTACCCTGCCTCCACCTTCATTTGACATTACTCATCATTTTCTCACACATTCTTTGTTTTCAGCATCTCCCTTTCCACTGACCCCTTCCTTTCTGCTCAGCCTACCACCAGGCTTAGGTCTTGAGTCTAAAACCCACTGCACCAGCCACTCCTACCCCTCTGTCTTAGCTCCTGCCTTCATTAGTTCTCACCTCGACAGGCTGCCCAGCTTGTTCTCCTGCCTCACGTCTTTCACCATTCCTATCTAGCCATTGTACTGCTGACCAATTAATCTTACTATTCTCATGTCATTTTATTCTCAAAATCCTTTAATGGCTTCCTACTGCTTATTAATAAAGTTCAACCTCCTGCCCTAACCGGTTTGGCTCAGTGGATAGAGCGTTGGCCTGCAGACTGAAGGGTCCCAAGTTCAATTCAGGTCAAGGGCATATACCTTGGTTGCGGGCTCATCCCCAGTAGGGGGTGTGCAGGAGGCAGCTGATCGATGTTTCTCTCTCATCGATGTTTCTAACTCTCTCTCTCTCTCTTCCTCTCTGTAAAAATCAATAAAGTATATATACTTTTAAAAAAGTTCAACCTCCTTAGCTTTGTGCTTTGCCAAGCTTTCCCCATGACCTGGCTGCCGGCCAGCCTTCCCAGCTTTCTCCCCTCTGTTCACCGGTTTATTCTCTCCCTTTGGTCCACACTATGTTGTCGATTTTCCCTGTGTGTGCACTGTGCTTCCTGATCTTGTCTAGAACACTATCTCTCACCTGGATTGTTCTCTCTCTTGCAAGTGTGCCTTCTTTCCCTGCCCCCTGCTACACAAATCCGAGGTGAAGGTCTAGCTTCACTTTAACCTTTTCCCAGAAGCTTTTCCTAGCTGAAAATGCTCTTCACTTCCAATGGCTATGAGTACGAGGAGCAGTTTATACCCCTCTGACAGTACTTATTCCAGTTTGTGCTGTGTTACCATTATTCATGCATTAGCTTCACCTCTTCTACTAGAGTGCACGCTCCTTAGCATAGAGTTTAGACTCACTTTTTGGTGTGTTCTAGCGTACCCATTTCTAGCAAGTATCTGAAAGACGCAAATGATCTGAGTCAAGAAAGGAAGACATATCTCCAGAAGAAAGAACCCCTGATGGAAATGTGTCTCATATCCTAACTCAGTATCTAGGTGTGAATAAATTAAAATAATTACCCCCAGCACATCAGTTCTTCCAGATATTTTGTAATTGCTCTTACCATGTAAAGCATACCGAGGTAATTGGGATATGATGTGTTTATGAGCAGTAAGACCTATTACTGGCCCAGGTATGAAATCTGTTTCCATCTAGATCAGTAATCCTGCTAACAGCCTCTGAATCTTGCAGCAGAAGGGTGTTTATCGAAAGTAGAAATCAGATAGAAAAGCATCTTCTCCCCACGCCTCCCTTCACCCTCACCAAAATGCAGAAAATATTTAGTGTCTTCAAGACACTCACTGTTCTATGGCTTTAAAGAAAACCACAAACTTTAAACACTAACACATTGTATGCCTTTCTCATATTATGACCTAAAAAAGTGCATGCTTTAGAGTTATTTTGAAACTCAGAAATAGAAATGGAAGCATAAGAATGCAACATTGTCAACACGTTTAAAATTTTTGTACATTTTAGCTTTCAGAAAAAGGACTTATTATTTTCATTTCTCCTGCTGAAACTCCCGTTTATATGATGTCGCCTTCCCCAAGGATCCCCAATAAGCTTCACCCATTCTCCCACCACTGAAAAGAGAGGTACCCCTAGGCTGGAGAGCAGCTCCCATTTAATAGTGCGTAACAACAGAACTGGGGCTGTCAAACTCTGACAGCTTGGATGAGGGAAGATTTCAAACAATTATGAGTGGGATTTTAAATGCCTCACCTGAAACACATTGCAGAGTCCTTATCACAAAGCGGAGATACTTTGGAAACTGCCTGAAAACTCATCCAAGAGGAATTTAGGAGAAACTTGGCAGGTGCTCATGACACAACCGTTGAGAATAGGAAATGAAGCAGGGCACTGAAGGGATTCAGGGAGGTTGAACATAATCATTGATGTAAGAATGAGGACAGGACTCAGGAGATGCAATTCCTGCCCTTTGTTATGAGACCTCAGGGACTGCAAGTCTCTAAACCCTCCTTTGTTTTGTGTTTTGTCTTGAGCCAAGTGGTGTTATTCTTATTATCTAAAAAAATAGGGATTATCTCGTTGAGTAAAACCTATTCAGGACTGGACAGAAGGGGACATCACTGCTACCAACACACCATATGCATCCATCTTTGCAGCACGCTGATAGAACAGTCTGTGGCCAGTGCTAGTGGCTGTTTTGTTGATAAGGACTTTAAGTGAATAAGTAAATACAAATCCTGTTGCAGTCAGAGTCGAAGTGAGATAGTTTTTGACAAGCCTCGCTCTCTCTTCTTTGCAGACAACCGTATCAGTGTGCTCTAATGACTTGCCAGTTTTACTCCTAGAACATCTTGTAATTTTTTTTTTTTGGCATATTGCCCAACAAATTATTTAGACTGTTTTGATTTTCAGGTCTCTTTAAGTCCACTTTGTAAGCAACTTGATTCTTTTCCGCCATTATGACTAATCATTGCAAAGCCATTTAAAATGATGAATTTAATGGATGACCTAAGTGAGGGTAGATCAAGCCACTCTAACCACTTACTTAACTTTGACTTACATATTTTAATTTTCTAAAAGGCCAAGGGAAAAAATGGTTTATTAATAGCCAGCCTGGGCCTCCAACCCCTGTATCTAAATTCCTTGGGGCCCGACGTGTTTTAGAATTGCAGTTTTGGATTTTAGAGACTGAATACAGTCCATATATGTTGTATGATGCTAACCGCTTTAGTGGCATCTGGGCAGCACCCATAATCATGACAATAGTTGTGCAGTGAAATGTAATCACATTCCTATCAGCTCAGATCTGTATTGACACCAAATGAATTACAAAACACTTTTGGTGTTTCAAAAATTTTAAGTTTCCAAGTTGCAGGTGAGGGGCAGATATTTACAGTAAATCCTCACTTCAAGTCATCAATATGTTCTGCAATTTTAAGCGAAACGACATATAACAACTCCAGTTTTACGTAGGCTAACAAGAGTTAGGTTCCCATAGCATCCATCAAGATGATAATGAAATGACATTGAATGAAACTATGTCATCCGAGGACCTGCAGTGCCTACCTTTCTCACTTCATTCTTTAAAACAGAACATTATAGCCAGGCCAGTGCTGCTCAGTTGGTTGAGCAATGTCCCAGGCACCAAGAGGTCGGTGGTTCCATTCCCGGTCAGGGCACGTGCCTAGTTGTGGGCTCAATTCCAAGTAGAGGGCATTTGGGAGGCAAGCAATCAATGTTTCTATCTCTTCCTCTCCCTTTTTCTCGCTCTCAAAATCAATAAAAACACATTTTAAGAAAACACGGAAAATTGTAAGCAACACGATATGTTAAAGGTCACACAACTTGGGAAGGAGGATGCAGCCAAGATCCTAACCCAGTGCCCTCTTATCCATTTACCACATTGCCTTTCCTCACAATACATGCCCACTTAGTTTGTCTTTCTTTGGTTCCTACTGCTTTCATATTTCAAGGTCCACTGAAATCCTAGCTGTATTTTTTAATACAGTGATGGACCTGATGTAATATTAAAAATGAAAAGGTATATGATATCAGAGAGGACTGAAATCCTCTGCAAGGTGACAAAGTTCAAGTTTTACATTCACATAAGCACTGGGAATGGGTGGCCATTCCTCTCTGCTTAAGCACTTAATTTAGGTACCCCTGGGACAGGTATCAATAAGCACAAAAATCTGGAAATTTTCTCAGGATTCGCCAATTATTTGCTGAAATATTCAAAGGGAGGAAAAGAAAAAAATAATGTTGCAGGATCATTTTATATTTGAAATTTTTGACACATCAACTAGAATCAGGTGGAACATTGTTTAGAAGTTATGTGAAAAAAATTTTGACATCAGGCTTTCCACCTGTTTCTTAGGAATGAAAGGTAACTCTATTACATACTCTCTTTCTATTGCTCTCACCAGCAATTTTTGAATTATGTGATTAAAAGGAATATAATGACAGACTGTTGATCATCTCCCAACTTAAAGGTAAGGTTCCCCATGCAGTGGTACCCAGACAAAAAATTTTTCTAAAGGCAGACTTTTAAAACTCTCAGTAACCTACTGATAACCATGCTAGCAGGAGGTATTTCTTTAACTCTAACTTGAGTCCTTCTTGTTGCAGTTTAAATAGATTCTGGGGCTTAATAAATGCTATTATTGTTCATGAAGGGCATTGTATTTTGCAATAATAAAGCTGAGGTTTTGGTAACTTTATCACAATATATATTAGGTTAGTTTTAGTGTGGTACAAAAACAAATCATATCAGTATTCAAAGTTCCAATGCACAAGTCATCTTATTTATTTCCTTGGCTACAAAGCTCTATTTTTATATACAAACACTACACAAATAACTTTATTTATGAGAACACTTACCCCTTTCCTCAAAGGGCAAATCTACTTTTGGAATCGAGAGCAACCTGACCATTCAGAAATGCAAAAATATTTACTATCATCCTCAAAATTTATGTTTTCCTATGCTTAAATTATTACCCACATTGTAGAATAAATATATTATTGCACCTATCTTTCTTAATAAAATAATAGAAACCTACTCAGATTCTTTGAATGTAGAAAATGAATTATAGAAAACATCTATACAAGATTATATTTTTAAAAATTAGACAATATTTTCAAAAGGCAAATTATAAAGTGGTGCAGTATTTTGCCCTCAGAAAACACAGAAGTACTTCAGATACAAAAATTCTGTACTGCTATCTCTTGGCAAAACTGCTTTGTAAAAAAATGATTCAAAGAAGATAATTTCCATCATTTCACAATGATCTGGAAGCTATATCAAAAGAAAATCATGTGCAATTAAAATATTCAGACACATAGGAGAGCTATAGCATTGCCTTTCATAAGGTCAGCAACACCATCGATTCAATTAATCCTCTCAAATGTTCTCTGCATTGCTCAGAAGCTGTACTCAGGGTGGCTGATGTGAAGGCATCGAGGGGGAGAAACAAGACTGGGATTCTGGTGAATTTTGCTCATCATTTCTCTCTACACTGTCAAAAGATTTGTAGGAAAAGACTTGTAGTCTTCTTTTTTAAGTCTTTTCATTCTATTTTAGTTCTGTTTGCTTTTGTAAATATAGTTGAGAAAGAGCAAATGTACCTGTTTATCAATGTTTTCTTTGCACATCTGTTTACCTAGTGGCATAAACACCCAGAATAGATACAGGGTGTCCCAAAAAAATGTATATGCACTTTAACAGCTGATAGCTCAATTGATGTTTGTTTCTTTTCATATTAACCCATTGGAATTAATACTTATTCAAGGTGTGTATACATTTTTGATACCCTGTATACACATATGTGCATATACAATATTTATGTATTATATTACATTTCCAGATCAACTTTGTGAAATGTGCGCTTTAGCCCATAATCTTTAAGTGATTGGCAGTGATATTAAAGTAAAAATTACAGGTCTTTCTCCTTTTTTTAAATCCCCCACACAACTTTCTTAGGATTTATATATGCTTCTTAAAATGCCTCAATCACTCCCTAGGAAGGTTTTCTTTCTGATAACCTGTTAAACACTCTTAGTTTATCTAGAATAAATGCAATAAATAAATGCCTCTGAATGTGTTTGAGGGCTTTTCTTTGATAATGCATAAAGTGCTAGTTTCATGTTTCCACCTGTTCTAATAGTGCCTTTTAATTTATAAGAAACCTTTACTGAAGTGCTCTATTTAAGTTTAGGGATGGGGAGAATTTGGAGAGAGTCCAGCGAGAGTAATAAAAATCAGTAAGCCTATATGCAAATACATTTTGGGAAAATGGTAATGCTTGCCAAGATTTTAGTCAACCTGCCAAAAACTGCATTTTGCAAAATGCAATGGTGTTACTCATGCATTTTCCCCACTGTGAATGCTAATGAATAGTTCCCAGTGGTTGTAGAGGGGTCTGGTCCAAAGAAGTACCTTCTGGGGCTTATGCACGAGTTACAGGCTTAATGTAGATGTGGTTTTAGACTTTTCTTTTAAAATTGGGCTCCATGGGTATTTAATTCTTACTAGTCTATGATATGGAAATGAATCTAAAGGGCAGAATGAATGTAGGAAAAAAATGTTCTCATTCCCAGGACCTGGTTGTAGAAAACTTTTTCATTAACTGACCCACTTTAGGTATGCTAAAGGAACAGCTGAGGAAAAGAAAGTGTTCCTCCTCATGGTGTTATGTCAGTGCAAGACTCGTATCCTGATTGTACAGTATTGGCTTTCCCAAGTTAATCTTTTCTTGTGAAAGACGGAGGAAGTCTCAGTCAACTATTCTGAGGCAGCCTTTCACTGTGGAAAGAATATGGACTTTACCCTTCAATTATACTCTGCTACGGATCATACTATGCACTACCCAAGTTAGCTCTGTCACTTGTGTTAACTTTGTAAATGGTGATAATAATTGGTATTTAGCCTTTAGGGTTCATGTTTATGATTAAGCTGAAAAAATTAAAGCACTTGTCTCATAATAGGTGCTCAATAAATGTAAGCCCTCTTTCTAAAAGCAATTCTCATTAAGAATAGTCGATTTAACTAGGAAATTGAAATCCAGTCATACATTTAGAGGAAACAAGTTTTCGTATAAACACATTTAAATGATAAAATAAAGAAATTAGGGCAGAAATCATTTTGATATCCACAAAACAGACACACTTGCAATACTTCAAATTCCAGTTGAACAAATAAAAGGCAACTCTTATCTTCCGGCATATTCCTGTCTGCATTCTTGGCTAATCATATTAAATTAAAACATTTGAACCTGTATTTTAGGAACGCATTCCTAAAACTAAATGATATGAACTGGTATCAGAGTAGGCAAAGTGTATAGACATAATGGATAATCATTGCCTAAATCACAGAAATAAATAGCTTTGTTTATGTAAAAGGCTTATATGGCATTATTTTAGTTAAACTTTTTAACTAGGTTCATATTTAGAGTTGCCAAATAAATTAGAGGATGTCTCATTAAGTTGAAATTTCAGATAAACAATGAATACTTTTTTTTATTATAAGCATGTCTCAAATATTGCATGGGGCTTATGGTAAAATATTATTTGCTGTTTATCTGAAATACACACTTGCCTGGGTGTCTTATATTGTTACTAGAGGACTGGTGCATGAAATTCATGCACAGGGGGGTGTGTGTCCCTCAGCCCAGCCTGCACCCTCTCCAATCTGGTACATCCCTCTCACAATCCAGGACTGCTGGCTCCCAACTGCTCACCTGCCTGCCTTCCTGATTGCCCCTAACCGCTTCTGCCTGCCAGCCTGATCACCTCCTAACCACTTTCCTGCCAGCCTGATTGATGCCTAACTGCTCTCCTGCCAGCCTGATTGCCCCTAATTGCCCTCCCCTGCAGGCCTGGTAACCCCTAACTGTCCTCCCCTGCAGGCCTGGTCACCCCTAACTGCCTTACCCTGCAGGCTTGATCACTCCCAACTGCCCTCCCTTGCAGGCCTGGTCCCTCCCAACTGCCCTTCCCTGCTGGCCTGATCACCCACAACTGCCCTCCCTTGCAGGCCTGGTCCCTCCCAACTGCCCTCCCCTGCTGGCCATCTTGTGGCAGCCATCTTGTGTCCACATGGAGGCAGCCATCTTTGACCACATGGGGGCAGCCATCTTGTGTGTTGGAGTGATGGTCAATTTGCATATTACTCTTTTATTAGATAGGATTTGCTAAATCTGGCCATCCCACTCATATTCTAAACCCTTATTTGTACATGTTATGGTTATATTTTGATTTATCCTATCATAAAAGCAACTTCTTTGCTTCTAATTGATCTTGGGTTTTTAATACACATAATTTCTAAGTTATTTCTTGAGATTTTTTTTTTCTTTATATGGGAAAGGGATGGTGAAGTTAAAATTCTCGGAGAACCCCGTAGCTAAGTAGTCTATGAGAAATAACTTCTACAAACTGCACAATGAACCTCACACTGCATTCACATGGCTCTATTTTAATAGGTAGGAGCAAGAAATCTCTAAAAGCAGAAGACAGCTGATATCATCACATTCTGCTACATGGAGGGAGAAGGAATCTTCCATCCAGAAGTTCTGAGAGACTCTCCCTCAGTGGGCTGCACGTACGGCTGGGAAGACTCCTTGCAAGGCAGCAGCATAGTGAAGCTACAAGAGGGAGGAATTATGCTTTCAACTTTATTCATATTATGCACAAGAATCTTGAATTAGTTTTTTTTTGTGGGGAAGCACTTTAAATCACCCATAAAACTTCAACATTATTGTTCAGCATTAAAGAACAGAAGAAACAGCCGAGAGTTTGAAGGATTAAATGAATACACAGGAAACTTGTTCGTACACGTGCCTTATGTTTTAACAGTAAATCACTAACTTCTGAGACCTGGAACTGCCTGTGAACACTTAGTTCCGGGGGAGAAAGAGTGGAAGAGAAAATTTCTCCAGGATTGGAACAGAAAATAATGTTGAAGCAAATAGAACTCTGTGTACTTCTGACAGTTCAAATGATACATAAGTACACAGGCTGACGGCGGCTGGTTTGTCCCTGCAGTTCACTTCGCTCAACTCTGCATGGTTCTGTAGGACAATGAAATTCAATGCACTTAGAATTTCCAAAAAAAAAAGAAAGAAAGAAAAAAAGAGCTCAGATTCTTTTAAAAGCATTTCTACGAGAAAACGGATCATTTACATGCCAAAAGCACTTTTAATGTGACATATTTAGCACATGTATTATTTAGAACGAAAGCTGCTTGAACTTAGCGAATTTTAAAGTCTATAAAGCGGCACCCCACTGAGCAGAAAGGTAGCTGTTCGCTGTTATGTGATTATTTGGAATAATAGACGTGTACATAAGTTTTTACAAAATTAAATGTATGACATTTACTTTCCGCTAGCCCCATAAATTGCACTTTGGAACTAAAGAATGGGCTGATGTATGAACTTGTTCCTCCAAGCAATTTAACTGATTCTTAAAGAACAGTTTTGTGTTTCATCTATTGAGTAACACATCAAACAGTTATCTTAGTGGATTTAATGAGACTCGTGTATCACTTAGCTCTTCTGAGAAATGTTCCGAGACCTTGCATATGAGAAAGGGGAACATCCCATGTTTGTTTGGTTTCCTGCTTCCACTGGAGTCCAAGAGTCCAAGCCCAGGAGGGCAGTTGGTTGGACTTCAGAGAAGCCACTGCACAGATTCCTTTGGAGGAGAAAATTGGGATTACAAATCTGATAAGATTTTGGACATATTCTCTTAACTCATATGTGATTTCCCAAGAAGATCCTGTCGGCAAAGCACACTGCCTTACTTAGAGGAAGCACTTAGAAAATACTGTTTTATGTGCATGTGTGTGTGTGTGTGTGTGTGTGTGTGTGTATGGACAAAACAGCCAGGTCTTAAAAGTAAATATATTTGTTTTTTAAAAAAGCTACAAGTTCTTGATCTTTCCTCATTTATGATAATTTTGCCTCAAATGAAGGTCTATTGATAAATTAAGCTGATCTCTCTCTCTCTCTCTCTCTCTCTCTCTCTCTCTCTCTCTCTCTCTTTCTCTCTGTCTCTTTCTCTCCCTCTCCCCCCCTTCTCTGGGCTGAATTTCTAGGTGAAGACAGTTAGAAATCTATCAATAGGTGCTTGTCTAAAACTGATTCTCAAGGTAGAATCCTAGGAAAGAGTTTATCATACAGATGAACTCAGGACTATATGCATATTTACCAAGCGGAGTCCAGCATGCATCAAATCTCTGTGAATTTAAAGAAGCGAGACTTGCCAGCTGGTTATTAGAGTGAGGGTGTTGCCATGGTATGCAAGGCTGTGTTAAGATTTCCTTTTTTAAACCACTCCTCTCCACCTCCTTCACCCCCTCCAGAGAGTTCAATGATAGTATTTAAATTTCCTTCAGGCTTGAAGTTTGGCATCCAGGAAATGAGCTCAGCACTCTTGAGTAATTTACCTGGTTTCCCAGAAAGACTCTGGGTACCCTGCAAAGACAGAGACACTGGATGGAAAAACAAAGTGCTGAGGCAGGTCACAGATTTGCTGCGGGTCCACGGAGCTCTAAAAACGGTGTGTTTTTCCTTCAAGGAAAGTTTGCTTTGGCTAATTCACAACAAGGTGCTTTTATCTTCTTTTGATTTTCTGAATTAAAATAACCAAGATTGTGGGTGTTCGAAAATTAGCCCTAATAAAGCCCTATATTCTTACTGTTTGTCTATATTGCTCTCATAACAGCTTTGTTGGGAGAAAGATGGCACTAAAACCTGATCTACAATCCAAAAGGCACAATTATGGTCATTTACGTCAATAACATAATTATGCATGTTGCAGATATATTTATCAGATATTTGCAGCCATTTTGAACTCTTTATGTACTATCATTGTCACATTGTAGCTTTCTACATCATCTAAGCAAAAATCACGGAGAAGGTTAAATGCTGAAAATATACTTTTAAATTGCATTGAGGTTATGGCTTAAAGCCAGAAAAATCAAAGAATAGTTCATCTTACCATCCTTCTGTTTCCTTGAGATTAATTACCATCAGAAACGTAATTAATTCTTATTGTTGTCAACAGTCCTTTGTGCTTACTTAGAGGAATGTGGTTCAAGAAGATGTTTACCCAGAGGGACTTAAATGCAAACTGTTTCAAACTCTATTCGGAATCTGAATTTACTACTGTGTGTGACACTGCATCTCCATTCTCAGAATGAACACCACCCCCATCTGGGATTACAATGAATTTTCATTTTTAAACCAAAAACTTACCATTGTTTGAAGTCTAGTTTATTTCACACCTTTCCAAGGTTCCCTTTAATGCAAGCAGGTAGGATCCCGAATCCTCCCATCCTGCTGCAATCTAACAGTTACTAATATTCACATGTGTGTGTTGGCGAAGAGGGGGGTTGCTTTTAGCAGGCGTGAGGCAAGGTTTTAATTTGTAGCTGATAATTTGCTACTGGAAGCTTACCCTGATTAGTCTTCTTACTGCACCAACAGTTTTTGAGGTGGTGTGAATTACCTGCTGTGTATGTTTTTACCACTCACTCAGGGATGAAAATGAATTACAACCTACTCCTCAATTAAAGCTTGAAATAAGAAAACCTCAAACTTCTTTTATGTCCGCACTTCTAAAGAACAGAATTAGTTGCTTCTGATATCATCGGAATTGTAATTCACACTCTTGGAAACCCTGCAATGGATCTTTCAGCCCCACTCAAACAAGCGCATCTCAGCTGTTACCCAATTACATTGCCTTTGCTCCAAGTCAAATCATCATCCAGCAGCTGAGAATTGAAACAAGTTCCATTTGTGAAAACGAACCATGAATTTATTGATAATGTGGAAAGTTTTTAAGTGTTAATTCTATTCCTACAGAAATTAGGATGTTATTTTTGGTTCTACTAATTGTGAAATCTAGGAAACTGAGTAATGGACATGATTTAATTTATCACTAATGCACTGTTTGACTTTCAGCAGTGCTGGGGAGAAACACATTAATGAAAACTCTGACTAAATATTTTTGACACACTGTTGTTATATCTTTGAGGAAATGTAAAAGCTTACATTGTGTTTGCTGGGTGAACTTGACAATTAGTTCACGTGTTTATGCATTGGTTCATGTTGTTATTGGGCACCTATGGTATGTTTCATTTGCTCGTGCCATAGGAAATAGAGAGCTCATGAGTCCTAAAGACATAAAATAGACTTCAAACAATGCACATTTTTTATTTAAAAATGAAAAGTGATCATAATCCCAAATGGTGTGGTGTTTATTCTGAGAGTGGAAATGTAATATCACACACAAAGTAGCAAACTTAGGTTCCGAATAGAAATACTCAGAATAGGAAAACTTGGGTTATCCCACTCACTTTCAGGAAGAAAATGTCTTGTGAAGGCACTGTACTTATGACTGGTCATATCTCCTGGATCTGCTGCTGTTCTACAGAACTAGTTTTCCTCCAGAAGGGAAAAAAAGAAGGATACCTAAGAATTTTCTCACCTAAGATCGCCAAGTAAGTGGCATGAATTAGAAAAAGCAAGCAGGGACAGACGTTGTAGGATGGTTTTCAGCTGTGATGATTGGGAAAGGCTAATGACAATTGGAGAGTATCTCCTCATTCACTTAAAGTTTGTTTTCTTAATGTGTCTGAAGAAATACTAGTATAAGATTCTATTTTAATTCTGAGAGAGAAAACAGAGGGCTTCTCAGTTAGGAGTGCGAGTGGATCACATACAGGGCTGTGCAGGATGAAATAAACAGTCAAGACAAAGACTGATTATAAAGACAAAACAGGGTATAAGTGCCTTGATAATAGAGGTCTGGCATTTTATTGCATTTGTGTTTTCCATACATTGTAGTTCAGAACTGGATTCACAACTGGAATACATTCTGGTTTCTTGATTAATACTCATATTCTAAGGTGATAACTCTGATTTATAAGACCAAAGAAAGGGCAATCCTATATAATAAAACCCTAATATGCAAATCAACTGAATGGGGGAACAACCAGTGGATATCCCCAGAGGGCGCAGGCTGGGCTGAGGCCCACCCGACACCCCGCACAAATTTTGTGCACTGGGCCTCTAGTTATGCTATAGGTTGGATTCATTGTCTTTGACAGAGCTTACCTTTCTTTCGATATTAGCAGGATTACACCTAATTTACCAACTAATTTTCATTATTTTTCTCTCCTTTGCAGTCATAAATTTCCTAGTTGCAATTCTATTCTGCAATATCACAGGAAAGATAATATGCGAAGCTCTGCTTGTTCATGTTCCTGGAAGGAGAACAATTATCATTTATCTGGTTCTTCCTCCCCACTTTGCTATCAAATGACAAGATTGTTGGTAAGTAGCTTCATATTATGCAATGTGATGTTCTTGGCACTCTTCATTCTTCTCTAGGAAAAGAGAAGTAGATTTCAAGTGCATTGTAAATGGCAAATTAATGCTTAAAGAAGAGAGTCTTTTCTGATGTAGGAAATACTTTTTTTTTTTTTTTTCTGGACTTAGCCTTTCCAGAGGTCTGTATATTATTGTTACTTGTTGATAATCTTTATGTCAGCAATATTCAACCAGTGTGCTGCAAGAATTTTTAAAACATGTAATACCTGTCTATTTCGTATGGGGCACTGACCTCTTTTCTGTTAGATTGTCAAATAAAAAAAAAAATGACAACAGCCAATACAACAATAGCCACCCAGTGTGAATGCCCTATCTTGAACCATAGATACAGGGTGTCCCAAAAATGTGTGCATAATTTAACAGCTGATAGCTCAACTGATGTTTCTTTCTTTTCAGATTTAACCCATTAGAATTAATAATGGTAACCAAAGTGTGTATACATTTTTTCGGGACACCCTGTTTACAAGTCATATAATAGAATTGCATCTTATTGGTCATGTGATATAATAACGTTGTGTCTGATTGTTTAATTCTTGGTACCAGAAATCCTTATATTCAAGTACAGGCACTTGATTTTATTATTCATTTATTTATTTTTTAATCCTCACCCAAAGATATCTTTCCATTGATTTTAAAAGAGAGTGGAAGGTGGGAGGAGAGACACAGAGAGAGAAACATTGATGTGTGAGAGACACATCGATTGGTTGCCTCCCACATACACCCAGACTGGGGCCGGGGATTGAGCTTGAAACCGAAGTATGTGCCCTTGACCGATGGGACCCTTCAGTCTGCGGGCCAATGTTCTATCCACTAAGCCAAATCAGCTGGGGGGCACTTGATTTTTTAAAATGTCACTTTGGAACAAATGGGTAGGTGATTACTATAATTATGATTAGTCTGTAAATCCATCAAAATTATAACATTTTTTGTCAGATTGGCAAAATATAGAATATATTTTTGGTGTGCTGCAGAATTTTAGTAATTAATTTATGTGTGCCATGATATGAAAAAGGTTGAAAATTGCTGGTTTATGTGATGCTTTCACATTTCACCTAAGAAAATACTACCATTGGATTTTGATTCAATGTAATTGTTAGTGTTAATTATGTCTTCTCAGATATGAGTTATGTTGTTATTAACATAAACACAGTACCTAAGGAACCTTCTACGTTAGCCTGAAATTGAAATTGGACTACTGTGTGATTGCTTTTATTGCCCAAGTATTGGGGAGTAATCTGAAGAAGATTGAAATAAAACCTCTCTCCTTCATTTACTCCTTTAATCCCTTAACTTATCCCTCTTTTTTTCTTCTCCCTCTTTTTCTTGAAAATTTACTACCATAAGTCAACTGTATATTATTACAGGTTAGTTTTTTCTAGTCTACATTGGGTAAGATAACACAAATCCATAATGTATTTCTTAATTTAGATATGTGACCCAACTAAGAATGACAAAAGAAATACATACAGCCAAATATTTAGCTGATTCTACCTATTGTATGGATAGCATTTTCTAAAAACAGGTGAATTCAGGATCATTTATGACCTTCTGCAGGGGATTCCTAAAACAAGTGGGAACTGAGTGAGAACTTGAAACAGCCCACTGATGCTCTGACACCCACTGGATCCATTGAGCGCGTTTGGTGGTCTGGTGTTGGTGGAGTTTTCATGATTTTGCTTCTCTATTCCTCTGCCTCACAACACATGAAACCATGGTATTTCTGCTGGCCTAAAATTTAGTAGTTTATCAATCATATAGAAGTTAGAAATGATGAAATATGATTTTGCTATATCAAGTTGAGTATTTTCACAGCCAGCTGGATCACTGAACACAGAATTACTCAATTATTCAAACACTGGTTGTTTTTTCTCACTTGTCAGATAAAAATCCCAAGTAGTCTGCAGGAGATAGTGCTGAGCAGTGAGACACCGCACTGGAGGAAAGTTTTCACCACTCATATCCAAAGTGCTTCTGCCTGGCCGGTGTGGCTCAGTGGTTGAGCATCGACCCATGAGCCACAAGATCCTTGTTCCATTCCCAGTCTGGGCACATGCCAGGGTTGAAGGCTCAGTCCCCAGTGGCGGGGGCATGTGGAAGGCACCCAATGGATGATTCTCTCTTATCATTGATATTTCTGTCCCTCTCTCTTCCTCTCTCTGAAATCAATAATAATAATTAAAAAACAAAAAAAGTGTTTCTTTGGGAAGAATCTAAAAATATGAGTAGTTTCTGTAACACTTAGCTGCATTTTGCTTTTAGGCAATTCCACTTAGCATGAGACAGCATATATTACCACAAACTAAGATTATTTTTAAATCTGGAACACTAGTACAAAAAAGCAATCCTTTAAAAGTTCACACATGAGTCTAGAGCATTAACAAAAGGATTTTGGAAATTTGAAACTAACAAGCTGAGTGCAAATAGTATAAGTCTGGCCCCATTCCCAAATTAAATAATAAAAAATCAGTCTATTCACAATTATACAATTTTAATAGATATTGCATTGTGGGATTTATGTTCCATGCTAAAAGAAAATCTTGAGTTTTTTTAGCGAGCTGTTGAAATTTGCACTAAAATAAATGTATTCATTCAGTCTCTTAGATTCATTGCATTGTTGAGTTTAATATATGGGGCGTGAGAAGATATGGTATTCAAAACAGATCTTACTTGAAAAGATTTTTGAATCTGTTTTTCCTAATGAATAATGAAATTGTTTAATTTGCCCTAGCCGGTTTGGATCAGTGGATAGAGCATTGGCCTGTGGACTCAAGGGTTCTGAGTTAAATTCTGGTCAAGGGTGCATATCCGGGTTGCAGGCTCAAACCCCAGTGGGGGACATGCAGCCAATCAGTGGTTCTGTCTCATCATTGATGTTTCTATCTCTCTCTCCCTCTTCCTTCCTCACTGAAATCAATAAAAATTTTTAAAAATTATATTCCTTTACTGCCATACACACACACAAATCTGAAAAGACTGGTAGGACTATATATATTACAGTGTATGAGTGGAAGACTTCAGAAGAAGCAATATGGATAAACCAAGCTACTGTGGATATTGCCTCATTTTGGAATGAGCCCTAACTTGAGGAGTAAAGATCTAGGTTGCAGAACTTTCTTGGCTGCTTACCAGCTGAACAATCTTGGATTTATCTTTCAAAATCACTTTTCTTAGCCCTGAGGGGATAATAATACTTTTCCTACTTATGTGTTTTGAGGTGCAAAGTAAGAAATTTGGAAGAACTTTGGAAGGTGTAAATCCTTTTTTTACACATGAGGTATAATTATCTTCTGTTCAAATATAAGAATTAGATTTGTTGATATCCAGTTGGGTCACTGTGTACTTTTCCCATTTTTTACCACTTTATATGTTTAACATGGACTCTGGGTCTCTTTTGGAATCAGTCATAAGTACTTTCATGTTAGACTGAACAAAAAAAAAAAATGCTGTTGTCTTTTTGGTAGATAGGTCAATTTATATTCAATCATCCAACTCTTCAAAAAAATTTTAGTGCTTATTCCACACAAATACTGTGTTCAGGTGATTCAAAAATGAGTCCAACACAAATACTGCCCTCAAGAAGGTTACCGTTAGGTAGAAGACACAAAACATATCATTTTGGGGTCTGGGACTGGGCTTTGCCCTAGTTAGAGGCTAATACCTTAGCCTGTTGCTATTTCATGGATGCTGTTGAATATGTGTGGTCTCTTAGAGACAAAGGGTTTTACTTTTCATAGCACAGCAAGTGGCATCATGTTTGTATTGGTCCCTATTGTCCCCCAAGGCCCCGGGAGTGACAGGAGGTGGCAAGGTATATAGTGCACACAGAGAAGGTTTTTGTTGCAGCTGAGGGACACTGAGCAAACATGCTCTTTGTCCTGGAGGTGATGGCTTCCTTCGCTAACATTGTCTGCCACAGACACCACCTGGGAAATGGCCCCAGTGAAGAGCAGTCAGGGCCTTGAATCCTTGGTGTACCAGGCCACATGTGTAAGCACACCAATAGTCATAAGACAGAAAATCGCAAGTGATGGGACTCAATAATTTAAGGCTGTTAGTACCATTCCATGTCAAACACAAAGTTGACAGCTTTCTCTTTTAATTTATTTTTTATTGTTAGCTATCTATTGAGTTCCTACTGGTGTGTGTGAGTCTTATGGCGGAACATCATGGTGATAAAAGACTTGAATCCTGCAACGTGCCCAGCAAGGTTTCTGCCTGTCTTACAATTGAATTCAATGAGATTTTCTTATTTGGCATTTGCCTTGTCTCTCAAAAGTACTTCCTGAGGCCTCCACTCACCATTTTTGCATCTGAAAACATTCATTTTTATGGCAATCATTTCAATATGAGATATCAGAAAACCTGTGTCACTAATGACTTTTTATTTATTTATTTCTCCATGAGTTTATGTTAGGAAAAGTCACATTAATTTTCATCTCTCAGTGCTATCTGGAGTAACACGTTTATGTCAAATGAAATAGCATGGCCCTGGCCAGGTAGCTCAGTTGGTTATAGTGTCATCCTAATATACCAAGGTTGTGGGTTCAACCCAAGTCAAGGCACATACAAAAATCAACCAATGAATAGATAAGTAAGTGGAACAACAAATAGAAGTCTCTCTCTCTCTCTCTCTCTCTCTCTCTCTCTCTCTCTCACACACACACACACACACACTCTTCTCTCTCTTTAAAATCACTAAATAAAAATTAAAAATATAACATGGTGGGTTGATGCTTTTAGTCTGGGCTCATTCCATGGCCACTATTGTATCCTTGGAATCCAAAGACATGAGAGGTGGAAGGAGTTTCTTAGCCTTTTTCAGAGCCAATTTATGAAATAATCCTTAATATACTCCTCCCCACCCCATGCCCACAAAAGGTTGAACAACATAAATGAACATTCTACATTTGCTGTGCTTGTCACATTCAGAAATTTCTCTTAGAAGTCTCCATTGCTGCAAGAGTGTGTAGGGAACAAAGTGATCCCTCAAATATGAGTGAGATAATGATGAAGAGAAGTTGGTTTTTAGAATTTGAAAAGGGTCTCCCAGCTTGCTGTTTGAGATCTTGTTAAAGAAATTGTCTTGATCCAGCTGACAAGAGAGAAAAAAATGTAGTGAGAGAGTGAAAAGGAGAGATTTGCCATTAAGTCAAAATAGAGAATACTGCACAGGAAAGCCTTCCTTGGGAGACAACACCCTCTTCAAAAGGAAAGTGAGTTTGTTTTGGCAGGGGGCCTTGGAATTCTAGTTTGCAATTTAAATCTTTGCTAAAAATTGCATTTTAAGGCAGGTGCTTGTCTAGCACAGGTGGTTATTGTAGCAATCACTATATTGACAGAAAAATATTATGATGGGGTGTAGAGACACCAACTTAATGAACTAAAGTGAAAAGGAACAAAAAAATTCACTTCTCTGTTCTATCCTCCCTCACACACGCCTCCAAATAATTGTAACTTAATGTCCCATTCAGAAGAATATATTTATAACAGGGCACCTCAATATTAATCTTAAACTCAGAAAAATAACATGTCATTTATTTAACCCCAGCCTGATGGGAGGTTAGATTCCGTACTGAAAGTCTGTTACAAATAGCCAGGACATTCTAAGGTCACCAAATGATGGCTGTCATTTTCGTATTCAGCCCCATGATGAAGGAGCTTTTAAATGTTTGGACATTCAATCTATGTAGTGCTGCGACCTGGACATACCCTTTTACTAAACACTAGCCCACTAAATCCTCTTAGAATGTTGTTTACCTCCAGATAAATCAAACCTGACAACGTAGGTTAACTTCACTGATTCATTTTTCAGCCACAAATGATTAATAATTTTTACAGAATGAAAGCTACAGACTTCTTATTATACGGTGGACTACAGGGAGTGATATAATTCTTAGATGTCATGTGAAATGCAAAGCCATTTTTCTGGAACTGATGTTCCCAGTTCTCTACTAAGCACAGTAGCTACCTTTTCTGCACTAGAGGATCATCCAGCAGGAATGGCCATATCAATTACTGTGAGCCAGCCGCTCTCCCCAGAGTTTGAGCACGCTGTTCTCTGCAGTGTGTATCCGTGGCCCAGGACCCAATCCGAATCCATTGCCAAGCCTGAGCACGTCACAGATGGCAGCCCTGAAAGGCACGTCACTGCAGGAAGCAAAGGCCTGGGCTCTGTGAGGAGAGCTGTGCGGGCTGACCAGAAACCCCACACGAGGGAGAAGGGCCAAAAACACAAAGACGGACAACGAGCAGAGAACAGAAAAAGAGCTCTTTCTGTCTTGGGCCCAGAATGTTTTACTCTGAGAAGATGTGTGGCAGATTTTCCCAAGCTCATTTCACTTCTGTTTATTTTGGCTAGTTTCCCCTTCGCTGTTCACTTCGTATCCAGGTAGCTCTAGAGTTCACTGTGGCTTGAACACAGATTAGGTATTCAGGTCAGCAAACGTGTCTGCTGCAGGTATCTTGAAAAGTCACCTGCTACTGGTTTGCACAGGGAGCTTCTGCAGCACCCTTTGTTGTTTTCTCCAGCCACTCTTCCTCCGACACTTTGTAAATAATATTTTTCATTGTGTCACATTTCTAAGGCAGCTGAGCCTGTGAATGGTGTTATTTGTTTGACTTCACGTTGCGCCATTCTTGAATAGCTAGTAGTAGTGATAACGTTTTCCACACTTAGAATTGTTTTCTGGTGACTTGGAAGGGAGAGATTTCTTAGAGAGATACAGCAATATAACCTCTCCTGACATCAAGGGCACAGAAATAGTTGCTAAAATAGATGATTGATTGTCTACTCTGAGCTCAGCGCTTAGATTTTCCATTAGGTTCACACTTGAAAAGTTCTGGCATTGGTTGGCCCTTAATATCTTTCTCTTTCTCTGCTGAGATACACTCTTATAATCATTCTCTGGGACTGGCTGCACTTGAAAAGACCAGAGGAACTAAGTCAAGACTATTTTTTTCCTAAAAATATATTAAAATCTTAATAATAACTCTTTTGGATTTGGTTGATGTTCAGGTTGAAGCTTTAGATTAATTCTCATTTTATCTCAGCTGGCTTACCCATACATATTCTAATCCCATAAGAAAGCCAACATCCCATTCCTTCATAATGAAATTGTGGTTTACTATATAGTTGATAGTAAGAGCTCCATCCATTATGTGAGGCATAGATTATCGGACCTTGGACACAAGGATGAAATGACTCCTCTTCAGCTGTTCTTTCCTACTGTGTAATTACATAATTAGGATGTGGGCTATCCATCATACAATTCTTTTTGTAATTCCATGGGAAATGCTACTGAATATGGACAACAGATGATGCTTAAACCTCAGTATCACAGCTGGTTTACATTTTTTACCCTAAATCCCATAAGTGGGCAGGCTATGTTACAGAACCCTTTCATGCCAAATTTCCTTTCTCAAAATTGAAACCACTTTGGTAAGAGAAAGAAAGTATTAAAGAATAGTCGACTGTTTACCTGATGTTTATAAGACTATCTACATGGTTTTCAGTGAATGTTTTCATTTTTCAAAATGATCTTCACCATATTTAACCACCCATTATAGCTTTTCCATCCTATTTCTTTTTTGTCATTACGCATTTTTTTCCACTTCACGCTTTTCTTTATCCTCTCTCTTTAATACCTTCTCTATTACTCGCCAGCTCACACTTTAAAGTCTTCCAGGTTCCCTAAGCAAGAGTTCACCCAGTCACCCTCTTTTCAGTGCCCAATATGCCTACTATCCAACCTTGAATCCCTTCACTTCTCTCCAAAAGTACAAAAAAGATTCTTCAGATCCAATTCAATTCAATAAATTCTGTTAATGATAAAAAACTCAATAATATATTTAATAGAATTGGTCTTCAATAGGTTTTTAAATTATTAACATAATAATGTAATTACATAAATTGAGAAAAACGGGGACTTATTTTGGTGCAAGAAAGAATATAAATCTCCTACTATCATAAATCTGGCTCAGTGGAAAGGCAGCAGGATATAGAGCCAGGGAATTTTAGATTTATTTTTGTACGTAATCCACAGAGAGAATTAGGCCAAGTGGGTCTCTTTGCTGCTTTTGCTTAAGTTTTTATGACTATACAATAGGAATACATTAGAGAAATAAATTATTTTAAAATGTATTATTTTTAAATTAAATTTAATCTAAAGATTAATTTTTACATTTTATTCAGCATTTTTAGTTGTTTTAGCTAGAAAGGGCATTCAGAATATTTAGTCTGCTATGCTACCACAAATGGGAGTTATAAAGGTGATTTTTAGGCCAACTTTAGGATTTTGTTTTTTTGCCTAAAAATGTAGATAATATTTTGTAGTTAATAAAAATCCACTATTTATTTGTTTGTTAGGGGGGAAGTGACATGCTTACAACTGTTATTTGGAAGGCGAGTCTAGCTGTGTAATATCAAAGACTGGAGATGAGTTAGAATGTGTTTATATAGTTTAGATAAGAGGTAAAAAAAAAATTGGTCTGGGAGGTGGCATGAGCAATGGAAGAAAGTCTTAGATTAAAAGAATATAGAAAAAAAAATGTCCTTTTTCCACTGGTTAAATCAAATTGTTGAAATGTAAAGAGAGATATTGTTAAAGATATTAACTATAGAGGAATTTCGGGAGCTCTGTCAATATAAAGTCTAACTGAAATATTAATAAAGTGCCTGAATGCTGTATTCTCTGTCAAAATCAGGACACATTTGTGTAATTGGACTTTCTAAGGAAGAATTGCACTACCAATTATTTTCAGTCTGAGCTTGTTTGGGTAGTAGAGTTTGTCAAACTACCTTCAAGTGTGACAAATCTCAGGGAAATGCCTCCATGCTCTTTATAATCTAGAGGAGCATCTTGCTTCAATAGTGGATTCCAATGGGATAAAATAATTACCTTTAATGGGTTGAAAAGTGGATCAAAAGTTCAAATTTAATCCACTCTTCACATTGTAATCTTCATACAGCAATCTGAAACAAAATTTTCATTTTTTGAGCAACAAGGAAATGAAGGGTACAGAATCACAAAAGAGAAATGATTAAAATACGAGAAACAATATGTCTCATTTTGTCAATGTTTTAAAGAAGTTATCAAAGAATTAGTTTTATGATGCTGGATTCTGTTAGCTTTATGATTGTTACAGAGAACATGCTATTTATTTACCTGTCAGTCTTCAGATTTCAAGATTGTCGGTCTTTCTGTGGGACATTCACAATTATATTCCCCGAACCATCTTGAAGTAATAGGTTGCGTATTAAAATTTCTTATAATCGAAAGCGTTAGAGTTTATTTCTTTAGCCATCTCCTCCTGCTGGTGTGGACTGTGGGCTTAAGGAAAGGGTTGTGGTGGTGATGGGCTTCAAATCCCACCTCTGCCTTTACTAAGTATGTGATCGTGGGCAAAGGACTTTCCTATATAAACCTTAGCTTATTTATAAAAATGGAAATAATAATACTGGTTTCTCAGGGTTGTTAAGTGAGATACTTATGCAAATGCCCAGCACAGTGTCTGGCACATTATAAGTACTCAGCAAATAGAAATTATTGTTATTGCTTCATCACATGCCAACTTCTCTTTGAATATCTCCCCTCATCTGTAACTTATCATAAAGCAGAGTGTTATATTTTTGTTGTGAAGCCTCTATTGAGTAAAAGTCTACACACACACACACACACACACACACACACACACACACACACACACATCTTCTTTCTTCTGAAAGACAAACCTGAAACTGAAGATGGTTGTCATGTCTCTCCTTTTTTCTTCTATTTAGACTAAAATTAAATGAATGATGCCATTGGATCATGAGATGTGAAAGAGCGTGGGTGACATAATTCTGAGTTAAGAGAATTAGAATCAAAAGTGTGGTGAGAAAAGTATTGTCATCAAATTTCTCCTTCAGTTTGTGTTCATCTCTTGACTTCACATCAGGCTGGACTCCAACGGCTTTCTTCCCCTTCTTTCCTAGGAAATAATAAAAAAATAATTTATTTTCTTTAAAATATAGGCAGCTCATACGTATTTTAGAGTAAGTTGATGATGCTGAGTCAAAATAAAATGTATTTTTTCTAATCTCAGTGCTAGCCCACCAACAATAATTCAGGAGTGAAAAAGTCCCACCTGATTGAAAAGCAGACATTGTCTATTATTCTGAAATGATTATTTGATGTAAAGATGATTGAATTAAGTCAAAGAGAATGTTATTTTGGAAAAAATAATTTCTAATTTTAAATAAATTTATTCAAAAATAAAGATTGAGTGTCTCTTTGCACAGGGCTGTTTCTCCTGAGGTCTCTATCTGGCCTGCTGATGACTGTCTTCTCCCTGTTTGTTCATGTGATCTTTCCTCTGTCTATGACTGTGCCCAAATATTCTCTTCTTAGAAGGGCATCAGTCATATGGGATTAGGGCCTGCCCATATGACCTCATTTTACCTCTTTGAAGACCCTCCTTCTAAATATAATCACATACTGAGTTATGGGGATTAGGACACTACAAATGAATTTTAGGAAAGTACAATTTAGCTGATAATAGTGAACAAAGCAGGTAAAATTCCTCACCATGAAATTAGTACTCTAGTGTAGTAGTTGGCAACCACAACTTTCTGAAAGGATCAGATAGTAAATATTTTAGGTTTTGAAAGCCACATAGAATCTCTGTTGCATAATCTGGGTTTGACTCATGGGGCCTAGTTTGTCAATCTCTGCTGTAGAATCCTATCTAATAAAAGAGTAATATGCAAATTAACCATCACTCCGCTACACCCACAAGCCAATCAGAGCGAGAATGCAAATTAATCCCAACCAAGATGGCTGCAGCCACAGAGAGCAGGATGGAGGCTTGGGTTACCCTGGCAATGGAGGAAGCCAAGCTTTCCACACACCCTGGCCGGCCGAAGCCTTCACTCAAGGGTACAAAGTTTCAATTATAGAAGGTAAATAAATTCCAACAGAAATGGCGGCAGCCACTGAGCTGGAAGAGTAGGAGGCTAGGGTTGCCCCGGGCAATGGAGGAAGCCAAGCTTCTGCAGCCCTGGCCAGCCCAGGCCTCCACTCCAGGCTACAAAGTTTCAATTATAGAAGATAAATAAATTCCAACAGAAATGGCTGCTGCCACTGAGCGAGCAGGAGGCTTGGCTCCACTCCAGGTTACAAAGTTTCAATTGTAGAAGATAAATAAATTCCAGATACCAGGGCCTCCGCTTGGGTCGCTGGGGGGCATGGCTGGCCTGCAAACCACCACAGGCCCCTTGCCCAGGCCACCCCATGTCCCAAGGGAACTCCCACCCTGATCTGGGACCCCCTTCAGGGCAAACCAGCTGGCCCCCACCCATGCACCAGGCCTCTATCCTATCTAATAAAAGAATAATATGCAGAATGACCATCACTCCAACACACAAGTTGGCTGCCCCTATGTGGTCAAAGATCCTGCCCCCATGTGGGCACAAGATGGCCACCACAAGATGGCCAGCAGGGGAGGGCAGTTGGGAGGGATCAGGCTTGCAAGGGAGGGCAGTTGTGGGTGATCAGGCAAGCAGGGGAGGGCAGTTGGGAGGCACCAGGCCTGCAAGGGAGGGCAGTTGAGAATGACCAGGCCTGCAAGGGAGGGTAGTTGAGAATGACCAGGCCTGCAAGGGAGGGTAGTTGGGGGCGATCAACCCTGCAGGGGAGGGCAGTTAGGGGTGACCAGGCCAGCAGAGGAGGGAAGTTGGGGGCAAACAGGCTGGCAGGGGAGTAGTTAGACATCAATTAGGCTGGCATGGGAGTGGTTAGGGGGTGATCAGGCTGGCAGGCAGAAGCAGTTAGGGGCAATCAGGAAGGCAGGCAGGCGAGCAGTTGGGAGCCAGCAGTCCTGGATTGTGAGAGGGATGTCCGACTTCCCCTTTAGGCCCGATCCCACCAGGATCAGGCCTAAAGGGGCAGTCGGACAATCCCTCGAGGGGTCCCAGATTGAAGAGGGTGCAGGCTGGGCTGAGGGACACCCCCCCCTCCCCCGTGCATGAATTTTGTGCACCGGGCCTCTAGTCCTATATAATAAAAGGCTAATATGCAAATCAACTGGATGGTGGAATGACTGGTCACTATGATGTGCACTGACCACCAGGGGGCAGATGCTCAAAACAGGAGCTACTCACTGGTGATTAATGTGCTCCCATAGGGGGAACGCCACTCAGCCAGAAGCCGGGCTCACAGCTGGCAAGCACAGTGGCGGTGGCAGGAGCCTTTCCCGCCTCCACAGCAGCGCTGAGGATGTCTGACTGACGGCTTAGGCCCGGCCTGTCATAACAAATATACAACTAGATATATAATGTAACATCAGATACTAGTCCATTCAATGAATATGCATAGAGCTGGATAGTGCATATTAAGTGTTTTAGTTATGGTGGTTTGGCAAAGGTATGACATTTGAACAGTCTTCTCATCCAATAAGAATGAAGTGAGGGTCTTTGCCCTTAAATGAAGTAAAGGAACAAATAAATGATCCTGGCAGAGAGAATGGCACCTCCTGAGGGAGCATGAGATGCATAAGGAAAAGTAAGGAGGCCACTGTGGCTGAAGTGCTTAGTGTAAATACCATCATCTGTTTGCATTATAGCAGATTTCTCCCAAGTCATATTCTAAGACAAGCCTTCATGTTTCTAAACTCACTGGTGTATTTGCCTTTTTATTGTAATTATGAAAAATTTTACCATACTGAATCTTATTTAAACATTATTGTAAATGTATTTAAGGGGCAAGCAAACCTTGGTTACTCAGAATTTTATTTTTTAAAAAATATATTTTATTGACTTTTTACAGAGAGGAAAGGAGAGGGACAGAGAGCTAGAAACATCGATGAGAGAGAAACATCGACCAGCTGCCTCTTGCACACCCCCTACCAGGGATGTGCCCGCAACCAATGTACATGCCCTTGACCGGAATCGAACCTGAGACCTTTCAGTCCGCAGACCGACGCTCTATCCACTGAGCCAAACCGGTTTCGGCGGTTACTCAGAATTTTAATAATGAAGACTCGGGGCATCTTAAATTGATATTTTTTGGGGACTTCAGCTTACTCAGAATTTGTGTGGAATATGAACCAATTTTATTAAGTCTTCTTGACATGTTTTATCACAAGACCAAAGACCAAGGATCCTAGCATTGTGCTAGAAATTCTTAATGGAAGGGCTGGAGCAAGAAAGGCTATTCTTGCTCTGGCCAGGGGCCAATTACTCTGGAGTTTGACATGTCCTACTTGGGTTTGGTGAGTTCATGATACAGTATACCACATTCCCAGCTGCTCCAGGCATTTTCCTTCAGACCCTGGCTGATATTTAATGTGAATTTTGATACAATCACATTTCTTAAAGTCAGTGATAAAAAAAATATTAAAAACATCTAGAAAAACATTTTGGTCATTATTTCTTCAAAAATATTTTTAAAACGCTTTTCACCTATTTTTTTTTCTTATATATTAGGCTGCTTGAAAATGTTCTATAGCTTACTTATGCTTCTGTAATTTTTTCCTTTTTTTTTTTTTTACTGTTTCCTTTTACATAGTTTCTACTTTGCTATGTCTTCAAGTTCACTATATATATTTTTTTCCTTTGCAGAATCTAATTGTTCTTAATTTTATTCATTATATTTGTTTTTATTTCAGACCTGGTTATTTTCATCTCCTGAAATTTGATTTTGGTTTTTTCTTATGTGTCTCTTTTAAATGTTCATTCTTTCCTGTACCTTTGTGAACATATAAAATATAATGATAAAAATTATATTAATGTCTTTGTCTACTAATTTTAACATCTGTGTGAGTTCTGGGTAGGTTTTGTGTTTGTTTTCAGTTTTTCTGTATTTATTCTTTTTAAATGTTTTTTCTCACAATTTTATTAAGAAATAATTAACATGTATCACTATATAAATTTAAGGTATACGGCATGATAGTTTGATTTACATATATTGTGATTGATTATTACAGTAGGTTCAGGTAACACCCATCACCTCATGTAGTTACAATAAAAAAGAAATGGAAATAAATTTTTTTTCCTCTTTGTAACGAGAACTCTTAGGATTACTCTCTTAATTACTTTTCTATGTATCATACAGCAGTGTTAACTATAGCCACCATATTGGATATTATATCCCTAATACTGATTTATCTTATAACTGGAAATTTGTAGCTTTTGACCACCTTCTTCCAATTCCCAATCCACTTTTCCTTTGCCTCTGGTAACCACATGTCTGATCTCTTTTTCTATGAATTTGTGTGTGTGTGTGTGTGTGTGTGTGTGTGTGTTTAAGATTCCATATATAAGTGAGATGATACAATATTTGTTTTTCTCTGTCTTATTTCATTTAGATCAATGCCTTAAAGATCCACCCACATTGTCTCAAATAGTAGAATTTCCTCATTTTTCTATGGCTGAAGAATATCCTATTATGTGTGAGCTCTGGGATTATCCCCTCAGTCTGTTTGGGTAGATCTTTTCCGTACTTGGGTAGTTAGTTCCTTCATAGCACATACTGATCAGTACTCAGCTGAAGACTTGAGAAAGACCATGTGCAGTTTTGAAATGCAATCTGTGCAGCTCTTTTTTCTCTTGTGCTCTGTCCAATGCTCTCTAATTTCTTGTACTTTGCACATTTCCAGCTCTGTCTCAACTCATGCATACTAGACTAGCCTCTATGCAGTTCTGGTTCTCCGTTCACTGCACAAGGCTGGAAATTCTATCCCAAGTAATAACCTAAGGTAATTTTTTAAAATTTCTTTATTGATTAAGGTATTACATATGTGTCCTTATCCCCCTATTCCCCCCCCACACACACTCATGCCCTCACCCTCCTGTTGTCTGTGTCCATTAGTTAGGCTTATATGCATGCATACAAGTCCTTTGGTTGATCTCTTTCCCCTTACCCCCAACCTCCCCTACCTTCCCTCTGAGGTTTGACAGAGAAGCATTGATCAAACCATCAGACCTAAGGTAATCTTAGTATGGTATCATTTATTTGCCTCTTTTTCCCTGTGCTACCTGGTGTACAATGTCTGTTGTTGTTTCAGGTGGGAGGGTAAATCTAGCTCCTATTACTCTCTATTATTCTGTTGTGTTGAATATCATGGACATTTTTAAGGGAAAGAGTTAATATGAGAAATACTGGAAGCAGCTTCTAATTCCAGAGAAAAGGTGCTAGAAGGAATTAAGACAGGAGGTCAGGCTTCAACTGTCTGGAATGAGTTTATGGCTGGGCTCTTGTCCCTAAAAGAATGTTTGCAGCTCTGGCCAGTTTGGCTCACTGGATAGAGCGTAGGCCTGGGGACTGAAGGGTCCCTGGCTCGATTCCAGTCAAGGGCATGTACCTTGGTTTCGGTCACATCCCCAGTGGGGGGGGTGCAGGAGGCAGCTGATCGATGTTTCTCTCTCCTTGATGTTTATGGCTCTCTATCCCGCTCCCTTCCTCTCTGTAAAAAATCAATAAAATATATTTAAAAAAAACAGAATGTTTGCAGACACAGTAGTAGATGGGAGAAAAGATAGAGAATTTTGTCCATGGCAACCTATGCAAGAGAGTAAGGGAACCTAGGACACGTGTTATCCTGGGAGTGAGAGACACCAATTATTTCCAGTCAGATTATAAATTTTATCAGATCATTTGTTAGACATGCAGATAAGAGATGAGCAACTTATATGCAATAGAATGATTTCCCCAAATTGCACCAAAATGTATAAAATGTGCTCTATAAATTCTGACAAAATAACAAGAGTAGACAACTAGCTATGTGAAGATGAATAAAGCTGCCAGGAAGTCAGCTAGACTCACTCACTAACCAGGGAATTAATTCCCACACTACAGTCTCCAGCAAAATTATATATTTCTACATGACATGGGTCTTTGGGGTTGCTCACAAATAATTGAAACCTTGAATGCTAAATACATGAGTGCTAAGATTGTATATCGTTTTGTGCTATTGTTTCCTGAATGTCTTAAGGCATGAAGATTTGGGGGAAAATTTTAAAATAAGAAAGAAGCCAAAAATCAACAACAATAAAATTGAGCCCAGTTATTTTTTGAATGTACACTCGATTAATTTAATATTACTCAGAGAAGCCTCCTCTGTAATGGGAACATCGGGATGACACCGAAGTGCCCTGTCCTCTGAATGACAGAGCAGTGCTTGTCACTACTCTGCTTTACTATGTACTGGAGTTAGCCAACCCATCATCTCTTTATGTCCTCTTTAATTCTTAGACCCTAAGTATCACTAGGAAATAGGTGCCATAAATCATCTTTAGTGGTTGGGCACCTAGTTCATTGAAATAAGCTTCTTAAAGACAGTCTTTAAAATAGGTTTAGAACCAGGGAAAGAAAATGGCTGGGTTTTTCAGACCTGGGAAGGTGTTCAAGGCATACAAGTTGGCATAGAAGAGAGAAGTACGGCAGTAGTTGCGTGAGAGATTTATTTATGCTGCTTGTAGAAGAAAAGTGATGAAATGGGGTTTATGTTTTGAGGCTCTGCATAGCTTTTGGCTATTGGATTCCTACTCTCTCCAAAATGGGATCATTTAGGCCTCACTTGCAATCAAAATTCACCCCACTCTCCAGGACAAATTTGGATGGAGCTGGATTCTCAACCATGACACATATGCAATATAGGCGATAAATATTTCTGTAAAGTGTTATTTATGTCTTACCCATGATATAAACCATCACAATTGGTTGAAATGAGAGAATTTTACATCTCTGAGTTCAATTCAGGCTCATTCAGAATTAGACTCTGGTTAGAAAACCTGAGAATAAAGAGAGTGATTGTGCTTATTTTTTATTTATAAAACTACTATTATTAAAGTAGTCTTTCAGAGTAAACTTTTTGAGCGAATGCTTCAGAGCCTTAGTTAAAACTGAGGAGTCCCTTTTCTTTTTGATTTAGCATTGAATTCACACTTGTATGATTTAGTTCAATAGGTACTTATTTTACAACTACTATGCTAAGGTAGCTTATTGAGTGTGTTGTGGGTAGGCTCCAGCCATGCAGGGAAGGTGAACTTGACCCTAAATAAATGGTATGACAACAAATATGGTGAGTGGGTCATTGAAGGCAGAAACAGGTCATGATGGGTTGTCAAATGAAGAAGAGAGCATTTCTGCCCGCAGGATGACAAAAGAAGCCATGGAGGGGCAGCCTTTTCCCTGGGACTTGGGAGATAGTTGTATTTTGAAAGTTGGCCCAAAAGGCTGAGGCGAATGGAGGCTAGGCATATGTTCACCCAGCAGAGAATTGTGCCAGGGAGTCTGAAGAAAGTCTATAATAAATACAATATTCATTTGTACAATTTTACCATAAGTTTCAGCTGAGTGTGTATAAATTCTGAAATGCGCGGATTCCTTTCCATTGGTCCCGGGTATTGAAAAAGAAATTATTCATCCCACATTCCAGAGAGGAACTTAAATTTGTGCAAGTGTGCTGGCTGATGTTTCCCAGCACAAGCTAACCACAGATAGCATGGTGCTCAGCACGGAACAGGTCAGTAAGCATCTGTTTATTAAAGGAACACCACGGTGCCAAGCCTTCTCTGAAATGTGGGGTAAAGCATGGAACACGGGGGTGAGGATTCAGTGTCTACATTACAGGGTTTGGTTTCATTCTCAAAAACTTCTTCCTGGGTCCTGAAGATAGAATTGTGCATTGCTTTATGCTCAGTATCTGCTTGGGACTCTGATTATCTGCATACATCAAAGGATCACGCCTTGAGCTGTGTTAGCACCTCATTAACGCTCTCTACATATGAATCTCAGGTATTGAAAGGATCATGTTATGTCTGTTCCCTACACTTAGGCATAGTCTATACCTCATCCTGAGTTAAATGAGACTGTTTTCCTTTGGTATTTTTATATTTGAGAGAAAAGGGGGAGAGGGGTAGAGGCAGGATAATAAGTGGTGTAAAGGGTAATCCAATTTGTTTCTTATTTGCTTATTCTCTACCTAAATGAGAACATTGTTTTTAAGTGTGAAGTATTGATTTTTTTCTTGGGCACCTTTTAAAAAGAACAAAAGATTAAATGTCTAGTGGGTTGATGTCTGCATTTAAGGAATCTGCAGGTATAAGAGCAATTGTTTTTAAGACATTACCAATTCTTTTCACTTTTCCTTTCCTGGAATGCTGATTAGCCATAATGGATAAATAATGATTGTGGATGGAGGTTTACATAACAGATGAATCTGTTTATAAACTATGCTGAGCTTCCCACCACCCTGCCAACCTTTTTAGAAATCCATACAAAGTATTTATTGGTGTCTACTGTTCCCAAATAGCTTCTCCTAATTATAAGTATTTAAACATAAATGAAAGTGGAAGTGTAGAATTGATGCAGTAGGCAATTCCAATAAAACTTCAAATTGGCAGAAAGACCCAGTTCTACTTCTACTGCATGTTAATTTCTTTCTATTTTATAATCAACAAAATGTGTTCATATAAATGGCAGCAGATCCCAACTGGGGGGGGGGTGGGGAGGAGAAAGAAGTGAAATATTGACCTTCACAGATGACATCTTTTTCAGAGGCTTATCCACTGAGATACCTATGAAAATGCAAAACTGTAAATGAGATTTTTTTTTTCTTATTGATTTGGTCAGTTGGTAAAAAGGGGATGATAATAAGAGGAATGCACAGTCCCCATGTTCTGATCTTTCTGAGGTTGCAATAGAGAGGTTATACATTTCATTTGAGCTGACAGGAATTTGAAATGTTACAGATAGGTTTCCTACGCCCAACCATTATTTACTGTTTGCCTATAATGTCAGTCTCTTTCTGCTTCTTCAATATTGTTTGCACTTTACCTTTGTGAAAAGGGCCTTGATTGAGCCATGCAAGGTATTTCTATCTTTCTGCAGGATCAATGAAGATGTGTTTACAGGTCCCTGGCACAGTGTACACAGCACAATAATGGATTTTAGTCCCTGTTGACTGAAAGCTCTTTTTCTTTGTTACTTGTCAATCTTGTATCTATTACTTGATTGCAACATAAAAGGCTATTTGGCCAAACACTGAAACAACAGCTGTATCAGTCTAGCTGAAGTGGTTACCTGAACCAAATATATGCAGCCCTTCGCCAGACAAGTCACAAGTTGAAAGCAGGCAGCGCTTTATTTGCCACTCCATTTAAGAACCATTTTATGATTGTACTCACCTGCATTTATTTATTTTTTTCCTCTAAAAGAGGTTTTAATTAATGTGCAATTGTAATAGCAGGGAGGTCCAGTCTCATTTTAATTTGAGAATTATATATTCTAAGAGATCTGTTTTTATTTATTGAAGGAGAGAACTAACTTCCCAGAAAGGAAAAAGAAAAAGTTCCACTCCAGCAGGCATGGCTCAGTGGCTGAGTGTTGACCTACGAACCAGCAGGTCACAGTTTAATTCCCGGTCAGGGCACATGCCCAGGTTGCAAGCTCAATCCCCAGAAGGGGGTGTGCAGGAGGCAGCCTACCAATGATTTATTCTCTCTCATCATTGATGTTTCTCTCTCTCTCTCTCTCTCTCTCTCTCTCTCTCTCTCTCTCTCTCTCTCTCTTCCTCTCTGAAATAAATAAAAATATATTATTAAAAAAAAAGTTCCAGATCTTAGCTATGGTAAATTGTGCTGCTATGAACATAGGGGTGCACATATCCTTTCTGATTGGTATTTCTAGTTTCTTGAGATATATTCCTAGAAGTGGGATTACTGGGTCAAATTGGAGCTCCATTTTTAGTTTTATGAGGAACTCCATACTGTTCTCCACAGAGGCTGCACCAGTCTGCATTCCCACCAGCAGTACACGAGGGTTCCCTTTTCTCTGAATACTATGCTGTGGGAAAAAAGAAGGAATTCTTACCATTTACAACAACATGGATGGAACTGGAGAGCATTATGCTAAATGAAATAAGCCAGTCAGAAAAAGATAAATACCACATGATCTCACTCATTTGTGGAATATAATGAACAACATAAACTGATGAACAAAAACAGATCCAGAGACAGAGAAGCATCAATCAGACCGTCAAACCTCAGAGGGAAGGTAGAGGAGGGTGGGGTAAGGGGGAGAGATCAACCAAAGGACTTGTATGCATGCATATAAGCCTAACCCATGGACACAGACACCAGGGGAGTAAGGGCATGAGTGTGTGTGTGGGGGTGGGGGTGGGGGGGTGGGGGGGAAATAGGAGGGGTTAAGGACACATATGTAATACCTTAATCAATAAAGAAAAAAAAGTTCCACACACTCATGAAGGTCTCTTCTTCTCTGTAATGGAGGCTGGTTTTTGAACTTGAAAAAAAAAAAATAATGACTCTCTCCACTTCATATATGTGTACTAGAGACCCGGTGTGTGAAATTCGTGCATGGGGGGGAAGGGTCTCCTCAGCCCAGCCTGCACCCTCTCCAATCCGGGACCCCTTGGGGGATATCCGACTGCCGGTTTAGGCCCAATCCCAGGGATCGGGCTTAAACCGGCAGTGGGACATCCCTCTCACAATCCTGGACCACTGGCTCCTAATTGCTCACCTGCCTGCCTGGTTGCCCCTCACTGCCTCTGCATGCCGGCCTGATTGCCCCTAACTGCCTCACCCCCCACCTGCCTAGTTGCCCCTCACTACCCCCCTGTCAGCCTAATTGCCCCCAACTGCACCCCCCTGCCAGCCTGGACACCCCCAACTGCACCCCCCCTTCTGGCCTGGTCGCCCCTCACAGCCCCCTCCCCCTGCCAGCCAGGTCGCCTCTTACTGCCCCCCCTGCTGGCCTGATAGCCCCCAACTGATCCCCTGCTGGCCTGGTTGCCCCACACAGCCTGCTTGTTCAGTTGTTTGGTCATCCCTCACTAACCTCCCTGCTGTCCTGGTTGTAGGCAGCCATCTTGTGAGGGTGTGAGGGTCAATTTGCATATTACCTATTTCTTATATAGGATGAGTACTTAGCAGATGATGCTGAATTGGAGATGAAAAAGTTTTTCCTTCTGGTCATTTCAGCAACAGATCCATTACACTAAATGAGATATCCTTCTCTTAATCTTTAACCTCTATAGCAGGGGCCCTCAAACTTTTTAAACAGGGGGCCAGTTCACTGTCCCTCAGACCGTTGGAGGGCCAGACTATAGTTAAAAAAACTATGAACAAATTCCTATGCACACTGCACATATCTTACTTTGAAGTAAAAAAAACAAAACGGCAAAAACACCCGCATGTGGCCCGCGGGCCGTAGTTTGAGGACGCCTGCTCTATAGCAACTAAAGGATGTGGCCCACTTCATGCCATATTGAACGTGGCTCAGGATATCTGAGTCAGTACTGGCTCCATGCCCTGGGCTCAGATTATTATTGTTCTTAGACTAAAACAAGAATTAAATTGATGCATCTGGTAAAGATGATAGGATATGGGGAAAGTTTTCCAGGGAAGCCATTTCCCCAATCGCATCTTTAAAAAAAAAGCACCCACCACTACTCATCTGGCAAACTATAGACAAAGAGTGTAATAGAAAATTCTCTGGGAATAGATATTTTATGGCTAATCCTGTAGCCCAGTATTATCTATAAAAGTAACGGGAAAACATTTTACTACTACTAGTATATGCATCTATCACTCACTGTAACAGATGTTTAGAAAAGGTTTGCATAAATTAAATTTTAGTATGTTGAGCTTTAAAGGAGACAAGAAACCCACCATTAAAGAAAATTGTATTAAATCTAGTCTTAATGTGAAGACCTCTTTCCCAATATGTGTAGCCATCAATGAACTATTTTGTATGTCCATATTTCTGTAGAGCCTATGATGTACAAATGAATATACGAATACACTCTCCTGAACAAATTGGTGCTGATTTTTGCACTATGGAATATTTAGTTAGATGGTACTCTCATCTTTCAAAGCAAATGAGACCTAGAACAACTGAATGATATATTCAAATTCCTGTGGTTAGTCATTGATGAAACTGGCTAAACAACACAAGTTGCTAGATGCCTAGTCTTGTGTTTGCTCTCACTTCATGTTCACTCTGAGGACATACAAGGAGAGCCTATTTGGGGGCTGCATTGGTTGCTGGGGCAGCCATAACAAAGTAGCATGAACTGGGTGGCTTATGCAACAAAAATGTATTGTCTCACGGTTCTGGAGGCTGGAAGTCTGAGGTCCAGCTCTCACCAAGATGGGCTCCTTCTGAGGGCTGTGAGGGAGATCTGTTCCTTGCCTCCCTCCTCTTTTGGTGCTTTGCTGGCAATCCTTGGCATACCTTGGCTTATAGATGCATCGCTCCCTGTGTGATCTGTCTCCAATTCTCCCCCCACCCCCCATTATAGGGACACATGTCATATTAGATTAGGGCCCACCTTAGTGACCTCATTTTAACTTGATTGCCTGTGTAAATGCCGCATCTCCACATTCTGAGATGCTGGGGGTCAGGACTTCAACCTATGGATTTGAGGGGGACAAAATTCAACCTAGAAGAGGGGATTTTAATTCTCTTTAATTTTCAGTTCAGTAAGTCTCATTATTTTAGAAACCACTGAAGGGAGAAAAAAATGAGGACATATTTTTACTGATCCAACTAACAAAAAAACAACAACACACACACAAACAAACCCCAAGGGATGCTCCAGACCTTATTCATTTATTTTATAAATGTACATTGACAAAGTGAATGGCAATTAAATAGACTTTTATGAAGGGAGGGAATACTTTTTAAGTGACCTCAAGTGTTTTGTATAGAAGTAAACAATATCTTAATTACAGATAATTATCTGTCCATTTCAGTGGTTCCCTGAGTTTCTATTTTAGACAATATTTCATTATCCTAGTTTGAGTTATTCTACATATTTCCTCATAATGAAATTGTAATTAAAACAGTTTTTTTTATTATCTAAGCTTTTTATAAATCCAGTCATCTTCTTCATCAGACATTAGCACAATTTAATATTTAATAACAAATACTTCAGTGGGTACTGAAGCAAACAAATCTTTCAGTGGATTTTTGTCAGTTTACCAATGTCTTAAAGATCCTGCCTACTGCAGTTATTCTTAGCTATGAAGACCCTGAGTGTGAAGATGACTGTGCCTAATATATGCTCTCACCCATGGACTTAGCTTCCTGGGGAGGGTTTATCAGTGGTGAGGTCTCCCATGGACCATCTAACCAATTACACATGTCATAGGACTCAACACAGGGAGTGGATCTAGGCAAGAGTAGAATAGTTTGTAAGGAAGAGTGAAGATTAATATAAATGTGCTCACTAATTTTATTTTTAACTGAAGCTGCTTCTGTTCAATTTAAGGGTAATATTTTCTATTTCACCAGTCTAATAAAACAAAGAAACATCCCCGACACATAGGAAGATACTGTAAATATAATTTCCAGCTACCTATGCACAACTTTTGAATACCTTTGGGTGTTTTGGAGATGGTGGGGACACAGACCAGCACCGCTCTGCGGGGAACCACTGGAGTGTCCCAGGTCAGTGCTTCCCAAGCTGGCATGTCCATACCCCCAGAGGTGCCCGAGAACGTTTTGGGGGTCCTAGATGCCACAGTTTTACTAGAAATCAGAAGCAGGTGTTCTGAATTTTTGAGCTCTGTAAAAAGTTGTATTACATGCATGCAAGAGCCAAAGCAGAAACCCAATGATGAAAGCCTTTACGCAGTAAATGAAAATGTGGTGCTTTTGCGGTTTGGGGATATGAGGTGCTGTTAATACTGCGGAAGTGCCATCATGAGCAGGATGAAACACTGTGGTAAAAAGAGATTATGCTGATATGATTGGCTGATGCCATTAAGGCTTTTCTGCCAAAGTTACAGATATTTTAGTGTAAATGTGTAATTGCAAAGGCCCCACAGTGAAATACATATTCTCCTTGATTAGTGAAAACCAAGTTAATTCCATTATAAAACAACATTAAAACACATTTTCGCCCTAACCGGTTTGGCTCAGTGGATAGAGCGTTGGCCTTCAGACTCAAGGGTCCCAGGTTCAATTCCAGTCAAGGGCATGTACCTTGCTTAAGGGCACATCCCCAGTAGGGGGTGTGCAGGAGGCAGCTGATAAATGTTTCTCTCTCATCGATGTTTCTAACTCTCCCTCTCCCTTCCTCTCTGTAAAAAATCAATAATGTATATTTAAAAAAACACATTTTTTTTACACTGGCTTCTACAAATCTGTTCATCTTCCTACAGCACGTGCAATCAATCAATCAATCAATCAAATTTTGTTTTATAAAATAAGAAGATGAGTAGCATCTCAACCTCAATTTCTCCTGAAGCCAAGTCTAAGACAAATAGATGAGTACAAGTGGTTTAGTTGGGAGGTGATCCCAGAGACATTGCTGAGAAGAGGGGAAATGAATCAGGGAAATGAAGAAAACTAATAAAGGGAAAGGGAATGTCATCAAGTCAATTATCAAATATGGACAACTCGGGCTCACTGGCACTGGGGATTCTGGAATACAGTGTAGAACGCATCTCCAACACAACCGAGGGGTCAGAAAAGTAGGACATTAGCCACAGACTTCCATCCATTGTGTGTGAAACTGCCCAGAGGCTCTTGCAGCTCGGCCTGCTTCCCTCCCTGCCTGTGCTTCTACAGTCTCAGGAGAAAGAGCTCAGGCAGAGAGTTGCAGGTGTTCCCAGGAAACAGCCAGTGGTGTTTCCAGGCCCCGATGAGCTACATTTATATGCATTTTATAATATTTGTGACATTTTTCTCTCATTATTGATAAGGTCATTGAAATAATTCACTAAACAAAAATGAAAGTTATGGAAGGAAAAAGTAATATTTCAGAAACCAAAATACTCTGAGTGGACAAAGTCTTTGATCCTAGAAGCATGCTGAGGAGCTAATTGCTCTGTGATGTGCCACTTCTCACTCTCATGATATGGGTGACTGTGGTAAATAGAAGAAAATGATAGTGGGGACACTGAGAGCTTAATATCAGAATGTATCATATTCACTCTGTTTATAATGTGTTTATGGATTTCTTCACTTTTCACTGTTCAAAAAAAAAAAAAAAGGAAAACTCTTTAGAAGAGCAATAATAATACTTGGCATGTGTTAGAGACACAATTCAATGCTTTTCGGAGAAGCTTGACATCAAGACCTATGGCAGAAATTTTAGTTATTTTGTGTTTTTGAAAATGCTGTCATCTCAAGGATCTTAGTGAGTAATGCTATAATGAGACAATCTTAAATGGATTCATAATATAGAATTTTGGTGAGAATTAAATATGATAATGTATGTAAAGCATGTAATGCCAGCTACATATCAAATGCTCCAAAACATTATCTCTTATTATTATTATTACTAGAGGCCTGGTGCACGAAATTCGTGCACGGAGGGGGGTTCTCCCTCAGCCCAGCCTGTACCCTCTCCAATATGGGACCCCTCAAGGGATGTATGACTGCCCGTTTAGGCCCGATCCAAAGATCGGGCCTAAACGGGCAGTCGGACATCCCTCTCACAATCCAGGACTGCTGGCTCCCAACTGCTTGCCTGCCTGCCTTCCTGATTGGCCCTAACCACTTCTGCCTGCCAGCCTGATCACCCCCTAACCACTCCGCTGCCAGCTTGATTGATGCCTAACAACTACCCTGCCAGCCTGTTTGCCCCCAACTACCCTCCTCTGCCGGCCTGGTCACTCCTAACTGCCCTCTCCTGGAGGGTTGATCACCTCCAACTGCCCTTTCTTGCAGGCTTGGTCCCTCTCAACTGCCCTCCCTTGCAGGCCGGGTGCCTCCCAACTGCCCTTTCCTGCTGGCCATCTTGTGGTGGCCATCTTGTGTCCACATGGGGGCAGGATCTTTGACCGCATGGGGGCAGCTATATTGTGTGTTGCAGTGATGATCAATCTGCATATTATTCTTTTATTAGATAGGATAGAGGCCTGGTACAGGGGTGGGGGCCAGCTGGTTTGCCCTGAAGGGCGTCCCAGATCAGGTGGGGTTTCCCTTGGGGTGTGGGGCGGCCTGAGCGAGGGGGCTGTGGTGGTTTGCAGGCCAGCCACGCCCCCTGGTAACCCAAGCGGAGGCCCTGGTATCTGGAATTTATTTTCCTTCTACAATTGAAACTTTGTAGCCTGGAGCGGAGCCAAGCCAAGCCTGGGGCTCCCTCCGAGGCTGCAGCCATTGTGTTGGGGTTATAATTGAAACTTTGTTGCCTTAAGTGGGTGGGCCCGGCCAGGGTATGCGGAAAGCTTTGCTTCCCCTGTTGCCAGCGGCAACCCTGGCCTGCTCTCTCAAGCTCCATTCTGCCGCCATTTGTTTGAATTTGTTTACCTTCTATAATTGAAACTTTGTAGCTTGAGTGGAGGCTTAGGCCTGGCCAGGGCAGGCGGAAAGCTTGGCTTCCTCTGTTACCTAGGAAACCTTGCTCACTGTGGCTGTAGCCATCTTGGTTTGGGTTAATTTGCATGCTCGCTCTGATTGGATGGTGGGCGTGGCTTGTGGGCGTGGCTTGTGGGTGTGTCGGAGGTATGGTCAATTTGCATATTTGTCTATTATTAGATTAGATTAGTAGTTATCATTATTATAATTAAATTTAGATGTTATGGAAATATCTAGTTAAGTGACATGAGGTGTATTTTATACATAAGTTTATCCCTTGGGATTAGTCAGACTGGCATTGTTTATATTTATGTGTTGAAACACATGGTAGGAATTTGAAGATAGATTCATACATATCCTGTGTAAAATAAGACCACTGATGAATGACCATATATTGCCAGGTCTTAAGTCCAGGCTAGGGAGTCAACATTTCAATTAGTAGGAAATGGCTAGTCCACGAAGGTGCTAACATTATAGTGCTGGCAAGGAAAGATTCCGAGTGGGTTCAACAGATATTCCCTTCAAAACAGTCAGAAATGCTGGGTAAAGTGATACAGCACTGAAGAATTTTAAATGCTCTTTATATGCCAGAAACGAAGGGGAAATTGAAAGCTAAAAATGACACCACAGCGACAATTCCACAAACCACAGTGCACAGGACTCACAGGAGAAAAGTGACCTCCATTGCTGCTGATCGCACACTTGAAATTATACACACACACGAGGGAACCCAAAAATCATGTGGGAGAGCCAGAAAACAAATCATACAGGACAATTAGAGTTCCATGAACTTGTGTTACATGAGAACAGTCTGGAAACACTATAAAATTTGTGTTGAAAATAATTTTAAAAGGAACAAACATCTTGATTTTTAAAAAAAGAACAGGGTACTATGAAAAAAAAAATCAGGCAGATTTAAAAGAGAGCCAAAAATAAAAAATAAAATCATTTCTGCAACTTAATATATAGCCATTGAAATTAAAATCTCAGTGGGTGATTTTAAGACAACCAAAGAGAGAGCTAATAAACTGGAAAAGAAATCTAAGAAAGTATGTGGAATGCAGCCAGTGAATAAATGATTGGAAATGGGAGATTAAGAGACATTGAGTACAATTTTAAAAACGTATGAAATGTTCAGGAGAAAACAGAGAAAATGGGATACTGAAAAAAGCATGGGTTCTCAGATTAAAGAAGCACACAGGATCCAAAGATAAATACGAAGACCTTGGAAAAACTCCAGGATAGCAGAGGGGGGGAAACACAGGAGAAAATATATGTTTGATTCATTCCAGAAATAAAAGCAACGGATCCTCGCCATTCTCAAGTTTTCTCTAATAAGACATGCTAGTTGTAGTGGAATGTTGAAACCTGGGTTCTATTTCAGGCTCTGACACTTTCTGTGTGAGTTTTGAGCCAAGCCTTTAACCTCTGTCAGTCTCAGTTTCCCTTGTGGATAACAGGGAGATGGAGACATTATCTAAAACTTCTTCCAGGTAGATGACTATAAGAAGGCTTAGACTGAATAGACATTTTGATGTCCCACGTCTGGCAGTTTGGGCTGATTTAGCATTTTTTTCTTTTTGCCCACCTGACGTTCCCCTTTTGAGCTGTTTGGCTGTTGGGACTGCTGGCTTTCTCCTCCGGGCTTGCTGTACCCCTGAAGGTAGGCCCATGATCCCTAAATTGACTGAGAATATAGAGTGATAGTGGCTAAAAGCAGTATGTGATTTGGTTGTTGCCATGAATAAAAGTTTCACTTTCTTTTCTCTTTCTCTAACCTATATTCTATATTTTTCTAATTGGCTCAGCTAAAATGTTAAATATCTCATATATCTTTTGCTTTGGAAATTCGGAATGAGAAACTATGGTAATAGCATCGGGGACAGGTGGGGAGGAGGATCTCTCATCAGTGGCAAGGTAGGAGCACCATTTTCAGCAGAAAATCCCAAATGTTTATATCTTGGGCTTTTCCTGATCTTGACCTTGACAGATCCATGTCATCATAGTGGTAGCCCCAGGGTCAGTTTTGTTGTAGTGTGCACAGGGGAAAATTAGAGAAAGAAATGGTCATGCTACTTCTTCCTCTGAGCTGAGAAAGAGGCTATCTCCCTTTTAGACAAAAGCCCCTGAATGTTAGCATAATCAGAGTGAGCAGGAGCATGTGTGGGGGGCACGTGGGAGGATTGGCCTCCGCAGGGGAGAGAACTCTGGAAGGTTGGGAAGCTGGCTGCGTTTGTGCGACCTTAAGGAGGTGCTCTCTACTCCAATCTTTAGTTTCTTACCAGTTTGTAATGAGAATGTTGATTTCGGAAATCTCCAAGCTCTGATGTGAGCATTTGGAAGCAATGATTTTTTTAACTAGAAGTTAAATAACGTAAGCTATCATCTTAGTTAACAATGGCCTTTGGGGAAATCACAATCTCTTTGAGTTATTAATAAAATGGATATTAAAATTCTGCTCAATCCACCTCAAAAGTGGTTTCATGGTTTTGAGATCAAAGTACAATATTGTATTTAAAAGTCTTTTAAACCCATTTTCCTACCTATACTTTTAATATAGAGTGGGGTTAAAGTGACCTGAGCCAAATTCCTGACTCTTTCACTTAATTCTGTGTCAATCTGGGGAAGGGGCTGAACTTTTCTGCCTCATTTTCCTCACTTGCAAAGCGAAATAACCTCACGGGTTTGCTGTAAACATTAGATGACTGTCACACAGGACTCCAGAGTGACACAGTGGTTGACAAGGGACCAAGCCTCTGAGGTGAACCACACCTGAATGAGACACAGTTGTCCAAGCTCAAAGGTGTGTGGCTCAGATGTCTTCCTCTTCTGGCTGTACATTCTTACCAATCTGCTTTAATTATTTTTGTGCATCTTTCATATCCATTGATCCTAGTTCCTGCCAATTTTGATGACTACAAGGGCCTAAATTTTAGCTTCATATTCAAATTAAAGATGACAAAAAATACAGATGAGAGTTTTATATAATTTTAGAGCACAGAAAAGGATGGCATTTTAGCTTCTTTGTACGTGAGTTGTGGGTGGAGGAGTATGATCACTGGCTAAGACCTCAAATGGAATTGAGTTTGGATATTTGTGGTCTGGCTGAGGAAGAGAAGAATGAAGAAAAGATAGCAGCTGGTCACCCAGCCTCAGTGACTATTCATGCTGGCAAGTGACCCTCCAGAAGACACTTTTGTGTGCACTCTAATGACTGGGTATTGTCAGTCTCTTGTTTCACTTGTAATAGCAGATGTTTCTATCTTTCTCAGCTAGAAAATGACTTGTCATGGCTTTGAAAATTATTGTGGCTCATCATTGTGGACTAAGACGATTCCAGAAGTTTCACTTGGATGCTGACTCCTCATTTCTTAAGCCTAAACAGTCCATACAATGTGTAAACAAATTCTTAAAAACGTCTTTAAAGAAAAGACTGGAATGTAGCAATCTGGGGTTAACATCTTATTTCTTTCCAGCTGAAAAGGCATATCATTTCTTTAAATTCAAGTTTAAGTTGAACATTGATTTACTATGCATTAGCTTCTTGCATGTATGTATGTATTCATTCATTTATTCTTAATTTGCGAACAATGCTTTGGCATTTATAATTTGTGCAGTTTCAAATTCTGCTTGGATACAGGAGTCTATATCCACTTGGCAGTCATGAGCAGAGCTAATACATGTGAGAATTAGAGAGTGATATAATAAGTCACATTAAATTATAAATTCAGAGAAATTCAAAGAGAGAGCTAATAATATGTTTTGAATGTCAGTAGCAAAGAGAAAAATGAGAAGGCTATTCATGTTGTGATGTGAGAATAATGAAAGATGCATACCTTCTTACATTTAAGGGTTAATAAGACCAATTTTACTGGAACATATGATTCAGAAACAAGAAAAAGAGCTCTAAAATCACATTTTAAGTGACTTCAAATGTTAGCAAAATGATTCTAAATGGGAGTTATTAAAAACTGAAAAATAGGGGACAAAATGTTAAAAGTGATATTTTATCAAAAGCAGGATATGCTGTGGAAGATTTTCTCTCTTTTTCCTAATTTGGCTTTTAATTTCATCAAAATTATGCATGGACACATTTTAAAGTGGTAAATATTCTACAAGTCTTATGAGAAACATTAATCCTTCAGCCCTCTTTCTACTATTTTGCTTCTTGGGGGAAAAAAAAACAGATTTCAACCAGATTCTTTTTGTTTACCTACTCTAAATGACATGTTATAGTGCTTTGTCCTACCTACTTCCAGTCTTTCTATCCTTCCAATGTAGTTATTTGAACCTATTTTTTTTTCTCTCTATGCTTTGCTCTTTGCCCTGCTGTTTTGAATTTTCAGAGATATGCCTTGGTGTGGTCTATTTTCATACACTCTGTGGGGCCCTCGGTAGAGCATTTATGCTGGAATCTCATGTACTTCAGTTCTGGAAAAAATGCAGTAATTATGTACTTAATGACTTCCTCCTATTTTTTTTTTCTCTCTCTTCTTGGGTCTTTTTGTTATATGAAATGTTCTTCTAATTCTCTTATTTTTCATGCCTATTCTACATATTTTGTCCTTTTCCTCTGCTTTCTGGGAGATTCCTGTGGCTTTATCTTTGATCCTTCCAACGACACCCGCCCCCAATTTCTGCTCTCTTGCTTTTAACTTCCAAAAACTTTTCTTTATTCTTAAATTTCCTTTTTCAGATAACATCTTTTTCTTGCCTTTTTTGCTGCAGCATCTTTTCTTACCTATCTGAAGACGTTAGCGATAGTTGTGAAGTTCTCTTTGCCACCAAGTTTCTGTTACACGTGGCCCTTTCCCATTTGTCCTGGCCTGCAGCTTTCCCCTTAGAGGCTTTTCTCAATGCCTTTGGAGTCGACTCAAAAGAAGAAAAACAAATTTTCCATGGGAAGTCTGAGCTCCTACGCAAGGCTTATCCTCTGGATCGTCACTTTGGAATCATCAGCCTGGGCTCTTGTGAGATAACACCTGAGCTCAGTTTCCTTCGGTCTTTCCTCTTGGGCTTCAGAGAAGACTCTTTCAGTCTCACGCTCCCTGTGTACGTCTGGCTGACCATGTCCTCAGGTCTGACAAAGTGGGAGGCTCAGCCTTCTGGATGTACAGTCTTGGTCTTCCCAGTTTCAGCCGCATATACCTGGAATTCCCAGTCAATCGTCCTTAGCAGGTAAACCTCTAGTTCCTTCCAGGATTAGGGAGGACAGTGGTCCAGCTGCACAGAGTGATGGAGGGGATCTGGAGACCTTATATTTACTGAGCCACATTTTAAATCAGTTCTCCCATTTCTGGCTCCACCTTCAAATTACTCCCAAAGGAACCCTGTACTGTGAAATGCTGACTGTTGGAGCGTGCTGCAGTGTCGAGTAGGTTGCTTTTTGGCTTTCCTAATTCTGGAGAAGAAGTCAGATTTTTTATATCTTCTCTGTCATTGGCCACTCTCCTATTTCCTTTCTGGCTTTCAACATTTTGTTGCTATTGCCTCTTAAGCCAGTACCTTTGTTCTTGGGATTTATGTCTTAAAAATCCCTTTACTCTGTTTTGTTTTTTTGTTTGTTTGTTTTTGAATTTGAAAAGCATAGTAGGAAAATATGAATATTAAATTTTCCACTTTTAACCAGGAGTTTCAATTTGCTTTTGCCTTTGTTTTATTGGTAAGGAAATCCTGGACACAAGTCAAAAGTGAAGAAAATTTGCATCAGAGTAGTAATGGTAATGTGTGATTTCAAAGGAAGGTTTAACAGGATATGTGGACTGATTTAGATGGAAAAAATTAAGAAAGAAGTCAAGGGTGGTGATGCCAATATGTTAGGTTGGGTGACTAGAATAATGGTGGTGCCACTGCTAGAAATAATTAGAGTAGGATTGGGAATCAGGTTTGAAAGAGGATAACCTAAAAGACCATACATGTGTTACCTTCCAAAGTAAACATATATTTTCCTTTTGCTGATTTTAGCTTGGGTTCCATTAGGATTCAGCTATAACAACCACAACCTATTTTAGCTAGCTTAAGCAAAAATATTTTAATATGCAGAATTAGTTACCATGAAATTATTACAAGTTCTAGAGAAGCAGACGATATATATTGAGCATCCGAGAAAAACTTCTGGAGCAAGACTGCTGAAATGACATGCCAGAAAAGCCACCATCTCTGCTACAACCTGGATGTAGAGAATAAAGAAGAAATCATGGGAACTTGAGTTCGGAAATCCACGGCCATAGCTGGAGTCCAGTGATCAGGATATTGCTGCCACCACAGATGTGGCGCAACAGTCATGAGGAGCCAGACATTAGCCTGCTTCTGTAGATACAACTAACATCTTTATGACCTTGCTTCATAGAAACTACAACCAAATTATTATTATTTTTTTTTATCGTATACCTAATTTCACATTCAGAAGTTTAGCTTTAAGGGAGTCTTGGAAAGGTAGTTTTTAGCTTCTAAAGTAGAGGGGAGTAGAATAGAAAGAATTGAAATAGATATGGAGTGTGAATTCATAGTATCAAACTATCATTTTAATAATGATTATGGGGATAACCATGAGTACCTGATTATTCAGTGTACATAAATATTACCAAATAATAAAAGTATATGATTCTATACATAATACAACTATCCATTGTACAAGTGAAAAAGCACTTAACTTCTCACCCAAAGGGAGACCCTTAACCCATTAATTGTCAGTTTAGCTCTGAGTAATGTTCACTTCCCTTTTTCTTCAATCACAATCTTACCTTGGTATTCTATAAGTTAAGGAATACATTATAAATGTATACTTGTACTATAAAACAGCAGTAGGGTGGAAAGAGAAAATTTAAATAGGTTAATATACATAACTATACATAAAAGAAAAAAGTTAGCTAATGAAATCTATTACTGTAAGTAGTCACAGACCATATTGATATTTAGAACTTCCTTCCTCCACTATGCTTTAAATAATCCATTTTCCCTCAGCACTTCAGCTAGTTGAGTTCTTTACTGAATAAAGAACTAAATCCTTGACCCATTCTATTGGACATAGATGTGCTAGGGGAATTCCCAAATAATATCTTGGATAGAGACACAAGCTTTCTTGCCCCACTATTTGTCACATTTTCCCTTGTTGATTAAGATCCAAAATTTCTGTCAATTTATTAACATACCTTTTGCCTATTAGTTCAGTGGCAAGAAGAAATGAAAATGGCACTCTCAACATCCAGTTCATTTCTTTAAAGTTTTTTTTTTATTGGTTTTTAGAGAGAGAAGAAGGGAGAGGGAGAGAGGGAAACATTGGTATGAGAGGAAACATCTATCAGCTGCCTCTTTCACACCCCCTACTGTGGATCCAGCCCACAACCTGGGCCTGTGCTTTGACGGGGAATCCAACTGGCAACCTTTCAGTGCATGGGATGATGCTCAACCACACTAGCCGGGACCCATTTCAATTTTATATGCCTCCCTTGATGGAAGTGTTCTTCCCTTGGAAACGAATACCTCCAAACCAACAGAGCCCAAAGTTGCAGTAATAAGCAGCAAAAATTTTGCAAGTGGGTCATTAGAAATCATGGTGAAACCTACTTCTACCTCTTTGTTCCCAAATTGATACATTCTGGTTATGGGGGAAATGACATCATGTCACAGATATAGAGCATATTCCACATCATATAGGCATCATAAAGGCCAGCATCAAACTTGTAAGTTATCATCTTCCAAGTGGTGCCACAATTAAGTCTTCATTAGGTCAATTCCACCATCTATAAGTCCAGCTGCTTCCAAATGATGGAGTCCATGGTAAATCCCATGGGTATCAATCCACTGCTTCACTTTCTTTTTCTGTATAGTGACTTTTTTGATTCCCATGAGAGGATATTGTGATGATGAATATGTCATAAGTAAGACCATGGATGCTGGGCTTGTAAATGCAGGTCAGGCAAGAAAGGCAAATCCTTTCTTTTCTCTTACAATGAGGAGTAGTTTTTATCCCTTCTTTGGGGATGAGTCCATTGTTATCAATTGGGAACTGGTGCCAAATTGGAGACTTAGCATTAATTTCTGCTGTTGGAAGACAGGGTAATTATTTGTTTCCCGAACAGCTTTGAGGAGGATAAGTTTTTATTATTGAACATGTACATAACATCAAGCTCCACCACCAGGGCCAGTTTGTTCATGGTTCTTTGAACTAGCCCTTGGACCATAATAGGGAAAAGCCTATTGAGAGAAAGTTTTGACGATGTCTCACTAAAGAGCACTTGCTTCTTTGCAATGGATGTCCTTGGGTGATAACTTATGAGGAACACAAATATTCTCAAATTCTGGGCAAATTTGAGAGATACATCCTCATATCCCTCCTAGATGCCTTAATTCTTTCTTTCAACATGTATCTTTTGAGAGTATATTTCATGTAGGCAAGACAAGAGGTAACAAAACGGTCTAAGGAGTGCCTTGGGAGTGGGCCAGGCTGATCTTCATTTTGCCTTCTGTGGTCAAGAGATGCTGATAATGATGATGGCTGAGCTCTTTCTCACTCTGGATCATCTTTTTCCTATAAGGCCAATGAAACATGCTGTGTCAGTTTGTGAAATCTCTTAAATGTTTTGGATTTAGAAGCTTGAACTACAGTGAATTCTTTCATGTACTCTTAGAAAAATATAATTTCCTATACAGCCTCTTTAAAAGGAATAAGTAGAAAGCTTTGCAAAAACAAGTTATACCAGACATTAAAAAAATAAATGAAGCACAACTCTGATGAACCAATAAGAAAGAAACTCATTTAATATCATTTTTAACAGATCGATTGAACATGCAGAGGTAAGGCATTTAGCAAAATTTGCTTGGGGTTTATATTAAATCTATGTTTAAAACCAAAACCTTCTTCAGAATAAACATTAAGAATGGATATGTCTGTCCTAGATTTTCACTGTAGCCAATGAAAATAAGAATAACTTTTCTGAATTACTGATTACCCCCTTAGAATGTGAGAGGCTGCGTTTACAGTAACTAGAAGAAGACATAGAGATATGTTTGCTGGATTTACCAAGTTTTATGAAAGGCAAAAATACTATTTATGGCTTCTGCACCTCTATTATGCTGTCAACAGAAATATGCAAACTTGCAAATCCCAATTCTAAACTTGAGTCTTAGCATTTCATGTCTTTATATGTTAATAGCATAGTAGTGTTACGAATTTAATCCAACAAATAAAGTGTTTCATTATGTTTTACTCTTATTACCCTTGGACAGAGTTGGCTTACATTAATAAGGTTTTGGGAACAACATTGTCATAGTGCCTTGAAACTATTCTCAAAGTACTGGCTAAACCACTGAGATCTTGTGTCATAAAGTTATTAAAACAATTGCTGTAAATTATTGGGTACTATTATAAAGAATTTGGCATATTGGGATGTTGGAACAAAACTAAAAGCAAAACAAATGTCAAGGAAGCGCTGAAGTAGATAGATTTTTGTTGGCTTCAAGTGAAAGGATAGGAAGATTGGCAGAGGCCCTTATAATAGTCATGTGGTATAGTTGTGGAAACTGTACTAAGAAACTAATTCAAAAGAGAAAGAAAAATCTATTCTCATGTAAATGTGTTTATTTTATTTTTAAATTGCAATTTACATTCAATATTATTTTGGTGTCAACATTTATTATGAACAAACTATGTGCTAAACGCTGATCTATTGGATGAATTCAGTTGCTGATTCAAATGTATATACGTATTGTGGGTCTACTATGTCCCAGGCTCTAAACTGGGAGCTAGAAAGATGAATAAGATGCAGCCCTACTCCTAATGACCTTTGGGAGAATGGCAATAAAAGTACCCATCTTAATATGACACAACAGATGCCATAGTGGAGGAACAAAGAGGGTATTTGGGACACAGATGATGGTGACATGTTAAAGGGAGGCTTCTTCAGAGGAGAATGCCTATTCCACAGAGAGACAACTAGTGGGGCATTGAAAGGAGAGAGAGAGAGAAAAGAGAGAGAGAGAGAGAGAGAGAGAGGAGAGAGAGAGAGAGAGAGAGAGAGAGAGAGAGAGTGTGTGTGTGTGTGTGTGTGTGTGTGTGTGTGTGTGTGTTGGTGGAAAGTGAAGAAGTTGGTGATGAAAGGAATCATCTCAAAAGAGAAACTGTGGCTGAGAGAACAGGTAATGAACATTTAGTATTGATCTAAGAGTTTGAATTTTGTTCAGGAAAAAAAAATGAGAAAGCATTAAACATTTTGAATAGGTAAGTGGAATAATTAGAATATTTAGAAAGTACATTCTAGGCACTTTGCATATATTATCTCATTTACTCTTCTCCTTACTAGATAGATGGTATTTATCCCTGGTTTAGAGGAGGAAAATGAGCCATCTCTTCTTTCCATTCCTCTGAGAGCTAGTATCTCTCATTATTTGTCTTGCTTCTGTTGCCTTTTCAAAGAGATTTCTCTGACAACACTGTCTAAATTCCTTCTTCCATGCCAGAAAAACAGAATGAGGTGCGCTAGGAAGAAAAGAGTATGGGATTTTAAATAGGTTGGCCAGGAAAGGCTTCATTGAGAAGCTGACATTTGGGAAACTTCAAAGATGATAAGGGAATTAGTCATGAAGGTATCTTGGGGAAAAGCATCCCAGGCAGTAGTATGAGCCAGTGCAAAGGCCCTGAGGCAGTATCATGCTTCACTGGTTTGGGGGAAAAAATGGAGCTGGAACATATTCCATCTTCCCTTAACAGAGTACCTGTAGACTAGGTATGCAATAAATATTTGTTGAAGAAATAAATAAGTAAATACAGGTCATATGTCAGGTTCTCAATGGGTTTGCTTGATCCCAAACCCATACATACTCTTTCCATTATATTACCCCATCTTTCAATACCCAATTCCTAGGTGGCTGAGGTCATTTAAACAGTGTTGAAGTAGAATCTCTATGAGTAAGTGTCCATTAAGGATTTTGTGCAAACCCATCTGTAGTTTACACGTAGGTGTGTGTGCCATCTCTGCAGACAAATACTCTTTCATGTGTCTTTACAAGAAGCAACAGTGACACTCAGTGGTTGATGGAGTGAATCAGATATGTACTCCCTCCAGATATCCCAGGAGGGATAGCAAATATTCCTCAGACTTTCTTTCTTTGGAAAGTTGGTTGTCTTGTTAATTCAGGCAGGTATTAACTACCCAATATATTCAGCATATCCCTCGTTGTAAGCTGTCAGGCTGTGACACAACATCACATAATGTGACGTTACATGATACATAATGCCTGAATTAAAAAAAAAAATCTCAGACAGTTCTTTCAGTGAAAGAGTGGGTAGGTAATCTGAATATTTGGGGTAATTGGCTCTAGGAAGCGAGAGGCATCATTATTTCAGGCTCCCTAGTGAGCGTTAATTAGCCATATTGCTTCATTGTGTGACAAAGAGAACGCTGCTAGTACTGCTAAATCTATAATGACACCCTGGCTTTAGGAGCACAGGTATTTTAAACTACCTTGACTGACTGACATGTAGGTAATTCTATTCAGGGCCTGGCAGTGAACTCAGACAGTTGGAACTGTCTCTCCTCCGAGGGGCACACATTTGTTGTTGAGACGCTGAGAGGTTTCCTTTCCTTTGTCTCCCCCGCCTCCCCCAACCCCAGTTCCTCCAACTAGGGGAAATCACCAAGTATTTGCAACAGCAGGCCTGTGTTCTTTCTGGGCTTTAATAACAATAAGTCTGTGTTTTTGAAGCGTCAAGTTATGCAAAAAGAGACTCAACAGCTCTTAACATTTAAAGATGGGCCATGGCATCTAGAAAGGGCATTCTGGGGCCCTTTGAGTCCCTATAATCCTTCGTTTGCAGAAGAAGGAAGGCTTAAAGGCAGGGTTTTCTGGGACCATCATTCAACATTTTTGTTTTAATAATAATAACAGCAGAACTGGTAGGCTGGTAGCAGTGGAGGAAGCACCGAACAGAGAGTTTGCTCTCCTATCTTGGGTAATGCATACATTGTCCTACACATAGGGAGGTGGTACTGCTCATCTTCCTTGTCTAGGAAGTGCTTTTTGATGTGCTGTGTTTTTAGCCCGGTGGGATGGTGGATGTCCCCCTGTGCATCCAGTGTTCTCTCTCACCAGTGTCCGTGGAGACCAAGCATGTATACACACAAGATGAATGGGCAAGGCTGTGGAAAAGTCTGTGGTGAAGGGTCAGTGAGAAGCTGATGGGTTTACATTTGCCATCTTAGCCCCAGAGAACTCAAGGAACTGGACCTGGAGAGCCTGAAGTCTGTGCTTCCCGACACAATTTATGTGCAATTGATGAAAGGTGTCTCTGCATGACTTCTTGCATCTTCAATTGAACATGAAGTTCTTTCAGTGAGTTTATAAGAGTCTATCTATGAATCATGATTCCAAAAATTGAACTGAGTATATACCTGGGACTGGTATTATCTAGGCATCAATACTATGTGGGTGAAGGAAGGAAAGTTGAAGAAAGCAAGAGTTATATCATCATATGGAGATAGGAGACTTCTAACCCAGAACCCAGCTTTGGTGGGGGTGGCACTAGCACTTAGCAGGAATCTCTTTCTTTAGTAATTTTTCAGCCTCCTTTCCATTTTTTTCTCTGCTTAAAATAATGATGACAGTAATATATTTACATAGTATTTTATGGCTAACTAAATGCATTCATGTGTATTAGTTTACTTGCTCCTGATCTTATCAACATGAAATATGTAGTGAGTCCCTACTTCATGACAAATTGTTTGTTTAACATCTTCCCATTCTTCCCCAGGTTAGATTTATTCTTCTCCTCTTTCACTAACTCAATGTAACATTTTTTTTCTGGATTAGAACAACAATAGCATCAAAATAAAATGGAAAAATTTTTATCTGCTCTTACTTCTTCAATAGTTCATAAATATGACAACTCTGACAATTTTTTGTGGGTTCAAAAAAGAGAGTAAAAAAGATGAAAAGAAATGTTGAAGGGAAGAGGGTTCCTCCCCTGATGGGAAGATATAAGGCTAAGTTTAAAGTTTTATACCAAGTGAAGGGCATTTCTATAGTGGACTGTGCTTTTCTCTTCTGAGGCCAATGTTGCAGAGTGCAGCAAAATAGGAGTTTCTAATTGCCAATTTTCAGATTCCAAGGATTATCATTTTCTTTATGTGTGAAAGTCAAGAATTCCACACGTCAAAGGTTTATTGACATGAAATTACATGAAAATATTACACTAGTAATACATTTTGATTTGTTACTCTAGGCAGAAACTGCTATTGTGTGTTAGCATTCCTGTTAAGGGATGATCTTGAAGAGGTCGGTGCAAATAATGTTAATTTGATACTCATTGAACCATCTTATATAGAGTCCTTAAATTTTCCCATGTAATGGAAAAACCTGAAAACTTTATTAACCACAAATTTTAGTATTATATCTGTGTTTTAAATAAATATTTATTTTTTGGCAGGTGAATCTTGTTTTGCAGATTGAAAATAGAAATGAATTAGTTATGACTCCTGTAGCCCTTTAAAGCTTGAAGAGAATTTAGGAATAATCTGGATTTTTTACAATTGGAGAACCTGAGGTCCAGATACAACAAATGACTTGCTCAAACTAGTTATAGTGCACTTTTGGGACAAAACATAAAATGAACCCTGGTTCTTAGTACTATTCCAATGCTTTTCCTGCTAAAGCATTTAGCCAGTCTTAATTTCTTACAAATTTCATTCGCCACAGAAATTGCTGGTGAATCAAAACATTCTAAAATGACTTTGCTTCCTTCTTCCTGGCATCTCTTTGCATAAAGTATTGAACTCTCCCAGTTCCTTTCTGCTGGGGACTCACCTCTCCTCCAGGTATACCCTCCCTATGTGTTGGCTGTTCTGGGCTGGCCTTTTCCCTCATCTACCTCTTTGGGTCCTCAATCCTGAGGCTGTTTCGTGACCTGGTTTTACATTCATGTCTCTCTTACTTCAATCCTTATAGCTGGGATAGAAATAGATTCACTTTTAAAGGTAATGGGAGAGAGTGAACTTTGTTAAAATTTTTTTCTCTATAGTACTGGATTTGATACTTTTATTGGGAATTAATGTTTTAAATAAAAAAGGAGATGTGAAATACTGGGAAGGAGGGGTAAAAGGAAAGAAAGAAATGAACCCAGAACTACAACTAGAATCCTGTTAGCAAATCTCAGACAAGGCTGAATGATCAGATATGAAAAACCAGAGGCCAGTGAGCTCACTACCTTAGATGGCACTCAGGAAATGATAAAGTTCTTTCACATGCATTCTATTATTTGACCCTCACAACAGAGCTGTCGGTCAGAAGTCATTATAAATAGTTTATAAATAAGAAAACTAAGACTCAAGTATGTTTAGCGGCTTTCCCACATTCACACACACAGCTTGTAAGTGGCAGAAATAACCCAAACCAGAGCCTTTCTGAATGTAGCTCATGTGCTCTGCTAACCGTAATGCCCCACTTCACAGTTATTTAAAATGACTCAGATGCATTAGGAAACTCAGCTGCTTGGAACTTTGTGGCCCTTATGGCAGAAGTCATAGTTTTGATTCTTGTGTATTTTAGTAGTTATTTAGAGAGAAAGCTATAGTCAATTATAACAATCAAGATAACCCTTTAGTTTCAAGAAGAAGGTATCTATGTCTATGATACAAATCCATCCATCACCATTGCTAGTATGAAAATGTCCATTCTCATCTTGCTGGTAGAGGACGAAACCATCTTTGAATATGAAGAATAGTACATTTTTATTATCGTCTGTTGAGATGCTTCAACATTTGCATTTGCAAAACTAGTACTAGAGACGAACTATCCCCAATTTAAGTCCCTGTTACCAGCTCAGTGGTATGGGATGTGGTTGCAGATCATTGAAAGCATAGACATTTATGATTTTGTTTTAGTTCCTATGGATGTTAATAGATATAACAGATAAAGCTCATATGAGAATCTAGGGCACACACCAAAAAAATCTTTTTTATGTGAACATTTTTTAGGCCTTGTGTATTTAAGGCCATCAGCTTGAACTGATGGGGTAGAAACAACTGTGATCTTCAGGAAAAAAAAACACAAGAAATAAACTTACCTTTTTCCCCTTCAGAATTGTGCCCTGGAATCTTCCATCTTGATTAGTTTATTTCAAGGGAGAATTGGGAAGAGCAATCTCATTGCCTGGCAGCATATCATTCTTGGGGGAACACATGTTTACATTTTGCTGAATTACACAAATCTACAGCAGTTATTGGAAAGCTAAAGATATATTCATTTTGAACCTAAGCAACCACATGTTGATAATGAGCCCATTTTGTGTCTTGGCTTGTGGAAAAGAATGTGGAAATGCCTTATTCTGTGTTATTTTTTTTTCCTTCTGACAGTACTGATACACTGCCGCAGGCAGTCTAAAAATAATAGCATGAGGTTAACTGACAATAGCAGGTGTATTTACACTGGTTTCTGATATTAGCATGATGCTTAGAAATACAACTTGAGGTGATGCAGTATGCATCCAAATAAATTTTCTTTATTAGGGAGGAAAAACTGGGAGAAGAGAAAAAGAATGTGTTTATAAAATGATCAACTGAAATATCTGTGGCTATTTTGATAATCTCACATATGATCTGTTTCTTCTCCAAATCTTATGCTGTGTGGACTGAGAGCAGGAGAATCGATCTGAGAAAGGTGTTAGCAAATGCCCCTCTCTCCACACACATGCACATACATTACACATACACACACATTTATGTGTGTACTTACATACCTATGTGTGCATGCACATTAAACTGTTTGAGAATCATGATTTGGAGACATCCTAAACCTGTAAGGATGGTCAGAAGTCTCTTGCCTCTGTGACATTTCACCTCACCATCCAGATCCACTCTCCACCCTTCTCCCTGTTGACTGCATTACAGGCTCTCTTGCCTCAACCAATGGGAGGTCCCAACAGGATCTTGGAATGACTTTGAGGTACTAGCTATGTCCCCAGCAACCTCTCTGTAGGACTCTAAGTCTGCTCCTCTAACAAAGGTTGCAGGTCCTCTCAGTGGCCCTTCCCTAAAACTACAGTTCTCACTAGGTTGCAGGTAGATCTCCTATCCCCTTGCCCACTGGGCAAGAGGAGCTATTGGCCTCCTGCTGTCAGTAGGTGCAGGTGCTTTGCCATCCCTTGTCGCTTTTCTTAACACAGATTATATCCTTGTAAATAATTGTTTTACTGAACTCTTTTCCATCACCCTGTTTGAATGTGCTTTCTGTTTCTTGTGAGGAGTTTGAGCTGAAAAAGATGCTGTGTTTAGGCACCGCAGTAGGCACTTAGGGTTTTAAAGGCAAGTAAAATGCAGACTTCCCTCAAGGAACTGATCACAGTTAAGACCGTTAAACACAGTGATGGGGAAACAGGGAAATGGCTATCTAAATCTTGTCGGGAGTGGTGCCAAGTTTTTTTGTGTGTGTGTGTTGTTTTTGTTTTTGTTTTTTGGGGGGAAGAGAGGATGCTTGATGTAAAAGTTCTTATAATTGAAAGATTCAAATATATAACAATAGAAAAAATATTATAATAAACATCTAATTACATCACTCAGTTTCAACAGTCATCAATTGCATCAACCACTTTCAGCCCACTTTTATTTACTTTATCCACTTCCTCACCCCCTCCTCAGGATTATTTTGAAATAATTTCTTGACAATATATAATTCACCTCTAAATATTTCTAGATGTATCTCTAAGACATAAGTACAGTATCACCTCAAAAAAACACACACACACACACACACACACACCCAACAATAAAACCACAGTATAATTGAATAGTCAGTGTTCACAGTTATTTAATTGCACCTAAATGTTCTTTTTTCCAGTTTATTTATTTGAATTAGGATCACATAAGGTGTATATTATTGTCATTGTCCTCTTCTAATTTGTAGGATTTTCTCCATATATATGTATTTCCTTTATAACTTATTTGTTGGAAAAACTAGATTATTTAACCTACACAATGTCCCTCGGTCTAGAGTTTGACAATTTTCATTCCTGTATTATTTAACATGTTTCTATTTATTTTCTATAACTAGAGCTTATTCTGACTCAGGTTCCTTTGTGTGTGTGTGTGTGTGTGTGTAGGGGAAAGATTACTGCATACGTTGACAATATGTACTTCTGTCAAAAGGTACGTAATGTCTGCTTGCTTCTCATTTTTTGATAAGAGCCATTGATAATCATTGCTCTAGGCCAGTGGTTTTCAAACTTCAGCATTCATCAACATCAATTAGAAGGCTTGTTAAAACCCAGACTGCTGGGCCCCACCCGTAGAGTCTCTAATTCAGTACATCTGAGGTAAGACATAGAATTTGCATCCCTAACAAGTTCCCTGGTGCTGCTGTTCCAGGACCACAGTTTGAGAACTGCTCCAGCTAGCTCCTCAATTCATTAGGGGTGCAAAGCTCATCTGGAACACTTTCCATCCTGGACCTAAAATCAACCATTTCTCCAGAAATTCCTGGTTGTTTTTAGGGACATGTCCTATTTAGAGATCACATCCTGAGGGGTACAGGCACTTATTTTATCTGGGCTTGTCATTGGTTCTAGACATTTTGGAGGATAGACTTAGGAAACATATATTTAAAAAATAAATCATGAGTTTATATTGATATTTCCAGTTAAAATTCAAGAATGCAAGGTTTTCACTTAACTTTATCCATGTTATAAAAGAGTCTTCTTTCTTTACCTGTGAAAAGTCCTGCTTTTAATAACACCAACATAATTCTCATTGGCTTGTCCCATTATTAAGCATTCAATCTTAGAAAACCAATACTAGCATGTCTACTAACAATATGATTTCCAAAAACAGTTTATTTATTTTTATTTTTAATATTGTTGTTTTTGTTTTTTTTTTTTACTACAATTTTAATCCACAGGGCACATCCCACCAAGGATGTAAATCCAAATTACCATGTTTCAAACTCACTTGAACAAGTTCCTTTCTGAGTAGTTACGCTCTCCACTGGTTATACAGTTAGGTCATTTTTACTTTATTTTAATTTTTAAAGTTTTATATTTCAGTAAATTAAATTTATTTTATAACTACATAAAATATCTACAAGATTAAATCTTGGAAGGAACATATAATCAAAGAAGTCTTGTTTTTCTTTCTGATTATGTCACTCTAATTCTACCCTTTCCCCACTAGTAAATTTCAAATCTTAAAACGTATCTTCTGGCATTTAGGACAGTTTGTACATTTGTCTTAATGATTACTTTTGTACTAATACCTTTATATATTCATCTTCTGTTTTCTCATTTTTGGCTATTGACTATTGTTTCCTGTTGTGAGCAATAATGAAATCAGCTGGTGACCTATTCATCCTTCTTTCCTCCCTTCATCCAGCAATTGCTGATGTAACAGTCTTATATACCCAAGAAAGAACTATTAAACAGTCAGTGAGTTGATTGTACTCTTCAGTTTTTGATACTTATACCATATCAATATTGCTTAGGGTATGTAGCCATTGTATGCTGCTAGCCTTAGTTCTATAGGAAAGTATGCATATTTCATACTTACCTCTATTCCTTAGGCCCATGGTCGGCAAACTGCGGCTCGTGAGTCACATGCTGCTCTTTGTCCCCTTGAGTGTGGCTTTTCCACAAAATACCACGGCCTGGGCGAGTCTATTTTGAAGAAGTGGCGTTAGAAGAAGTTTAAGTTTAAAAAATTTGGTTCTCAAAAGAAATTTCAATCGTTGTACTGTTGATATTTGGCTCTGTTGACTAATGAGTTTGCCGACCACTGCTGCTTAGGCCAAGGCCTCTCAAGTTAATTTTGCTGTCTGAAGCTCCCTCTCTGATAGATTCTTCAGGAAGAGGTCAAGGGCATGATATTCTTTGAGCACTTGTATGTTCATAATATTTTTCAGCTTTTCTACATGAAGTTCATTTGTATCCTTGCTCATGCTTTTTTTAATAACTTAAATATAATACATCAGTATGTCTGTCATATAGATTTATTGCTAAAAGTCCAATGACAATCTGATATTTTTCCTCTTATAAATGACTTGTTGTTTTTGTCTGGATGTCACTATATATAAATTTTTCTTTAAAGTCCAAAAACATAGTAAAATATGCCCATATTAGACATGATAAACTGATTTCTCAGTTATGTGGTATGCTTTTTTAATATTTAGTTTCAAATATTTTTATGATTTTAGAAGTTTCCCTCAAGTATGCTTTTATTTTTTTAATTCTTTATTGTTGAAAGTCTTACATGTGTCTCCTTTTTCACCCATTGACCTCTCCCAGCCTGTTCCCACCGCCCCGCCCCAGCATCAGCCCCACCCCCCTACTGTCTGTGTCCATTGGTTATATTCATATGCATGCATACAAGTCCTTTGGTTGCTCTCTTACCCCTCCCCCCCGCTTCCCCCTGCCCTGCCTTCCCTCTGAAGTTTGACGTTCTGTTCGATGCTTCTATGTCTCTGGGTCTATTTTTGTTCATCAGTTTACTAGGGGCCCGGTGCACGAAATTCGTGCATGGTAGGGTGGGTCCCTCAGCCTGACCTGCACCCTCTCCAATCTGGGAGCCCTCAGGGGAGCCCTCTCCAGTTTCTGTCTGTCTTTGCAATCATATGAACGAATTGTCTGAGATGCCAACCTGGTTTGGTCTGGTGCTCACAGAATAGTAGAAGTCTTTTTTTTTTTTTTCTTTGCTCCATTGGTGGAGATTTCCTAGAAGTTGCAGGATATCTTCCCTTTAATTTTTCCTTGACACTCTGACTTTACTTATGTCTCTCACATTTGCTTTCCCTCCATCCCCCACCCGCAACAGTAACTTGCTCCAGGCTTACTTTGCTCTAGTGTCTAAGAGATCCCACAATGCATTTGCCACCAGAACTACAATTCCCAGAATTCCTGGTGCTCCCCGCACTCTTGGTTTCTGCTTCTGGTCCAGGGGCTGCAGAAACCAAAAGGACTGTGAACTCCAGCCACCCCAAGCCCGGCCTGACAGGACCGACATTCCAGTGGCATCCCCAGGACCCCAGCCACTCAGCACCGGTGCGCGTGCATGTTGCCCACAGGCCTGCCATCTTTGTTGGGTTAATTTGCATACTCACTCCTGATCGGCTTGGGTGTCATGGAGGTGCAGTCAATTTACATATTTGTCTATTATTAATATAGATGGTGTTCTTTATATTCCATAAATGAGTGGGGTCATGTGATACTTATCTTTCTCTGACTGGCTTATTTCGCTTAGCATAATGCTCTCCATGTCTATCCATGCTGTTGCGAATGGTAAGAGGTCTTTCTTTTTTACAGCAGCATAGTATTTCATTATGCTGATGGGTACTTAGGCTATTTCCAAATCTTAGCTATGGTGAATTGTGCTGCTATTAACATAGGGGTGCATATATTCTTTCTGATTGATGTTTAGTATTTATTCTGTTCTTGCTTTGCTTTTCTACTTCAGAGGCTACTATCATATTTATATTGGATCGTTGCCTATCTTCTATATCCATCCCTTACTTTTGAATGCTTTTAAAAATATCTTCTTTAATTCATGCTATCTATAAAACTTTCCTGTTTTCCATTTATTTCTCTTAAAGCATATTCTGTTGTGTTTATTTCTTTATTACCTTTGATATAATTATTTTTCTTTTAGTTTCTTACTCTTTCCTGAATTCTCTTCTCTCTCTTTTCAAATCTTTTTCTCCAATTTTTTCATCTCTGAGCTTTCAATTTCTGATTTATGTTGTTCCTTATAAGGTCTACCATTTTTTGACTTATTTTAGCTCATTTGAAACATTAGGTTCTTTATCTGTTTCATGGATATACTTTTCTGGTATGCTTCCAGTATCTGAGGGATTTATTTTACTCTTTATTCTCTCTCTCTTTTTTTTAAATCTTCACCCGAGGATATTTTTTCCACTGATTTCCAAACAGAGTGGAAGGGAGGGAAGAGTGGGGGAGAGAGGGAGAGAGAGAGCGAGAGAGAGAGAGAGAGATACATTGTACATTGATGTTAGAGAGACACATCAATTGGTTGCCTCCCCCATGCACCCAGGGATTGAACCCTCAACTGCAAGGTATGTGCCCTTGCTGGAGAATCAAATCAAACCTGAGACCCTTTCTTCTATGGGCCAGCACTCTACCAACTGAACAAAGCTGGCCAGGACTATTGTCTCATTTTTTATATTAATTTTATGTGTGATTCTGTGGTGTTCCCTGGCTCCTGTAAAGTAAACTGACTTTTCCTGTACCTTTAGAAGAGTAGAGTGAACCAGAATAGCTATCTCTCTGGACACTTCAGTGAAGAAATGGCCTTCAGCTTTGTTAGCTGTTCCACTTATACTATTCTTCTTGATTTCAGCTTCTCTTCTCTCTCTCTCTCTCTCTCTCTCTCTCTCTCTCTCTCTCTTGCCCACAGTCCCTGTCCTGCTCACTTTGGTCTGTAATTTCAAAAGGTTCTCCTTAGTGCTAAGCTTTGTGATGTAGGAGTTGTTTTGCTTGTTAGTTTTGACAGCTTATAGACCCAGGATCCCAAAACTCTCTAGGATCATCAGGTCATACTTCGAACTTCTTGCAAAAATCCTCTTCCATCTTCTTTTGCTGTTCTCAGAAAGGCCCACTGTGCTTTCCAGTGAGCACCTGATGACGAGTTGGGGATTCCGGTTTCCAGGATTATCACTAGTCCCTCCACCTTTCCTTTAGTTTCTCCCATATAGTTTTTGTACCAAATGGGTCTTGTAGTTTTGGGTGACTGAGCCACTCCCAATTGTATCCTGGGCCTGTGTGTATCACTTGTGACCTAGTATTATTGTAGATGTAGTCTATGGGAGTCTTGCTTTTCCTACTGTAGTTGCTTTGGCTGTTTTAATGTGATGAGGGAGCCTCCAGATCTTCCAGAATATTCCTTCAAATGAATATCCGCAAGTTGGCTAGGCATGTCGGGGAGAGGGCTAGAAAGGAGAGGGCAGGAGAGAAAGGGAGGTCTTCCAAATAAAAACATCATATGGGAAGGCATGAAAGTGTAAAACGGGTGATGCAATGGCAGAGCTGCATTCTGGTTTCCTGTGCTGCTAGTAAGGGGTTCATGTGAGGTAATGGAAGGAAGGAACCATGGAGACAGGTGGAGCTTGATCACAAGGAGCCATGTGTGCTGAACTGGGAAGTTGGAACTTTGATGTTATATGGAGCCATTGAAGGATGTGACGCAAGGAAGTGACATTAGATTAATAATTCAGAAAGGTTTCTCTGGAGGCAGTATAGAGATGGTCTTGAAGTAGTCCATAGGGTACACAGGAACCCTCCTCCCTCCCCATGTTTGGTAACTATGGTAAAGTGAGAAGTCATGATGGACTAAACCAAGGCAGTGGTAGATGGAACAGAGATGCTGCTTGTTACGTTAAATTGAGAGGGTTTATGTTTGCAATTTAGAGGAATATGGTTGGGTGACAGGTAAACCTAAGATGAATCTTAGGTTTCCAGGCAATATCTTGGCTCCTAAGATATTACCCATCCAACTTCCTTTGTGTGGCTCTCATTGTTGCTGATGCTTCTGAAGTTAGTGCTGTTGGAGATGCGTGTTGGTTTGATTGTGTGAGCTTAGCAATCTGTAGGATTCAGTTATGAGAGTTATTTCATAGCTTGTATAAAAATAGTCTGTAATCTGCAAAATAGTACAAAGAAGAAACAGGATTGTTTTTCCTTAACACACATCTGAGCTGGCTGTCTCTCTGCCAGAATTTTGATCATAGCATTTGAGTTTATGTTAGCATTTCAGTTTTCATTTTCATGATAAAAGAATGAGGTAGAAGTAAAAAGAGGCAGGAAGTCGAGATCTGTTTTCTGAACTAGCTGTGACTTTGTGGAAATTAGAGAATGGAAAGAAGGGTACAGAAAAACAAGAACTTTACTCCTGTTTCTTCCACCCACCTAAAATTCCCCACTATACTTGCTCTCAGAGTGTATTCTGTAGCAGCCACAGCACATCCCCTGGGAGCAGCCAGAAATGCAGACTCTCAGGCCCAACCTGAGACCTTAAGAATCCATACCTGCATTTTAACGTGATCCTGAGCTGATTGATCTGAACTTTAAAGTTTGAGACTCATGGCTTTAGACCATGTTAGGAAGTGGACTTTTTTGGACTCTACCTTACCTCTCTTAGAACAGTAAGATTCTCTCTTATACCACGGCATTCGTTTAGAGAATATTCTACAGGAACTTGAGAGAGTTAATATAAAGAGAGAGTACAGTGTAGACATTTGGGATTTATGCTCTGCTTCTGAGTCAGTTTACTTGGGTTCAAAACTGGTTACATAACTAATTAGCTATATGACTCTGGGAAAGAGAGGCACCATTCTACAGATGTCTCTCCTCATTTGTAAACGTGAATTATGAGTTTTTTACCTCCTAAGATTGTGGTGAGGTTCCAATGGGAAGGTGTTTGTGAAGCAATTGGCATAATTCCTAGTGCACAGGAAATGCATCATAAACACTAGCTATCATTATTAAAATGTAATAGGTTGAAAATGTCTCGCAAACATCTTGGATGTATGTAATGCCTTGTTAGAAGTAACAAATAGTGTGCAGGGCCCTCATTCTTTTCAAATGGGCAATCTTTTCGTTTTCTTGCGGTATTTCTCAGAGAAAGGTAAGTCCTCAATGTGAGGGCTGTAATATATGTATTTGTGTTGTGGTGATTGCCTGGGGAAAAAAGTGAATTGTTAACATTGGAAAATAGTTTATTCAAGGATTTACTTGCATATTCTCAGATAACCCTTCTAGGTGAACTATATGAAAAAAAAATCCATTTTCTTAAAAAAAATTATTGAACTTTAGAAAGTTTGAGTCATTCTTTGTGTTTCTATCCACTCTTTTTTATGTTTTTTGGTGTCTATGTCCTGATGAAATCCTGATGAATTTTCACTTTAGATGCTGAATGACCCAGCCACTGTACTATGTGTCTTGAGACATTCTGAACCAAAAATGTCAGGAAGCAGCAACTACCATACAAAACATTGCATCTAGCTCTAATCAAGCAAACAAAATCAAAACAGACCCCTGCATGTGTGTAAGCTTCAGGAAACTGACTTATGCTGTAGTCACCCACACATGTTGTTATTCCCCAGCAGGCATGTTAAACTAGAGAGGCCCATACTGTGGAGGTTAGAATGAAGCCAGAGAAATAAACCCCAGATTGTCTTTATTTCTTATTACAGAGCTCAGCATTTTTATGTTTCCTCATCAACAGAAAGACTCCCCCCTACACACCCTTGGTGCTTTCTATTTATGTTCACCTGCTACTCAATTAACACCCCATCAAACTGCACACTTGCAGGGGGTTTATTGTCAGACCACTGCACGGCTGTCCTTAACCCTCCATCTCACCTATATTACACGTGGAGTTAAAAACAGTCCCCTGACTGTGCTTAGAAAACATGTCTTTTCATTCGGTGTTTGTGTAAGGTTTTCCTCGTGCACATTACCCTGGGTGTTCATAAAGTTATAACTGTATCTACATGTGTCTGACATTTATTACCTTCCATAGGACCATAAAACACACTTTTCTCTTTTAACTGCATCTGCTGACACGTTACATAAAATAAACTTTAAATATTACCCATAAATTAATTAGCATTTTCCCTCTATTAGGAAAAGCAGATGAAGGCCTACCAACACCACTTTAGTAAAGTTAGCAGTTTTAATTGGATTCTATGTGAAAGACAATGGGATTATTCTTGCCCAGTTTATTTTTCATTTAGTTACAGTTACATATTTATATTGGCTAAGTAATACATATCCATTTGTAGAAAATTAGGGAAATAATAAAGTGTCAAGAATAAAATTGATATCTCTCCACCAAAATTCTTTCACTAATTTCATAATCTCTATTATTATTTTGGTCTTTTAAAATATCTGTAATAATAAAAGTGTAATATGCTAATTAGACCGGAAGTCCTTCCAGACAAAGCCAGGGCTGTGAGGGAAGCCTGGGTCCTGGGTGCCAGAGGAAAGCCAGTGCCATCAGTCAGGGGAAGGAAGGCCTACTCTTGCATGAACTTTGTGCATCAGGCCTCTAGTATATAAATAAGTATTAATATTGTATATACATACCTATCTATTTATAAATATTATGTTTATATATACATAGTACTTTATATAAATGTATTTTTCATACAAAATTTGGCAATGAGCTTATATATTGCATGTGATTTTGTAACAAGTTCTCATTATTCAATATTGTCTAATTTATCATGTCCCATGTGGTTAATTACTCTTTTTAAAATTTGTTTTTAATATGTATGCACTCATTCATCTTATAAAGTTACTATAATAATTTTCACCATTTAGTTGAGTACAAATATTTTGGTATTACAAATGATATTGAGGCAAATATCCTGCTATGTAAAATTATATCTAGATTACTGACCATTTCTTCAAGATAAAGTCTTAGGAGTGGAAACACTGTATCAAAGACTCACAAAATCTTTGTCAGAATGCTTTTCTGAAAGGTTGAAAAATTTTACATGTCCACATTGTACCCTGATCAACTTTAAATATATTTTTTAAAATCATGATCACTTTGGTAGTTAATCATTGCTATTTCAGTATCCATTTCTTTAGTTAATAATTTGGTTGAACATATAAAAACATTGCTATGTTGTGGCATCATTATGGTCTTTATAGAATTTATCACTTACTTGGGCAAAGTTAAAGTACATGTCTAAAACTCAGTTTTCTCAAATGTAAATTGCGATGGTATTAACACCAGGTGCATAGCTTGGTAAGTGCTTAATACATATTAAGTGTTATTCATATGTGCATTGGCTTTTCATTGCCTGCACCTACTTTTTTATTGCTAGTTAGTATAAATAAACTCTTCAAAATCAATAGGAATAGTAGGTATAGCAAACCTTTTCTATAATCGAATGCTATATAACTGATTTTGCTATGTTTTAACATAAAACTAGATTATAATCTTTAATTATAGCTTTATCTCCAACATCCAGAATAATGTCTGGAAAACAGAGAGCACAATAATTTTTAATGGATGTATTGTTCTTTTTCAACATTTTCTTGGCTATTTTTGAACATTTGAACATATGTAAATTCTAGAATCAATTTAAAAACTCCTTTAAAACATACTGTTGGTATTTTAATTGTGAAAGCATTGAATTTATTTGAGGAAGAAAAGACACATAAAAATTAAGTCTTCCAATCCAGAGACATAGTACATCTTCTCATTTACTTGAGTTTTATTTTAAGTTAGTCTGTCAAGTTTTGTAGTTTTCTTCACGTAAGTCTTGATTTTTATTGTTAGGTTCATTCGAAAGTTATTGTTGATGCTTTTTATTCTGTGAGTATGGTTTTCTATTTTCTATTATCTACATATATGAAAGCCTAAGTGACCAGCCAACTGGCTGGTAGTTATGATGCTCACTGACCAGCAGGATCCAGATACTCAATACAGTAGCTTCCGAGCGACAGCGACTTTACAGAGTTCCCTCTCACACTCCGGGACCCCTTGGGGATGTCAGACTGTTGGTTTCGGCCCGATTCCCGCAGGCCAGGCTGAGGGACCCCACTGTTGCACACATCCGTGCACCAGGCTTCTAGTATTTTATAATTATTGTTCTAAAAGGAACTATTGATTTTGATATGCTAATATTTTATTCCTTTAATATACTGACTCTAGTCATACTAGTTATAGTAGTTGTTCAGTTAATTCTCTTAGATACTTCATTTACCAAAAATAATTATTTTTTCTTCTTTTTATATATCTACTAGAGGCCTGGTGCACAAAATTCATGCACAGGGTCGGGGGGGTATCCCTCAGCCCACCTTCTTCAATCTGGAACCCATCGAGTGATGTCCAACTGCCTGTTTAGACTGGGATCGGGTCTAAACGGGCAGTCAGACATCCCATTCACAATCCAGGACTGCTGGCTCTCAACTGCTCGCCTGCCTGCCTGCCTGATTGCCCCTAACCGCTTCTGCCTGCCAGCCTGATCACCACCTAACCACTCCCCTGCCAGTGTGATCAATGCCTAATTGCTCCCCTGCTGGCCTGATAGCCCCTAACTGCCCTCCCCTGCCAGCCTGGTCACCCCTAACTACCCTCACCTGCTGGCCCTGTCACCCTAACTGCCCTCCACTGCAGGCCTGGTCACTCACAACTGCCCTCCCCTGCTGGCCTTGTCACCCCTACCTTCCCTCCCTTGACAGCCTGGTCACCCCTAATTGCCCTCCCCTGCCAGCCTGGTCACCCCCAACTGCCCTCTCCTGCAGGCCTGATTTCCCCCAACTGCCCTGCCCTGCAGGCCTGGTCACCCTCAACCACCCTACCTTGCAGGCCTGGTCATCCCTAACTGCCCTCCCCTGCTGGCCTGGTCGCCACTAACTGCCCTCCCCTACAGGCCTGGTCCCCCTCAACTGCCCTCCCTTGCTGTCCTGATCACCTACAACTGCCCTCCCTTGCAGGCCATCTTGTGGCAGCCATCTTGTGTCCACATGGGGGTGGCCATCTTTGACCACATAGGGGCAGCCATCTTGTGTGTTGGAGTGATGGTCAATTTGCATATTACCTCTTTATTAAATAGGATATTTATTATTTATATTTCTTATATTGTTGGTTGCACCTGCAAGAATGATATTGTATAATAGTAGTAGTAGCAATATTCCTTGCATTAATATCTGACTTTAATGAGAAGGCATCTAATTCACAATTAGTAAATCATTAATTTTGGGGGGTATATATTCCATATATTTTTGAAAATAGTGCCTATTGCCTTTTATTTATATGACATTTAACATATAATATAACACATATATATCTCATATGATATTAAAGATAATATGTAAAACATGCTTGATAAATATTATTTAATATCCACATTATCACACATAACAAGATTTCCTCCTTTTTTTTATTACTAAACAGTCTTCCATCATGTATATACATGCACTACTTCTTCTTTTTCCATTCATCCATCCATAGACTCTTCGATTATTTCCCTATGTTGGCTATTGTAAATAATGCTACAATGAATATATGTGAGTAGATATCTTTCTGATATAGTCTTTTCATTTTCTTTGTATAAATACTCAGAGATAGATCTGCTTCATTTCTTGATTTCTGATTAGGTGGGTTTGCCATATTTCTTCTTGAGTCTTAATCTTTTTTCCCTTTACAAATTTCAGCACTTATTTTTAAATTGTTCTTGGGATATTGTACCAATGTGAAATAGCTCTGATATATTTCCAGATTTTCACCTAATAGCTATTTTTCTGATGCTGTCTATTTTAATATGGGTATTTAGTAGTCATATTTATATTGGATAATTATACATTTGTACTTATCTCTGACAGTTTATTTTGTGTTTTCTGTTTGTTCTGATTTTTTGCTCTTTGCTTTCCTTTCCTATCTTTTCTTTGGGTTGATTGAACTTGTTATTTTATTTCTTCCTTCTTGTTGATTGACAGTCATACACTTTTCTACTCTTAGAGTGGTATTCTTACATCTTAAAACAGACTTGTGCATTTATGTTTTTCTATTGAAGTCTACATTGAACTGGTATACAGTTTCCCCAAAGCAAGACGGAAACCTTACACTCTTTTTTTTCTCTCCTTTGTACTTCCCCAACCCCTCCATATCTGCCTCTTTTCTTAAGACCACATAGGATTAGTCAGTTATTACATTTTACCTCTATAAATGAACATTTGTTTACTCTTACCTCTGATATTCCCTACTGTTCCTTGTATTTAACATCTTTTCTGAATTTTTGCATGCTTTATAATTATTTTAATTACACCTCATAACTCAAATGATGGTTTGTCACACATTAATTAGAGGTTAAATCATTTCACTTTATGACTTTGAAGTTATTGCTCCATTGTGTGTTTTTTAAATCTATTTTTATTGATTTTAGAAAGGAAAGGAGAGGGAGAAAGAGATAGGAATATCAATGGTGAGAGAGAATCATTGATCAGCTGCAATGGTGAGAGAGAATCATTGGTCAGCTGCCCTTCACATGCCCCCTCACTGGGGATCAAGCCCACAACCCGGGCATGTGTTCGGACCGGGAATCAAACTGTGATCTCCCAGTTTATAGGCTGACGCTCAACCACTGATCCATGCCAGCAGGATGCTCCGTTGTGTTTTAACATCCAATGTGATAAGTAAGATGTCTGACTCTGATGTGATTTTTTTCTTTGTAGATGTATTGGATCAGTACTGGTCTGGTTAATGGATTGCATGCTCATAATCAGATTTCACACTTGAATCATTACCATAAGCAAAGTTGATATGGCTTCAGAATATAGATACAGACTTGTAGCAACAGAGCACAGAAAAGACACTGAGCCATCCGCAGCTGCTCAGAGCATCTGCTGTGATTCCCAGCAGTCCTACAAGGATGCACTGGCCAGCAGGTCATTGACAAAGTAGCCTATGCAAAGTGAGTCTTCACCAAGTGTGCACGTCTGGGGAGCCAACCCCCAAATGGTGGCTGCCCTCCTTTCCTTATGTGGGAGGCATATTGGTATATAGCTTAATATCACTCAGTGTACTGAACTCAACATGCCGAGTTCAGCAGCACACATATAACTCTACAAGATGCACATTAGTAAACCTGGAATTTATGCTGCTCATTCATGCCTGTGGATCACTGTCCTTTTTGGTGAGCATTAGTCATAAGATTAATCTGCACCACAGTAGCTTGACCGCTTCCCTCTCTGGAAACTTTTAGCATTTTCTCTCTATACTATTCTAAGACTTTAGAACAACAATGTCCAGTTTTGAATGTTTTCTTTCTGCTTGGCAATTGATGGATCTTTTCAATCTGATGAATGTCACCTGTTATAATTTCATTGTTTATTTTCTCCTTTTTCTTCTTCTATCTTTATGCGACTTCTCTTTGAAAATATTGAAAGTTCTGCGTTCTCCATGTCACTTAACTTATCAATTACGCTTTCCACCAGAGGCTGGTGCTAGTGATGCCCCACCCAGATGACAAATATCACTTTGGTTTGTGGAGCACATTCCCCAGCTGCAGCCTAAATTGCTGCTGACAGTTCACACTTGTCACCTTCTTCGGAGAACTTTCCTGGGGCACTTGTAGCTGCTTTGCTTGGGGAGCAGCCAGTAGGCAATGACTACCAATGTGATGATATGAAAGCCCAGCTCCTTTGCCTCAAGGTGAGAAAAACTCTGGTGCGCTTTTTTACAGTGTTTCATAAAACTGTATAAGGCTAGACATCATTTGAAGTCACATTCTTGCTTGACTACTTCCTTTTTTCTGCTTCTCTTCTCCCTTACAAGTTTTTTTCTAAGAGTGTTTTCTTTAATAAATCACTTGCCTGTGAATCTTTGTCTCAAGTCCTGCTCCTCTAGAATCATCTGCTCTCTTTATTTTTTTGCACCCTGTTCTTGGAGATTTGCTTAGTCCTGTCTCCCAGGTCACTCAATATCATCTTTGGCTGGATCTTTTTGGTATTTTTCCAATCTATAAATTTTTTTTTATTTTGCTAATTAAATTTTTAATTAACAAAATTTTATCTGAACTATTTATGGGTGAAACAGTATCCCATATGGGACTTCTTTAAAACAACTTGGTGTGGGGGATATGTGGGCGTATAGATGAAATATGAGCAAACATGAGTCACTAGTAATTGTTGAAGGTGGGTGAGAGGAACATGGGTATTTGTTATTCTATTCTGTCTTCTTTTGAACACATTTAATATATTTTATAACAGAACCTTGTTTTAAAATTATCTGTTGGTTACTTTTTGTTTTTCATGGATATAGTCTTGGATTTCTCTGAGATAATTAAAGGCAATTATGACCAACTGACATTGTTTGCCTTATTAACATTATATGTGTGCAGTTTCTTTTAATGTTACGTCAAGGTTTTTTTGGTGACAGGTTTTTCTCATTAATGGTGCTAGTTCTCAAATAGGAATATCGAATGATTATGATATTTTTATAATCTGATCACTTTTGAATGTAAGACTCCCTATCTCTGTTGATTAGTGTGCTATACTTACAGCAACCTGCCTCAGGTGACTGGGAGGGTAGGGAGGGTTATATTGCCCCCTGCAGTGGTCCACCCAAGAGTTTTTGGCAGCATTCAGGTTTTCCCCGTCTCTCATGGGAGAACTTGCCTACTTGGGTGATTGCTGTGCCTCTCCGGCTCTAGTGCTTCTACTCTCTGCTGTCTTTTACTTATAAAAGCATAAATAATGGGTTGTCAAAGGATGGTTTGGGTGAGGGTGGGTCTCAACTTGTTTAGCTTCTGCAAACACAACTTTCTTCTTAAGAAAATTGCAGGGCTTCTTGTATCCACTAACTGTTGCTTTGGAAACTCCTTCCTCCCAAACAATACTTACTCCATAATGATCTATCGCCATACATTTTCAGACTTATAATTTTCTTCAGCTTTAATTTTTCATAAATCTAACAGTCTTTTCCCCTTTTTTTTACATACATTTTTCTCTGCACTGTTACAGATCAGTTATTTGCAAAAAAAGCTTTTGTGTGTGTTATTTCATGGACTTTGTAACAGGAGGGAAGGGAGTCATGTGATAGAGTTCACCACCCTGACCCAATCCCTCATTTACCTCTGTTGTGGCTTATAATAATATTGTTGCAATTCATTTACTTGTCATAAAATTTATTGTTTTTGCATCTCATCCTGTTCCTTTGACTCGGCTCATTGTTTCTTCATGGCTTTCTGCTTCCATGTTTGGTACTTTCATATGCTATTGAAGGTGCTAGATGCCTTTTCCCCCAGTTTCTTATGGTTCTTATACTAGACTAGAGGCCCGGTGCACAAAATTTGTGCACAGAGGGAGGGGTCTCTCAGCCCGGCCTGCACCCTCTCCAATCGGGGACCCCTTAGGGGATGTTTGACTGCTGCTTAGGCCTGATCCCTGTGGGCCTAAACCAGCAGTTGGACATCCCTCTCACAATCCGGGACCACTGGCTCCTAACTGCTCACCTGCCTGCCTGCCTGATTGCCCCTAACCACCTCTGCCTGCCTGCCTGATAGCCCATAACTGCCCTCCCCTGCCCACCTGGTCACCCATAACTGCCCTCCCCTGCCGGCCTGGTCGCCCATAACTGCCTCTGCCTCAGCCCCCACCACGTGGCTTTGTGCGGAAGGACATCCAGATGGATGTCCAGAAGATATACAGTCTAATTAGCATATTACCCTTTTATTAGTATAGATTATACAACATAAGCTTTAAGGTAGAATTGCATTAGTAGAAATGATGAGACATTTCATTAAAAAATGTATTTTGGTTTCATATGATTCAAATCCACTTGTTTATGACAAAAATCAAGTCTTTAAGAGTAGGATTGCTTGCCCTAGCTGTTTTGGCTCAGTGGCTAGAGCTTCAGCCTGAGGACTGAAGGGTCCCAGACTTGATTCTGGTCAAGGTCACATGCCTGGGTTGTGGGCTCAATTCCCAGTAGGGTGTATGCAGGAGGCAGCTGATCAATGATTCTCTCTCATCATTGATGTTTCTATCTCTCTCCCTCTCCCTTCCTCTCTGAAATCAATAAAAATAAATTTAAAAAATAAAAGAATAAGATTGCTTTGCTATCAAAGCCAAGTAAGGTGTGTCATTTGTTGTCCCTGATGAAGTCTGAGCAGCTCAGTTGCTAAGCGACTTCTCTGGGTTCTTATCAAATAAAATCCGTGGAGAAGCAACTAAGCCCACCATACATTTAGGCTATAAAGACTGAAAGTTGGGGAGGAGAGTGCTTCTGGGGTAGGAGACAGTGAGGGTCAGCGGCTGGGAGGCAGGGAAGAAGCGGGAATGCCCAGTGCCTGGAAGCACCGGAGGGTCTGGGATATGCAAATCTTCTGGGGACAGGGTCAGGCCCTGCACTCCAAGAGGTCAGGTCGGGAGGGAGGGCAGGGGTGTGGTTCCGGGGATCCCCTACCTGCAAGGCTCCTCCTCCTCCTTTTAACCCCCTAACCTGTCCATTTGGATGAAGGGGGTGGGAAGCAGGTACACAATGCCTGGGCGGGATGCCCCTAGGTCCCGGATCTCTCCCAGGGCAGGGGAGGGGTGTTTGTATTGGTTTATTTGATTCTTCTTACATGTTGAAGGGGGTGGCAGGGGAGTGTCTGCCAGACATGGTTTCCTTCTGCTTGCTCGCCAGAGCTGCCCCATGTGATGCCTTTTCCCTTTCTTCCCCGCTGCCCCGAGCTAACACACATGAGATCCCCAGAGACAAAACTGGGGACCCACTGTATTGCATGGAGATTGCACTCCACAGGAACCTACCTGATCCAAGAAGGGTTGGGATCATTCACTGCAGGAAAGGCTCTATTTAAACGAAGCCGCCGCTTAGATAGGCGCCGGCTGAGCCATTTGCAGAGGGTTTATCATCCCTTCTGGCTGTTTCCTTGGAAACCACAAACTCAAGATAGCAGAGCCAGGGGCCGTCCCTGGGCCAGGCAGCCTCCAGGCTGGGCTGCATGGTGGACCTGTGTGTGCCTCCACCGGGGGCCGCCGCCAGGAAGCCTCTGGGCTGAGCTGCGCAGGGGTGACCTCTGCCGGGGGCTGCCCTGGGCTGGGCCGTGTGGAGGCCCTCCTGGTGATGGCAGTCCCCACCCACCTGCTCCTGCTCTGCATGCCTCCTGCTGAGCAGTCGTGACATTATGGCGTCCCGGCTAATTTGCATATTCCTCTATTATTATATAGGATTCTTTTCAGAAGAGAGCTAAAGTGTGAGTCTTCAGGGTAATAGTTCCTTTACCATGACTGTATTTTTCACAGCTCCCTATTGTTGGTTTTCTTTTCTTTTTTTATCTTTTTATTTTAAAAATACCCCTCTTCTGTTCCCATTATTTGTCAACACCCAAGGTATAGGGCTGTTCTTTGGCTCTATTCACTGGACACTTGGATGCAGGTAACATCTCCTCTTCAGCAATAGGGCAGGAGAACAGGTGGGTGTAGGAGCTCAGAGCACAGTTCCTGGTATCCAGGGTCTGGTGGTGGTTTCTCAGGTGTGCCTCCAAGGACCAGTGCAGGAGTACATGCTCTGGTGCCCATTCCCATATCTCTAATACTTGATGTTCTTGGTCTTCTTTGCTCCTATCCCCTAGCTCTAAATCTTTTTTTGGTTGGGGCTAGCCCTTACAGAAACACTGAGCCAAAAACCAGTGCTTTTCCAACTTCCATGAGTTTCTAAGTCCAAATGAAAATAGAAAAAATAACTCATTCACTTACTCAACATTATGAGCTTCTTCATACTTCATTGGGAGACTGGGGCTTGGAGTGGGAAGATGAAAATATACTTTATCACAGATATACCATGGATCCAGTAAAGGAAGAAGCCCAGTAATTCTGAAAGTTACAGGTTATCTGAACCAGAGAGTAACTAGAAAGGAAGCTTTCTTACATTTTCTTCTTTGAATGAGTTGGCTTTCTCTATTCTGTCAATCCTATCTTTAGGGTGAATTTCTGCTATATGCTGACAATAATTTGTCTCTTAGGGTTTGATTCAGGTATTGGTATGAGGTTTAGTTTTGTTTTGTGTTTATAGACAATCTGGTGGGAAGTTGTTTGAATATCTGCCTCAAGGACTTCTAGCTACTGTAGAAAAACAGTTTATTTTTTCCTTTCTGTTAAGCATTACTTTTTGTTTACAACAAATTCCATTTCTTAAGTAAAGTTTTGCCAATAACTTACCATTCCATATTTTAAATACGTTTGACCCACTAATTTTATAGCTAACAGAAGAAAATCATATTTTAAAATATCTATTATTAGACATGATCTGATAGAAATTGGTAATTCAACATGTCATGTTGTCCAATAGAGTATTACCAGAGTTACTCTCTCAGGTTCCACCATTGTCCTTGGTTTCTCTTAAAGAAAACTCATTAGACAAAGTAACTGTCTGTGGAAACTCCTCATATTGTGTCAGTTAAGGGGGAAATTTTGTCTCTTTCACTTGGTTAAGAAATGCCAGTCTTATGGAGAGGAGAACCAATTCTCTCCACACTCATATACTGCACCTACAGTGTCCCCACTTCCCTGTATTATCTATACAGATATTTTCAGGAAGCATGATCAATGCCCACAGTTCTGAATTAAGTATATAAAGGAACAAGGAGAAACACATTTCCATAATACAATTAATATTTTTCATGTTTGATACAGCTTGAATGTAATTTTCTTATTAGATTACTGAGATATTACCACAACAATTTTTCAAATGACTCAGAAATAAGCTTTCAAAAAAGTCTGCCTTACATAAATACACACTGAAACTATTAAAATTTACCATCTTGGAGACTATAAATTTGATTTTGATCTGTTATTATTTTGCCATAATAGTGGAAGAACTATGACTGAGTATATCTGATACGGCCAGTATTTCTTACTGTCCCTAGCGACTTGACTATGTCTAGGATCTCAATCCCACTATTAATTGCCAGAGTATGTTTGGCTGCTCTGTTTCATATGCACCTCTAAACACAGTGTGGACATGATGATAAAGATTGTTTATTATTGTCCATAGTGACCTTGGGCCATTAGCTAACTAAAACCTGAGTGTCTATAAACACATGCTGACTTCTCAGTGAATTTCTAGGCACTAGTGCTCTTATGAATGTAAATCCTTATAATCTTTAAATGCTCCCTGGTACAACCCATGAGTCCTTGGCAAGAATATACACAGGCCTTCGGGAAAAGATGATACTTAGTGGCACAGAGCTGGATTATAGAATTCTACACTACTTAGCGTATGTTTAATCTTTGGAGACCTATAAGTGAATTCTTGGGGAAAAACAACAGCAACCAAGCCTCCTGTTATGGCTATATTTTTTTGTGGAATGAATCTAGATTATGTATTCTCATAGAATTCTGGCCTAAGAGTCAGGTGGCCTTCCCTTTTTTGACAATATGGTATTTACTTTAAAATAATATAGAGCTAACCAGTTTGGCTCAGTGGATAGAGCATTGGCCTGTAGACTCAAGTGTCCCAGGTTCGATTCCAGTCAAGGGCATGTACCTTGGTTGCGGGCACATACCCAGTAGGGAGTGTGCAGCAGGCAGCTGATCGATGTTTCTCTCTCATTGATGTTTCTAACTCTCTATCCCTCTCCCTTTCTCTCTGTAAAAAATCAATAAAATATATTTTAAAAAAATGATATAATATATACATATAAAATTATAAAAGCATTACATGTTTATTATAAGAACTATAAAAAGGATGAATAAAAAGAAAATAAAAAAATAAAAATGCTCAGAAAGAAATTAATTAACAATGGAGAAAATATCTTTTCAATCATTTTAAAATTGGGTATTAAATGTGTTATTAATTACACATTTAATACCCAAACACCTCCTTTCTATATAAAATTAAATTACTAAAAGTAGGGTTAAAGTCCACCTGTATCACCATATTGAATTCCAATTTCTATCCAGTTATTATTTTTTCTGTGTATTACACACACACATACACAATATTGTTTCAGAATGTATTGAATTTACAGATTGAATTAGAGAAAAACTGACATTTTGCAATATGAAATATTTACCTCAGTGGCAGTGGTATTTCCCTTTAGTCTTCTTTTATATTCTTCGGTAAAAATATATGATTTTCTCCATGAAAGTTTTACATATTATTCCCAGGCGCTTTATATTTTTTGTTGCTTTTATGAGTGGAATGTGTGCTATCTATTCAAATTGGTTATTGATGATTGGAAAGAAAGATGTGGAAACTCTCTTAGCCTCTAACAAAAATTCTACAGACTGGAGAGTGGGCTTCAAGAACAAACATTTAATTCTTATAGTTCTGGAGGTTAAGAAGTCCAAGTCCAAGGCACAGACAGACTCTGTAACTGCTGAGGACCTACCTCCTGGTTCATAGAAGGCGGCCGTCTTCTGGCTGTGTCCTCACAAAGGATACATATCTGGTGTTCGTTCCCTGACCCCTGTGTCAAGGTGCCAGCCTCCGTGTTGCACAGCTGTGCTAATGAGTTTGTGTGGCTATCTGTCAGATCCATGATAAGCCTTTAGGAACACTATTGTGGCCTAAGATTTAAGCCAGGTTCTCAGATCAGTCTTATTACCAACTGATATTTCTATTTTTCATTACCTGATTTTTCTGACTTCTTTGTGGTTGTCTGGGACTCCCTTCATCCAAACTGCTAATGTTTGGTATTGGAAGTGTGTGTGTATGTGTGTGTGTGTGTGTGTGTGAGAGAGAGAGAGAGAGAAAGAGAGAGAGATATATATATATATTATCTGAAATCAGTATCCCCTACCTAGCAAATGGGAACCATAACAGCCAACCAACCCAAGAAAAAATGGGGCAATGGCCACTGGTTCCCAACTTGGGTTACTGAGCTTCTGAACTGATAAAGTAAAACTGTATCCAACTGTTAACTTTTTCCTTATTCCTTCATCTGAATATAAAAGGTAGAGTTAAACATAAAATCACATTTTCTCAGGCAAAATCCATCCAATATCCAAAGATTAACCTGGATCGCCCCAACCAGTAAGAGTAACAAAACCAACAGATAAAAACCACAAAACCACTGTTGGCATGTGAAAATATGCTAATGTTCTGAAAAGCGGACCTAGATGAAGGGATAAAATGGATGTCATCATTTTAACAGAGCAATTGCAAAATGATGGGAGTCCTGTCAGAGAACCAGGAAGCCCTGTTTTAGCCTCACTCTGCTGCCCTAGGGAGGAGCCAGTGCTCTCATTCTTGGTTGGACACAGCAGGAGAAAAAGCCCACCCCCGGGACCCCTGCTGGGGGTCAGTTGTCCTGACCCAATCAAATTAGGAGGTGTTGGTGGATCCTCTGGGATTCCATCGACATACTAGTACTTTTCAGATGCTCTACAGTAGTTATAGACTTAGTTGGCCCTTCATTCCAGTAATGTCTGCAGTAACATACAATTCAGGAATTCTGATGGGTGACATGCCCCACAGACAGTTCCCAGTCCTGATATAGTCTTCTATTTTCATACATGGGTAGTCATTTCAATGGCAACTTCAAAGCAGACCAGGGATAGTTAATCATTTTTAGGATATCTCTTCTACAAGTCGGTTCATTTAAATGAGTTACATCAACCTGTGACTCTGTTTCCCTATTTGTAAATTAGGGATAATCTTAATTACTTCCTAGAGGCATGAAGATAAACATAGTTCATAGAAGTAAAAAGTATTTGGAAGTGAATTAGAATTTAGATTGAGCTCTTCAATAGTCTCAAATATTGCAGCAAAAATATTACTAGTATGCGTTCAGGATGGAAATTGTCAAGTGCTCTCTGTGAATAAAATATTTGTGCTCTATATTAAAGATAGCCATTGGATACAATAATTTGGTTTAGTGGTATGCTCAGGGGTAATCAGAACAGGAAATAGTTACATGTTTTGTAGCAGACCATGTGGGCAATCAGAATCGGAACAAAGTGTGTGGTTTCTTTTTATTGTACATCTGTTCTTTTATTTCTTTACTTTGAAAAAAACTGCTTCTTTAATAAAACAACCATATGATGAGTTTGCTATATTTCCATAATATTACAAGGCAAATATATATTTTTTTACTGCTAGAGTTTTAGTAAACAGAGTTTAGTAAAAGAAAATCTTTAAAACTCATTGTCAGGGTTTCCTTTTTTTATTTTTTTAATCTCTTGAAATATAGATGAGTTGGTCAGAATCTAAAAGACTCAAGACAGCATTTGGGGAGCTTATTATGTTTTATTTTGGTTTGGGTCACTCATTTTTGAAAATCAAATAACTCTCATTAAAGAAATTTTTTTTCCTATTCTTTTTAACACCTGGGAAGTAGTAGTGTGTAGATTATTCTTGCAGACTTTGGATTATTTGTTTGAGTTTGAATCCTACACCAGCATTATTTAATCATTTTAAGTCTTAATTTCCTAAATAGAATGGAGATTACCTGCCTTTACTGAGGTGACAACTTTATGTATATGAAAATTGGTCATCTAAAAATGAGTTTAATAGTCTAATAAAGTACAGCAATATCTTACCTAATAGTTATTTTTGTTTAGGCTGGCATGGAGGCAGAATCTGATCTGAATTGCAGAGAGATAAATGTCTCCTTTGCTGTGGCTAATACTTTCTCTGTCCTCTGTGGGAGACCTTTGCATGCCAGAGAGTTCTAAACACAAAGGACATCTAGGGTAAAGTTAACAATAATGACACTCTTCTTGAGCTTGCTTTTTAAAAATCACACTGTCTGAAATGCGAAGGCTGTGGGTAAAAACATTAATTTGATGAGTATACTGAGGGGTTTAATAAGTGCTGGTGAGGCGTAGGGATAACAAATAATCTCATTATAAAGCATGCTATTAACATGGAATTCTCAGTTAAATTGGAATTTGTACTTCTTAATAGGTATATAATAGGTAATGAGAACACCTAAATTTAAGTATTGAACAAGCATTTGCTCCTCTATCTGATGCCAACGTGCTATTAGTGAACAATTTTGTCCATGAAAATAATGAAATATGTGATAACATGACTTACACAATACTTGAATATATGCAGAGACTCTGATTTCTTGAGGGGAATAACATATGTGGAATAAAATAATTGAAATGGCAATTACTTAGATCTTTTACAAATCTTAATAGGGTAATCTTAGGGTACTTCGTTTGGGTGATGCATTTCAAATGCCACTGCAGTTTTAATTCCATCAATATGAAGACCCTTAATTAAACTCACAGGGAAAATAATTATTTTCATTAGGCATAATATCTGTTGCTATCAAGTACTTGGCATGTCAATCAATAGAACATGATGCCTGATTATCTAAAGGTGATCATAAATCACTTAGTATTGACAATTATGCTCAATCATAGTTTAAAGACCATATGTTGTAGAATCAAAGTTCAGAATGCTGTTCAGGCATGGCTTCTGTATAGAAAATGGTAATTCTATGAAAATCCACAAAATACCTTTTCTTTAGTTAAAGATTATTCTTTAAGACATAGAGCCCAATGAGTGGTAGCAGGTGGTATCAAGGCCACTGTGGGAAACCAGTGCATGTCCAATTCAGTTAATCTCTTTGGAGTGCTACCTACTCTATGCCATTTCCCCTTCCCTATTGGCTTTACTCTATTCATTTGAGCCCTTACATGTTATATTCCTATCTCCAGAAAGCTTATCTGACTCCTTAGACTAAGTTAGGTCCCCAGGTTCTCCTGCTCACATAGCAACCTGTAACTTCTGATATGAAAATACTTAATTCCTGATGTTGAGTACTTATATAACTCTCTTCTCTTCCTACTCAACCCCCAAGACTAGCTGTGATCCTTGGAGGGCAGGGACTGGGCCTGCTACATCCTTTTATATCTCTTAAACCTCTGTCAGAGGGGTTAACCCAAATCAGATATTCAAAAAGTATTGTTGAGTGAATAAGTAAATGAATGGATAAATGGTTGTGCAAATTGGCAGGTACAAACTGTCTAAATGGGAAGAAAAATTCCATGTAAAGTTAAAATCAGGAGTTAATTTTTAAAACCCATAAATTTGGACTCACAGTTAATGAATTAACCATAACAACCTAATAAAGCTGTCTAGGTGGTCTTATAACAGTAAAAAAAAAAGTATATTTAAATTTGCACTTCTTTCAATTAAGTGACATTAAATATTGTGACTGAATCTAGTTTCTAGATATAAGCTTTAATATGAAGATAAGTAAAGTACTTTAAGTCATCAAAATATCTCATGTAATTATGTGATGTACCCCTTGCCTTCTGCTAGTCATATATACTAATAATAGAGGAATATGCAAATTGTCCGGGACACCATCACAGTAACAATAACAACCAAACAGCAGTATGCGTGGGGCAAACAGGCTGGCAGGGGGGTTAGTGAGGGATGACCAAACGACTGAACAAGCAGGTTGCGTGGGGCAACAAGACCAGTGGGGGGTGTAGTTGGGAGCAACCAGGCCAGCAAGGGAGCAGTTGGGGGCAACCAGGATGGCAGAGGAGCAGTTGGGAGAGACCAGGCCAGCAGGAGAGGGCAGTTGGGGGTGACCAAAATGGCAGGGGGGACAGTTAGGGGCAATCAGGCCAGCAGGCAGAGGTGATTAGGGGTGATCAGGCTGGCAGGGGGGAAGTTAGGGGAAAACAGGCCGGCAGGGAGAGCAGTTAAGGGTGACCAGGCTGGTGGGGTTGGCAGTTGGGGGCGACCAGGCCAGCAGGAGGGGCAGTTAGGGGCGACTAGGCTAACAAGCAGAGGTGGTTAGGGGTGATCAGGCAGGTAGGCAGGTGAGCAGTTAGGAGTCAGCAGTACTGGATTGGAAGGGGTGCAGGCTGAGCTGAGGGACACCCCTCCCCCAAGTGCACATATTTCGTGCACCGGGCCTCTATTAGACTAATAATTGCAACAAGATGATGAAAATTTATATAACATGTTATTATTTATAAGACATATTTTCAAAATGATCTTATTTACTCCTCACAGTGATCTAATAGAGTAGGCATCATGGTATGTGGTAAAGTGTGTTAACTCTAAAGTCAAATCCCCTTGGTTTGCATCTAGGTTCTCCTGCTTACTTACTATTGACCTTGGTGCCTCCCCTCCTCTCTGTGCTTCTGATTCCCCATCTGTAAATCACAATGCCAGTGCCTGCCTTATAGGATTGTTGTGAGGATTAATGCAACAACTGTGCAGAATATCACACAGGTTTGAAATAATTAGCAAGTGCTAGCTATTATTCTCTCCCTTAATGTTTACTCAATAAAATGCTTAGTGCTTATTCAATGAAGAAACTTAAGTCTAGACAATTTAAATGACTTTAAAAAGTTTAGATAGTGTGAGTTTAACACATGGTTTAGATTGTGGTCTCCTGATTCCAAACTGTATGCTATTCCGATTACAGCTAACTTCTTATCCAGGAATCTCCCCATGAGCCCTATGCAGTGTTAAAATAATCACTAAATACCATATGCTGGTTGCCTTTTTTCTTTTTTGAGAACCTGATTCTGCCCCCTGATAAGGCATAGAGAATTAAGAGTGAGCCCGTGGGCCAAGTCTGGTCCATTGGCCTGCACCCAGGAAGACCTTAGGAAATGTATATTGCAGAAATGAATAATTTTGGAATTCAGTTATCATCAGGATTTTACAGTAACACTTCTGGTAGCATGCACTATATTTTTCTCCATAAGAAAATACAGAATTGTTCACTTGAAACATATATAATTTCATTAACCAATGCCACCCCAATAAATTCAATAATTTTTTTTAAATGTACTTATTTCTCATATATGCTTTTGATTGCCTGGATATAACATAAAATAATCTCAGAAACAGTTAACTCAGTTAAATGCACCAATAGCTCACTATTGTGACAGTATTTTTCTTTGCTCAGGTGGTGATTTTAGGGGAATGATTCTATTTAGAGGATGAGGTACAATAATTGAGCTCACTTGAATGGAGGGCAACTAACCTTTCAGAAAGTCATCACTGTGTTTTAAAAACTCATACAAAAGAAAAAGCCCAAATTTGATCACTGTGTAAAGTCCTTTAAATCTAAAATGGATTACTCTTGTCTTTTTATGTAGCATTTTATTTCCAAATTTTAATTTTTGTTGGCACTAATTTAATATATGTTAATACCATATGTTTAGCTTTTAAGCAACATTAAGAATTTTGTTTCTGCCACAAATGAATGACAAGTCACTTCTGTTTAGAAATTAGAGATAAAGGAGGTTGCAGAGGTTTTTGTTTTTTTGTTTTTCTGGAGCAAATTTGGGAAATACTAAAAAATGGTGAATGGACTGAACAAAAGTCACCTTAGTGCCACAGAGGGTCATGATTTGGATTTAGGAAATAGAACTCAAATATTCTCCAGGTGTTAATATCAGAAAGGTATTGAGCAAGTGAACTCTTGGGATGGATGCCAAGAAGAAGAGGGCCTTCCAAGAGATGGTGGCAGTGGGATAGAAAAGGGAGCTAGGTTGGAGAAATGTTAGGATTTGTAGGTTGAGATAGGACCTCTGAGACCACAGGACACGAACCAGGGATTAGTCAAGAATAACTGCCTGGTTTTTTGCTGGGGCAGATCTCTGGTTGGAAACTTTACTGAGATGAGCAATCTTGTGGAAGGAAAACTATTGAGGTGGAGATAATGAACTAATTATGGAATTGTTGTATCTAAGTGGAAGGCATTTACTTAGCATTTGTAATACGAAAGGTGCTGGGAAAAGTTCTGTAAGAGATTTGGAGAGGCAGAATATCAATCCTTACTTTAAATAATTTATATCTTATTAAGGGAGAAAATACATGACTCCATCGAACTGTAATGCTTAGTAGATAGTATTCTAAGAGCCACTGCAAGAGAGAGCAAGTCAAGTCCAGAAAAATGATTATAATATATCTATCCTTTCAGTTAGGTTTCATTTAATATTTTATTTGTAATAACTATCAATGAGGAAAATTTTGTAAAACTAAGAGAACTTTTATACAGATTGACAAATATAGGTAATACTAATACAATGCATTTAGCTAATTCAATGTATGTGTAATAGTAAAAAAAGCCATATTTTAGTTTATAATTCACGTTTCTACAATAGGATATACTTTTGTGTGAGTATTGAAAAAGATACTCCTTTTAAAGCAGAACCTTCTCTCTAGTTTGTAAACTTAATCTTTCTCCCCACATTTAATATTAATTAAATTTTAACCTATTTATTGTAGCTGCAGTAGTAAATAAGATTGAATAATTGCCGTCTTAATTTGGTAATTAAAATGTACCATTTTATTGGGCACATAATATATTATTTTTTACATTAAAATTTTTCCAAAATATTTCTAGACTTGATAATTACTATATATATATATATATATATATATGTATATATATAACAATCATAAATTTTGTATACTTTTTAAAATTTAAATTATTTATTGTTTAAAGTATTACATAAGTCTCCTCTTTCCCCCATTGACCTGTCCCCAGCCACCCCCAACCCCCAGCACATGCACTTATCCCCCAATCTGTGTCCATTGCTTATGCTCAAATGCATGCATACAAGTTCTTTGATCTCTTACCCCCTCATGCCCCACCTTCCCTCGTAGGTTGGACAGTCTGTTCGATGCTTCTTTGTCTTTGGTACTATTTTTGTTCATCAGTTTATGTTGTTCATTATATTCCACAAATGAGTGAGATCATGTGATATTTATCTTTCTCTGACTGGCTTATTTTACTTAGCATAATGCTCTCCAGTTCAATCCATGCTGTTGCAAATGGTAAGAATTCCTTCTTTTTTATAGCAGCGTAGTATTCCATTGTGTAGATGTACCACAGTTTTCTAATCCATTCATCTGCTGCTGGGCACTTAGGCCGTTTCCAAATCCTAGCTATTATAAATTGTGCTGCTATGAACATAGGGGTGCATATATCATTTCTGACTAGTGTTTCTGTTTTTTTGGGGGTATATTCCTAGAAGTGGGATTACTTGGTCAAATGGAAGTTCCATTTTTAATTTTTTGAGGAAACGCCATACAGTTTTCCACAGTGGCTGCACCAGTCTGCATTCCTACCACCGGTGCAAGAGGGTTCCTTTTTCTCTGCATTCTCACCAGCACTTGTCATTTGTTCATCTGTTGATGATAGCCATTCTGACAGGTGTGAGATGGTACCTCATTGTTGTTTTGTGTAGAGAGCACCTGGGAAAGGCCCCTGAGCTGATTGTCGTCTGAATCCAGTAGCGCCTGGCAGAGCCATGCCCTGGAAACATACTTGCCAGAGGCAGATGTGTTGTCAGTCTGACCTTTAGCTCAGGCGCCAGGGGGTGGATTTCATTATCTAAATCCAGCCAGGCACAACGAACAAACACAATTATCTGGGCCCACCCAGAAGTGACGAATACAAAGAAGCCACAAGAATGCACATATTTTCTTTATCTTAAATTTTAGTAAAACTTCTTGGTATCTTACTGTATAAAATAAACACGTTGTATTGGCTCTGGGTCCTGGTCTCTCCATCAGAGGACAGCTGTCTCACCTGGTCCCAGCTTTCCCTACTGTCTTTGTGTCTGTCTCTTTCATTTTCTCAATCACCCGTCACCACTACTCAGGATTCCTGTCCACTCTCTAGCGTGCTGGTCATGGAAAAGAGAGAAATATTTACAGTTTTGATTTGCATCTCTCAGATGATTAGTGACTTTGTTTTCCTATGTCTCTTGGCCTTCTTTATGTCCTCTTTCAAAAAGTGTCTATTTAGGTCCTTTGCCCATTTTTTGATTGGATTGTTTATCTTTTGTTAAGTTGTATGAGTTCCCTATAAATTTTGGAGATTAAACACTTATGGGAGATAACATTGGCAAATATGTTCTCCCATGCAGTGGGCTTTCTTGTTGTTTGGTTGATGGTTCCTTTTGCTGTGCTTTGTATTTTGATGAAGTCCCATTTCTTTATTTTCTCCTTAGTTTCCATTGCCCTAGGAAATGTATCAGTAAAGATATTGCTATGACAAATGTCTGCCTATGGCTTCTACGATTTTTATGGTTTCCCATCTTAAGTTTAAGTCCTTTATCCATTTTGAGTTTATTTTTGTGTATGGGGTAAGTTGGTGGTCTAGTTTCATTTTTTTGAATGTATCTGTCTAATTTTCCCAACACCATTTATTGAAGAGACTGTCTTGACTCCATTGTAAGCTCTTGCCTCCTTTGTCAAATATTTATTGAGTATAATAGCTTGGGCCGATTTCTGGGTTCTCTGTTCTGTTCTATTGGTCTATATGTCTGTTCTTCTGCCAGTACCAGGCAATTTTGAGAACAGTGGCTTTGTAATATAGCTTGATATCTGGTATTGTGATCCCTCCAACTTTGTTCTTTCTCAAGATTGCTGCTGCTATTTTGAGGTCTTTTTAAATTTCAGATGAATTTCTGGAGAGTTTTGTCTTTGAAGTATGCCGTTGGGGATTGCATTGAATCTATAGATTGCTTTGGGTAGTATGGACATTCTAATGATGTTGATTCTACCAATCCATGAACAAAGTATATTCTTCCATTTGTTTATGTCTTTATCTATTTCTTTTTTCAGCATCCTGTAATTTCTGAATACAGGTCCTTTACCTCCTTGGTTAAATGTTTTGTTGCAATGGTAAATGGGATTTCTTTTTTAGTTTCTCTTTTCGTGAGTTCATTATTGGTGTATAAAAAAAAGCCATAGATTTCTGGGTGTTAATTTTGTATACTGCTACATTACTGAATTCATTTATTAATCCTAGTAGTTTTTTTATGGGGTCTTTAGGGTTTTCTATGTACAATATCATGTCATCTGCAAATAATGACAATTTTACTTCTTTTCTGATTTGGGTGCCTTTTATTTCTTCTTCTTGTCTGATCACTATAGCTAGCACTTCCAGTACTATGTCAAACAGGAGTGGTGAAAGTGGGCATCCTGTCTTGTTCCTGTTCTTAGGGGAAATGGTTTTAGTATTTGCCCATTGAGTATGATGTTGGCTGTAGGTTTGTCATATAAGGCTTTTATTATGTTGAGGTATGATCCCTCAATTCCCTCTTTGCTGAAAGTTTTTATCAAGAAAGGGTGTTGGATTTTGTCAAATGCCTTTTCTGCATCAATTGATATGATTATGTGATTTTTGTCTCTCAGTTTGTTTATGTGATGTATCACATATATTGATTTGTGGATATTGTACCAGCCTTGCAACCCTGGAAGAAATTCCACTTGGTCATGGTATATGCTCTTTCTAATGTAATGTTGGATCAGATTTGCTAGAATTTTGTTGAAAATTTTAGGATCTATGTTCACCAGGGATATTGGCCTGTAATTCTCTTTCTTTATGTTGTCCTTATCTGATTGTGGGATCAGAGTAATGCTTGCTTCATTGAAAGAGCTTGGAAGTGTGCCTTAATCTTGAATTTTTTGAAATAGTCTGAGGAGGATAGGTTTTAGTTCTTCTTTGAATGTTTTTTCAACCTCCCCTGTGAAGCTGTCTGGCCCAACTGTTGTTTCCTGGAAGTTTTTTGATGACTGCTTCAATTTCCTCCTTAGTTATCAGCCTGTTGAGATTTTTTTATTCTTCTTGGTTGAGTATTTGAAGGACGTATTTTTCTAGTAATATGTCCATTTCCTCTAGGTTGTTTAATTTGTTGGAATAGAGTTGTTCATAGTTTTTTTTTTTTTTTTTTTACAATCCTTTGTATTTCTGTGGGGTCTGTTGTTATTTTGCCTCTCATTCCTGATTTTGTTTATTTGCATCCTCTCTTTTTGCTTCTTGTTGGGCCTGGCTAGAAGTTCAACAATCTTGTTTATCCTTTCAAAGAAACTAGCTCTTAGTTTCATTGATTTTTGCATTTTTCTTTTGGTCTCTATGTCATTTTTTTCTGTTCTGATCTTTATTATCTCCTTCCTACTGCTCACTCTGAGCTTTTCTTGTTGCTCTCTTTCTAATTCTTTAAGTTGCAGGGTTAGATAATTTATTACCATTTTTTCTTGTTTTTTGAGGTAGGCCTGTAGAGCTATGAACTTCACTCTTAGGACTGCTTTTACTGTGCCCCAAAGGTTTTGGATTGTTGTGTTTTTATTGTCATTAGTTTCCAGGATGTTTTTAATTTCTTCTTTTATCTCCTTGGTAGCCCAGTCATTGTTTAATAGCATGCTATTCAGCTTCTAAGTGTTTGAATTTTTTTATTGTTTTTATTGTAGTTTATTTCTAATATTATGCCATTGTGGTCTGAGAAGATGCTTGATATGATTTCAATCTTCTTGCATTTGGATAGACTTTGCCTGTGACCCAATATGTGGTCAATCTTTGAAAATGTCCCATGTGCACCTGAGAAGAATGTATATTCTGTAGCTTTGGGGTGAAATGTCCTGAAGATGTCAATTAAGATCATCTGATCTAGTGAGTAATTTAGGTTTGCTGTTTCATTGCTGATTTTTTGTTTAGAGGATTTATCCAATGATGTTAGTGGAGTATTAAAGTCCCCTACAATGATCGTATTGCTGTCGGTCTCTCCCTTGATAGCTTCCAGAAGTTTCTTTTTTTATGTATTTGGGTGCTCCTGCATTGGGTGCACATATTTTTACCAGAGTTATAGCCTCTTGTTGTATCAATTCCTTTAGTATTATGAATTGGCCTTCTTTATCTCTTGTTATGGCCTTCACTTTGAGGTCTATTTTGTCAGATATAAGTATTTCTATCCCAAGTTTTTGTTTTTTTTTTTTTTTTTCATTTCCATTTGCCTGAAAGATATATTTCCATCCCTTTACTTTCAGTCTGGGATGGGTCTCTTGTTCTGATATGGGTCTCTTGTTCTGATATGGGTCTCTTGTACTGATATGGGTCTCTTGTAGACAGCATATATATGGGTCATATTTTCTTATCCATTCAGCCACTTGATGTCTTTTGATTGGAGCATTTAGTTTATTTATGTTTAAAGTTATTATTGATAGGTACTGGTTTGTAGCCATTTATATTTTTGGTGCCTGTTGTTTTCCTTCTACCTTTTCTTTTTTTTTCTTTTTACAGCAGTCCCTTTATCATTTCTTACATTGCTTGTTTGGTAGTGATAAACTCTCTTAGACCTTTTTTGTCTGTGAAGCTCCTGATTTCTCATTCAATTTTGAATGATAGCCTTGCTGGATAGAGTATTCTTGGATTTAGTCCCTTGCTTTGCATGACTTTGTATATTTCATTCCATTCCCTTCTGGCCTGATGTATTTCTGTTGAGAAATCATTTTATAATCTAATGGGGGATCCTTTGTAGGTACCTCTCTCTTGTAGCCTTTAAGATTCTCACTTTTTCATTAACATTTACTGTTATAATTATGAAGTGTCTTGGGTTGGGTCTTTTTGGGTTCATCTTGTTTGGGACTCTCTGTGTTGGGTGACTATTTTCTTCCCTATATCAGGGAAGTTTTCTGTCATTATTTCTTCAAATAGGTTCTCTAATCCTTGCTGCTCTTCTTGTCCTTCTGGCACCCCTGAAGGACATAGCCTGAGACCAGTATGGGTGGAGTTGGTTCCTATGATTCTGCAGCTGTGGTAGCAGGTCTTTGTCCAGATTGGCTGTAGGGTCTCGTATGTTACTTCATTTCATGTTGTCCCAAAGCTCCCTTTGGCTCTCCTCCTGCTTTCTAAGTTTTCTAATTGCTGTTCAGATCGGGCTTGTTTCTCTGCCCCATCTTCTAGTTCACTAATTCGGTCCTCCACTTCTCTTAGTCTAGTGTTGAAGCCTTCCATCGTGTTCTTTATTGTAGCTAGATCACTTTTGATTTCTTCTTGGTTCTTACAATGATTATTGATTTTCTTGTTCATCTGGTTTATGAATTGTATGACCAATACTCTGAATTCTTTTTTGCGGTGGGACCTGTGCTGCTGGTGCGGGTGGGTGGGAGGAGAACACACTCCGGGACTCACAGTAGCCTGACACTTGTATGGGTGGAGTCAGTGCCCGTGAATCTGCAGCTGTGGTAGCAGGTCTTTGTCCAGATTGGCTGTAGTGTCTCTGTTTTCATCTGAGTTTAGTCTGGGTGGTGGTGAGGCTGGGATTCTAGTCACAGCAGCTCTGCCCTTCAAGATGGCATGATTTCTGTGCCAGCACCAGCCGCCTGGGTATGCCTGCAGTGGTAGGGGGCGGGGGCTCCCCATCCAAGAGAGCCTGGTTTGCCAGCCCCCGAAAGTCTTGCAGGGTCTAAATGTCCTTCGCTCACACACACACACACACACACACACACACACACACACACACCACATGTCCACACACTCTCCTTTGGCTCCCTCTCTCACACTCTCTTCCTAACTGCCATCCTGCCAGCCGCCATTTTCTCTCTCCTTATATACCGGTTTTTACTTTCAGTGCCCAATAATATAAATTATTTTTATTAACTTAAGTCCATTTAGTAATACAATAAACCATATTTCTTGATTTCTGCACTAGAAAGAAAAGTAATTTATATTTTACTTTCATTAATCCATTTTGATTAATATGTAATTTTGTGGGTTTTTCTTTCTTAGTAAAGTCACATCTTCTGTGTAACCCATTTAAAAATATTTGTATAGCTTAGAGTTGAAGGCTTCTTAACCTTTTGCACTTGGATGTCGAGTGTGACTCGACACGGTTAGCATTAGAATAAAGGAATCGAGAAAAAAGCAAGCGAGTGCAAAGGGTTAAATTTGTTGTTGTATTTAAAGTTTTCTATATAAATATACATGCTACTGATTTTGAAAATAGAACAAAGGCCCCATGAGTTTCAGTGTAGATGTCAATGACATTGTTAAAATGAGGACAGATTGCTTTAATGGTGGATATGCACTTAATTGGAGGAAGTCTAACAAAATGTGCTATTTTGTATTACCAAGAAGAGTCAGTCAAGAGCCAACATCCATTTACAGTCATGTCTTAACCCAAATCACAAAGCGTGTGGAGTATCAAAACTAATGAAAATTCTAAGAGGCATGTATTCATGCATTGCACATTCATTCAGACAACCCATTAAACAGTGTTTGTTAACCTTTAATTTAGATGTCTGCAATAAGATAATATGTTGTAAAACCCAACTCAACAGAGGGTCATAAAACTGTTTCTGCTACAGTTTTTATTAGCCTGCTATTCGATGCTGAATGTAGTTATACCCTGAAGCAAGTCTTGTATACAAGTATGGTGTCAATATATTACAACACAAATTTAACCTATTAAATACGTGACAAGTATTATGTTCATTGCTGGGATCCATGAAAATATAGATATTGTTGTTGATAAATGTTACCACATCCTACTCTATATCATGGCCATACCCTTGTGATTCAGAGGCCCCGTGGAGACTCTTGGCTGCACCCTCCAACTTACATTGCTATAGAACCCAGAGTGGTTTTGCTAACCAGAAGACTTTTCTTTAATTTTTATGTAAGCTATTGTATTTTTCAAGGCCATGTTTATACATATAGATATATATTTGCTTAGGTGAAAGGGAAGAAAAGATTTTCTACTGACATGGGTAGAGAGATATGGATGCTTTTAATTATGTCCTTTTTTTTGTGTTTTATAATTTTTCTATAATAAACATGTATTCCTACACAGTAAAAAGACTTGATTTTTGTTGAATTGAAAAAGTAATGTGATGAAGCCAGTGTTAATCTCCTGTTCATGTTCACAAAGCTATCTCCTTAAAATAGGAAAATTAGGTACTACTGTAGTGGAGGAGCTTTAACTGAAGTTTAATATTCACTTGATCAGCTAGAGAAGCCATGCCTATTATTTGGACAACATTGATCAGAATTATTTTGTCATGTTCCTCCAAATACAAAAGTTAAAAATGATGACAGGTTCATGAATAATAGCCATCAAGATATTCTCACTGCTCCCTCAACTCCATTGGCAGACTGGACCAGCTCTCAGCTGTGGAATAGAGTCAGTTAACCCCCATCTCCCATGGCTAGGGGTAGGTAAGCTATTTTTAAGGAGTTAACTTGTATTAGGAATAAGGTAGAATAGTCAGGAGACTTTTGGAGTATAACCTTCACACTGAATAATCAACTTATGTAAAACTGCAAATCAATTTTTCTTTGTGCTGGTAAGAAGGTGGTTTACATAGCTTTCAAGTTCATTTATGGAAGGGGCAAAGAATCTTGATTTTTCTTGTATGTCTTTTTAGTCTTTCCATTCATTCTTGTAAACACACACACATACACACATACACACATATGCTCAAACACATATTCACACACACATTCAGATTTAAATTTGTGAGTCCTCAGGAAGAAAAATTTATTTATATAAGTCCTCTAAAGTGACCAATGTAATCTTGGCTCACAAAAACTAAAATGCATGAGCCCCGGGCAGTGTGGCTCAGTTGGTTGAGAGTTCTCCTATGCACTGAAAGGTCTCTGGTTCAATTCCTGGTCAGGGAACATGCTGGGGTTGTGGGCTCAATCCCCAGTAGAGGGTGTGCAGGAGGCAGCCAATCTATGATTCTCTCTCATCATTGATGTTTTTATCTCTCTCCCTCTCCCTTCCTCTCTTTCTATAAAATCAATAAAAACATATTTTAAAAAATAAAGTGTATGTGGTTGATAGGTACTTCTTCATTTCTTGCCACTTTTCCAGTAGTCACTTTTGCTTCTGAGTTTGTAACCTATCATTCTTCATAGTTGTGAGCCCTCAGTATATTTCTTCAAGGGTAATAACAAATCTAATGTGATGATTTTAAGATGCTGAATCATTAATTTCCTATTCTTTGTCATGGGTCCATATCTTAAACTTATATAACTATGTGTCTATCTCAATTAATTTATTTTAACATGTACAGGTTTCAATAAGAAATAAGAGGTCATTGTGGTGATTCTCAAGCTTATTTTCCTCTTTTCCAAAGCTTATGACTTTTGTATATCTAGATATTAAGTTTTTAGGTCATATTTGGAACCCATAAATGTCTTAGACTGACTTATATAATGTTCAAACCGCTAATAAAATTCAAAGATTCACATTTACATCCTTATTAAGCCTCCTAAGGGTTTCCAGTTACTTATAATTAGTTATATAAGATTGTTTATATTATTGATGCTGGTAAACAGTCATTCCTTCCAATTAAATGGTCTCCTAACATTTCAATTGCTTTATTAGGATACTGGTCAAGTTACTGTGTCTTTAATTAAAAACCAGTATAATTTAGACTGGCTTAGTTATTGATAAAAGTGCATAGTTTGTTGATGGAATTGAAAGTGAAGTTTCTTCTCCCTCTTTAAGAAAAATAGTTCCCTGCCCCTATCCTGCATTTAAATAACTCGACCGTTGAGCAGGTTTAAATGACCTGCTTTCTCAAAACATTTTATTCCAAAGTAAAACTTTAAGCAGTATCTTCTCCTGATTCAGCATGTAAATAGATTGTAAGAAGACTAGAAGAAGATGCATTTTGTATTAGTTTTCTACTATTAAATGACAAATTTAGCAGCTTAAAAAAAATGCGTTTGTTATCTCACATTTCTGTGGGTCAGGATTCTCACAGGCTGCACTGAAGGACCAGGCTGTGGTCCTTTCTAAAGCATGCGACTCTCTGTCAGGCTCCCGTGATTTTTGCAGAATTCTGATCTTTACAGTTATAAGACAAAGGTCTCATCATCTTGCTGGCTGCTGCCAAGGGCCACTCTCAGGTCCAGAAGTTAACTCTCAGTTCCTTGCCATGTGACCTTCCCACACACCTCTCACGATATCGAAGTTATTTTTCAAGGCCACAAGGAGAATCTCTCTGACCTCTGAGAAGGCCCAAGTCCTGTTTTAAAAGGCTTCACCTGATTAAGTCAAGCCCACCCAGGGTAATATCTCCCTTGATTCATTTAGAGTCGACTAATCTGGGTCTTTCATTATCACCACAAAGGTCCCTTCACCTTTGTCACATAAGCGAATTGAATTATGAGCATAACACAGGGGTGGAGGTCCTGGGGTCATCTTAAAATTCTGCTTACTACAAATTTGTATTTCAGGTAGTTTAAGAAACTACAAGTTGAAGAAAAAAGGTTAAAACTAATAGAACTGGTAGACATCATTCAGAAATCATATTCTATAGTCCAACTTGCTTCGTTCATGACATACAGAATGGGGTATGATCTCAAATCTCCTTTTACATGTGACGTGCACTTAAAATGCTGCTGTTTCCTAAAATCATTGCATCTCAGATGTTACCTTTGTTGAAAATACACAATATTTATAATTAAGAACAATGGTTTCAACATACTGACTATCTACTATGTATTAGACGTATAGACACTTTTTAATCCTTAAAAAACTACAAATATAATGTAATTACCATTTTATAGATGAAATCAGGGGCCAAAAAGTTTATATTACTTTCTGAGTGTCACAAAGATTTTAGGGGTAGGGGACGTGCTGGTTAATGTAACGTGTCAACTTGACTGGGCTAAGGGATGCCCAGGGAGCGGGGAAGACATTATTTCTTGGTGTGTCTGTGAGGGTGTTTCTGGAAGAGATTAGCATTTGACCCAGTAAACTGAATAAAGAAGATTTGTTGTCATCAATGTGGGCAGGCATCATCCAATCCATCCAGGGCTCCAATAGAACAAAAGCAGAAGGAAGGGTGAATTCTCTCTTTCTTCTTAAGCTGGGACATCCATCTTTTGCTGCACTTGTCCATTGGGCACCTGGTTTACAGGTGAAAAACTCTGGGACTTATATCATTACCACTGGTTTCCAGGTCCTCAGGCCTTTGGACTCAGGCTGAATTAAACCACTGGCTTTCCCAGTTTTCCAGCTTGCAGACACAGATTAGGGGACTTCTCACCTCCCATAGTCATGTGAACCAATTCCTATGACCAGTCTCTCTCTCTCTCTCTCTCTCTCTCTCTCTCTCTCTCTCTCTCTCTCTCTCTCTCTCCCTTTCCTCTCTCTCTCTCTCTCATCCTATTGGTTCTCTTTCTCTGGAGAGCCCTGACTAATACAAAAGTTTTCCGTGAATTAGATCTATAAAGTTTTTGTTTTTCTCTTTTCTTTACTATATTGAAAAACCTCATGAATTAGGTAAAATTGACACATCCCATCTGACCCCAAACCACCTGACCCCAAAGACCAGTGTGTAGTCAAATCTCACTCATAACAATTTCCCCTAAAGCCTTAGGATTTGATATTAAAAGACTTTATATCTATAATCAGACAAAAAGCCTGGTGCTGAATAGATGTGTGTATTCCTTCGCACCTCTGATGTTAAGCATTGAAATGGTAATAGGTTAACACTACTTCAGAGCTGTGGTGGAAGATAGATGGAAAAAGGATTAAAATACCTGGATGCTTTATTGCAGTTTAATGTGATTTTCTCCATTGTTCCATGTGAACAAGAAAAAAACGCTCTAAATACTTCTAGAATATTCCCAAGAGGCAATCACTTTGTTAATGCACAGTGAAGTTTGAGAATGTGTTCTTTCTAAAGAAAGCTAAGTTTGCCAGGACATGTGAGTTACTGCACTCTCCTCTCTCTCTGCTACACATTTATCTTATAAGAGGTACAGTTAGATTTCTTAGACATTGTTCACTTCAGAGAAAAATTTCCTTGTGAGAATTACTCCTCCTAGAGATCAGCCCTCCCAGAAGACTTTATCATACTACTGGTTAAAAGTACTGAATATGTTCCAAACACTATTGTGAGGAGAATGTATGGCAGCATGCACATGGTTGCCTGAAGAAAGTAACACTGAGAACTTCCCAGGCCTTTCGTGATAGTTCACTGATTCTGGAAAGCCAATAGGACTTTGGCCAATAGTCCCTCAAGTATATGACCAGTCAAATGGTCTTCAGCTTTTCAACATATGAATTTAAAAGGCTGAGAATCTATAAGAAATTGCTAAAAAATACAGATGTACAAAAATTTTAAGTATGCAATACACTGTCAAACACTAATGAAAATGAATGCAGACACCCCGTTCTATGATTCTCTTCCTTTAGGATTCTTAATTATCTTTTCTAAGTTCTCCTGACCCTTTTAGAGAAGGTATTGAATAAGGCAGATAAAAAAATTGCCAAAAAGCTAATTCACGAAGACTTAGTGGGACATGACCTCACAGGATATGTGTGCCATTCATTGTTTACATCAAATGGGTGTTTTGGCATATCTTTATCTTACAAAGAAAATGTTGCCTCTGGCTTGTAGAATCAGCCCATCCAAATGCAGTTATTGAACAATATTCCTTAAAAACAAGCCAATAAATATAACATTTTATTTTCAACACTTATCAGCATTCCCAGGAGCAGAAGTAGTGGCTGATGTTTGGCAGAATGTAATTTTAGTGGCATTGTGACCCTAAAAGATGATGTTATTTTTCAGCTAACTCCATTGTGTGATCTGAAAAAATATGTCAGGTGCAAGGCACTCTTCATGCTTGCCTTGATTACTCTTCACAATGCTATGGGAAAGATATCATTTTCCTCATGTTGGCATCATGAAAATCAACCTGCTTCTTGAATCTAGAAACTTCTCCAGAGCAAGGATGACTTGATTACTAACTGCATACTTTAGGGCTTTACGTTAGGTCTAGTACAGAGCAGGTGCTCCATAAATATTGGATGACCTGTGTTCTCACACTCAGAGGGGCAGAGCTACAATTCAAACCCAGGTTTGTCTAATCCCAAAGGATATGCAAATTAATTAGCCATAGATCTTAGGCCACTTTTAGGAAGTCTGCCTTCCTTAATTATGCTCTGTTTTGTTCATGCTGTTTGAGGCTGGGAGACACATGGACACATTTTAAGAAAACTGTAAACAATGCCAATATTTTCTATCTCTCTCCATATATATATGTGTATATATAGGATGTCACAAAAATGTATGCACAAATTTTGAATAATTATAAAGGCAGCTTTTATTCACATGCATTTCATTTTCAAAATTGAGCTCTCAGCTGTTAAAGTGAGTATACATTTTTGGGGACACCCTGTATGTGTGTGTGTATATATATATTTATATATATATATATATATATATATATATTTCCTTTTTCATCCCAGACTTTCCTTCTAAATCCTACATCAGTTTATCCAACCAAGGTGTTTAACATATCTATTTAGTATGTCTTAAAAGTATCTCAAACTAAAAAGTAAAAGTACTCTAAGCTCCAATAGGGCAGGAATTACAGCTCCCTGGTTCATGACTATTTCCTTGCAGTTTAGTATGGTTCTTGACATAAAGTGGATTTTAAAGAATTTTTCTGAATGAATAAATGAGTTCACAAACTTGTAATCTTCCCCTCCCCTGATAGTGCTATCCAAACCTGCTTTTCCTCTTGTATTTCTCAGAAAGTGAATGGCACCACCTTCTTCCTGGTAACTCAAGTCCAAATCCTAGCTGTTATCCTCTTAACATTCAATTTCAGTTACAATTTTGACACCAAATTGCAGTTGAAAACCACACCATGTCGCTTTTCTCTCTTTGGGAACTCTCACCGTCTTCCCCTCTTCTCTCTCCCAACTCTTATTGCTATCATTTAAATCCTTACCTTCCTTTTAAGGACTATTAGTCTAGCCTCCTAAATGTCTCCTGTGCCTCCAGTTTTGAAATCCTCTGACCCTTATTCCATTTTATACTGTCATCTTTCTGAAATACAAATCGAATTCTGCTTTTTAGCAGTTCAGAATCCTTCAGTGGTTTAACCTTATCTAGACATTTATGACTAACACCATGAATGAAGCAAAAAACAAAGACATCAGCAATAATAAAAATACTCCACAATGGATCCAATGATTATTAACATTTGTTTTGAATTCTCTTCCTGCCAGCTTTTTTAAAAACCATTCATTCTCAATTTGTCTTTCATTATCAATGTTTTCTTTGCCATATACTTAACCTCTTCTGCTTGACTGAAATCACCCCATCAATATTTAAATATAAAAATAATTTTGTTAAAAAATAATTTAAAACTTCCTTAACCCAACGTGACCCTTTAACAAACATACTTTTACTCCCCCCTCTGTAAGCAATCGCCTTTTGCTTCTTTCTCATCCTGCCTCTGCCTGCCTTTCTCAGCCCTTATCCACTGAAACTCCTCTCACCAAGGATGCCAATGCCTCCCCCGTTGCTAAGTCCAGGGCTCAAAACTCATCTTCTTTGACTTCTTAGAAATATCTCTCTATATAAAAGGCTAATATGCGAAGTGTACCCTTGGGAGTTCTACTGGGAATTCAATCGCTCTCTATGACGTGTGCTGACCACCAGGGGGTGGTGTGAAACGAAGGAAGGCCCTGGCCAGGAGCTGGCCACCAGTAGCCGGGGAAGGAAGGCCCCAAGGCCCCGGGTGGCAGCCAGAAGGCCCCAATAGGCCCTGATCACCAGCCAGGCCTAGGGACCCTACCTGTGCATGAATTTTGTGCACTGGGCTTCTAGTCTTCTTATAAATTCCCTGAATGATTCCCTCCTTTGGCTTCTGTGATATCACATCTTTCTCGTTTTCCTTCCATCTCTCTATTTTTTCATTATTTTCCATTGCAGCCTCTTTCACCTCTACCTGGCCATGCAAATGGTTCATGATAAGAGTTCTTCAGAGCACAGTATAAGCTCTCCATTTACTTGACATCTGAAAGTAACTTCAAGTATTTACTGAATGATTATTATGTATTAGGTACAATGCTGAGAAGTAAACAAAAATAAAAAAGCAGCCCTCACATCTAGGAATTGGTCTGACAGTGATAGCTAAGCCATGTTATTCTCCTGTGGGACATAAATAACCCCACTAAATCAGACAAGGTCATTCTGAGACTATGAGACAAAACAGGGCCACTTTCTAACTTGATCTAAGTAAGCACTGAAGAAAACAAGGTCACTGTGCAAAATAGCAAATACTCCTCTGTCCTGGTTAATGTGAGTTCCTGCTACTTCTTTACCAATTGTAGCCTTAAGCCTTGCACTACTCTGCCTTGTCTAAACATCCGATTTATTGAAATGCCCCATCACAGAATCCCATCTTCGTTCTAATAGCACGTAGTCTAGAGCAAACCTCTCCTTTCTTGGATCTTCCCCAAATCACCCAACCAAAGCCCCAATCCTATTTTAGATCCGTTCTAGCACTGCTTAAGTGAGACACTCCGGGTTCCTCATGTTATTTGTTCTGTTTTTCCTATAATGAGTAATAAACCCAGTTTCTCCAACTGTAAGTAATTTCTTGATAGTCTTTGATGGGAGAGCATTGACAATGCTAAGCATTTTTAGTGGATTATTTTATTTAAGCCTTGTAATAAGTCTAATAATTGTAATTGCTATTATCATTATCTTTCCAGTGCACAGACAAGCAAACTGAGGCTTAAAGATGTTAAATAAATTTTATCCAAGATCACGTGATTAGGGAGTAGTAAAGAATTTGAACAGAGGCAATTAAAATCTAGAGTTAGAGCTCCTAAAATATACACTAAACTTTCTCAATAAATATTGCTTGAATAGACTGAATAAATGAATTACCTGACCCTGTTGCTACTTCCAGGTCAGCATTCCCTAATTCTAAAATATGAAATTACTTGTTCTTTTATGTCTCATTGCTATCATTTTTATTTCCTTCTCTTTGTTGATTACCCTAGAACTCTACCTACTTCACCTGACCAGTGTGATTGTATATGCAAATACTAACTCACCTTTTATAGTCTCAGCTAAATCCTAAATTCTGCTATAAAGCCAGGTAGAGCTAATAGCTTTCTCCATCACTATGACCTGCACAATGTTTAGTCATAGAAGAGAATACTCTGAACATTCGTTCGTTTCCTCATGTAGGCTGTGAGCGATCTAAATACAACAGTAATGTTTTAATAGTCTTTGTATCCCCATGTCAGACATATAACAGGAACTAAGTAGACATGGATTGAATAAATTAATAAAAAATCCAGAAATAATGTAGTTCTGTGGTTTTAAGTACAGTAATACTATCTGTTTTTTTCCCCCTATGATTGATTTAAAAGAGATTCTATAAAAGAATTTTCAGACTGAATGGGAAAGCCTCTCTTTAACTGTGATTAGTTTAGTAGTATCCTAACTGATACAATTAGTAAAATAAGCCAGGAAAAATCATTTATTTAGTGTCCATTAAGGTAGAATCTTCTTATAAATAGAATGAATAAAAGATGCTGTTAATTTCTTCCTCAAAGAATTATCCTATAAATGTTATTGACTATGGGCGAATGCATCATTTTCTTAAAGGAGTTCATAGTCCAATTTAAAAAACACATAGATATGAAGATAAGTAGTTGTAATCCCCACACATGTATACCAGATATAATAAGGCTTACACCGCAAGAAAATAAGAATAATAAAATTATAGCTAAACCAAGGGATCATGCAGAATTGCCCAGGGATTACTGGAAACATTATGCTAGAAAATTTCATGGAAATGTGTCCTAAGTATAATAAGTATATGTTCTACCCAACAATCTTAATATTATTAGGATCTATGGTTTAGAAAATCACTAATAGAAATACATAACCCACAAATGTGAGCCATCTAGGTATTTATAAATTTTCTAATAAAAAGGTAAAAAGAAATATAATTAATTATAATAATATAGTTTACTTAACCTAATACATTCAAAATATTATTATTTCCACAAATAATTAGTTTAAAATTGTTAATAAGATGTTTTATATTCTTTATTTCTAACTAAGTTTTGGAGATCTGGTGTGTATTTTACACTGGCAACATTTCTTAATTGGGACCAGCCACTATTCAAGTGCTTAAAAACCACAGTAGTTACAAGCACAGCTTTGAAACAGTGAAATAGTTCTGACTTAGGAAATTTAGTCATGGCTTTCTAATTCCAGTAAACATTGTCATCCACCCAAGACACACTAAGTAAGTAATGAGAGTAAATATTCTCTTACTTTAGAATAGACCCAGTAATATGATTGTTTCTTCTTTTATATTTATTATTATTTTTTAAGCATTTGCCTTTATGATAACAGCTTAGCAATACTGTAATAGGTTTGGTTATCATAATATAATCAGTGTATATATGCAATCTATTGACTTGGCTTAAAGGAATAAATCTTGCTGTCAAATTTCAATATCATAGTCTCATTGTAACTATAAATTTATCAAGAAAAGCTTTTGCTTATCAGAATCTTTACATTTTCCAAGAATAAAGTAATATAATTCCAAAATACATTGACAGGGATATGCAATTGGAAATATTAGAGACATTTCATTATTTTCTTCTTCGTGGTATAATAGCTTAGCATCACCTTATCTTACCAAGATTAATAATCAAATTGGATCCATGATTCCCCGATGCACTTTTTGATAATCAAAAGAAACCAGTATGCTCAACTCTCAAATATTTAAGAGACCTCTGAGGGCTCTTGAAAACTATGACACTTTGATTCCAATTAGGAAGGTGATAGAAAAAATAAAGTCCTCTTTAAAGAAAACTCACCCCATAATGATAGAGCTATAAAATAAAAATGTAACTCTATTACTCTCATGAACTTACATTTGTTATAGACAAATGTCCAATGTATTGGAAGTGATGGTTGTATCTTGGATGAATTTGAATAAAAGATCCTTTGACTCACAGGTAGAGATGATATCTTTTTGGTAAGCAAAAGCAAAAAGTTATCCCCATTTCTGTTGGGCTTTTGTTATTGTTCATAACTATCTTCTGAAAAATGTTACTAGTCTCCACCTCTAAATTGCCAAGAATAATGCCAAAAACAAATAGGAGCTACATAGTCCTTTTGTGCGTGTTAACTTCATATAATTTCCACATATTCATCTAGAATATGCATGTATAAGGAATGTTGATATGTTGTTATCATTGAAAATTTCATCTGTTGATTTTTTTCTCCTTTTCATTATCATTACTTCATTATCACTGACTCAAGAGCTCCAGGAACATACTAGAGGGTGACTATTCATGGAGATAAAATTGGAGTGCATGGCACTGGTGAGAGGGACCAGAAATTCAAAGACATCCCATTTACTCATGATATAAATTCAGCAATATTGCGTAAACAATGTAAAATTAACTCACACCTGGTTAACTTTATTTTTAAGATTTTGACTGTAAATGTTTAATAGAAATACACAATCTTTTGCTTTCTCAGACAGCAACAAAGGGACTTATAAGAATACAAGAGTCTTCCCAAATGCAGCATACTCTACTGAAACGCTGATCTGCCCAATTATACACCGATTGACTTTTGATACATTTTCTTTGTGAGACATCTGTTATATACCTCCCCCCTTTTTTCTTTTTATTCTCCCTTCCTTTTCCCCAAACCAGCTCCAAATGCATAGTGGCACAGATACCCTAAAATCCTAAGAGGAGATCTTAGATAGAGATATTGGAAAAAGGGGCTCCTGTCATAGAAGAATGTGGGGGGGGGAGGGGCAGGATTCCCATTATTATTTTTATTATTTTTATTTAATTAAATGGGGACAAAATCTATCTATATAAAAGTCTAAGTGACCATCGCAACTGAACGGACAACTGAACAGGCTGCGTGGGGTGACCAGGCTGGCAGGGGGGTTAGTGAAGTGGAATCAAATGACCAAGCAGCAGGCTGAGTGGGGCAACCAGGCCAGCAGCGGGGGTGGGGGGGGGGGGGAGTTGGGGGCAACCAGGCTGGTGGGGGAGGCAGTTTGGGATGATCAGGCAGGCAGGCAGAGGCAGTTAGGGGCGATCAGGCAGGCAGGCAGGTGAGCGGTTAGGAGCCAGCAGTCCTGAATTGTGAGAGGGATGTCCGACTGCAGGGGATCGGGCCTAAACCAGCAGTCGGACATCCCCCAAGGGGTTCCAGATTGGAGAGGGTGCAGGCTGGACTGAGGGGACCCCCCCCCCCCCCAGTGCACGAATTTTGTCCACCGGGCCTCTAGTTGGTTAATAAAATTATGTAGGTTTCAAGTGTATAATTCTATAATACATCATCTACATAGTGTATTGTGTGTTCACCACCCAAAGTCAAGTCTCCTATCACCGTTGATTTCTGAATGACAAGAAAGAGCCAGACATTAAATATCATGATGAAGAGCAATCTATGTAGTGTAACCATGCAAAGGTCCTAAGATGAGAAACAGCCCAATGTGTTCAAGAAATTAGGAGAATGCCGTTGAGATTGGAACAAGGTAGAGAGAAAGGAAAGATGAAGTAAACGGGGAGTCTATTATACAGGACTTTGAAATTCAGTGTAAGCAGAGTGGATTTCAAGTGCCTTGTGAAGTGGAAGACTTTAGGCACAGGAGCAACATGATCTCATTTAAGTTCTCACATGGTTAATATCTGCTGTTCGGGAAGTGCACTGTAGGTGCCAAACATGGAGGCAACGTGACCAGTTAGCCTGTGATGGAAGCAGTCTAAGTGAGATAGCATGGTGGTGACAGTAAAGACAGAGAAAATAGACTAAGGTTTATTTATTGATGGATGAAGGCGTGTATATTAAAGGGCAAAATCAAAGGTAGCCTCCCTTTGTTCGTTCAAGCAGTTGGGCGGATGGGGCTGCCATCTAACTGAAATGGGAATTCTGAAGGAAGGATTCAGTTTTTTGGAGAGCTGATTACCAAGACCTCTGTTTACTGGCCACATTACTTGGACCATGTTAAGATGGCTATGTGAGAATGTCATGAACACAGTTGGATAAACGAGCAAGAAGTTCTGGTGCAAGTTTGGGGAGGGAGATATGAATTAGGGAGTCATTGTCCTGTAGTGACTTAAAGCCATGGAAGGGGGTGAGTGTGTCCAGGATAAGTGAGCTGATGAAAAGGGAAAGATTGGAACTTTAAAACTTAAATATTTAGATATTGAGCAGAGGAGCGAAAATCCACAAAAAAGACTAAGAGAAAACAATCAGTGCTAGTCCAGAAGAAAAAAGAGCATAATAAGGTGTCTGAGAAGCCAACAGAGGTCCTGGCTGACAACAGTAAAATATAAAATGAGTTCATCTGAAGCCTTTTTTACCAGGCATGTGCATCAAAGGAGGTAGGATAGAGAGTGAAATGTTTTAATTGCTAGCCTCATTTTATTCCGAAAAGAAGGAAAGTATTGAATGAGAGAAGACTCAGAACAATTAAGGACAAATGGTCTAATTTTGCTAGATGAACGTTTATTTAGGAGTCCAGAGTTCTGGCTATGCATTCTTTGAGACTTTTTATGGGATTTCCTCAAAGAGTTCTAATAAAATGGCTTTATCTCTCTCAAGGGTGTGGTGGCTATGGTATTCAAATGAGGTAGCTTCTGTGAATGCACTTTAAAGATATGATCTCCACATGAAAGGCAATGCTACCATTATATTGCTTTTAGAGGACTAATTAGGAGGCAATAGGCTTCTTAAAAAGATGTAATTTTTAAAAGGTTACTGATAACAACAACAAAACTGTTTCAAATATAGGCAAAGGACTTGAATAGGCATTTCTCTAAAGATATATAAATTTCCAATAAGCACATGAAAATAAGTTCAACAGCACCAATTAGGGAAATGTAAATCAAAACTACAATGAGATATCACCGCACACCCATTATGATAGCTGCTATTTAAAAAAGAAAAAGAAAAAATATGTGTTGGCAAGGATGTGAAATATTGGAACCCTTGTGCACTCTTAGTGGATACATAAAATGGCACTGTACTGTGGAAAACAGTGTGGCAGTCCCTTAAAAAGTTAAATTTAGATTTACCATATGATTCAGCAATTCCACTTCTGTCTATATCCTCAAAATAATTAAAAGAAGGGTCACACCCTGGCCAAGTGGTTCAGTTGGTTGGAATATCATTTCATACACCAAAAGCTTAAGGGTTCAATTCCAGGTCAAGGCACATACCTAGGTTGTGGGTTTGATCCATGGTCGGGGCACATATAGGAGGCAACCAATCAGTCTCTCTCTCTCTCTCTCTTCCTTTCTCTCTAAAAATCAATAAAAACATATCCTCCTTAAGTGAAAATAAAAAAAATAAAATAAAAAAAAGAAGAGTCACAAGAATATATTTTTAGCCCTAACTGGTTTGGCTCAGTGGATAGAGCGTTGGCCTGCAGACTTGAAGGGTCTCAGGTTCGATTCCGGTCAAGGGCATGTGACCGGTTGTGGGCACATCCCCAGTAGGGGGGTGTGCAGGAGGCAGCTGATGGATGTTTCTCTCTCATTGATGTTTCTAACTCTCTATCCTTCTCCCTTCCTCTCTGTAAAAAAATCAATAAAATATATATTTTTACACCCATGTTCACAATAACTAAAACATTGAAGCAATTCAAATGTTCATCAGCAGACAAATGCATAAGCAAAATGTGGCACACACACACATACACACACACACACACACACACACACACACTGGAATATTATTTAGCTTTAAAAGGAAATTCTGACATATGTTGCAGCATTGATGAGCCTTGAGGATATTATGCTAAATGACATAAAACAGTCACAAAAAGACAAATACTGTATGGTTCCTTGTTCAAGAGGTACCTAGAGTAGTCAAAATCATAGCGACAGAAAGTAGAATGGTGGCTGCCAGGGGCTGAGGAGAGAGGAGAATGGGGAGTTATTGTTTAATGGGTACAGCATTTCATTTGTGCAAATGAAAAGAGTTCTGGACATGATTGTTGGCAATGGTTGTACAACAATATGAATGTACTTAATATCACTGACTGTACATTTGAAATTGGTAAAAATGGTAAATTTTATGTCATGTGTATTTTATACTAAGAAATTAAAAAAATAAATATGAGTGGAAAAAAAATTAAGGCTATTGATAGTATCTGAAACCTATTCAGCAGAATTCCATTTGGAAAGAAAACACGCTCAGTAAAATTTGTTGAATAAATGAAATTGCATCTTCAACAAGACAGAACTGATAAACCAAGAGGCCCTCAAGAGAGCACGACATATTTACAGTGACTAAAAGCTCCGCTTCCGTCAGCATGAGAAGTTCTCTCTGCTGAGTGGGTTTTGTGAGGCAAGGGCTATTCGTCAATTGGGGAAAGTCTGAAATGAATGAGTACTCAGAAGTGAGTTGTTTTTATAATCTGAGTATGTGGTGTGCAAAAGGAATAAAGCATTGAATAAAAACTAAGACTAGTTTTTTCCTTTCTTGGAAGGTGTTCAAAACAATTAAAATTATATGCTCAATCATGTGATTTCATCTGAAAACTGTTCACTCTTCAGGTGCTATGTAAGTGAATAACAGAAATTAAAAATTAGAATAATGTGTAAAATAAATTTAAATTGCACAAGATGAGATTCAGCAATCTTTGTGCTCTGATTAGCTTAATTCATTCCATTGAAATTTGTAAATATGTAATTGTTGATTCCTGGATAGTAAAAATAATAGTGAAGTAAACGCTAAACTTTTAGATAGCTGTTTTACAGGTTTATGTTAGGTGTAAAATTTACTAAAATATGAAAGTACCTTTGAAATTACGGTATTTCAAATATTTAAATTAGGGAAAATGGTTTCTCTTAAGTAATGTAAGCAAAGAGTGTAAGAGAGGCAAGAAAACAGATCTGAAAGCCACTAAATTAATGATTCCTATTTTTGTATAACGTGGCTCAGAGAGGAGGTAGATGTAATTCCTCTTTTATTCATAGATATTACACAGCTTTTCTAATTTTCTGATTATGTATCTATTCAAACCAATTTCTAACATTTTTTCAGTGAAGAGGAACAGGTGAAATAATAATAAAGGGACTATAATTCAAAATATGATCTTGAATATATATTAGAGTAATTTTGAATAAGTACTTGACTATAGCATGAGAATAAGAAATGGAATACTTAGGCAGAAGAGAAAACAAGCTGCTCGACTACACAATGAGACATAATTTGCTAAGTGTGTGTCAAACATTAAAACATGTGGAACTTAGTGGTCCACAAAATACCCACAAATGGAATGGCATAGCCCTGGAAAATGCTAGGTTAAACATATAAAATTCTAAGCCTGAACAGAATCTTGATAAAGGACTATAGCATTCCTGGGATCTACAGCATATACAGTATATGATACATAAAACATACATAGAACTTTATAATTTAATTATTAAGTATTGATTTGTTTTCTTTCTTTCTGTTGACATTTTGGTATATTTTCATGCAGTCTTCTTTCTTTTTCCATGCTATTTTTTTAAATTTAAAATAAAGCTGTATTGCAGTTGTAACTGTACTATATTAATGGTTTAACTTGCTATTTAAAATGAACATGGCCAAAATATTTTTGTATGACTATATAATCTTCATAGCCACTCTGTTCAATAGCTACATCTATTTCATAAAGTGCATCTCTTGCATCAAGTGTACCATGATTAATTAAATATTTAAGGGTGTGTTTTTTTGCTAGCAATGTTGAGATGAATATATTTATACTGAGAATTTCAGTATTGGGGATTTTATTGATGACATATTTCTAAAATTAGGATTATTTGATGAAAATATTAAAATATATAACTACACAGATCACATTTGGTAAGTGGAAATGTGGTATCAGCATTATTTAAATTTGCATGTATGAGATTGCTAGCAAGAGTTAACATTTGCATCATGTTATTTACTTATTGTAATTCTTCTTTTGTGAATTATCTAATCATATCCTTTGTCCATTTAATTATGGACATGTAATGACTGCTTATGAATATTTTGATGATTAATGTAATAAAAGCAACCCTATTGCTATATTTGCTGTAAATATTTACACTAGCATATAATATGCCTGTTATTATTTATCTCACCAAAGAAAATATAAACAATACATTTCATAGTGTAATATCTGTCACTTTTTTCCTTTGCAATTTCTCCCATTGTTTCTAAGTTCAACAATTCATATACTTTATAGGAGTTTTATAAATACTCTCTTCTTTTTTGATATGTTTTATACTTTGATCATCTACATATATTGTCTAGCTACATAAAGTGATAAAAAATTTAAATTTGATTTAAATTTAAGAGAGAGAGAGAGAGAGAGAAACATAAATTGTTTTCTCTTATTTATGCATTCGTTGATTCTTCTATGTGCCCTGACTGGGGATAGTACCCACAACCTTGGTGGATCAGGACGATGCTCTGACCAACTGAGCTACTTGGCCAGGGTAAATGTAGAGTGATTTAGTTTGTAAGTTTTTAAATTTGTTTTGGCATTTGAAATAAGGTAAAGTCCAAATTGTGTGTTTGTTTTCTTCAAACTTCCTGGTCAATTGTTCTAATATTTACTAAATAAAAGTTTCATACTGCACTGCTTTTTTCCCCTTTCATTAAGGAAAAGGGATAGTGTTTATATCTGGGTTATTTTTACTTCATGGATCTGTATATAGGTGTGTGTATCATTGCCCCATGGGTTTCATTATTGTAATTTAATGAAGTATTTTAACATCTGATAGGGTTAGTCACATTGAATTCCCTACCATTTGTCATCATTGTCTTGCATACCCCTGACTCTATTTTCTTAGATAAGAATTAAAGTAAATTTTCAGGCTTCAAAAGCCCCATTACTGGTTTTATTGCTAACACAGTAGATTTCTTAGTTACTATGGGAAGAATTTGATCTGTTCAAGAATTTGATATTTACCTTTTTCATTATGGAGTATGTTGTACCTCTTTACATCATCAAATAATTGCTTATATCTTAAAATATGTGAAATTATGTATAATTTTCTTTCCATAAGTTGCATATACAGCACACACATATGTTGGTGAATTTATTCCAGAATTTGCAGAGCACCATAAAGTCAGGCAGACCTTTCCTCTGTCACTTACTAGATTAATGAGTTTATCAGCCACTTAGCTAGAAAAATAAATTCTATTATTTATTTCAGTTGAGTCCTATGAACTTTCTGATTATACAATAAGATCACCTAGTTATTTTTTCTCTTCATTATCAAGATTTATAATCTCATTTGTACTTGCACTGGCTCGTGCTGTTGGGAGAATAATAATTAAAGGCAAAGATTGAAGACATTTCAGTTTTGTTGCCAATTTTTATGATTACCTCTAGTACTTCACTAGTATTTCACGGGTTGAAGTATATATTTTTGTGTTACTTAGGATGTATTCTTTTATGTGTTTTTGTAGTGTTTGGGGGAGGAACATGTCATCACTAATCAAATCACTTTTTGTTTTTGATTTTTTTTTCCAAGAAAAAATAGCCAAATTTAATACATCCGTATGTATGGGAATCTCACACACGAGAGAGTCAGAAACCCCCCATGGGTGAGAGGTTCAGAGGTAGAAAGAGAATATGGGTATCTAAGACATCCTGAGCTAGGGAGGAGGTGAGGTGCCTAGGGCATTTCAAAGGCTCATTGCAGATGATAAGAAGAGCTGATGTCCAATAAATAGAAGTTTGCCCTGACATATATGTGGGTCAAAAGAGATTATGGCTGATCATCTGTTATTGTGGGCAAGGCCCCTAATTCAAGTCCGTCTGGGTAAAGGGAGGCTATGTAAAGATGCTGCCTTATGTAGCTTAATCTTAAGACTGGAAATCAGAGAGTCCTGCTTTTCTTTCTGAAGCTTTGTTTTCTGGATTACTTACAGTTTGACTAGGGAAGCATGAGTCTGTGGAAACTTCGAGATTTGTCACAAGGCTGAGACAGTTGTGAGAGCTAGTAAAGAACCCTCTGCATTGGAATATGGGCCTGAAGGTGTTACAGATCATCAGTGGGGCTGGAAGCGGGCAAATGGAAACCGCATGTGAAGGAGGGGGAAGCCAGGATGAACTGGAACCTGTGAGCACACCGGTACCTGCATTTGTCTCTCCCTGCTTCCACTTTGGATGATGTGGGTGACCTGCAGAGGAAGTCAGTACCCTTTGTCACGAGACACACAGGCACTTGGCTGGGACTTTAAGAAGCCAAAGGAGGAGACACGAGGTGAGGCAGCAGGTCAGCAGGGCCCTGTGTGAGCCTCAGTGGCACCTGGTGCCTTACACTGATCCCTGAGCTTAGGGGCTGCTGCCTCACCTTGCTCTTCCAAACAGCATGCAAACTGCTTCTGTGGCCAGGCTTACCCTGAAACCACAAAGAGAAGGGAATTCTGGTAAATGTATTCCCAGCTTAGCTAAATTAGAACGGTGCAAAATAACCACAGTTTATTTACCTATAAAATGGGACAATTAAATGCATCTAGCATGCTGCCATGAATGTTAGAGATAAATTATGTAAAGCATATGGACAAAACATATGCTCAGTTAATTATGTCCAGTACTATTATAGATTACTAGAGGCCTGGTGCACAAATTCATGCATGGGTGGGTTCCCTCAGCCTGACCTGCGATCAAGACCTATTGGGGGGTCAGCCGGCCAAGGGGAGTGACCACAGAAGATTGGCCAGCCGGCCCCCCAATCAGGGCCCATGAGGGGGCTGGCCAGCTGGGGTGGGGAGGGGCCACAGGAGATTGGCTGTGGGAGTGCACTGACCACCAGGGGGCAGCTCCAGTGTTGAGCATCTGCCCCCTTGTGGTCAGTGCATATCATAGCAGCTGGTCGACCATTTGTTCCAGTCATTCCAATCATTTGGTTGTAATGGTCACTTAGGCGCATATATATATATATCCCCTATATAATAAAGAGGTAATATGCAAATTGACCATCACTCCAACACACAAGATGGCTGCCCCCATGTGGACACAAGATGGCCACCACAAGATAGCTAGCAGAGGAGGGCAGTTGTGGGCAATCAGGCCAGCAGGGGAGGGCAGTTGGGGGGGACCAGACCTGCAGGGGAGGGCAGTTGCGGGCAACTAGGCTTGCAGGGGAAGGCAGTTGGGGGCAATCAGGCCTGCAGGTGAGGGCAGTTAGGCATTGATCAGGCTGGCAGGGGAGTGGTTAGGGGGTGATCAGGCTGGCAGGCAGAAGTGGTTAGGGGCAATCAGGCAGGCAGGCAGGTGAGCAGTTGAGAGCCAGCAGTTCTGGATTGTGAGAGGGATGTCTGACTGACTGTTTAGGCCCGATCCCACCGGACATCCCTCAAGGAGTCCCAGATTGGAGAGGGTGCAGGCTGGGCTGAGGGACACACCCCTCCCCATGCACAAATTTCATGCACCGGGCCTCTAGTAGATAGATAGATAGATAGATAGATAGGTAGATAGATAGATAGATAGATAGATAGATAGATAGATGATAGATAGATAGATGTCAGTAGATTTTCTAATATTTAGTGTATGTACAATCATTTATTTTTGCTGGTGAGTCATACACTTTGTGCTGCTGTCCTTTGAAACTTGCTTTATTTATTGTCAACATACACACACTGCTAACTGATTTTTCCTTATCTAACTTCCCAACATTGGGCCATTCTTATACCTACTTCTCCCTCTGACATAATGATATTTTCATTTTGGTGAAAAAGAGTAGATATTATGTGAATGCCAATTCTAACATTGGCTACTTTACAAACTGAAAATTCACCTTACTTACCATTTTAATAATTTGGTTAGGAGTCATCGTGGTATGATAGGTTCATATTTTTTCCTATTTCACAAGTAATCTGGTATAGAATAAGAGTTGTCACCAATTTTTATAGATTATATTATGGAATTTCCCCCTGGTTATATTATGCATGCAGAGCGATAGGAAGTCATTTACTACAGGTCATAATATAATAACCCTAAGATTTTTGACTTTATATATTCTCTCACATATTAATAGTTAACATTTAAAAAATTATAATGTCATTGATTAACTAAGACTCTTGGAACTAACATCAATTGATAGTAGTGGAATTCTTTCCAATTTCCATATGTGTGTCTTAAAATCATTCTGGCCTATACAAATTTACTTTACAGAAACTAAAGTTTGGTCAGTGCTTCTATAGTTGATTTCTTCTATCCTGTTGATGGCAGTGTCTGTTTTTAATCTTTGCTTTCAATATGCATCTCCTATGTACTACACATCACATTTCATAAGAACAAGCGAATATTTTGATTCCTGAGTTTAATTTTTGAATGCTTAATCATTTTACAGGATCCTATTAAATAGTAAGTGAAGAGGACAGTCAATTTTAATTCTTTGGATATTATAGGGGTAGCGACTTTAAATCCAGTCTTAAAGTCAGGCAATTTGAATAAGTAATAGTGTTGTTGATAGACTTTCTCCAAGTTACTTAATTTTCATCCAAAACAAAAATAGAAATAAAAAGGACAGTATTCTCAGAAAAAAAAAAATTCTTCTTGAGGGACCCAAGAGCTTATATTTATGTGGCATGATGGTTTTTATCAGGGGCATAGCCAGGTTGTGTGGGGCCTGAAACATACAAGACTAGGGAGGAGGACTCTTTTAGAAAAAAAAAAAAAAAGACAAAATTAGGAAGATAAAATTATGGGAATACAATGTTTGCTTTGGATGGAGCCCTTTAATTGATAGACCCTGAAAGTTAATCTTTATCTTCACAAATATCTGCCTCTGCTCTAGGGAACTATTGGGTAACCTTTTTACCACTGCTAAATGTTTTAAATCCAATTAAGAACATTTTGATGGAAACTTCAACTATTTGGATCTACTTTTGTGTTGTAAAATAATTAATTTTTTTTATTCTAAGAACTGCCAAAAATAACATATAGTGGCTTCATAATCTGTTTCTATTTTGAAAGCCAACAATCATTTAATAACAAAAGAAGATACCAATAGGTATCCTTTTAAAATTTACCAGCAGTTTTGATTTGGTACCTACTGTGTGAAGAGCACTGAAATAATGCTATAAAACATCTATTGAGATCTGTCTTCTCAACAATTTTATATGAAGAACAACGTAACTCTCAACTCGTACGGCACTTTGGAAAGGGTAAATGAAGTGGTAGCACAAGGTTTACTTTAACAACTGAAAAAATGTGTCACATATTAATGTCAACAACTGGAATTTTACCTCATTAGGCAATTTCTGGATCTAAGGCTCTGATTATTATTCTAAGCAGAAAAAAATATGCTAATTATTCACTCTGAATGTGGAAAGGAAAAAAGGTGTAAAATCTCCCGTTAGCCGTGTGACCATGTACTAATTGCATGTCATGTGTCAAAATAATGCAGCTCACTGTGCCTAAAGCAATTAGACACACAGAACTCCATTAATGAAGCACTGTCTGTCACTAAAAGTGTTTTCTGTGCTACAGTTGAAGATTAAAATATTAACTTCTCAAATATTTATGATAGTTACTGACAGCATTTCAAAATGTTACTTTTAACAAAAGCTTTCTATTAAGAATCAGTTTTTAATTTGGATTTTATATTTAAAGAATATATTAACATATGGGAGTAAGATGGAATTTCTTAGGTATCTGACGATAGTTTATTACAAAAGGTAGATTACTTTTAGAAAACTTTACCATGTCTTTGCCCCTTATTATTTTTTTTTCCTCAGAAAAGGTTTTTTTGAGGGTATTATCAAAATATCTCTTTTCCTCATTTAAATATTCATTTGACAATAATGTGCAAATGTAGATGATTTTACTTGTATTGTTTTTCTTTGTTCTTAACTCATTATAACAAGTCAGGCCCTTCTGGTCAAGTTTATCATAATCTACATATTATTTGGTGATTTGAGAAATATCCAAAAGGGATGCCAATAACCTTAAAGATTATTAATTCTAAATCAACCAGTAACAATGGTACTGCTGGTTCTATATTAAATCCATTTATTAAGTGATTATTATGTACCAAGTACTATGCTTGGTACATAAGTTTTTGTTTAATTCTGGCTTTGAACTCCCATTTTTGCTCCTTTACTCCTCTGTGTAACCATCCAATTTTGAACTAATTATACCATGATGAATAAACGACTTTTTCTTGGTCTATGCCTCAATTTTTCGAGTTTAAAAGCTTGGGGCCAAAACAACAATCTCTTTTTTATTTATTTTAGCACTCTTTCTTTCAGTGTATTCTCCTTCTGTATCAATTTTTATAAAAAAGAATTGTGTTCTCTATTGGATAGAATTTCTTGATCTCAGTCTAGTTAAGGTCAGTTATTTTCAGAAGTCTGTTTAGACTCATCCCAGAATGGTGTAGTCCCACTTATTAATTCAGGTAAAAACTAATAGATATTTACTAACCTTTAGTAATATTACATTAACATGGTATATCCACTAAGTTTTAAAGGCGTATTTTGCTATTTTCAAGGTGTCTTTTGGGTTTAGTAGAAGTCCTTTGTTTCTTAAATCATACCTTACAACATTTAGTGCTAAACATCCTACTTTGAATTAGTGCTCAAAACTTTTTAATCTAGCTTAATATATGTTATAATTCTACCCAAAATTAAATGATAAATATTCACTCAGGTGGCAATAAGTACTATCTTTTTGTTTTGTTTTCACATTCAAAGATGAAAGATCACTTGAAATGTTTTTGCTAGATTCTATTTTTCCCTGTTGTCATTCCTATTTTTCCTATTTACATGGGAGAAGGGCAGCCTTGCTATCTAGAAACATTTATTAGTATGGCAAACTGGAGTTAGAATGTTTTCTAGCTGCATTAGTAATTTTTATGATTGGTAAGAAAATTCTGCAGCTCTTAGCTGAAAGAGTGCTCATTCATTAACACCCTGAATGTGATGACCTCCAGATTCTCTACTGTGGGGTAGTCAATGGTGAATATTAACATGCTATTATTTGGTTGGAGGCTCACATAGAGTTTCTGAAGGTATAGGCAGAGGGTTAGTATTTATAACCAAGGTACAGTTGGTCCATGTCTGCACCTGAATCTTAAAGACAATTACTTCATCTCTTTAGCACATGTGTACTGGAGATTTAGAGGAGAAAAATTCAATTGGTCTTCACATTATGTTAATAATTAAATAGAAAATAAATTCTTTAAAAAGTGAAAACAATAATTTCCTCAGTTGGCTGGCCTTTCAAATCAAAGTCCTTGGCCATCTCTGAAGCTGTTCTTCTAAGAAAGGATGGAATAAGACGAATATGTTGGAGGGATTTGACTCCTTAAGTAGATTTTATTCATTCTCCTTTTGTCCAGATTGTTGGTAATTTAAAAATACTTCATTGTTTAAAATGAAAATATTGACTCCTTTTTATTTATCCTTTAGATAACTTTCATTTTGATAAGTTCTAGTTCATAAATTAGTTTAGTTGAATCTAGTAGAATACATGTCTCATGAATTCAGGGATTATCATTTTTTGTCTTGTTTAATATTGGTACTTGGTATTGTTTAATTCTTGGTACATAGATTGATATCTGGCACTAGTAAGTTTTTAATGATAATTTCCTAAGTGATGAATAAATGTTTTATATTTTTCATATCTTTATTCATTTTATTATATTAATATGTTTTGCATATACAAAATATTTAAGTTATATAAGTATTATTAATAAAGCATAATGATACAATCAGCATCCATAAAACCAACACTTAGCCCAATAAATAGGACATTACGAATAATTTGCATCTACTTGTATGTTCCTCCCTTATGTTATCCCTATGATTCTTTCCTCAGAGACATCATCACCCTAAATTTTGTGTTTGCTATTCCATTGCTTTTTAAAAATATGGGATTCTATCACAGATATTAAATGTTTAAGAATATATTATTTAATTTTACTGTTTGATAGTTCTTTAAAATGGTATATACTGTATGTTATCTTCTTAGACTTGCTTTTTTTGCTCAACAGTATGCCTTCCATGCAGATTTATCTATGCTGCTGTATATACTAATATATGTTTCTTTTGTTTACTGCTGTATAACAATTCATTGTATAATATACTGTCCTGATGGAAATTTTTAATTTTTTCCCTGTGTTTTACTCTTATGAAGAAGGCTGCTCTCAACATTCATGTATATTTTCTGGTACTTATGCATAAGATTTTATCACAGGCTTATACCTAAGAAATGGGGTTTTTAGGTTGTAGATATTTGATGGATCAGCTTTGAGAGAAAAAATGTCTAATTATTTTTTCAAGGTGATTTGAACATTTAACTTAGCAGCTTGCCCTGCAAGCCAGCAGTGAGTGAGAATTCCCACTGCTCTGCATCCTCACCCACAAGGCTATAATACATACTCAATTTTTGTCAGCCTTGACATTTCTGTTGGTTTCTTTTCTGCTTTTGTTATTATTTGTTTGGGAATGGAGGGATTCCTGGAGACTACCTATGCCATTTGTGAGCAAGAGAGGTCTCAAATAGTGTGGCTTTTCAGACTTGACTTGTTCTGCTGTGAATGGGTCCCTTGGTACTTTAACTCATATTGCCAAAACCGGAATGCCCTTTATTCACTTTCTAGTTGAAAAATTATTCAAAAGTTGCTAGGTATAAGTTCAACATGCAAAGGTCAATTACAGTTTTACCTATAAGCAACAACCAATTTAAAAAAAAATGTACTCTTGAAGAAGTGCCATTTAAATTATTAGAAATATAAGCTATCTAAAAATAATTCTTAAACAGGATGTGGTAAACTGCTAGGAAGAAAACTGTAGTATTTAATTGATTAACATATTAAAATGGGGAGATACAACATGTTCATTAATCGAATATCCAGTAGTCCCAAAAAAGGTAGTTCTTCTAAAACAGATCCATTAATTCAAAGCTATCCCATTGCAAATCCTAACTGGTATATTCACTGATCTAAATAGCAAACTCATTCTAAAATTTATTTGGAATAAAAAAAGGCTAAGAATTGCTAAGAAAGTTTTAAAAAATCATCAGACAAAAAGATTTGTCCTATTAAATATCAAATCTTATAAAGGAAAATAATTAACAAGGTGTAGAAGTTTTGGTGTTGTAATGGAAAATAGATTAGTGAAACAAACCAGAGAGCCAAGAAACCTATACATATAAAAAATGCATGCATGTATGGACATAGATTGCATTAAAATCAATGAAGAAGGGAAATATATTTAGTAAATGTTGCTGGGACAAATATTTCATTTGAAAAAATATTTATCATATACAAAAAATCAGTTTCAAATGAATCAAGAACTTATAATTTAAAGGGAAGTTTAAACTTGAAGATAATCAAATATATTCACCTCATGGTAGGAAATAATATCTTAAGCGAGAAAAATAATAGCTATAAAGAAAATTTAATAAATTTTACTATATTAAAATTAAGAACCTTAGGTACATACTAAAAAAGCTATTATACATGAAGATACATTTAATGATGTTAAAAGCAATTAATGTAATAAGAAAAAAACAAAAGTAAACAACCAAATTCATATCAATAAGAAAAACAGTATATTAAAAATTGAAACACTATTCAACAGTTTAAATGAATGAACTAGTAACTACATGTACCATCATAGATGATCCTCAAAAATATAGTGCTGATTGAAAAGAAGCATACTCTAATTTAATCTTGACATTTTACAAGATGTGATGGCATAGCAATAGCAGGATGAGAGTTTGGTACTGTCTTTCTGGAGAGAACATCAAGTTTGCCACTAACCAATATGTGAGAGTGCCCTTATGGAAGTCTAGGAGTCCAGCACAGAAGTTCCACATGTCATTGGGACAAAGAAAATCTGAGATTAGACACAGAAAAGAGAGTAAGAGGAACAGTTACACTACTCCTGTGTTATCTGCCCCCCCCCCGCCCCAGCCTATGATTTTTCCCACTGGAGAAAGTGAAAGTATGTGAGTGAGCACTCAGCTTCCCTGGCTATGTGGGGTGCTGACAAAGAGACCCACTTATTTTTTTCCACACCCAGAATAATGTGATGTGCTGTGTGACTAGGGGGAGGCAAGCAGCTGGAAGAACAGCAGCCA